>NC_081848.1:0-1200000 GCF_963259705.1 Myotis daubentonii
CTGTGATTGAATTCGACAGTAAATGTAGTAAGAATCTATTTACGTGTACTTGAGGTGTTTATTACACGTTCTTAATCATTTCTGGGCACTCTCATTGTGTATTTTAACAGTTTTACCAAAATTAGACAGTTTGCTTAGAAGTATTTACTGAAACCGTCACCATTTTAACTGATTCACACAAAAAAACGCCGAACCCAATCCTCCTATATTGTAAACATAAACACTATTCTCATCATTCCAAGGCTTTAGACACCAATTCTGAGCTCTGTAAACATGAACTCTTAATAATTGAAAGCACAGAACCATGAAAACGCCACCGGAAGTACCCGGACTTGTAAACATTATCAGTATTTTCATCTTTCCACAGCTTTCCACGGGAAACCTCTGTGATTGAATTCGACAGTAAATGTAGTAAGAATCTATTTACGTGTACTTGAGGTGTTTATTACACGTTCTTAATCATTTCTGGGAACTCTCATTGTGTATTTTAACAGTTTTACCAAAATTAGGCAGTTTGCTGAGAAGTATTTACTAGAACCGTCACCATTTTAACTGATTCACACACAAAACGCCGTACCCAATCCTCCTTAATTGTAAACATAAACACTATTCTCGTCATTCCAAGGCTTTACACACCAATTCTGAGCTCTGTAAACATGAACTCTTAATAATTGAAAGCACAGTCCCGTGAAAACGCCACCCGAATTACCCGGATTTATAAACATTACCAGTATTTTCGTCATTTCACAGCTTTACACGGGAAACCTCTGTAATTGAATTCGACAGTAAATGTAGTAAGAATCTATTTACGTGTACTTGAGGTGTTTCTTCCACGTTCTTAATCATTTCTGGGAACTCTCATTGTGTATTTTAACAGTTTTACCAAAATTAGGCAGTTTGCTTAGAAGTATTTACTAGAACCGTCACCATTTTAACTGAATTACACACAAAAACGCCGAACCCAATCCTCCTTAATTGTAAACATAAACACTATTTTCGTGATTCTAAGGCTTTACACACCAATTCTGAGCTCTGTAAACATGAACTCTTAATAATTGAAAGCACAGAACCATGAAAACGCCACCGGAAGTACCCGGAATTGTAAACATTACCAGTATTTTCATCATTCCACAGCTTTCCACGGAAACCTCTGTGATTGAATTCGACAGTAAATGTAGTTAGAATCTATTTACGTGTACTTGAGGTGTTTATTACACGTTCTTAATCATTTCTGGGAACTCTCATTGAGTATTTTAACAGTTTTACCAAAATTAGGCAGTTTGCTTAGAAGTATTTACTAGAACCGTCACCATTTTAACTGATTCACACACAAAAACGCCGAACCCAATCCTCCTTATTTGTAAACATAAACACTATTCTCATCATTCCAAGGCTTTAGACACCAATTCTGAGCTCTGTAAACATGAACTCTTAATAATTGAAAGCACAGAACCATGAAAACGCCACCGGAAGTACCCGGACTTGTAAACATTATCAGTATTTTCATCATTCCACAGCTTTCCACGGGAAACCTCTGTGATTGAATTCGACAGTAAATGTAGTAAGAATCTATTTACGTGTACTTGAGGTGTTTATTACACGTTCTTAATCATTTCTGGGAACTCTCATTGTGTATTTTAACAGTTTTACCAAAATTAGGCAGTTTGCTGAGAAGTATTTACTAGAACCGTCACCATTTTAACTGATTCACACACAAAACGCCGTACCCAATCCTCCTTAATTGTAAACATAAACACTATTCTCGTCATTCCAAGGCTTTACACACCAATTCTGAGCTCTGTAAACATGAACTCTTAATAATTGAAAGCACAGTCCCGTGAAAACGCCACCCGAATTACCCGGATTTATAAACATTACCAGTATTTTCGTCATTTCACAGCTTTACACGGGAAACCTCTGTAATTGAATTCGACAGTAAATGTAGTAAGAATCTATTTACGTGTACTTGAGGTGTTTCTTCCACGTTCTTAATCATTTCTGGGAACTCTCATTGTGTATTTTAACAGTTTTACCAAAATTAGGCAGTTTGCTTAGAAGTATTTACTAGAACCGTCACCATTTTAACTGATTCACACACAAAACGCCGTACCCAATCCTCCTTAATTGTAAACATAAACACTATTCTCGTAATTCCAAGGCTTTACACACCAATTCTGAGCTCTGTAAACATGAACTCTTAATAATTGAAAGCACAGTCCCGTGAAAACGCCACCCGAAGTACCCGGACTTGTAAACATTACCAGTATTTTCGTCATTTCACAGCTTTCCACTGGAAACCTCCGTGATTGAATTCGACAGTAAATGTAGTTAAAATCTGTTTACGTGTACTTGAAGTGTTTCTTCCACGTTTTTAATCATTTCTGGGAACTCTCATTGTGTATTTTTTCAGTTTTACCAAAATTAGACAGTTTGCTTAGAAGTATTTACTGAAACCGTCACCATTTTAACTGATTCACACAAAAAAACGCCGAACCCAATCCTCCTATATTGTAAACATAAACACTATTCTCGTCATACCAAGGCTTTAGACACCAATTCTGAGCTCTGTAAACATGAACTCTTAATAATTGAAAGCACAGAACCATGAAAACGCCACCGGAAGTACCCAGACTTGTAAACATTACCAGTATTTTCATCATTCCACAGCTTTCCAGGGGAAACCTCTGTGATTGAATTCGACAGTAAATGTAGTAAGAATCTATTTACGTGTACTTGAGGTGTTTATTACACGTTCTTAATCATTTCTGGGCACTCTCATTGTGTATTTTAACAGTTTTACCAAAATTAGACAGTTTGCTTAGAAGTATTTACTGAAATCGTCACCATTTTAACTGATTCACACAAAAAAACTCCGAACCCAATCCTCCTATATTGTAAACATAAACACTATTCTCGTCATTCCAAGGCTTTAGACACCCATTCTGAGCTCTGTAAACATGAACTCTTAATAATTGAAAGCACAGTCCCGTGAAAACGCCACCCGAATTACCCGGATTTATAAACATTACCAGTATTTTCGTCATTCCACAGCTTTCCACGGAAACCTCTGTGTATTGAATTCGACAGTAAATGCAGTTAGAATCTATTTACGTGTACTTTAGGTGTTTATTACACGTTTTTAATCATTTCTGGGAACTCTCATTGTGTATTTTTTCAGTTTTACCAAAAGTAGACAGTTTGCTTAGAAGTATTTACTGAAACCGTCACCATTCTAACTGATTCACACAAAAAAACGCCGAACCCAATCCTCCTATATTGTAAACATAAACACTATTCTCGTCATTCCAAGGCTTTAGACACCAATTCTGAGCTCTGTAAACATGAACTCTTAATAATTGAAAGCACAGAACCATGAAAACGCCACCGGAAGTACCCGGACTTGTAAACATTACCAGTATTTTCATCATTCCACAGCTTTCCACGGGAAACCTCTGTGATTGAATTCGACAGTAAATGTAGTAAGAATCTATTTACGTGTACTTGAGGTGTTTATTACACGTTCTTAATCATTTCTGTGAACTCTCATTGTGTATTTTAACAGTTTTACCAAAATTAGGCAGTTTGCTGAGAAGTATTTACTAGAACCGTCACCATTTTAACTGATTCACACACAAAAACGCCGAACCCAATCCTCCTTAATTGTAAACATAAACACTATTCTCGTCATTCCAAGGCTTTACACACCAATTCTGAGCTCTGTAAACATGAACTCTTAATAATTGAAAGCACAGTCCCGTGAAAACGCCACCCGAATTACCCGGATTTATAAACATTACCAGTATTTTCGTCATTTCACAGCTTTACACGGGAAACCTCTGTAATTGAATTCGACAGTAAATGTAGTAAGAATCTATTTACGTGTACTTGAGGTGTTTCTTCCACGTTCTTAATCATTTCTGGGAACTCTCATTGTGTATTTTAACAGTTTTACCAAAATTAGGCAGTTTGCTTAGAAGTATTTACTAGAACCGTCACCATTTTAACTGATTCACACACAAAACGCCGTACCCAATCCTCCTTAATTGTAAACATAAACACTATTCTCGTCATTCCAAGGCTTTACACACCAATTCTGAGCTCTGTAAACATGAACTCTTAATAATTGAAAGCACAGTCCCGTGAAAACGCCACCCGAAGTACCCGGACTTGTAAACATTACCAGTATTTTCGTCATTTCACAGCTTTCCACTGGAAACCTCCGTGATTGAATTCGACAGTAAATGTAGTTAAAATCTGTTTACGTGTACTTGAAGTGTTTCTTCCACGTTTTTAATCATTTCTGGGAACTCTCATTGTGTATTTTTTCAGTTTTACCAAAATTAGACAGTTTGCTTAGAAGTATTTACTGAAACCGTCACCATTTTAACTGATTCACACAAAAAAACGCCGAACCCAATCCTCCTATATTGTAAACATAAACACTATTCTCGTCATTCCAAGGCTTTAGACACCAATTCTGAGCTCTGTAAACATGAACTCTTAATAATTGAAAGCACAGAACCATGAAAACGCCACCGGAAGTACCCAGACTTGTAAACATTACCAGTATTTTCATCATTCCACAGCTTTCCAGGGGAAACCTCTGTGATTGAATTCGACAGTAAATGTAGTAAGAATCTATTTACGTGTACTTGAGGTGTTTATTACACGTTCTTAATCATTTCTGGGCACTCTCATTGTGTATTTTAACAGTTTTACCAAAATTAGACAGTTTGCTTAGAAGTATTTACTGAAATCGTCACCATTTTAACTGATTCACACAAAAAAACGCCGAACCCAATCCTCCTATATTGTAAACATAAACACTATTCTCGTCATTCCAAGGCTTTAGACACCCATTCTGAGCTCTGTAAACATGAACTCTTAATAATTGAAAGCACAGTCCCGTGAAAACGCCACCCGAATTACCCGGATTTATAAACATTACCAGTATTTTCGTCATTCCACAGCTTTCCACGGAAACCTCTGTGTATTGAATTCGACAGTAAATGCAGTTAGAATCTATTTACGTGTACTTTAGGTGTTTATTACACGTTTTTAATCATTTCTGGGAACTCTCATTGTGTATTTTTTCAGTTTTACCAAAAGTAGACAGTTTGCTTAGAAGTATTTACTGAAACCGTCACCATTCTAACTGATTCACACACAAAAACGCCGAACCCAATCCTCCTTAATTGTAAACATAAACACTATTCTCGTCATTCCAAGGCTTTACACCAATTCTGAGCTCTGTAAACATGAACTCTTAATAATTGAAAGCACAGTCCCGTGAAAACGCCACCCGAAGTACCCGGACTTGTAAACATTACCAGTATTTTCGTCATTTCACAGCTTTACACGGGAAACCTCTGTAATTGAATTCGACAGTAAATGTAGTAAGAATCTATTTACGTGTACTTGAGGTGTTTATTACACGTTCTTAATCATTTCTGGGAACTCTCATTGTGTATTTTAACAGTTTTAGCAAAATGAGGCAGTTTGCTTAGAAGTATTTACTAGAACCTTCACCATTTTAACTGAATCACACAAAAAAACGCCGAACCCAATCCTCCTATATTGTAGACATAAACACTATTCTCGTCATTCCAAGGCTTTAGACACCTACTCTGAGCTCTGTAAACATGAACTCTTAATAATTGAAAGCACAGTCCCGTGAAAACGCCACCCGAAGTACCCGGACTTGTAAACATTACCAGTATTTTCGTCATTTCACAGCTTTACACGGGAAACCTCTGTAATTGAATTCGACAGTATATGTAGTAAGAATCTATTTACGTATACTTGAGGTGTTTATTACACGTTCTTAATCATTTCTGGGAACTCTCATTGTGTATTTTAACAGTTTTACCAATATTAGGCAGTTTGCTTAGAAGTATTTACTAGAACCCTCACCATTTTAACTGACTAAAAAAAAAAAAAAAAAGGCGGAACCCAATCCTCCTTAATTGTAAACATAAACACTATTCTCGTCATTCCAAGGCTTCAGACACCAATTCTGAGATCTGTAAACATGAACTCTTAATAATTGAAAGCACAGAACCATGAAAAAGCCACCGGAAGTACCGGGACTTGAAAACATTACCAGTATTTTCGTCATTCCACAGCTTTCCACGTAAACCTCTGTGATTGAATTCGACAGTAAATGTAGTAAGAATCTATTTACGTGTACTTGAGGTGTTTATTACACGTTCTTAATCATTTCTGGGAACTCTCATTGTGTATTTTAACAGTTTTACCATATTAGGCAGTTTGCTGAGAAGTATTTACTAGAACCGTCACCATTTTAACTGATTCACAGACAAAAACGCCGAACTCAATCCTCCTTAATTGTAAACATAAACACTATTCTCGTCATTCCAAGGCTTTACACACCAATTCTGAGCTCTGTAAACATGAACTCTTAAAAATTGAAAGCCCAGTCCCGTAAAACGCCACCCGAAGTACCCGTATTTGTAAACATTACCAGTATTTTCATCATTCCACAGCTTTCCACGGGAAACCTCTGTGATTGAATTCGACAGTAAATGTAGTAAGAATCTATTTACGTGTACTTGAGGTGTTTATTACACGTTCTTAATCATTTCTGGGCACTCTCATTGTGTATTTTAACAGTTTTACCAAAATTAGACAGTTTGCTTAGAAGTATTTACTGAAACCGTCACCATTTTAACTGATTCACACAAAAAAACGCCGAACCCAATCCTCCTATATTGTAAACATAAACACTATTCTCATCATTCCAAGGCTTTAGACACCAATTCTGAGCTCTGTAAACATGAACTCTTAATAATTGAAAGCACAGAACCATGAAAACGCCACCGGAAGTACCCGGACTTGTAAACATTATCAGTATTTTCATCATTCCACAGCTTTCCACGGGAAACCTCTGTGATTGAATTCGACAGTAAATGTAGTTAAAATCTGTATTCGTGTACTTGAGGTGTTTATTACACGTTCTTAATCCTTTCTGGGCACTGTCATTGTGTATTTTAACAGTTTTAGCAAAATTAGACATTTTGCATAGAAGTATTTACCGGAACCGTCACCATTTTAACTGATTCACACAAAACACGCCAAAGCCAAACCTCCTAAATTGTAAACATAAACACTATTCTCGCCATTCCAAGGCTTTAGACACCAATTCTGAGCTCTGTAAACATGAACTCTTAATAATTGAAAGCACAGAACCGTGAAAACGCCACCGGAAGTACCCGGACTTGTAAACATTAAGAGTATTTTCGTCATTCCACAGCTTTCCCCTGGAAACCTCCGTGATTGAATACGACATTAAATGTAGTAAGAATCTGTTTACGTGTACTTGAAGTGTTTCTTCCATGTTTTTAATCATTTCTGGAAACTGTCATTGTGTATATTAACAGTTTTAGCAAAATGAGGCAGTTTGCTTAGAAGTATTTACTAGAACCATCACCATTTTAACTGAATCACAAAAAAAAACGCCGAACCCAATCCTCCTATATTGTAAACATAAACACTATTCTCGTCATTCCAAGGCTTTAGACACCAATTCTGAGCTCTGTAAACATGAACTCTTAATAATTGAAAGCACAGAACCTAGAAAACGTCACCGGAAGTACCCGGACTTGTAAACATTACCAGTATTTTCATCATTCCACAGCTTTCCACGGAAACCTCTGTGATTGAATTCGACAGTAAATGTAGTTAGAATCTATTTACGTGTACTTGAGGTGTTTATTACACGTTCTTAATCATTTCTGGGAACTCACATTGAGTATTTAAACAGTTTTACCAAAATTAGGCAGTTTGCTTAGAAGTATTTACTAGAACCGTCACCATTTTAACTGATTCACACACAAAAACGCCGAACCCAATCCTCCTTATTTGTAAACATAAACACTATTCTCGTCATTCCAAGGCTTTACACACCAATTCTGAGCTCTATAAACATGAACTCTTAATAATTGAAAGCACAGTCCCGTGAAAACGCCACCCGAAGTACCCGGACTTGTAAACATTACCAGTATTTTCGTCATTTCACAGCTTTCCACTGGAAACCTCCGTGATTGAATTCGACAGTAAATGTAGTTAAAATCTGTTTACGTGTACTTGAAGTGTTTCTTCCACGTTTTTAATCATTTCTGGGAACTCTCATTGTGTATTTTTTCAGTTTTACCAAAATTAGACAGTTTGCTTAGAAGTATTTACTGAAACCGTCACCATTCTAACTGATTCACACAAAAAAACGCCGAAACCAATCCTCCTATATTGTAAACATAAACACTATTCTCGTCATTCCAAGGCTTTAGACACCAATTCTGAGCTCTGTAAACACGAACTCTTAATAATTGAAAGCACAGAACCATGAAAACGCTACCGGAAGTACCCGGACTTGTAAACATTACCAGTATTTTCATCATTCCACAGCTTTCCACGGGAAACCTCTGTGATTGAATTCGACAGTAAATGTAGTAAGAATCTATTTACGTGTACTTGAGGTGTTTATTACACGTTCTTAATCATTTCTGTGAACTCTCATTGTGTATTTTAACAGTTTTACCAAAATTAGGCAGTTTGCTGAGAAGTATTTACTAGAACCGTCACCATTTTAACTGATTCACACACAAAAACGCCGAACCCAATCCTCAATTGTAAACATAAACACTATTCTCGTCATTCCAAGGCTTTACACACCAATTCTGAGCTCTGTAAACATGAACTCTTAATAATTGAAAGCACAGAACCATGAAAACGCCACCCGAAGAACCCGGACTTGTAAACATTACCAGTATTTTCGTCATTTCACAGCTTTACACGGGAAACCTCTGTAATTGAATTCGACAGTAAATGTAGTAAGAATCTATTTACGTGTACTTGAGGTGTTTATTACACGTTCTTAATCATTTCTGGGAACTCTCATTGTGTATTTTAACAGTTTTAGCAAAATGAGGCAGTTTGCTTAGAAGTATTTACTAGAACCTTCACCATTTTAACTGAATCACACAAAAAAACGCCGAACCCAATCCTCCTATATTGTAGACATAAACACTATTCTCGTCATTCCAAGGCTTTAGACACCTACTCTGAGCTCTGTAAACATGAACTCTTAATAATTGAAAGCACAGTCCCGTGAAAACGCCACCCGAAGTACCCGGACTTGTAAACATTACCAGTATTTTCGTCATTTCACAGCTTTACACGGGAAACCTCTGTAATTGAATTCGACAGTATATGTAGTAAGAATCTATTTACGTGTACTTGAGGTGTTTATTACACGTTCTTAATCATTTCTGGGAACTCTCATTGTGTATTTTAACAGTTTTACCAAAATTAGGCAGTTTGCTTAGAAGTATTTACTAGAACCCTCACCATTTTAACTGACTAAAAAAAAAAAAAAAAAGGCGGAACCCAATCCTCCTTAATTGTAAACATAAACACTATTCTCGTCATTCCAAGGCTTTAGACACCAATTCTGAGATCTGTAAACATGAACTCTTAATAATTGAAAGCACAGAACCATGAAAAAGCCACCGGAAGTACCGGGACTTGAAAACATTACCAGTATTTTCGTCATTCCACAGCTTTCCACGTAAACCTCTGTGATTGAATTCGACAGTAAATGTAGTAAGAATCTATTTACGTGTACTTGAGGTGTTTATTACACGTTCTTAATCATTTCTGGGAACTCTCATTGTGTATTTTAACAGTTTTACCATATTAGGCAGTTTGCTGAGAAGTATTTACTAGAACCGTCACCATTTTAACTGATTCACAGACAAAAACGCCGAACTCAATCCTCCTTAATTTTAAACATAAACACTATTCTCGTCATTCCAAGGCTTTACACACCAATTCTGAGCTCTGTAAACATGAACTCTTAATAATTGAAAGCCCAGTCCCGTAAAACGCCACCCGAAGTACCCGTATTTGTAAACATTACCAGTATTTTCATCATTCCACAGCTTTCCACGGGAAACCTCTGTGATTGAATTCGACAGTAAATGTAGTAAGAATCTATTTACGTGTACTTGAGGTGTTTATTACACGTTCTTAATCATTTCTGGGAACTCTCATTGTGTATTTTAACAGTTTTACCAAAATTAGGCAGTTTGCTTAGAAGTATTTACTAGAACCGTCACCATTTTAACTGAATTACACACAAAAACGCCGAACCCAATCCTCCTTAATTGTAAACATAAACACTATTTTCGTGATTCTAAGGCTTTACACACCAATTCTGAGCTCTGTAAACATGAACTCTTAATAATTGAAAGCACAGAACCATGAAAACGCCACCGGAAGTACCCGGAATTGTAAACATTACCAGTATTTTCATCATTCCACAGCTTTCCACGGAAACCTCTGTGATTGAATTCGACAGTAAATGTAGTTAGAATCTATTTACGTGTACTTGAGGTGTTTATTACACGTTCTTAATCATTTCTGGGAACTCTCATTGAGTATTTTAATAGTTTTACCAAAATTAGGCAGTTTGCTTAGAAGTATTTACTAGAACCGTCACCATTTTAACTGATTCACACACAAAAACGCCGAACCCAATCCTCCTTATTTGTAAACATAAACACTATTCTCATCATTCCAAGGCTTTAGACACCAATTCTGAGCTCTGTAAACATGAACTCTTAATAATTGAAAGCACAGAACCATGA
Source organism: Myotis daubentonii (assembly GCF_963259705.1). Classification (NCBI taxonomy): domain Eukaryota; kingdom Metazoa; phylum Chordata; class Mammalia; order Chiroptera; family Vespertilionidae; genus Myotis; species Myotis daubentonii. The sequence goes on from NC_081848.1 coordinate 10,668, forward strand.
AAACGCCACCGGAAGTACCCGGACTTGTAAACATTATCAGTATTTTCATCATTCCACAGCTTTCCACGGGAAACCTCTGTGATTGAATTCGACAGTAAATGTAGTAAGAATCTATTTACGTGTACTTGAGGTGTTTATTACACGTTCTTAATCATTTCTGGGAACTCTCATTGTGTATTTTAACAGTTTTACCAAAATTAGGCAGTTTGCTGAGAAGTATTTACTAGAACCGTCACCATTTTAACTGATTCACAAACAAAACGCCGTACCCAATCCTCCTTAATTGTAAACATAAACACTATTCTCGTCATTCCAAGGCTTTACACACCAATTCTGAGCTCTGTAAACATGAACTCTTAATAATTGAAAGCACAGTCCCGTGAAAACGCCACCCGAATTACCCGGATTTATAAACATTACCAGTATTTTCGTCATTTCACAGCTTTACACGGGAAACCTCTGTAATTGAATTCGACAGTAAATGTAGTAAGAATCTATTTACGTGTACTTGAGGTGTTTCTTCCACGTTCTTAATCATTTCTGGGAACTCTCATTGTGTATTTTAACAGTTTTACCAAAATTAGGCAGTTTGCTTAGAAGTATTTACTAGAACCGTCACCATTTTCACTGAATTACACACAAAACGCCGAACCCAATCCTCCTTAATTGTAAACATAAACACTATTTTCGTGATTCTAAGGCTTTACACACCAATTCTGAGCTCTGTAAACATGAACTCTTAATAATTGAAAGCACAGAACCATGAAAACGCCACCGGAAGTACCCGGAATTGTAAACATTACCAGTATTTTCATCATTCCACAGCTTTCCACGGAAACCTCTGTGATTGAATTCGACAGTAAATGTAGTTAGAATCTATTTACGTGTACTTGAGGTGTTTATTACACGTTCTTAATCATTTCTGGGAACTCTCATTGAGTATTTTAACAGTTTTACCAAAATTAGGCAGTTTGCTTAGAAGTATTTACTAGAACCGTCACCATTTTAACTGATTCACACACAAAAACGCCGAACCCAATCCTCCTTATTTGTAAACATAAACACTATTCTCGTCATTCCAAGGCTTTACACCAATTCTGAGCTCTGTAAACATGAACTCTTAATAATTGAAAGCACAGAACCATGAAAACGCTACCGGAAGTACCCGGACTTGTAAACATTACCAGTATTTTCATCATTCCACAGCTTTCCACGGGAAACCTCTGTGATTGAATTCGACAGTAAATGTAGTAAGAATCTATTTACGTGTACTTGAGGTGTTTATTACACGTTCTTAATCATTTCTGTGAACTCTCATTGTGTATTTTAACAGTTTTACCAAAATTAGGCAGTTTGCTGAGAAGTATTTACTAGAACCGTCACCATTTTAACTGATTCACACACAAAAACGCCGAACCCAATCCTCAATTGTAAACATAAACACTATTCTCGTCATTCCAAGGCTTTACACACCAATTCTGAGCTCTGTAAACATGAACTCTTAATAATTGAAAGCACAGAACCATGAAAACGCCACCCGAAGAACCCGGACTTGTAAACATTACCAGTATTTTCGTCATTTCACAGCTTTACACGGGAAACCTCTGTAATTGAATTCGACAGTAAATGTAGTAAGAATCTATTTACGTGTACTTGAGGTGTTTATTACACGTTCTTAATCATTTCTGGGAACTCTCATTGTGTATTTTAACAGTTTTAGCAAAATGAGGCAGTTTGCTTAGAAGTATTTACTAGAACCTTCACCATTTTAACTGAATCACACAAAAAAACGCCGAACCCAATCCTCCTATATTGTAGACATAAACACTATTCTCGTCATTCCAAGGCTTTAGACACCTACTCTGAGCTCTGTAAACATGAACTCTTAATAATTGAAAGCACAGTCCCGTGAAAACGCCACCCGAAGTACCCGGACTTGTAAACATTACCAGTATTTTCGTCATTTCACAGCTTTACACGGGAAACCTCTGTAATTGAATTCGACAGTATATGTAGTAAGAATCTATTTACGTGTACTTGAGGTGTTTATTACACGTTCTTAATCATTTCTGGGAACTCTCATTGTGTATTTTAACAGTTTTACCAAAATTAGGCAGTTTGCTTAGAAGTATTTACTAGAACCCTCACCATTTTAACTGACTAAAAAAAAAAAAAAAAAGGCGGAACCCAATCCTCCTTAATTGTAAACATAAACACTATTCTCGTCATTCCAAGGCTTTAGACACCAATTCTGAGATCTGTAAACATGAACTCTTAATAATTGAAAGCACAGAACCATGAAAAAGCCACCGGAAGTACCGGGACTTGAAAACATTACCAGTATTTTCGTCATTCCACAGCTTTCCACGTAAACCTCTGTGATTGAATTCGACAGTAAATGTAGTAAGAATCTATTTACGTGTACTTGAGGTGTTTATTACACGTTCTTAATCATTTCTGGGAACTCTCATTGTGTATTTTAACAGTTTTACCATATTAGGCAGTTTGCTGAGAAGTATTTACTAGAACCGTCACCATTTTAACTGATTCACAGACAAAAACGCCGAACTCAATCCTCCTTAATTTTAAACATAAACACTATTCTCGTCATTCCAAGGCTTTACACACCAATTCTGAGCTCTGTAAACATGAACTCTTAATAATTGAAAGCCCAGTCCCGTAAAACGCCACCCGAAGTACCCGTATTTGTAAACATTACCAGTATTTTCATCATTCCACAGCTTTCCACGGGAAACCTCTGTGATTGAATTCGACAGTAAATGTAGTAAGAATCTATTTACGTGTACTTGAGGTGTTTATTACACGTTCTTAATCATTTCTGGGAACTCTCATTGTGTATTTTAACAGTTTTACCAAAATTAGGCAGTTTGCTTAGAAGTATTTACTAGAACCGTCACCATTTTAACTGAATTACACACAAAAACGCCGAACCCAATCCTCCTTAATTGTAAACATAAACACTATTTTCGTGATTCTAAGGCTTTACACACCAATTCTGAGCTCTGTAAACATGAACTCTTAATAATTGAAAGCACAGAACCATGAAAACGCCACCGGAAGTACCCGGAATTGTAAACATTACCAGTATTTTCATCATTCCACAGCTTTCCACGGAAACCTCTGTGATTGAATTCGACAGTAAATGTAGTTAGAATCTATTTACGTGTACTTGAGGTGTTTATTACACGTTCTTAATCATTTCTGGGAACTCTCATTGAGTATTTTAATAGTTTTACCAAAATTAGGCAGTTTGCTTAGAAGTATTTACTAGAACCGTCACCATTTTAACTGATTCACACACAAAAACGCCGAACCCAATCCTCCTTATTTGTAAACATAAACACTATTCTCATCATTCCAAGGCTTTAGACACCAATTCTGAGCTCTGTAAACATGAACTCTTAATAATTGAAAGCACAGAACCATGAAAACGCCACCGGAAGTACCCGGACTTGTAAACATTATCAGTATTTTCATCATTCCACAGCTTTCCACGGGAAACCTCTGTGATTGAATTCGACAGTAAATGTAGTAAGAATCTATTTACGTGTACTTGAGGTGTTTATTACACGTTCTTAATCATTTCTGGGAACTCTCATTGTGTATTTTAACAGTTTTACCAAAATTAGGCAGTTTGCTGAGAAGTATTTACTAGAACCGTCACCATTTTAACTGATTCACAAACAAAACGCCGTACCCAATCCTCCTTAATTGTAAACATAAACACTATTCTCGTCATTCCAAGGCTTTACACACCAATTCTGAGCTCTGTAAACATGAACTCTTAATAATTGAAAGCACAGAACCATGAAAACGCCACCGGAAGTACCCGGAATTGTAAACATTACCAGTATTTTCATCATTCCACAGCTTTCCACGGAAACCTCTGTGATTGAATTCGACAGTAAATGTAGTTAGAATCTATTTACGTGTACTTGAGGTGTTTATTACACGTTCTTAATCATTTCTGGGAACTCTCATTGAGTATTTTAACAGTTTTACCAAAATTAGGCAGTTTGCTTAGAAGTATTTACTAGAACCGTCACCATTTTAACTGATTCACACACAAAAACGCCGAACCCAATCCTCCTTATTTGTAAACATAAACACTATTCTCGTCATTCCAAGGCTTTACACACCAATTCTGAGCTCTGTAAACATGAACTCTTAATAATTGAAAGCACAGAACCATGAAAACGCCACCGGAAGTACCCGGAATTGTAAACATTACCAGTATTTTCATCATTCCACAGCTTTCCACGGGAAACCTCTGTGATTGAATTCGACAGCAAATGTAGTAAGAATCTATTTACGTGTACTTGAGGTGTTTATTACACGTTCTTAATCATTTCTGGGAACTCTCATTGTGTATTTTAACAGTTTTACCAAAATTAGACAGTTTGCTTAGAAGTATTTACTGAAACCGTCACCATTTTAACTGATTCACACAAAAAAACGCCGAACCCAATCCTCCTATATTGTAAACATAAACACTATTCTCATCATTCCAAGGCTTTAGACACCAATTCTGAGCTCTGTAAACATGAACTCTTAATAATTGAAAGCACAGAACCATGAAAACGCCACCGGAAGTACCCGGACTTGTAAACATTATCAGTATTTTCATCATTCCACAGCTTTCCACGGGAAACCTCTGTGATTGAATTCGACAGTAAATGTAGTTAAAATCTGTTTTCGTGTACTTGAGGTGTTTATTACACGTTCTTAATCCTTTCTGGGCACTGTCATTGTGTATTTTAACAGTTTTAGCAAAATTAGACATTTTGCATAGAAGTATTTACCGGAACCGTCACCATTTTAACTGATTCACACAAAACACGCCAAAGCCAAACCTCCTAAATTGTAAACATAAACACTATTCTCGCCATTCCAAGGCTTTAGACACCAATTCTGAGCTCTGTAAACATGAACTCTTAATAATTGAAAGCACAGAACCGTGAAAACGCCACCGGAAGTACCCGGACTTGTAAACATTAAGAGTATTTTCGTCATTCCACAGCTTTCCCCTGGAAACCTCCGTGATTGAATACGACATTAAATGTAGTAAGAATCTGTTTACGTGTACTTGAAGTGTTTCTTCCATGTTTTTAATCATTTCTGGAAACTGTCATTGTGTATATTAACAGTTTTAGCAAAATGAGGCAGTTTGCTTAGAAGTATTTACTAGAACCATCACCATTTTAACTGAATCACAAAAAAAAACGCCGAACCCAATCCTCCTATATTGTAAACATAAACACTATTCTCGTCATTCCAAGGCTTTAGACACCAATTCTGAGCTCTGTAAACATGAACTCTTAATAATTGAAAGCACAGAACCTAGAAAACGTCACCGGAAGTACCCGGACTTGTAAACATTACCAGTATTTTTATCATTCCACAGCTTTCCACGGAAACCTCTGTGATTGAATTCGACAGTAAATGTAGTTAGAATCTATTTACGTGTACTTGAGGTGTTTATTACACGTTCTTAATCATTTCTGGGAACTCACATTGAGTATTTAAACAGTTTTACCAAAATTAGGCAGTTTGCTTAGAAGTATTTACTAGAACCGTCCCCATTTTAACTGATTCACGCACAAAAACGCCGAACCCAATCCTCCTTATTTGTAAACATAAACACTATTCTCGTCATTCCAAGGCTTTACACACCAATTCTGAGCTCTATAAACATGAACTCTTAATAATTGAAAGCACAGTCCCGTGAAAACGCCACCCGAAGTACCCGGACTTGTAAACATTACCAGTATTTTCGTCATTTCACAGCTTTCCACTGGAAACCTCCGTGATTGAATTCGACAGTAAATGTAGTTAAAATCTGTTTACGTGTACTTGAAGTGTTTCTTCCACGTTTTTAATCATTTCTGGGAACTCTCATTGTGTATTTTTTCAGTTTTACCAAAATTAGACAGTTTGCTTAGAAGTATTTACTGAAACCGTCACCATTCTAACTGATTCACACAAAAAAACGCCGAACCCAATCCTCCTATATTGTAAACATAAACACTATTCTCGTCATTCCAAGGCTTTAGACACCAATTCTGAGCTCTGTAAACATGAACTCTTAATAATTGAAAGCACAGAACCATGAAAACGCTACCGGAAGTACCCGGACTTGTAAACATTACCAGTATTTTCATCATTCCACAGCTTTCCACGGGAAACCTCTGTGATTGAATTCGACAGTAAATGTAGTAAGAATCTATTTACGTGTACTTGAGGTGTTTATTACACGTTCTTAATCATTTCTGGGAACTCTCATTGAGTATTTTAACAGTTTTACCAAAATTAGGCAGTTTGCTTAGAAGTATTTACTAGAACCGTCACCATTTCAACTGATTCACACACAAAAACGCCGAACCCAATCCTCCTTATTTGTAAACATAAACACTATTCTCGTCATTCCAAGGCTTTACACACCAATTCTGAGCTCTGTAAACATGAACTCTTAATAATTGAAAGCACAGAACCATGAAAACGCCACCGGAAGTACCCGGAATTGTAAACATTACCAGTATTTTCATCATTCCACAGCTTTCCACGGGAAACCTCTGTGATTGAATTCGACAGTAAATGTAGTAAGAATCTATTTACGTGTACTTGAGGTGTTTATTACACGTTCTTAATCATTTCTGGGCACTCTCATTGTGTATTTTAACAGTTTTACCAAAATTAGACAGTTTGCTTAGAAGTATTTACTGAAACCGTCACCATTTTAACTGATTCACACAAAAAAACGCCGAACCCAATCCTCCTATATTGTAAACATAAACACTATTCTCATCATTCCAAGGCTTTAGACACCAATTCTGAGCTCTGTAAACATGAACTCTTAATAATTGAAAGCACAGAACCATGAAAACGCCACCGGAAGTACCCGGACTTGTAAACATTATCAGTATTTTCATCATTGCACAGCTTTCCACGGGAAACCTCTGTGATTGAATTCGACAGTAAATGTAGTTAAAATCTGTTTTCGTGTACTTGAGGTGTTTATTACACGTTCTTAATCCTTTCTGGGCACTGTCATTGTGTATTTTAACAGTTTTAGCAAAATTAGACATTTTGCATAGAAGTATTTACCGGAACCGTCACCATTTTAACTGATTCACACAAAACACGCCAAAGCCAAACCTCCTAAATTGTAAACATAAACACTATTCTCGCCATTCCAAGGCTTTAGACACCAATTCTGAGCTCTGTAAACATGAACTCTTAATAATTGAAAGCACAGAACCGTGAAAACGCCACCGGAAGTACCCGGACTTGTAAACATTAAGAGTATTTTCGTCATTCCACAGCTTTCCCCTGGAAACCTCCGTGATTGAATACGACATTAAATGTAGTAAGAATCTGTTTACGTGTACTTGAAGTGTTTCTTCCATGTTTTTAATCATTTCTGGAAACTGTCATTGTGTATATTAACAGTTTTAGCAAAATGAGGCAGTTTGCTTAGAAGTATTTACTAGAACCATCACCATTTTAACTGAATCACAAAAAAAAACGCCGAACCCAATCCTCCTATATTGTAAACATAAACACTATTCTCGTCATTCCAAGGCTTTAGACACCAATTCTGAGCTCTGTAAACATGAACTCTTAATAATTGAAAGCACAGAACCTAGAAAACGTCACCGGAAGTACCCGGACTTGTAAACATTACCAGTATTTTCGTCATTTCACAGCTTTCCACTGGAAACCTCCGTGATTGAATTCGACAGTAAATGTAGTTAAAATCTGTTTACGTGTACTTGAAGTGTTTCTTCCACGTTTTTAATCATTTCTGGGAACTCTCATTGTGTATTTTTTCAGTTTTACCAAAATTAGACAGTTTGCTTAGAAGTATTTACTGAAACCGTCACCATTCTAACTGATTCACACAAAAAAACGCCGAACCCAATCCTCCTATATTGTAAACATAAACACTATTCTCGTCATTCCAAGGCTTTAGACACCAATTCTGAGCTCTGTAAACATGAACTCTTAATAATTGAAAGCACAGAACCATGAAAACGCTACCGGAAGTACCCGGACTTGTAAACATTACCAGTATTTTCATCATTCCACAGCTTTCCACGGGAAACCTCTGTGATTGAATTCGACAGTAAATGTAGTAAGAATCTATTTACGTGTACTTGAGGTGTTTATTACACGTTCTTAATCATTTCTGTGAACTCTCATTGTGTATTTTAACAGTTTTACCAAAATTAGGCAGTTTGCTGAGAAGTATTTACTAGAACCGTCACCATTTTAACTGATTCACACACAAAAACGCCGAACCCAATCCTCCTTAATTGTAAACATAAACACTATTCTCGTCATTCCAAGGCTTTACACACCAATTCTGAGCTCTGTAAACATGAACTCTTAATAATTGAAAGCACAGTCCCGTGAAAACGCCACCCGAAGTACCCGGACTTGTAAACATTACCAGTATTTTCGTCATTTCACAGCTTTACACGGGAAACCTCTGTAATTGAATTCGACAGTAAATGTAGTAAGAATCTATTTACGTGTACTTGAGGTGTTTATTACACGTTCTTAATCATTTCTGGGAACTCTCATTGTGTATTTTAACAGTTTTAGCAAAATGAGGCAGTTTGCTTAGAAGTATTTACTAGAACCTTCACCATTTTAACTGAATCACACAAAAAAACGCCGAACCCAATCCTCCTATATTGTAGACATAAACACTATTCTCGTCATTCCAAGGCTTTAGACACCTACTCTGAGCTCTGTAAACATGAACTCTTAATAATTGAAAGCACAGTCCCGTGAAAACGCCACCCGAAGTACCCGGACTTGTAAACATTACCAGTATTTTCGTCATTTCACAGCTTTACACGGGAAACCTCTGTAATTGAATTCGACAGTATATGTAGTAAGAATCTATTTACGTGTACTTGAGGTGTTTATTACACGTCCTTAATCATTTCTGGGAACTCTCATTGTGTATTTTAACAGTTTTACCAAAATTAGGCAGTTTGCTTAGAAGTATTTACTAGAACCCTCACCATTTTAACTGACTAAAAAAAAAAAAAAAAAGGCGGAACCCAATCCTCCTTAATTGTAAACATAAACACTATTCTCGTCATTCCAAGGCTTTAGACACCAATTCTGAGATCTGTAAACATGAACTCTTAATAATTGAAAGCACAGAACCATGAAAAAGCCACCGGAAGTACCGGGACTTGAAAACATTACCAGTATTTTCGTCATTCCACAGCTTTCCACGTAAACCTCTGTGATTGAATTCGACAGTAAATGTAGTAAGAATCTATTTACGTGTACTTGAGGTGTTTATTACACGTTCTTAATCATTTCTGGGAACTCTCATTGTGTATTTTAACAGTTTTACCATATTAGGCAGTTTGCTGAGAAGTATTTACTAGAACCGTCACCATTTTAACTGATTCACAGACAAAAACGCCGAACTCAATCCTCCTTAATTTTAAACATAAACACTATTCTCGTCATTCCAAGGCTTTACACACCAATTCTGAGCTCTGTAAACATGAACTCTTAATAATTGAAAGCCCAGTCCCGTAAAACGCCACCCGAAGTACCCGTATTTGTAAACATTACCAGTATTTTCATCATTCCACAGCTTTCCACGGGAAACCTCTGTGATTGAATTCGACAGTAAATGTAGTAAGAATCTATTTACGTGTACTTGAGGTGTTTATTACACGTTCTTAATCATTTCTGGGCACTCTCATTGTGTATTTTAACAGTTTTACCAAAATTAGACAGTTTGCTTAGAAGTATTTACTGAAACCGTCACCATTTTAACTGATTCACACAAAAAAACGCCGAACCCAATCCTCCTATATTGTAAACATAAACACTATTCTCATCATTCCAAGGCTTTAGACACCAATTCTGAGCTCTGTAAACATGAACTCTTAATAATTGAAAGCACAGAACCATGAAAACGCCACCGGAAGTACCCGGACTTGTAAACATTATCAGTATTTTCATCATTCCACAGCTTTCCACGGGAAACCTCTGTGATTGAATTCGACAGTAAATGTAGTAAGAATCTATTTACGTGTACTTGAGGTGTTTATTACACGTTCCTAATCATTTCTGGGAACTCTCATTGTGTATTTTAACAGTTTTACCAAAATTAGGCAGTTTGCTGAGAAGTATTTACTAGAACCGTCACCATTTTAACTGATTCACACACAAAACGCCGTACCCAATCCTCCTTAATTGTAAACATAAACACTATTCTCGTCATTCCAAGGCTTTACACACCAATTCTGAGCTCTGTAAACATGAACTCTTAATAATTGAAAGCACAGTCCCGTGAAAACGCCACCCGAATTACCCGGATTTATAAACATTACCAGTATTTTCGTCATTTCACAGCTTTACACGGGAAACCTCTGTAATTGAATTCGACAGTAAATGTAGTAAGAATCTATTTACGTGTACTTGAGGTGTTTCTTCCACGTTCTTAATCATTTCTGGGAACTCTCATTGTGTATTTTAACAGTTTTACCAAAATTAGGCAGTTTGCTTAGAAGTATTTACTAGAACCGTCACCATTTTAACTGAATTACACACAAAAACGCCGAACCCAATCCTCCTTAATTGTAAACATAAACACTATTTTCGTGATTCTAAGGCTTTACACACCAATTCTGAGCTCTGTAAACATGAACTCTTAATAATTGAAAGCACAGAACCATGAAAACGCCACCGGAAGTACCCGGAACTGTAAACATTACCAGTATTTTCATCATTCCACAGCTTTCCACGGAAACCTCTGTGATTGAATTCGACAGTAAATGTAGTTAGAATCTATTTACGTGTACTTGAGGTGTTTATTACACGTTCTTAATCATTTCTGGGAACTCTCATTGAGTATTTTAACAGTTTTACCAAAATTAGGCAGTTTGCTTAGAAGTATTTACTAGAACCGTCACCATTTTAACTGATTCACACACAAAAACGCCGAACCCAATCCTCCTTATTTGTAAACATAAACACTATTCTCATCATTCCAAGGCTTTAGACACCAATTCTGAGCTCTGTAAACATGAACTCTTAATAATTGAAAGCACAGAACCATGAAAACGCCACCGGAAGTACCCGGACTTGTAAACATTATCAGTATTTTCATCATTCCACAGCTTTCCACGGGAAACCTCTGTGATTGAATTCGACAGTAAATGTAGTAAGAATCTATTTACGTGTACTTGAGGTGTTTATTACACGTTCTTAATCATTTCTGGGAACTCTCATTGTGTATTTTAACAGTTTTACCAAAATTAGGCAGTTTGCTGAGAAGTATTTACTAGAACCGTCACCATTTTAACTGATTCACACACAAAACGCCGTACCCAATCCTCCTTAATTGTAAACATAAACACTATTCTCGTCATTCCAAGGCTTTACACACCAATTCTGAGCTCTGTAAACATGAACTCTTAATAATTGAAAGCACAGTCCCGTGAAAACGCCACCCGAATTACCCGGATTTATAAACATTACCAGTATTTTCGTCATTTCACAGCTTTACACGGGAAACCTCTGTAATTGAATTCGACAGTAAATGTAGTAAGAATCTATTTACGTGTACTTGAGGTGTTTCTTCCACGTTCTTAATCATTTCTGGGAACTCTCATTGTGTATTTTAACAGTTTTACCAAAATTAGGCAGTTTGCTTAGAAGTATTTACTAGAACCGTCACCATTTTAACTGAATTACACACAAAACGCCGAACCCTATCCTCCTTAATTGTAAACATAAACACTATTTTCGTGATTCTAAAGCTTTACACACCTACTCTGAGATCTGTAAACATGAACTCTTAATAATTGAAAGCACAAAACCATGAAAACGCCACCGGAAGTACCCGGACTTGTAAACATTACCAGTATTTTCATCATTCCACAGCTTTCCACGGGAAACCTCTGTGATTGAATTCGACAGTAAATGTAGTAAGAATCTATTTACGTGTACTTGAGGTGTTTATTACACGTTCTTAATCATTTCTGGGCACTCTCATTGTGTATTTTAACAGTTTTACCAAAATTAGGCAGTTTGCTGAGAAGTATTTACTAGAACCGTCACCATTTTAACTGATTCACACACAAAAACGCCGAACCCAATCCTCCTTAATTGTAAACATAAACACTATTCTCGTCATTCCAAGGCTTTACACACCAATTCTGAGCTCTGTAAACATGAACTCTTAATAATTGAAAGCACAGTCCCGTGAAAACGCCACCCGAAGTACCCGGACTTGTAAACATTACCAGTATTTTCGTCATTTCACAGCTTTACACGGGAAACCTCTGTAATTGAATTCGACAGTAAATGTAGTAAGAATCTATTTACGTGTACTTGAGGTGTTTATTACACGTTCTTAATCATTTCTGGGAACTCTCATTGTGTATTTTAACAGTTTTAGCAAAATGAGGCAGTTTGCTTAGAAGTATTTACTAGAACCTTCACCATTTTAACTGAATCACACAAAAAAACGCCGAACCCAATCCTCCTATATTGTAGACATAAACACTATTCTCGTCATTCCAAGGCTTTAGACACCTACTCTGAGCTCTGTAAACATGAACTCTTAATAATTGAAAGCACACTCCCGTGAAAACGCCCCCCGAAGTACCCGGATTTATAAACATTACCAGTATTTTCGTCATTTCACAGCTTTACACGGGAAACCTCTGTAATTGAATTCGACAGTATATGTAGTAAGAATCTATTTACGTGTACTTGAGGTGTTTATTACACGTTCTTAATCATTTCTGGGAACTCTAATTGTGTATTTTAACAGTTTTACCAAAATTAGGCAGTTTGCTTAGAAGTATTTACTAGAACCCTCACCATTTTAACTGACTAAAAAAAAAAAAAAAAAGGCGGAACCCAATCCTCCTTAATTGTAAACATAAACACTATTCTCGTCATTCCAAGGCTTTAGACACCAATTCTGAGATCTGTAAACATGAACTCTTAATAATTGAAAGCACAGAACCATGAAAAAGCCACCGGAAGTACCGGGACTTGAAAACATTACCAGTATTTTCGTCATTCCACAGCTTTCCACGTAAACCTCTGTGATTGAATTCGACAGTAAATGTAGTAAGAATCTATTTACGTGTACTTGAGGTGTTTATTACACGTTCTTAATCATTTCTGGGAACTCTCATTGTGTATTTTAACAGTTTTACCATATTAGGCAGTTTGCTGAGAAGTATTTACTAGAACCGTCACCATTTTAACTGATTCACAGACAAAAACGCCGAACCCAATCCTCCTTAATTGTAAACATAAACACTATTTTCGTGATTCTAAGGCTTTACACACCAATTCTGAGCTCTGTAAACATGAACTCTTAATAATTGAAAGCACAGAACCATGAAAACGCCACCGGAAGTACCCGGACTTGTAAACATTACCAGTATTTTCATCATTCCACAGCTTTCCACGGGAAACCTCTGTGATTGAATTCGACAGTAAATGTAGTAAGAATCTATTTACGTGTACTTGAGGTGTTTCTTCCACGTTCTTAATCATTTCTGGGAACTCTCATTGTGTATTTTAACAGTTTTACCAAAATTAGGCAGTTTGCTGAGAAGTATTTACTAGAACCGTCACCATTTTAACTGAATTACACACAAAAACGCCGAACCCAATCCTCCATAATTGTAAACATAAACACTATTTTCGTGATTCTAAGGCCTTACACACCAATTCTGAGCTCTGTAAACATGAACTCTTAATAATTGAAAGCACAGAACCGTGAAAACGTCACCGGAAGTACCCGGACTTGTAAACATTACCAGTATTTTCATCATTCCACAGCTTTCCACGGAAACCTCTGTGATTGAATTCGACAGTAAATGTAGTTAGAATCTATTTACGTGTACTTGAGGTGTTTATTACACGTTCTTAATCATTTCTGGGAACTCTCATTGAGTATTTTAACAGTTTTACCAAAATTAGGCAGTTTGCTTAGAAGTATTTACTAGAACCGTCACCATTTTAACTGATTCACACACAGAAACGCCGAACCCAATCCTACTTATTTGTGAACATAAACACTATTCTCGTCATTCCAAGGCTTTACACACCAATTCTGAGCTCTGTAAACATGAACTCTTAATAATTGAAAGCACAGAACCATGAAAACGCCACCGGAAGTACCCGGACTTGTAAACATTACCAGTATTTTCATCATTCCACAGCTTTCCACGGGAAACCCCTGTGATTGAATTCGACAGTAAATGTAGTAAGAATCTATTTACGTGTACTTGAGGTGTTTATTACACGTTCTTAATCATTTCTGGGAACTCTCATTGTGTATTTTAACAGTTTTACCAAAATTAGGCAGTTTGCTGAGAAGTATTTAATAGAACCGTCACCATTTTAACTGATTCACACACAAAAACGCCGAACCCAATCCTCCTTAATTGTAAACATAAACACTATTCTCGTCATTCCAAGGCTTTACACACCAATTCTGAGCTCTGTAAACATGAACTCTTAATAATTGAAAGCACAGTCCCGTGAAAACGCCACCCGAAGTACCCGGACTTGTAAACATTACCAGTATTTTCGTCATTTCACAGCTTTACACGGGAAACCTCTGTAATTGAATTCGACAGTAAATGTAGTAAGAATCTATTTACGTGTACTTGAGGTGTTTATTACACGTTCTTAATCATTTCTGGGAACTCTCATTGTGTATTTTAACAGTTTTAGCAAAATGAGGCAGTTTGCTTAGAAGTATTTACTAGAACCTTCACCATTTTAACTGAATCACACAAAAAAACGCCGAACCCAATCCTCCTATATTGTAAACATAAACACTATTCTCGTCATTCCAAGGCTTTAGACACCACTTCTGAGCTCTGTAAACATGAACTCTTAATAATTGAAAGCACAGAACCATGAAAACGCCACCGGAAGTACCCGGACTTGTAAACATTACCAGTATTTTCGTCATTCCACAGCTTTACACGGGAAACCTCTGTGATTGAATTCGACAGTAAATGTAGTAAGAATCTATTTACGTGTACTTGAGGTGTTTCTTCCACGTTCTTAATCATTTCTGGGAACTCTCATTGTGTATTTTAACAGTTTTACCAAAATTAGGCAGTTTGCTTAGAAGTATTTACTAGAACCGTCACCATTTTAACTGAATTACACACAAAAACGCCGAACCCAATCCTCCTTAATTGTAAACATAAACACTATTTTCGTGATTCTAAGGCTTTACACACCAATTCTGAGCTCTGTAAACATGAACTCTTAATAATTGAAAGCACAGAACCGTGAAAACGTCACCGGAAGTACCCGGACTTGTAAACATTACCAGTATTTTCATCATTCCACAGCTTTCCACGGAAACCTCTGTGATTGAATTCGACAGTAAATGTAGTTAGAATCTATTTACGTGTACTTGAGGTGTTTATTACACGTTCTTAATCATTTCTGGGAACTCTCATTGAGTATTTTAACAGTTTTACCAAAATTAGGCAGTTTGCTTAGAAGTATTTACTAGAACCGTCACCATTTTAACTGATTCACACACAAAAACGCCGAACCCAATCCTCCTTATTTGTAAACATAAACACTATTCTCGTCATTCCAAGGCTTTACACACCAATTCTGAGCTCTGTAAACATGAACTCTTAATAATTGAAAGCACAGAACCATGAAAACGCCACCGGAAGTACCCGGAATTGTAAACATTACCAGTATTTTCATCATTCCACAGCTTTCCACGGGAAACCTCTGTGATTGAATTCGACAGTAAATGTAGTAAGAATCTATTTACGTGTACTTGAGGTGTTTATTACACGTTCTTAATCATTTCTGGGAACTCTCATTGTGTATTTTAACAGTTTTAGCAAAATGAGGCAGTTTGCTTAGAAGTATTTACTAGAACCTTCACCATTTTAACTGAATCACACAAAAAAACGCCGAACCCAATCCTCCTATATTGTAAACATAAACACTATTCTCGTCATTCCAAGGCTTTAGACACCACTTCTGAGCTCTGTAAACATGAACTCTTAATAATTGAAAGCACAGAACCATGAAAACGCCACCGGAAGTACCCGGACTTGTAAACATTACCAGTATTTTCGTCATTCCACAGCTTTACACGGGAAACCTCTGTGATTGAATTCGACAGTAAATGTAGTAAGAATCTATTTACGTGTACTTGAGGTGTTTCTTCCACGTTCTTAATCATTTCTGGGAACTCTCATTGTGTATTTTAACAGTTTTACCAAAATTAGGCAGTTTGCTTAGAAGTATTTACTAGAACCGTCACCATTTTAACTGAATTACACACAAAAACGCCGAACCCAATCCTCCTTAATTGTAAACATAAACACTATTTTCGTGATTCTAAGGCTTTACACACCAATTCTGAGCTCTGTAAACATGAACTCTTAATAATTGAAAGCACAGAACCGTGAAAACGTCACCGGAAGTACCCGGACTTGTAAACATTACCAGTATTTTCATCATTCCACAGCTTTACACGGGAAACCTCTGTGATTGAATTCGACAGTAAATGTAGTTAGAATCTATTTACGTGTACTTGAGGTGTTTATTACACGTTCTTAATCATTTCTGGGAACTCTCATTGAGTATTTTAACAGTTTTACCAAAATTAGGCAGTTTGCTTAGAAGTATTTACTAGAACCGTCACCATTTTAACTGATTCACACACAAAAACGCCGAACCCAATCCTCCTTATTTGTAAACATAAACACTATTCTCGTCATTCCAAGGCTTTACACACCAATTCTGAGCTCTGTAAACATGAACTCTTAATAATTGAAAGCACAGAACCATGAAAACGCCACCGGAAGTACCCGGAATTGTAAACATTACCAGTATTTTCATCATTCCACAGCTTTCCACGGGAAACCACTGTGATTGAATTCGACAGTAAATGTAGTAAGAATCTATTTACGTGTACTTGAGGTGTTTATTACACGTTCTTAATCATTTCTGGGAACTCTCATTGTGTATTTTAACAGTTTTACCAAAATTAGGCAGTTTGCTGAGAAGTATTTATTAGAACCGTCACCATTTTAACTGATTCACACACAAAAACGCCGAACCCAATCCTCCTTAATTGTAAACATAAACACTATTCTCGTCATTCCAAGGCTTTACACACCAATTCTGAGCTCTGTAAACATGAACTCTTAATAATTGAAAGCACAGTCCCGTGAAAACGCCCCCCGAAGAACCCGGATTTATAAACATTACCAGTATTTTCGTCATTTCACAGCTTTACACGGGGAACCTCTGTGATTGAATTCCACAATAAATGTAGTAAGAATCTATTTACGTGTACTTGAGGTGTTTATTACACGTTCCTAATCATTTCTGGGAACTCTCATTGTGTATTTTAACAGTTTTACCATATTAGGCAGTTTGCTGAGAAGTATTTAGTAGAACCGTCACCATTTTAACTGATTCACACAAAAAAACGCCGAACCCAATCCTCCTATATTGTAAACATAAACACTATTCTCATCATTCCAAGGCTTTAGACACCAATTCTGAGCTCTGTAAACATGAACTCTTAATAATTGAAAGCACAGAACCATGAAAACGCCACCGGAAGTACCCGGACTTGTAAACATTATCAGTATTTTCATCATTCCACAGCTTTCCACGGGAAACCTCTGTGATTGAATTCGACAGTAAATGTAGTAAGAATCTATTTACGTGTACTTGAGGTGTTTATTACACGTTCTTAATCATTTCTGGGAACTCTCATTGTGTATTTTAACAGTTTTACCAAACTTAGGCAGTTTGCTGAGAAGTATTTACTAGAACCGTCACCATTTTAACTGAATTACACACAAAAACGCCGAACCCAATCCTCCTTAATTGTAAACATAAACACTATTTTCGTGATTCTAAGGCTTTACACACCAATTCTGAGCTCTGTAAACATGAACTCTTAATAATTGAAAGCACAGAACCGTGAAAACGTCACCGGAAGTACCCGGACTTGTAAACATTACCAGTATTTTCATCATTCCACAGCTTTCCACGGAAACCTCTGTGATTGAATTCGACAGTAAATGTAGTTAGAATCTATTTACGTGTACTTGAGGTGTTTATTACACGTTCTTAATCATTTCTGGGAACTCTCATTGTGTATTTTAACAGTTTTACCAAAATTAGGCAGTTTGCTTAGAAGTATTTACTAGAACCGTCACCATTTTAACTGATTCACACACAGAAACGCCGAACCCAATCCTACTTATTTGTGAACATAAACACTATTCTCGTCATTCCAAGGCTTTACACACCAATTCTGAGCTCTGTAAACATGAACTCTTAATAATTGAAAGCACAGAACCATGAAAACGCCACCGGAAGTACCCGGACTTGTAAACATTACCAGTATTTTCATCATTCCACAGCTTTCCACGGGAAACCCCTGTGATTGAATTCGACAGTAAATGTAGTAAGAATCTATTTACGTGTACTTGAGGTGTTTATTACACGTTCTTAATCATTTCTGGGAACTCTCATTGAGTATTTTAACAGTTTTACCAAAATTAGGCAGTTTGCTTAGAAGTATTTACTAGAACCGTCACCATTTTAACTGATTCACACACAAAAACGCCGAACCCAATCCTCCTTATTTGTAAACATAAACACTATTCTCGTCATTCCAAGGCTTTACACACCAATTCTGAGCTCTGTAAACATGAACTCTTAATAATTGAAAGCACAGAACCATGAAAACGCCACCGGAAGTACCCGGAATTGTAAACATTACCAGTATTTTCATCATTCCACAGCTTTCCACGGGAAACCCCTGTGATTGAATTCGACAGTAAATGTAGTAAGAATCTATTTACGTGTACTTGAGGTGTTTATTACACGTTCTTAATCATTTCTGGGAACTCTCATTGTGTATTTTAACAGTTTTACCAAAATTAGGCAGTTTGCTGAGAAGTATTTAATAGAACCGTCACCATTTTAACTGATTCACACACAAAAACGCCGAACCAAATCCTCCTTAATTGTAAACATAAACACTATTCTCGTCATTCCAAGGCTTTACACACCAATTCTGAGCTCTGTAAACATGAACTCTTAATAATTGAAAGCACAGTCCCGTGAAAACGCCACCCGAAGTACCCGGACTTGTAAACATTACCAGTATTTTCGTCATTTCACAGCTTTACACGGGAAACCTCTGTAATTGAATTCGACAGTAAATGTAGTAAGAATCTATTTACGTGTACTTGAGGTGTTTATTACACGTTCTTAATCATTTCTGGGAACTCTCATTGTGTATTTTAACAGTTTTAGCAAAATGAGGCAGTTTGCTTAGAAGTATTTACTAGAACCTTCACCATTTTAACTGAATCACACAAAAAAACGCCGAACCCAATCCTCCTATATTGTAAACATAAACACTATTCTCGTCATTCCAAGGCTTTAGACACCTACTCTGAGCTCTGTAAACATGAACTCTTAATAATTGAAAGCACAGTCCCGTGAAAATGCCCCCCGAAGTACCCGGATTTATAAACATTACCAGTATTTTCGTCATTTCACAGCTTTACACGGGAAACCTCTGTGATTGAATTCGACAGTAAATGTAGTAAGAATCTATTTACGTGTACTTGAGGTGTTTATTACACGTTCCTAATCATTTCTGGGAACTCTCATTGTGTATTTTAACAGTTTTACCATATTAGGCAGTTTGCTGGGAAGTATTTACTAGAACCGTCACCATTTTAACTGATTCACAGACAAAAACGCCGAACCCAATCCTCCTTAATTGTAAACATAAACACTATTCTCGT
Source organism: Myotis daubentonii (assembly GCF_963259705.1). NCBI lineage: Eukaryota > Metazoa > Chordata > Mammalia > Chiroptera > Vespertilionidae > Myotis > Myotis daubentonii. Next base: position 30,545 of record NC_081848.1, read on the forward strand.
CATTCCAAGGCTTTACACACCAATTCTGAGCTCTGTAAACATGAACTCTTAATAATTGAAAGCACAGAACCATGAAAACGCCCCCCGAAGAACCCGGATTTATAAACATTACCAGTATTTCGTCATTTCACAGCTTTACACGGGAAACCTCTGTGATTGAATTCCACAATAAATGTAGTAAGAATCTATTTACGTGTACTTGAGGTGTTTATTACACGTTCCTAATCATTTCTGGGAACTCTCATTGTGTATTTTAACAGTTTTACCATATTAGGCAGTTTGCTGAGAAGTATTTACTAGAACCGTCACCATTTTAACTGATTCACACAAAAAAACGCCGAACCCAATCCTCCTATATTGTAAACATAAACACTATTCTCATCATTCCAAGGCTTTAGACACCAATTCTGAGCTCTGTAAACATGAACTCTTAATAATTGAAAGCACAGTCCCGTGAAAACGCCACCGGAAGTACCCGGACTTGTAAACATTATCAGTATTTTCATCATTCCACAGCTTTCCACGGGAAACCTCTGTGATTGAATTCGACAGTAAATGTAGTAAGAATCTATTTACGTGTACTTGAGGTGTTTATTACACGTTCTTAATCATTTCTGGGAACTCTCATTGTGTATTTTAACAGTTTTACCAAAATTAGGCAGTTTGCTGAGAAGTATTTACTAGAACCGTCACCATTTTAACTGAATTACACACAAAAACGCCGAACCCAATCCTCCTTAATTGTAAACATAAACACTATTTTCGTGATTCTAAGGCTTTACACACCAATTCTGAGCTCTGTAAACATGAACTCTTAATAATTGAAAGCACAGAACCGTGAAAACATCACCGGAAGTACCCGGACTTGTAAACATTACCAGTATTTTCATCATTCCACAGCTTTCCACGGAAACCTCTGTGATAGAATTCGACAGTAAATGTAGTTAGAATCTATTTACGTGTACTTGAGGTGTTTATTACACGTTCTTAATCATTTCTGGGAACTCTCATTGAGTATTTTAACAGTTTTACCAAAATTAGGCAGTTTGCTTAGAAGTATTTACTAGAACCGTCACCATTTTAACTGATTCACACACAAAAACGCCGAACCCAATCCTACTTATTTGTGAACATAAACACTATTCTCGTCATTCCAAGGCTTTACACACCAATTCTGAGCTCTGTAAACATGAACTCTTAATAATTGAAAGCACAGAACCATGAAAACGCCACCGGAAGTACCCGGACTTGTAAACATTACCAGTATTTTCATCATTCCACAGCTTTCCACGGGAAACCCCTGTGATTGAATTCGACAGTAAATGTAGTAAGAATCTATTTACGTGTACTTGAGGTGTTTATTACACGTTCTTAATCATTTCTGGGAACTCTCATTGTGTATTTTAACAGTTTTACCAAAATTAGGCAGTTTGCTGAGAAGTATTTAATAGAACCGTCACCATTTTAACTGATTCACACACAAAAACGCCGAACCCAATCCTCCTTAATTGTAAACATAAACACTATTCTCGTCATTCCAAGGCTTTACACACCAATTCTGAGCTCTGTAAACATGAACTCTTAATAATTGAAAGCACAGTCCCGTGAAAATGCCCCCCGAAGTACCCGGATTTATAAACATTACCAGTATTTTCGTCATTTCACAGCTTTACACGGGAAACCTCTGTGATTGAATTCGACAGTAAATGTAGTAAGAATCTGTTTACGTGTACTTGAGGTGTTTATTACACGTTCCTAATCATTTCTGGGAACTCTCATTGTGTATTTTAACAGTCTTACCATATTAGGCAGTTTGCTGAGAAGTATTTACTAGAACCGTCACCATTTTAACTGATTCACAGACAAAAACGCCGAACCCAATCCGCCTTAATTGTAAACATAAACACTATTCTCGTCATTCCAAGGCTTTACACACCAATTCTGAGCTCTGTAAACATGAACTCTTAATAATTGAAAGCACAGTCCCGTGAAAACGCCACCCGAAGTACCCGGATTTACAAACATTACCAGTATTTTCGTCATTTCACAGCTTTACACGGGAAACCTCTGTAATTGAATTCGACAGTAAATGTAGTAAGAATCTATTTACGTGTACTTGAGGTGTTTCTTCCACGTTCTTAATCATTTCTGGGAACTCTCATTGTGTATTTTAACAGTTTTACGAAAATTAGGCAGTTTGCTTAGAAGTATTTACTAGAACCGTCACCATTTTAACTGAATTACACACAAAAACGCCGAACCCAATCCTCCTTAATTGTAAACATAAACACTATTTTCGTGATTCTAAGGCTTTACACACCAATTCTGAGCTCTGTAAACATGAACTCTTAATAATTGAAAGCACAGAACCGTGAAAACGTCACCGGAAGTACCCGGACTTGTAAACATTACCAGTATTTTCATCATTCCACAGCTTTCCACGGAAACCTCTGTGATTGAATTCGACAGTAAATGTAGTTAGAATCTATTTACGTGTACTTGAGGTGTTTATTACACGTTCTTAATCATTTCTGGGAACTCTCATTGAGTATTTTAACAGTTTTACCAAAATTAGGCAGTTTGCTTAGAAGTATTTACTAGAACCGTCACCATTTTAACTGATTCACACACAAAAACGCCGAACCCAATCCTCCTTATTTGTAAACATAAACACTATTCTCGTCATTCCAAGGCTTTACACACCAATTCTGAGCTCTGTAAACATGAACTCTTAATAATTGAAAGCACAGAACCATGAAAACGCCACCGGAAGTACCCGGAATTGTAAACATTACCAGTATTTTCATCATTCCACAGCTTTCCACGGGAAACCCCTGTGATTGAATTCGACAGTAAATGTAGTAAGAATCTATTTACGTGTACTTGAGGTGTTTATTACACGTTCTTAATCATTTCTGGGAACTCTCATTGTGTATTTTAACAGTTTTACCAAAATTAGGCAGTTTGCTTAGAAGTATTTAATAGAACCGTCACCATTTTAACTGATTCACACACAAAAACGCCGAACCCAATCCTCCTTAATTGTAAACATAAACACTATTCTCGTCATTCCAAGGCTTTACACACCAATTCTGAGCTCTGTAAACATGAACTCTTAATAATTGAAAGCACAGTCCCGTGAAAACGCCCCCCGAAGAACCCGGATTTATAAACATTACCAGTATTTTCTTCATTTCACAGCTTTACACGGGAAACCTCTGTGATTGAATTCGACAATAAATGTAGTAAGAATCTATTTACGTGTACTTGAGGTGTTTATTACACGTTCCTAATCATTTCTGGGAACTCTCATTGTGTATTTTAACAGTTTTACCATATTAGGCAGTTTGCTGAGAAGTATTTACTAGAACCGTCACCATTTTAACTGATTCACACAAAAAAACGCCGAACCCAATTGTCCTATATTGTAAACATAAACCCTATTCTCATCATTCCAAGGCTTTAGACACCAATTCTGAGCTCTGTAAACATGAACTCTTAATAATTGAAAGCACAGAACCATGAAAACGCCACCGGAAGTACCCGGAGTTGTAAACATTATCAGTATTTTCATCATTCCACAGCTTTCCACGGGAAACCTCTGTGATTGAATTCGACAGTAAATGTAGTAAGAATCTATTTACGTGTACTTGAGGTGTTTATTACACGTTCTTAATCATTTCTGGGAACTCTCATTGTGTATTTTAACAGTTTTACCAAAATTAGGCAGTTTGCTGAGAAGTATTTACTAGAACCGTCACCATTTTAACTGAATTACACACAAAAACGCCGAACCCAATCCTCCTTAATTGTAAACATAAACACTATTTTCGTGATTCTAAGGCTTTACACACCAATTCTGAGCTCTGTAAACATGAACTCTTAATAATTGAAAGCACAGAACCGTGAAAACGTCACCGGAAGTACCCGGACTTGTAAACATTACCAGTATTTTCATCATTCCACAGCTTTCCACGGAAACCTCTGTGATTGAATTCGACAGTAAATGTAGTTAGAATCTATTTACGTGTACTTGAGGTGTTTATTACACGTTCTTAATCATTTCTGGGAACTCTCATTGAGTATTTTAACAGTTTTACCAAAATTAGGCCGTTTGCTTAGAAGTATTTACTAGAACCGTCACCATTTTAACTGATTCACACACAAAAACGCCGAACCCAATCCTACTTATTTGTGAACATAAACACTATTCTCGTCATTCCAAGGCTTTACACACCAATTCTGAGCTCTGTAAACATGAACTCTTAATAATTGAAAGCACAGTCCCGTGAAAATGCCCCCCGAAGTACCCGGATTTATAAACATTACCAGTATTTTCGTCATTTCACAGCTTTACACGGGAAACCTCTGTGATTGAATTCGACAGTAAATGTAGTAAGAATCTATTTACGTGTACTTGAGGTGTTTATTACACGTTCCTAATCATTTCTGGGAACTCTCATTGTGTATTTTAACAGTTTTACCATATTAGGCAGTTTGCTGAGAAGTATTTACTAGAACCGTCACCATTTTAACTGATTCACAGACAAAAACGCCGAACCCAATCCTCCTTAATTGTAAACATAAACACTATTCTCGTCATTCCAAGGCTTTACACACCAATTCTGAGCTCTGTAAACATGAACTCTTAATAATTGAAAGCACAGTCCCGTGAAAACGCCACCCGAAGTACCCGGATTTATAAACATTACCAGTATTTTCGTCATTTCACAGCTTTACACGGGAAACCTCTGTAATTGAATTCGACAGTAAATGTAGTAAGAATCTATTTACGTGTACTTGAGGTGTTTCTTCCACGTTCTTAATCATTTCTGGGAACTCTCATTGTGTATTTTAACAGTTTTACCAAAATTAGGCAGTTTGCTTAGAAGTATTTACTAGAACTGTCACCATTTTAACTGAATTACACACAAAAACGCCGAACCCAATCCTCCTTAATTGTAAACATAAACACTATTTTCGTGATTCTAAGGCTTTACACACCAATTCTGAGCCCTGTAAACATGAACTCTTAATAATTGAAAGCACAGAACCGTGAAAACGTCACCGGAAGTACCCGGACTTGTAAACATTACCAGTATTTTCATCATTCCACAGCTTTCCACGGAAACCTCTGTGATTGAATTCGACAGTAAATGTAGTTAGAATCTATTTACGTGTACTTGAGGTGTTTATTACACGTTCTTAATCATTTCTGGGAACTCTCATTGAGTATTTTAACAGTTTTACCAAAATTAGGCAGTTTGCTTAGAAGTATTTACTAGAACCGTCACCATTTTAACTGATTCACACACAAAAACGCCGAACCCAATCCTCCTTATTTGTAAACATAAACACTATTCTCGTCATTCCAAGGCTTTACACACCAATTCTGAGCTCTGTAAACATGAACTCTTAATAATTGAAAGCACAGAACCATGAAAATGCCACCGGAAGTACACGGAATTGTAAACATTACCAGTATTTTCATCATTCCACAGCTTTCCACGGGAAACCCCTGTGATTGAATTCGACAGTAAATGTAGTAAGAATCTATTTACGTGTACTTGAGGTGTTTATTACACGTTCTTAATCATTTCTGGGAACTCTCATTGTGTATTTTAACAGTTTTAGCAAAATGAGGCAGTTTGCTTAGAAGTATTTACTAGAACCTTCACCATTTTAACTGAATCACACAAAAAAACGCCGAAACCAATCCTCCTATATTGTAAACATAAACACTATTCTCGTCATTCCAAGGCTTTAGACACCTACTCTGAGCTCTGTAAACATGAACTCTTAATAATTGAAAGCACAGTCCCGTGAAAACGCCCCCCGAAGAACCCGGATTTATAAACATTACCAGTATTTTCGTCATTTCACAGCTTTACACGGGAAACCTCTGTGATTGAATTCGACAATAAATGTAGTAAGAATCTATTTACGTGTACTTGAGGTGTTTATTACACGTTCCTAATCATTTCTGGGAACTCTCATTGTGTATTTTAACAGTTTTACCAAAATTAGGCAGTTTGCTGAGAAGTATTTACTAGAACCGTCACCATTTTAACTGATTCACACAAAAAAACGCCGAACCCAATCCTCCTATATTGTAAACATAAACACTATTCTCATCATTCCAAGGCTTTAGACACCAATTCTGAGCTCTGTAAACATGAACTCTTAATAATTGAAAGCACAGAACCATGAAAACGCCACCGGAAGTACCCGGACTTGTAAACATTATCAGTATTTTCATCATTCCACAGCTTTCCACGGGAAACCTCTGTGATTGAATTCGACAGTAAATGTAGTAAGAATCTATTTACGTGTACTTGAGGTGTTTATTACACGTTCTTAATCATTTCTGGGAACTCTCATTGTGTATTTTAACAGTTTTACCAAAATTAGGCAGTTTGCTGAGAAGTATTTAATAGAACCGTCACCATTTTAACTGATTCACACACAAAAACGCCGAACCCAATCCTCCTTAATTGTAAACATAAACAGTATTCTCGTCATTCCAAGGCTTTACACACCAATTCTGAGCTCTGTAAACATGAACTCTTAATAATTGAAAGCACAGTCCCGTGAAAACGCCACCCGAAGTACCCGTACTTGTAAACATTACCAGTATTTTCGTCATTTCACAGCTTTACACGGGAAACCTCTGTAATTGAATTCGACAGTAAATGTAGTAAGAATCTATTTACGTGTACTTGAGGTGTTTATTACACGTTCCTAATCATTTCCGGGAACTCTCATTGTGTATTTTAACAGTTTTACCATATTAGGCAGTTTGCTGAGAAGTATTTACTAGAACCGTCACCATTTTAACTGATTCACACAAAAAAACGCCGAACCCAATCCTCCTATATTGTAAACATAAACACTATTCTCATCATTCCAAGGCTTTACACACCAATTCTGAGCTCTGTAAACATGAACTCTTAATAATTGAAAGCACAGAACCATGAAAACGCCACCGGAAGTACCCGGACTTGTAAACATTATCAGTATTTTCATCATTCCACAGCTTTCCACGGGAAACCTCTGTGATTGAATTCGACAGTAAATGTAGTAAGAATCTATTTACGTGTACTTGAGGTGTTTATTACACGTTCTTAATCATTTCTGGGAACTCTCATTGTGTATTTTAACAGTTTTACCAAAATTTGGCAGTGGGCTGAGAAGTATTTACTAGAACCGTCACCATTTTAACTGAATTACACACAAAAACGCCGAACCCAATCCTCCTTAATTGTAAACATAAACACTATTTTCGTGATTCTAAGGCTTTACACACCAATTCTGAGCTCTGTAAACATGAACTCTTAATAATTGAAAGCACAGAACCATGAAAACGCCACCGGAAGTACCCGGACTTGTAAACATTATCAGTATTTTCATCATTCCACAGCTTTCCACGGGAAACCTCTGTGATTGAATTCGACAGTAAATGTAGTAAGAATCTATTTACGTGTACTTGAGGTGTTTATTACACGTTCTTAATCATTTCTGGGAACTCTCATTGTGTATTTTAACAGTTTTACCAAAATTAGGCAGTTTGCTGAGAAGTATTTACTAGAACCGTCACCATTTTAACTGAATTACACACAAAAACGCCGAACCCAATCCTCCTTAATTGTAAACATAAACACTATTTTCGTGATTCTAAGGCTTTACACACCAATTCTGAGCTCTGTAAACATGAACTCTTAATAATTGAAAGCACAGAACCGTGAAAACGTCACCGGAAGTACCCGGACTTGTAAACATTACCAGTATTTTCATCATTCCACAGCTTTCCACGGAAACCTCTGTGATTGAATTCGACAGTAAATGTAGTTAGAATCTATTTACGTGTACTTGAGGTGTTTATTACACGTTCTTAATCATTTCTGGGAACTCTCATTGAGTATTTTAACAGTTTTACCAAAATTAGGCAGTTTGCTTAGAAGTATTTACTAGAACCGTCACCATTTTAACTGATTCACACACAAAAACGCCGAACCCAATCCTACTTATTTGTGAACATAAACACTATTCTCGTCATTCCAAGGCTTTCCACACCAATTCTGAGCTCTGTAAACATGAACTCTTAATAATTGAAAGCACAGAACCATGAAAACGCCACCGGAAGTACCCGGACTTGTAAACATTACCAGTATTTTCATCATTCCACAGCTTTCCACGGGAAACCCCTGTGATTGAATTCGACAGTAAATGTAGTAAGAATCTATTTACGTGTACTTGAGGTGTTTATTACACGTTCCTAATCATTTCTGGGAACTCTCATTGTGTATTTTAACAGTTTTACCATATTAGGCAGTTTGCTGAGAAGTATTTACTAGAACCGTCACCATTTTAACTGATTCACAGACAAAAACGCCGAACCCAATCCTCCTTAATTGTAAACATAAACACTATTCTCGTCATTCCAAGGCTTTACACACCAATTCTGAGCTCTGTAAACATGAACTCTTAATAATTGAAAGCCCAGTCCCGTAAAACGCCACCCGAAGTACCCGTATTTGTAAACATTACCAGTATTTTCGTCATTTCACAGCTTTCCACTGGAAACCTCCGTGATTGATTTCGACAGTAAATGTACTTAAAATCTGTTTACGTGTACTTGAAGTGTTTCTTCCACGTTTTTAATCCTTTCTGGGAAATCTCATTGTGTATTATCAGTTTTACCAAAATTAGACAGTTTGCTTAGAAGTATTTACTGAAACCGTCACCATTTTAACTGATTCACAAAAAAAAACGCCAAAGCCAATCCTCCTTAATTGTAAACATAAACACTATTCTCGTGATTCCAAGGATTTAGACACCTATTCTGAGCTCTGTAAACAGGAACTCTTAATAATTGAAAGCACAGAACCGTAAAAACGCCACCGGAAGTACCTGGACTTGTAAACATTACCAGTATTTTCGTCATTTCACAGCTTTCCACGGGAAACCTCTGTGATTGAATTCGACAGTAAATGTAGTTAAAATCTGTTTTCGTGTACTTGAGGTGTTTATTACACGTTCTTAATCATTTCTGGGCACTGTCATTGTGTATTTTAACAGTTTTAGCAAAATTAGATATTTTGCATAGAAGTATTTACCGGAACCGTCACCATTTTAACTGATTCACACAAAACACGCCAAAGCCAAACCTCCTAAATTGTAAACATAAACACTATTCTCGCCATTCCAAGGCTTTAGACACCAATTCTGAGCTCTGTAAACATGAACTCTTAATAATTGAAAGCACAGAACCATGAAAACGCCACCGGAAGTACCCGGACTTGTAAACATTAAGAGTATTTTCGTCATTTCACAGCTTTACACGGGAAACCTCCGTGATTGAATACGACATTAAATGTACTAAGAATCTGTTTACGTGTACTTGAAGTGTTTCTTCCATGTTTTTAATCATTTCTGGAAACTATCATTGTGTATTTTAACAGTTTTAGCAAAATTAGGCAGTTTGCTTAGAAGTATTTACTAGAACCATCACCATTCTAACTGAATCACAAAAAAAAAAAAACGCCGAACCCAATCCTCCTATATTGTAAACATAAACACTATTCTCGTCATTCCAAGGCTTTAGACACCTACTCTGAGCTCTGTAAACATGAACTCTTAATAATTGAAAGCACAGTCCCGTGAAAACGCCACCCGAATTACCCGGATTTATAAACATTACCAGTATTTTCGTCATTCCACAGCTTTACACGGGAAACCTCTGTAATTGAATTCGACAGTAAATGTAGTAAGAATCTATTTACGTGTACTTGAGGTGTTTCTTCCAAGTTCTTAATCATTTCTGGGAACTCTCATTATGTATTTTAACAGTTTTACCAAAATTAGGCAGTTTGCTTAGAAGTATTTACTAGAACCGTCACCATTTTAACTGAATAACACACAAAAACGCCCAAACCAATCCTCCTTAATTGTAAACATAAACACTATTTTCATGATTCTAAGGCTTTACACACCAATTCTGAGCTCTGTAAACATGAACTCTTAATAATTGAAAGCACAGAACCATGAAAAAGCCACCGGAAGTACCCGGACTTGTAAACATTACCAGTATTTTCGTCAGTACACAGCTTTCCACGGGAAACCTCTGTGATTGAATTCGACAGTAAATGTAGTAAGATTCTATTTACGTGTACTTGAGGTGTTTATTACACGTTCTTAATCATTTCTGAGAACTCTCATTGTGTATTTTAACAATTTTACCAAAATTAGGCAGTTTGCTGAGAAGTATTTACTAGAACCGTCACCATTTTAACTGATTCACACACAAAAACGCTGAACACAATCCTCCTTAATTGTAAACATAAACACTATTCTCGTCATTCCAAGGCTTTAGACACCAATTCTGAGCTCCGTAAACATGAGCTCTTAATAATTGAAAGCACAGTCCCGTGAAAACGCCACCGGAAGTTCCCGGACTTGTAAACATTACGAGTATTTTCGTCATTCCACAGCTTTCCACGGGAAACCTCCGTAATTGAATATGACATTAAATGTAGTAAGAATCTGTTTACGTGTACTTGAAGTGTTTCTTCCATGTTTTTAATCATTTCTGGAAACTATCATTGTGTATTTTAACAGTTTTAGCAAAATGAGGCAGTTTGCTTAGAAGTATTTACTAGAACCTTCACCATTTTTACTGAATCACAAAAAAAAACGCCGAAACCAATCCTCCTATATTGTAAACATAAACACTATTCTCGTCATTCCAAGGCTTTACACACCAATTCTGAGCTCTGTAAACATGAACTCTTAATAATTGAAAGCACAGTCCCGTGAAAACGCCACCCGAAGTACCCGGATTTATAAACATTACCAGTATTTTCTTCATTTCACAGCTTTACACGGGAAACCTCTGTAATTGAATTCGACAGTATATGTAGTAAGAATCTATTTACGTGTACTTGAGGTGTTTATTACACGTTCTTAATCATTTCTGGGAACTCTCATTGTGTATTTTAACAGTTTTGCCAAAATTAGGCAGTTTGCTTAGAAGTATTTACTAGAACCGTCACCATTTTAACTGACTAAAAAAAAAAAAAAAAAACGCCGAACCCAATCCTCCTTAATTGTAAACATAAACACTATTCTCGTCATTCCAAGGCTTTAGACACCACTTCTGAGCTCTGTAAACATGAACTCTTAATAATTGAAAGCACAGAACCATGAAAACGCCACCGGAAGTACCCGGACTTGTAAACATTACCAGTATTTTCGTCATTCCACAGCTTTCCACGGGAAACCTCTGTGATTGAATTCGACAGTAAATGTAGTAAGAATCTATTTACGTGTACTTGAGGTGTTTATTACACGTTCTTAATCATTTCTGGGAACTCTCATTGTGTATTTTAACAGTTTTACCAAAATTAGGCAGTTTGCTGAGAAGTATTTACTAGAACCGTCACCATTTTTACTGATTCACACACAAAAGCGCCAAACCCAATCCTCCTTAATTGTAAACAGAAACACTATTCTCGTCATTCCAAGGCTTTAGACACGTACTCTGAGCTCTGTAAACATGAACTCTTAATAATTGAAAGCCCAGTCCCGTAAAACGCCACCCGAAGTACCCGTATTTGTAAACATTACCAGTATTTTCGTCATTTCACAGCTTTCCACTGGAAACCTCCGTGATTGAATTCGACAGTAAATGTAGATAAAATCTGTTTACGTGTACTTGAAGTGTTTCTTCCACGTTTTTAATCATTTCTGGGCAATCTCATTGTGTATTATCAGTTTTACCAAAATTAGACAGTTTGCTTAGAAGTATTTACTGAAACCGTCACCATTTTAACCGATTCACAAAAAAAAACGCCAAAACCAATCCTCCTTAATTGTAAACATAAACACTATTCTCGTGATTCCAAGGTTTTAGACACCAATTCTGAGCTCTGTAAACAGGAACTCTTAATAATTGAAAGCACAGAACCGTAAAAACGCCACCGGAAGTACCCGGACTTGTAAACATTACCAGTATTTTCGTCATTTCACAGCTTTCCATGGGAAAACTCTGTGATTGAATTCGACAGTAAATGTAGTTAAAATCTGTTTTCGTGTACTTGAGGTGTTTATTACACGTTCTTAATCATTTCTGGGCACTGTCATTGTGTATTTTAACAGTTTTAGCAAAATTAGACATTTTGCATAGAAGTATTTACCGGAACCGTCACCATTTCAACTGATTCACACAAAACACGCCAAAGCCAAACCTCCTAAATTGTAAACATAAACACTATTCTCGTCATTCCAAGGCTTTCGACACCTACTCTGAGCTCTGTAAGCATGAACTCTTAATAATTGAAAGCACAGTCCCGTGAAAACGCCACCCGAAGTACCCGGATTTATAAACATTACCAGTATTTTCGTCATTTCACAGCTTTACACGGGAAACCTCCGTGATTGAATTCGACAGTAAATGTAGTTAAAATCTGTTTACGTGTACTTGAAGTGTTTCTTCCACGTTTTTAATCATTTCTGGGAAATCTCATTGTGTATTATCAGTTTTACCAAAATTAGACAGTTTGCTTAGAAGTATTTACTGAAACCGTCACCATTTTAACTGATTCACACACAAAAACGCCGAACCCAATCCTCCTTAATTGTAAACATAAACACTATTCTCGTCATTCCAAGGCTTTACACACCAATTCTGAGCTCTGTAAACATGAACTCTTAATAATTGAAAGCACAGTCCCGTGAAAACGCCACCCGAAGTACCCGGATTTATAAACATTACCAGTATTTTCGTCATTTCACAGCTTTACACGGGAAACCTCTGTAATTGAATTCGACAGTATATGTAGTAAGAATCTATTTACGTGTACTTGAGGTGTTTATTACACGTTCTTAATCATTTCTGGGAACTCTCATTGTGTATTTTAACAGTTTTACCAAAATTAGGCAGTTTGCTTAGAAGTATTTCCTAGAACCGTCACCATTTTAACTGACTAAAAAAAAAAAAAAAAACGCCGAACCCAATCCTCCTTAATTGTAAACATAAACACTATTCTCGTCATTCCAAGGCTTTAGACACCACTTCTGAGCTCTGTAAACATGAACTCTTAATAATTGAAAGCACAGAACCATGAAAACGCAACCGGAAGTACCCGGACTTGTAAACATTACCAGTATTTTCGTCATTCCACAGCTTTACACAGGAAACCTCTGTGATTGAATTCGACAGTAAATGTAGTAAGAATCTATTTACGTGTACTTGAGGTGTTTATTACACGTTCTTAATCATTTCTGGGAACTCTCATTGTGTATTTTAACAGTTTTACCAAAATTAGGCAGTTTGCTGAGAAGTATTTACTAGAACCGTCACCATTTTAACTGATTCACACACAAAAGCGCCGATCCCAATCCTCCTTAATTGTAAACATAAACACTATTCTCGTCATTCCAAGGCTTTAGACACCTACTCTGAGCTCTGTAAACATGAACTCTTAATAATTGAAAGCCCAGTCCCGTAAAACGCCACCCGAAGTACCTGTATTTGTAAACATTACCAGTATTTTCGTCATTTCACAGCTTTCCACTGGAAACCTCCGTGATTGAATTCGACAGTAAATGTAGATAAAATCTGTTTACGTGTACTTGAAGTGTTTCTTCCACGTTTTTAATCATTTCTGGGAAATCTCATTGTGTATTATCAGTTTTACCAAAATTAGACAGTTTGCATAGAAGTATTTACTGAAACCGTCACCATTTTAACCGATTCACAAAAAAAAACGCCAAAGCCAATCCTCCTTAATTGTAAACATAAACACTATTCTCGTGATTCCAAGGTTTTAGACACCAATTCTGAGCTCTGTAAACAGGAACTCTTAATAATTGAAAGCACAGAACCGTAAAAACGCCACCGGAAGTACCCGGACTTGTAAACATTACCAGTATTTTCGTCATTTCACAGCTTTCCACAGGAAACCTCTGTGATTGAATTCGACAGTAAATGTAGTTAAAATCTATTTTCGTGTACTTGAGGTGTTTATTACACGTTCTTAATCATTTCTGGGCACTGTCATTGTGTATTTTAACAGTTTTAGCAAAATTAGACATTTTGCATAGAAGTATTTACCGGAACCGTCACCATTTCAACTGATTCACACAAAACACGCCAAAGCCAAACCTCCTAAATTGTAAACATAAACACTATTCTCGTCATTCCAAGGCTTTAGACACCTACTCTGAGCTCTGTAAGCATGAACTCTTAATAATTGAAAGCACAGTCCCGTGAAAACGCCACCCGAAGTACCCGGATTTATAAACATTACCAGTATTTTCGTCATTTCACAGCTTTACACGGGAAACCTCCGTGATTGAATTCGACAGTAAATGTAGTTAAAATCTGTTTACGTGTACTTGAAGTGTTTCTTCCACGTTTTTAATCATTTCTGGGAAATCTCATTGTGTATTATCAGTTTTACCAAAATTAGACAGTTTGCTTAGATATTTACTGAAACCGTCACCATTTTAACTGATTCACACACAAAAACGCCGAACCCAATCCTCCTTAATTGTAAACATAAACACTATTCTCGTCATTCCAAGGCTTTACACACCAATTCTGAGCTCTGTAAACATGAACTCTTAATAATTGAAAGCACAGTCCCGTGAAAACGCCACCCGAAGTACCCGGATTTATAAACATTACCAGTATTTTCGTCATTTCACAGCTTTACACGGGAAACCTCTGTAATTGAATTCGACAGTATATGTATTAAGAATCTATTTACGTGTACTTGAGGTGTTTATTACACGTTCTTAATCATTTCTGGGAACTCTCATTGTGTATTTTAACAGTTTTACCAAAATTAGGCAGTTTGCTTAGAAGTATTTACTAGAACCGTCACCATTTTAACCGACTAAAAAAAAAAAAAACGCCGAACCCAATCCTCCTTAATTGTAAACATAAACACTATTCTCGTCATTCCAAGGCTTTAGACACCACTTCTGAGCTCTGTAAACATGAACTCTTAATAATTGAAAGCACAGAACCATGAAAACGCCACCGGAAGTACCCGGACTTGTAAACATTACCAGTATTTTCGTCATTCCACAGCTTTCCACGGGAAACCTCTGTGATTGAATTCGACAGTAAATGTAGTAAGAATCTATTTACGTGTACTTGAGGTGTTTATTACACGTTCTTAATCATTTCTGGGAACTCTCTTTGTGTATTTTAACAGTTTTACCAAAATTAGGCAGTTTGCTTAGAAGTATTTTCTGGAACCGTCACCATTTTAACTGATTCACACAAAACACGCCAAAGCCAAACCTCCTAAATTGTAAACATAAACACTATTCTCGCCATTCCAAGGCTTTAGACACCAATTCTGAGCTCTGTAAACATGAA
The DNA here is from genome assembly GCF_963259705.1 of Myotis daubentonii. Taxonomy (NCBI): domain Eukaryota; kingdom Metazoa; phylum Chordata; class Mammalia; order Chiroptera; family Vespertilionidae; genus Myotis; species Myotis daubentonii. The sequence goes on from NC_081848.1 coordinate 45,936, forward strand.
CTCTTAATAATTGAAAGCACAGTCCCGTGAAAACGCCACCCGAATTACCCGGACTTGTAAACATTACCAGTATTTTCGTCATTTCACAGCTTTCCACTGGAAACCTCTGTGATTGAATTCGACAGTAAATGTAGTAAGAATCTATTTACGTGTACTTGAGGTGTTTATTACACGTTCTTAATCATTTCTGGGAACTCTCATTGTGTATTTTAACAGTTTTACCAAAATTAGGCAGTTTGCTGAGAAGTATTTACTAGAACCGTCACCATTTTAACTGATTCACACACAAAAACGCCGAACCCAATCCTCCTATATTGTAAACATAAACACTATTCTCGTCATTCCAAGGCTTTAGACACCAATTCTGAGCTCTGTAAACATGAACTCTTAATAATTGAAAGCACAGAACCATGAAAACGCCACCGGAAGTACCCGGACTTGTAAACATTACCAGTATTTTCATCATTCCACAGCTTTCCACGGGAAACCTCTGTGATTGAATTCGACAGTAAATGTAGTAACAATCTATTTACGTGTACTTGAGGTGTTTATTACACGTTCTTAATCATTTCTGGGAACTCTCTTTGTGTATTTTAACAGTTTTACCAAAATTAGGCAGTTTGCTTAGAAGTATTTTCTGGAACCGTCACCATTTTAACTGATTCACACAAAACACGCCAAAGCCAAACCTCCTAAATTGTAAACATAAACACTATTCTCGCCATTCCAAGGCTTTAGACACCAATTCTGAGCTCTGTAAACATGAACTCTTAATAATTGAAAGCACAGTCCCGTGAAAACGCCACCCGAATTACCCGGACTTGTAAACATTACCAGTATTTTCGTCATTTCACAGCTTTCCACTGGAAACCTCTGTGATTGAATTCGACAGTAAATGTAGTAAGAATCTATTTACGTGTACTTGAGGTGTTTATTACACGTTCTTAATCATTTCTGGGAACTCTCATTGTGTATTTTAACAGTTTTACCAAAATTAGGCAGTTTGCTGAGAAGTATTTACTAGAACCGTCACCATTTTAACTGATTCACACACAAAAACGCCGAACCCAATCCTCCTATATTGTAAACATAAACACTATTCTCGTCATTCCAAGGCTTTAGACACCAATTCTGAGCTCTGTAAACATGAACTCTTAATAATTGAAAGCACAGAACCATGAAAACGCCACCGGAAGTACCCGGACTTGTAAACATTACCAGTATTTTCATCATTCCACAGCTTTCCACGGGAAACCTCTGTGATTGAATTCGACAGTAAATGTAGTAACAATCTATTTACGTGTACTTGAGGTGTTTATTACACGTTCTTAATCATTTCTGGGAACTCTCATTGTGTATTTTAACAGTTTTACCAAAATTAGGCAGTTTGCTGAGAAGTATTTACTAGAACCGTCACCATTTTAACTGATTCACACACAAAAGCGCCGATCCCAATCCTCCTTAATTGTAAACATAAACACTATTCTCGTCATTCCAAGGCTTTAGACACCTACTCTGAGCTCTGTAAACATGAACTCTTAATAATTGAAAGCCCAGTCCCGTAAAACGCCACCCGAAGTACCTGTATTTGTAAACATTACCAGTATTTTCGTCATTTCACAGCTTTCCACTGGAAACCTCCGTGATTGAATTCGACAGTAAATGTAGATAAAATCTGTTTACGTGTACTTGAAGTGTTTCTTCCACGTTTTTAATCATTTCTGGGAAATCTCATTGTGTATTATCAGTTTTACCAAAATTAGACAGTTTGCATAGAAGTATTTACTGAAACCGTCACCATTTTAACCGATTCACAAAAAAAAACGCCAAAGCCAATCCTCCTTAATTGTAAACATAAACACTATTCTCGTGATTCCAAGGTTTTAGACACCAATTCTGAGCTCTGTAAACAGGAACTCTTAATAATTGAAAGCACAGAACCGTAAAAACGCCACCGGAAGTACCCGGACTTGTAAACATTACCAGTATTTTCGTCATTTCACAGCTTTCCACAGGAAACCTCTGTGATTGAATTCGACAGTAAATGTAGTTAAAATCTATTTTCGTGTACTTGAGGTGTTTATTACACGTTCTTAATCATTTCTGGGCACTGTCATTGTGTATTTTAACAGTTTTAGCAAAATTAGACATTTTGCATAGAAGTATTTACCGGAACCGTCACCATTTCAACTGATTCACACAAAACACGCCAAAGCCAAACCTCCTAAATTGTAAACATAAACACTATTCTCGTCATTCCAAGGCTTTAGACACCTACTCTGAGCTCTGTAAGCATGAACTCTTAATAATTGAAAGCACAGTCCCGTGAAAACGCCACCCGAAGTACCCGGATTTATAAACATTACCAGTATTTTCGTCATTTCACAGCTTTACACGGGAAACCTCCGTGATTGAATTCGACAGTAAATGTAGTTAAAATCTGTTTACGTGTACTTGAAGTGTTTCTTCCACGTTTTTAATCATTTCTGGGAAATCTCATTGTGTATTATCAGTTTTACCAAAATTAGACAGTTTGCTTAGATATTTACTGAAACCGTCACCATTTTAACTGATTCACACACAAAAACGCCGAACCCAATCCTCCTTAATTGTAAACATAAACACTATTCTCGTCATTCCAAGGCTTTACACACCAATTCTGAGCTCTGTAAACATGAACTCTTAATAATTGAAAGCACAGTCCCGTGAAAACGCCACCCGAAGTACCCGGATTTATAAACATTACCAGTATTTTCGTCATTTCACAGCTTTACACGGGAAACCTCTGTAATTGAATTCGACAGTATATGTATTAAGAATCTATTTACGTGTACTTGAGGTGTTTATTACACGTTCTTAATCATTTCTGGGAACTCTCATTGTGTATTTTAACAGTTTTACCAAAATTAGGCAGTTTGCTTAGAAGTATTTACTAGAACCGTCACCATTTTAACCGACTAAAAAAAAAAAAAACGCCGAACCCAATCCTCCTTAATTGTAAACATAAACACTATTCTCGTCATTCCAAGGCTTTAGACACCACTTCTGAGCTCTGTAAACATGAACTCTTAATAATTGAAAGCACAGAACCATGAAAACGCCACCGGAAGTACCCGGACTTGTAAACATTACCAGTATTTTCGTCATTCCACAGCTTTCCACGGGAAACCTCTGTGATTGAATTCGACAGTAAATGTAGTAAGAATCTATTTACGTGTACTTGAGGTGTTTATTACACGTTCTTAATCATTTCTGGGAACTCTCTTTGTGTATTTTAACAGTTTTACCAAAATTAGGCAGTTTGCTTAGAAGTATTTTCTGGAACCGTCACCATTTTAACTGATTCACACAAAACACGCCAAAGCCAAACCTCCTAAATTGTAAACATAAACACTATTCTCGCCATTCCAAGGCTTTAGACACCAATTCTGAGCTCTGTAAACATGAACTCTTAATAATTGAAAGCACAGTCCCGTGAAAACGCCACCCGAATTACCCGGACTTGTAAACATTACCAGTATTTTCGTCATTTCACAGCTTTCCACTGGAAACCTCTGTGATTGAATTCGACAGTAAATGTAGTAAGAATCTATTTACGTGTACTTGAGGTGTTTATTACACGTTCTTAATCATTTCTGGGAACTCTCATTGTGTATTTTAACAGTTTTACCAAAATTAGGCAGTTTGCTGAGAAGTATTTACTAGAACCGTCACCATTTTAACTGATTCACACACAAAAACGCCGAACCCAATCCTCCTATATTGTAAACATAAACACTATTCTCGTCATTCCAAGGCTTTAGACACCAATTCTGAGCTCTGTAAACATGAACTCTTAATAATTGAAAGCACAGAACCATGAAAACGCCACCGGAAGTACCCGGACTTGTAAACATTACCAGTATTTTCATCATTCCACAGCTTTCCACGGGAAACCTCTGTGATTGAATTCGACAGTAAATGTAGTAACAATCTATTTACGTGTACTTGAGGTGTTTATTACACGTTCTTAATCATTTCTGGGAACTCTCTTTGTGTATTTTAACAGTTTTACCAAAATTAGGCAGTTTGCTTAGAAGTATTTTCTGGAACCGTCACCATTTTAACTGATTCACACACAAAAACGCCGAACCCAATCCTCCTTAATTGTGAACATAAACACTATTCTCGTCATTCCAAGGCTTTACACACCAATTCTGAGCTCTGTAAACATGAACTCTTAATAATTGAAAGCACAGTCCCGTGAAAACGCCACCCGAAGTACCCGGACTTGTAAACATTACCAGTATTTTCGTCATTTCACAGCTTTCCACTGGAAACCTCCGTGATTGAATTAGACAGTAAATGTAGTTAAAATCTGTTTACGTGTACTTGAAGTGTTTCTTCCACGTTTTTAATCATTTCTGGGAAATCTCATTGTGTATTATCAGTTTTACCAAAATTAGACAGTTTGCTTAGAAGTATTTACTGAAACCGTCACCATTTTAACTGATTCACAAAAAAAACCGCCAAAGCCAATCCTCCTTAATTGTAAACATAAACACTATTCTCGTGATTCCAAGGTTTTAGACACCAATTCTGAGCTCTGTAAACAGGAACTCTTAATAATTGAAAGCACAGAACCATAAATACGCCACCGGAAGTACCCAGACTTGTAAACATTACCAGTATTTTCGTCATTTCACAGCTTTCCACGGGAAACCTCTGTGATTGAATTCGACAGTAAATGTAGTAAGAATCTATTTACGTGTACTTGAGGTGTTTATTACACGTTCTTAATCATTTCTGGGCCCTCTCGTTGTGTATTTTAACATTTTTAGCAAAATTAGACATTTTGCATAGAAGTATTTAGCGGAACCGTCACCATTTCAACTGATTCACACAAAACACGCCAAAGCCAAACCTCCTAAATTGTAAACATAAACACTATTCTCGTCATTCCAAGGCTTTAGACACCTACTCTGAGCTCTGTAAACATGAACTCTTAATAATTGAAAGCACAGTCCCGTGAAAACGCCACCCGAAGTACCCGGATTTATAAACATTACCAGTATTTTCGTCATTTCACAGCTTTACACGGGAAACCTCTGTAATTGAATTCGACAGTAAATGTAGTAAGAATCTATTTACGTGTACTTGAGGTGTTTATTACACATTCTTAATCATTTCTGGGAACTCTCATTGTGTATTTAAACAGTTTTACCAAAATTAGGCAGTTTGCTCAGAAGTATTTACTAGAACCGTCACCATTTTAACTAAATCACACACAAAAACGCCGAACCCAATCCTCCTTAATTGTAAACATAAACACTATTCTCGTCATTCCAAGGCTTTACACACCAATTCTGAGCTCTGTCAACATGAACTCTTAATAATTGAAAGCACAGTCCCGAGAAAACGCCACCGGAAGTACCCGTATTTGTAAACATTACCAGTATTTTCGTCATTTCACAGCTTTCCACTGGAAACCTCCGTGATTGAATTCGACAGTAAATGTAGTTAAAATCTGTTTACGTGTACTTGAAGTGTTTCTTCCACGTTTTTAATCATTTCTGGGAAATCTAATTGTGTATTATTAGTTTTACCAAAATTAGACAGTTTGCTTAGAAGTATTTACTGAAACCGTCACCATTTTAACTGATTCAAAAAAAAAAACGCCAAAGCCAATCCTCCTTAATTGTAAACATAAAAACTATTCTCGTGATTCCAAGGCTTTAGACACCAATTTTGAGCTCTGTAAACAGGAACTCTTAATAATTGAAAGCACAGAACCGTAAAAACGCCACCGGAAGTACCCGGACTTGTAAACATTACCAGTATTTTCGTCATTTCACAGCTTTCCACGGGAAACCTCTGTGATTGAATTCGACAGTAAATGTAGTAAGAATCTATTTACGTGTACTTGAGGTGTTTATTACACGTTCTTAATCATTTCTGGGCACTCTCATTGTGTATTTTAACATTTTTAGCAAAATTAGACATTTTGCATAGAAGTATTTACCGGAACCGTCACCATTTCAACTGATTCACACAAAACACGCCAAAGCCAAACCTCCTAAATTGTAAACATAAACACTATTCTCGTCATTCCAAGGCTTTAGACACCTACTCTGAGCTCTGTAAGCATGAACTCTTAATAATTGAAAGCACAGTCCCGTGAAAACGCCACCCGAAGTACCCGGATTTATAAACATTACCAGTATTTTCGTCATTTCACAGCTTTACACGGGAAACCTCTGTAATTGAATTCGACAGTAAATGTAGTAAGAATCTATTTACGTGTACTTGAGGTGTTTATTACACGTTCTTAATCATTTCTGGGAACTCTCATTGTGTATTTTAACAGTTTTACCAAAATTAGGCAGTTTGCTTAGAAGTATTTACTAGAACCGTCACCATTTTAACTGAATCACACACAAAAACGCCGAACCCAATCCTCCTTAATTGTAAACATAAACAGTATTCTCGTCATTCCAAGGCTTTACACACCAATTCTGAGCTCTGTAAACATGAACTCTTAATAATTGAAAGCACAGTCCCGTGAAAACGCCACCCGAAGTACCCGGATTTATAAACATTACCAGTATTTTCGTCATTTCACAGCTTTACACGGGAAACCTCTGTAATTGAATTCGACAGTATATGTAGTAAGAATCTATTTACGTGTACTTGAGGTGTTTATTACACGTTCTTAATCATTTCTGGGAACTCTCATTGTGTATTTTAACAGTTTTACCAAAATTAGGCAGTTTGCTTAGAAGTATTTACTAGAACCGTCACCATTTTAACTGAATCACACACAAAAACGCCGAACCCAATCCTCCTTAATTGTAAACATAAACAGTATTCTCGTCATTCCAAGGCTTTACACACCAATTCTGAGCTCTGTAAACATGAACTCTTAATAATTGAAAGCACAGTCCCGTGAAAACGCCACCCGAAGTACCCGGATTTATAAACATTACCAGTATTTTCGTCATTTCACAGCTTTACACGGGAAACCTCTGTAATTGAATTCGACAGTATATGTAGTAAGAATCTATTTACGTGTACTTGAGGTGTTTATTACACGTTCTTAATCATTTCTGGGAACTCTCATTGTGTATTTTAACAGTTTTACCAAAATTAGGCAGTTTGCTTAGAAGTATTTACTAGAACCGTCACCATTTTAACTGACTAAAAAAAAAAAAAAAAAACGCCTAACCCAATCCTCCTTAATTGTAAACATAAACACTATTCTCGTCATTCCAAGGCTTTACACACCAATTCTGAGCTCTGTAAACATGAACTCTTAATAATTGAAAGCACAGAACCATGAAAACGCCACCGGAAGTACCCGGACTTGTAAACATTACCAGTATTTTCGTCATTCCACAGCTTTCCACAGGAAACCTCTGTGATTGAATTCGACAGTAAATGTAGTAAGAATCTATTTACGTGTACTTGAGGTGTTTATTACACGTTCTTAATCATTTCTGGGAACTCTCATTGTGTATTTTAACAGTTTTACCAAAATTAGGCAGTTTGCTGAGAAGTATTTACTAGAACCGTCACCATTTTAACTAAATCACACACAAAAACGCCGAACCCAATCCTCCTTAATTGTAAACATAAACACTATTCTCGCCATTCCAAGGCTTTAGACACCAATTCTGAGCTCTGTAAACATGAACTCTTAATAATTGAAAGCACAGTACCGTGAAAACGCCACCGGAAGTACCCGTATTTTAAACATTACCAGTATTTCCGTCATTTCACAGCTTTCCACTGGAAACCTCCGTGATTGAATTCGACAGTAAATGTAGTTAAAATCTGTTTACGTGTACTTGAAGTGTTTCTTCCACGTTTTTAATCATTTCTGGGAAATCTCATTGTGTATTATCAGTTTTACCAAAATTAGACGGTTTGCTTAGAAGTATTTACTGAAACCGTCACCATTTTAACTGATTCACAAAAAAAAACGCCAAAGCCAATCCTCCTTAATTGTAAACATAAAAACTATTCTCGTGATTCCAAGGCTTTAGACACCAATTCTGAGCTCTGTAAACAGGAACTCTTAATAATTGAAAGCACAGAACCGTAAAAACGCCACCGGAAGTACCCGGACTTGTAAACATTACCAGTATTTTCATCATTTCACAGCTTTCCACGGGAAACCTCTGTGATTGAATTCGACAGTAAATGTAGTAAGAATCTATTTACGTGTACTTGAGGTGTTTATTACACGTTCTTAATCATTTCTGGGCACTCTCATTGTGTATTTTAACATTTTTAGCAAAATTAGACATTTTGCATAGAAGTATTTACCGGAACCGTCACCATTTCAACTGATTCACACAAAACACGCCAAAGCCAAACCTCCTAAATTGTAAACATAAACACTATTCTCGTCATTCCAAGGCTTTAGACACCTACTCTGAGCTCTGTAAGCATGAACTCTTAATAATTGAAAGCACAGTCCCGTGAAAACGCCACCCGAAGTACCCGGATTTATAAACATTACCAGTATTTTCGTCATTTCACAGCTTTACACGGGAAACCTCTGTAATTGAATTCGATAGTAAATGTAGTAAGAATCTATTTACGTGTACTTGAGGTGTTTATTACACGTTCTTAATCATTTCTGGGAACTCTCATTGTGTATTTTAACAGTTTTACCAAAATTAGGCAGTTTGCTTAGAAGTATTTACTAGAACCGTCACCATTTCAACTGAATCACACACAAAAACGCCGAACCCAATCCTCCTTAATTGTAAACATAAACACTATTCTCGTCATTCCAAGGCTTTACACACCAATTCTGAGCTCTGTAAACATGAACTCTTAATAATTGAAAGCACAGTCCCGTGAAAACGCCACCCGAAGTACCCGGATTTATAAACATTACCAGTATTTTCGTCATTTCACAGCTTTACACGGGAAACCTCTGTAATTGAATTCGACAGTATATGTAGTAAGAATCTATTTACGTGTACTTGAGGTGTTTATTACACGTTCTTAATCATTTCTGGGAACTCTCATTGTGTATTTTAACAGTTTTACCAAAATTAGGCAGTTTGCTTAGAAGTATTTACTAGAACCGTCACCATTTTAACTGACTAAAAAAAAAAAAAAAAAAAAAGCCGAACCCAATCCTCCTTAATTGTAAACATAAACACTATTCTCGTCATTCCAAGGCTTTACACACCAATTCTGAGCTCTGTAAACATGAACTCTTAATAATTGAAAGCACAGAACCATGAAAACGCCACCGGAAGTACCCGGACTTGTAAACATTACCAGTATTTTCGTCATTCCACAGCTTTCCACAGGAAACCTCTGTGATTGAATTCGACAGTAAATGTAGTAAGAATCTATTTACGTGTACTTGAGGTGTTTATTACACGTTCTTAATCATTTCTGGGAACTCTCATTGTGTATTTTAACAGTTTTACCAAAATTAGGCAGTTTGCTTAGAAGTATCTACTAGAACCGTCACCATTTTAACTGACTAAAAAAAAAAAAAAAAAAACGCGGAACCCAATCCTCCTTAATTGTAAACATTAGCACTATTCTCGTCATTCCAAGGCTTTACACACCAATTCTGAGCTCTGTAAACATGAACTCTTAATAATTGAAAGCCCAGTCCCGTAAAACGCCACTCGAAGTACCCGTATTTGTAAACATTACCAGTATTTTCGTCATTTCACAGTTTTCCACTGGAAACCTCCGTGATTGAATTCGACAGTAAATGTAATTAAAATCTGTTTACGTGTACTTGAAGTGTTTCTTCCACGTTTTTAATCATTTCTGGGAAATCTCATTGTGTATTATCAGTTTTACCAAAATTAGACAGTTTGCTTAGAAGTATTCACTGAAACCGTCACCATTTTAACTGATTCACACACAAAAACGCCGAACCCAATCCTCCTTAATTGTAAACATAAACACTATTCTCGTCATTCCAAGGCTTTACACACCAATTCTGAGCTCTGTAAACATGAACTCTTAATAATTGAAAGCACAGTCCCGTGAAAACGCCACCCGAAGTACCCGGATTTATAAACATTACCAGTATTTTCGTCATTTCACAGCTTTACACGGGAAACCTCTGTAATTGAATTCGACAGTAAATGTAGTAAGAATCTATTTACGTGTACTTGAGGTGTTTATTACACGTTCTTAATCATTTCTGGGAACTCTCATTGTGTATTTTAACAGTTTTGCCAAAATTAGGCAGTTTGCTTAGAAGTATATACTAGAACCGTCACCATTTTAACTGATTCACACACAAAAACGCCGAACCCAATCCTCCTTAATTGTAAACATAAACACTATTCTCGTCATTCCAAGGCTTTACACACCAATTCTAAGCTCGGTAAACATGAACTCTTAATAATTGAAAGCACAGTCCCGTGAAAACGCCACCCGAAGTACCCGGATTTATAAACATTACCAGTATTTTCGTCATTTCACAGCTTTCCACTGGAAACCTCTGTGATTGAATTCGACAGTAAATGTAGTAAGAATCTATTTACGTGTACTTGAGGTGTTTATTACACATTCTTAATCATTTCTGGGAACGCTCATTGTGTATTTTAACAGTTTTACCAAAATTAGGCAGTTTGCTTAGAAGTATTTACTAGAACCGTCACCATTTTAACTGATTCACACAAAACACGCCAAAGCCAAACCTCCTAAATTGTAAACATAAACACTATTCTCGTCATTCCAAGGCTTTAGACACCACTTCTGAGCTCTGTAAACATGAACTCTTAATAATTGAAAGCACAGAACCATGAAAACGCCACCGGAAGTACCCGGACTTGTAAACATTACCAGTATTTTCGTCATTCCACAGCTTTCCACGGGAAACCTCTGTGATTGAATACGACAGTAAATGTAGTAAGAATATATTTACGTGTACTTGAGGTGTTTATTACACGTTCTTAATCATTTCTGGGAACTCTCATTGTGTATTTTAACAGTTTTACCAAAATTAGGCAGTTTGCTGAGAAGTATTTACTAGAACCGTCACCATTTTAACTGATTCACAGACAAAAACGCCGAACCCAGTCCTCCTTAATTGTAAACATAAACACTATTCTCGTCATTCCAAGGCTTTACACACCAATTCTGAGCTCTGTAAACATGAACTCTTAATAATTGAAAGCCCAGTCCCGTGAAAACGCCACCCGAAGTACCCGTATTTGTAAACATTACCAGTATTTTCGTCATTTCACAGCTTTCCACTGGAAACCTCCGTGATTGAATTCGACAGTAAATGTAGTTAAAATCTGTTTACGTGTACTTGAAGTGTTTCTTCCACGTTTTTAATCATTTCTGGGAAATCTCATTGTGTTTTATCAGTTTTACCAAAATTAGACAGTTTGCTTAGAAGTATTTACTGAAACCGTCACCATTTTAACTGATTCACAAAAAAAAACGCCAAAGCCAATCCTCCTTAATTGTAAACATAAACACTATTCTCGTGATTCCAAGGTTTTAGACACCAATTCTGAGCTCTGTAAACAGGAACTCTTAATAATTGAAAGCACAGAACCGTAAAAACGCCACCAGAAGTACCCGGACTTGTAAACATTACCAGTATTTTCGTCATTTCACAGCTTTCCATGGGAAACCTCTGTGATTGAATTCGACAGTAAATGTAGTAAGAATCAATTTACGTGTACTTGAGGTGTTTATTACACGTTCTTAATCATTTCTGGGCACTCTCATTGTGTATTTTAACATTTTTAGCAAAATTAGACATTTTGCATAGAAGTATTTACCGGAACCGTCACCATTTCAACTGATTCACACAAAACACGCCAAAGCCAAACCTCCTAAATTGTAAACATAAACACTATTCTCGTCATTCCAAGGCTTTAGACACCTACTCTGAGCTCTGTAAGCATGAACTCTTAATAACTGAAAGCACAGTCCCGTGAAAACGCCACCCGAAGTACCCGTATTTGTAAACATTACCAGTATTTTCGTCATTTCACAGCTTTCCACTGGAAACCTCCGTGATTGAATTCGACAGTAAATGTAGTTAAAATCTGTTTACGTGTACTTGAAGTGTTTCTTCCCCGTTTTTAATCATTTCTGGGAAATCTCATTGTGTATTATCAGTTTTACCAAAATTAGACAGTTTGCTTAGAAGTATTTACTGAAACCGTCACCATTTTAACTGATTCACAAAAAAAAAAACGCCAAAGCCAAACCTCCTAAATTGTAAAAATAAACACTATTCTCGCCATTCCAAGGCTTTAGACACCAATTCTGAGCTCTGTAAACATGAACTCTTAATAATTGAAAGCACAGAACCATGAAAACGCCACCGGAAGTACACGGACTTGTAAACATTACCAGTATTTTCGTCATTTCACAGCTTTACACGGGAAACCTCTGTAATTGAATTCGACAGTAAATGTAGTGAGAATCTATTTACGTGTACTTGAGGTGTTTATTACACGTTCTTAATCATTTCTGGGAACTCTCATTGTGTATTTTAACAGTTTTGCCAAAATTAGGCAGTTTGCTTAGAAGTATATACTAGAACCGTCACCATTTTAACTGATTCACACACAAAAACGCCGAACCCAATCCTCCTTAATTGTAAACATAAACACTATTCTCGTCATTCCAAGGCTTTACACACCAATTCTGAGCTCGGTAAACATGAACTCTTAATAATTGAAAGCACAGTCCCGTGAAAACGCCACCCGAAGTACCCGGATTTATAAACATTACCAGTATTTTCGTCATTTCACAGCTTTCCACTGGAAACCTCTGTGATTGAATTCGACAGTAAATGTAGTAAGAATCTATTTACGTGTACTTGAGGTGTTTATTACACATTCTTAATCATTTCTGGGAACGCTCATTGTGTATTTTAACAGTTTTACCAAAATTAGGCAGTTTGCTTAGAAGTATTTACTAGAACCGTCACCATTTTAACTGATTCACACAAAACACGCCAAAGCCAAACCTCCTAAATTGTAAACATAAACACTATTCTCGTCATTCCAAGGCTTTAGACACCACTTCTGAGCTCTGTAAACATGAACTCTTAATAATTGAAAGCACAGAACCATGAAAACGCCACCGGAAGTACCCGGACTTGTAAACATTACCAGTATTTTCGTCATTCCACAGCTTTCCACGGGAAACCTCTGTGATTGAATACGACAGTAAATGTAGTAAGAATATATTTACGTGTACTTGAGGTGTTTATTACACGTTCTTAATCATTTCTGGGAACTCTCATTGTGTATTTTAACAGTTTTACCAAAATTAGGCAGTTTGCTGAGAAGTATTTACTAGAACCGTCACCATTTTAACTGATTCACAGACAAAAACGCCGAACCCAGTCCTCCTTAATTGTAAACATAAACACTATTCTCGTCATTCCAAGGCTTTACACACCAATTCTGAGCTCTGTAAACATGAACTCTTAATAATTGAAAGCCCAGTCCCGTGAAAACGCCACCCGAAGTACCCGTATTTGTAAACATTACCAGTATTTTCGTCATTTCACAGCTTTCCACTGGAAACCTCCGTGATTGAATTCGACAGTAAATGTAGTTAAAATCTGTTTACGTGTACTTGAAGTGTTTCTTCCACGTTTTTAATCATTTCTGGGAAATCTCATTGTGTTTTATCAGTTTTACCAAAATTAGACAGTTTGCTTAGAAGTATTTACTGAAACCGTCACCATTTTAACTGATTCACAAAAAAAAACGCCAAAGCCAATCCTCCTTAATTGTAAACATAAACACTATTCTCGTGATTCCAAGGTTTTAGACACCAATTCTGAGCTCTGTAAACAGGAACTCTTAATAATTGAAAGCACAGAACCGTAAAAACGCCACCAGAAGTACCCGGACTTGTAAACATTACCAGTATTTTCGTCATTTCACAGCTTTCCATGGGAAACCTCTGTGATTGAATTCGACAGTAAATGTAGTAAGAATCAATTTACGTGTACTTGAGGTGTTTATTACACGTTCTTAATCATTTCTGGGCACTCTCATTGTGTATTTTAACATTTTTAGCAAAATTAGACATTTTGCATAGAAGTATTTACCGGAACCGTCACCATTTCAACTGATTCACACAAAACACGCCAAAGCCAAACCTCCTAAATTGTAAACATAAACACTATTCTCGTCATTCCAAGGCTTTAGACACCTACTCTGAGCTCTGTAAGCATGAACTCTTAATAATTGAAAGCACAGTCCCGTGAAAACGCCACCCGAAGTACCCGTATTTGTAAACATTACCAGTATTTTCGTCATTTCACAGCTTTCCACTGGAAACCTCCGTGATTGAATTCGACAGTAAATGTAGTTAAAATCTGTTTACGTGTACTTGAAGTGTTTCTTCCCCGTTTTTAATCATTTCTGGGAAATCTCATTGTGTATTATCAGTTTTACCAAAATTAGACAGTTTGCTTAGAAGTATTTACTGAAACCGTCACCATTTTAACTGATTCACAAAAAAAAAAACGCCAAAGCCAAACCTCCTAAATTGTAAAAATAAACACTATTCTCGCCATTCCAAGGCTTTAGACACCAATTCTGAGCTCTGTAAACATGAACTCTTAATAATTGAAAGCACAGAACCATGAAAACGCCACCGGAAGTACACGGACTTGTAAACATTACCAGTATTTTCGTCATTTCACAGCTTTACACGGGAAACCTCTGTAATTGAATTCGACAGTAAATGTAGTGAGAATCTATTTACGTGTACTTGAGGTGTATATTACACGTTCTTAATCATTTCTGGGAACTCTCATTGTGTATTTTAACAGTTTTACAAAAATTAGGCAGTTTGCTTAGAAGTATTTACTAGAACCGTCACCATTTTAACTGAATCACACACAAAAACGCCGAACCCAATCCTCCTTAATTGTAAACATAAACACTATTCTCGTCATTCCAAGGGTTTACATACCAATTCTGAGCTCTGTAAACATGAACTCTTAATAATTGAAAGCACAGTCCCGTGAAAACGCCACCCGAAGTACCCGGATTTATAAACATTACCAGTATTTTCGTCATTTCACAGCTTTCCACTGGAAACCTCTGTGATTGAATTCGACAGTAAATGTAGTAAGAATCTATTTACGTGTACTTGAGGTGTTTATTACACATTCTTAATCATTTCTGGGAACTCTCATTGTGTATTTTAACAGTTTTACCAAAATTAGGCAGTTTGCTTAGAAGTATTTACTAGAACCGTCACCATTTTAACTGATTCACACAAAACACGCCAAAGCCAAACCTCCTAAATTGTAAACATAAACACTATTCTCGTCATTCCAAGGCTTTAGACACCACTTCTGAGCTCTGTAAACATGAACTCTTAATAATTGAAAGCACAGAACCATGAAAACGCCACCGGAAGTACCCGGACTTGTAAACATTACCAGTATTTTCGTCATTCCACAGCTTTCCACGGGAAACCTCTGTGATTGAATACGACAGTAAATGTAGTAAGAATATATTTACGTGTACTTGAGGTGTTTATTACACGTTCTTAATCATTTCTGGGAACTCTCATTGTGTATTTTAACAGTTTTACCAAAATTAGGCAGTTTGCTGAGAAGTATTTACTAGAACCGTCACCATTTTAACTGATTCACAGACAAAAACGCCGAACCCAGTCCTCCTTAATTGTAAACATAAACACTATTCTCGTCATTCCAAGGCTTTACACACCAATTCTGAGCTCTGTAAACATGAACTCTTAATAATTGAAAGCCCAGTCCCGTGAAAACGCCACCCGAAGTACCCGTATTTGTAAACATTACCAGTATTTTCGTCATTTCACAGCTTTCCACTGGAAACCTCCGTGATTGAATTCGACAGTAAATGTAGTTAAAATCTGTTTACGTGTACTTGAAGTGTTTCTTCCACGTTTTTAATCATTTCTGGGAAATCTCATTGTGTTTTATCAGTTTTACCAAAATTAGACAGTTTGCTTAGAAGTATTTACTGAAACCGTCACCATTTTAACTGATTCACAAAAAAAAACGCCAAAGCCAATCCTCCTTAATTGTAAACATAAACACTATTCTCGTGATTCCAAGGTTTTAGACACCAATTCTGAGCTCTGTAAACAGGAACTCTTAATAATTGAAAGCACAGAACCGTAAAAACGCCACCAGAAGTACCCGGACTTGTAAACATTACCAGTATTTTCGTCATTTCACAGCTTTCCATGGGAAACCTCTGTGATTGAATTCGACAGTAAATGTAGTAAGAATCAATTTACGTGTACTTGAGGTGTTTATTACACGTTCTTAATCATTTCTGGGCACTCTCATTGTGTATTTTAACATTTTTAGCAAAATTAGACATTTTGCATAGAAGTATTTACCGGAACCGTCACCATTTCAACTGATTCACACAAAACACGCCAAAGCCAAACCTCCTAAATTGTAAACATAAACACTATTCTCGTCATTCCAAGGCTTTAGACACCTACTCTGAGCTCTGTAAGCATGAACTCTTAATAATTGAAAGCACAGTCCCGTGAAAACGCCACCCGAAGTACCCGTATTTGTAAACATTACCAGTATTTTCGTCATTTCACAGCTTTCCACTGGAAACCTCCGTGATTGAATTCGACAGTAAATGTAGTTAAAATCTGTTTACGTGTACTTGAAGTGTTTCTTCCACGTTTTTAATCATTTCTGGGAAATCTCATTGTGTATTATCAGTTTTACCAAAATTAGACAGTTTGCTTAGAAGTATTTACTGAAACCGTCACCATTTTAACTGATTCACAAAAAAAAAAAAACGCCAAAGCCAAACCTCCTAAATTGTAAAAATAAACACTATTCTCGCCATTCCAAGGCTTTAGACACCAATTCTGAGCTCTGTAAACATGAACTCTTAATAATTGAAAGCACAGAACCATGAAAACGCCACCGGAAGTACACGGACTTGTAAACATTACCAGTATTTTCGTCATTTCACAGCTTTACACGGGAAACCTCTGTAATTGAATTCGACAGTAAATGTAGTGAGAATCTATTTACGTGTACTTGAGGTGTATATTACACGTTCTTAATCATTTCTGGGAACTCTCATTGTGTATTTTAACAGTTTTACAAAAATTAGGCAGTTTGCTTAGAAGTATTTACTAGAACCGTCACCATTTTAACTGAATCACACACAAAAACGCCGAACCCAATCCTCCTTAATTGTAAACATAAACACTATTCTCGTCATTCCAAGGGTTTACATACCAATTCTGAGCTCTGTAAACATGAACTCTTAATAATTGAAAGCACAGTCCCGTGAAAACTCCACCGGAAGTACCCGGACTTGTAAACATTAAGAGTATTTTCGTCATTCCACAGCTTTCCCCTGGAAACCTCCGTAATTAAATACGACATTAAATGTAGTAAGAATCTGTTTACGTGTACTTGAAGTGTTTCTTCCATGTTTTTAATCATTTCTGGAAACTATCATTGTGTATTTTAACAGTTTTAGTAAAATTAGGCAGTTTGCTTAGAATTTATTTACTAGAACCGTCACCATTTTAACTGAATCACAAAAAAAAAACGCCGAACCCAATCCTCCTATATTGTAAACATAAACACTATTCTCGTCATTCCAAGGCTTTAGACACCACTTCTGAGCTCTGTAAACATGAACTCTTAATAATTGAAAGCACAGAACCATGAAAACGCCACCGGAAGTACCCGGACTTGTAAACATTACCAGTATTTTCGTCATTCCACAGCTTTCCACGGGAAACCTCTGTGATTGAATTCGACAGTAAATGTAGTAAGAATCTATTTACGTGTACTTGAGGTGTTTATTACACGTTCTTAATCATTTCTGGGAACTCTCATTGTGTATTTTAACAGTTTTACCAAAATTAGGCAGTTTGCTGAGAAGTATTTACTAGAACCGTCACCATTTTTACTGATTCACACACAAAAGCGCCAAACCCAATCCTCCTTAATTGTAAACAGAAACACTATTCTCGTCATTCCAAGGCTTTAGACACGTACTCTGAGCTCTGTAAACATGAACTCTTAATAATTGAAAGCCCAGTCCCGTAAAACGCCACCCGAAGTACCCGTATTTGTAAACATTACCAGTATTTTCGTCATTTCACAGCTTTCCACTGGAAACCTCCGTGATTGAATTCGACAGTAAATGTAGATAAAATCTGTTTACGTGTACTTGAAGTGTTTCTTCCACGTTTTTAATCATTTCTGGGAAATCTCATTGTGTATTATCAGTTTTACCAAAATTAGACAGTTTGCTTAGAAGTATTTACTGAAACCGTCACCATTTTAACCGATTCACAAAAAAAAACGCCAAAGCCAATCCTCCTTAATTGTAAACATAAACACTATTCTCGTGATTCCAAGGTTTTAGACACCAATTCTGAGCTCTGTAAACAGGAACTCTTAATAATTGAAAGCACAGAACCGTAAAAACGCCACCGGAAGTACCCGGACTTGTAAACATTACCAGTATTTTCGTCATTTCACAGCTTTCAAGGGGAAACCTCTGTGATTGAATTCGACAGTATATGTAGTTAAAATCTGTTTTCATGTACTTGAGGTGTTTATTACACGTTCTTAATCATTTCTGGGCACTGTCATTGTGTATTTTAACAGTTTTAGCAAAATTAGACATTTTGCATAGAAGTATTTACCGGAACCGTCACCATTTCAACTGATTCACACAAAACACGCCAAAGCCAAACCTCCTAAATTGTAAACATAAGCACTATTCTCGTCATTCCAAGGCTTTAGACACCTACTCTGAGCTCTGTAAGCATGAACTCTTAATAATTGAAAGCACAGTCCCGTGAAAACGCCACCCGAAGTACCCGGATTTATAAACATTACCAGTATTTTCGTCATTTCACAGCTTTACACGGGAAACCTCTGTGATTGAATTCGACAGTAAATGTAGTAAGAATCTATTTACGTGTACTTGAGGTGTTTATTACACATTCTTAATCATTTCTGGGAACTCTCATTGTGTATTTTAACAGTTTTACCAAAATTAGGCAGTTTGCTTAGAAGTATTTACTAGAACCGTCACCATTTTAACTGATTCACACAAAACACGCCAAAGCCAAACCTCCTAAATTGTAAACATAAACACTATTCTCGTCATTCCAAGGCTTTAGACACCACTTCTGAGCTCTGTAAACATGAACTCTTAATAATTGAAAGCACAGAACCATGAAAACGCCACCGGAAGTACCCGGACTTGTAAACATTACCAGTATTTTCGTCATTCCACAGCTTTCCACGGGAAACCTCTGTGATTGAATACGACAGTAAATGTAGTAAGAATATATTTACGTGTACTTGAGGTGTTTATTACACGTTCTTAATCATTTCTGGGAACTCTCATTGTGTATTTTAACAGTTTTACCAAAATTAGGCAGTTTGCTGAGAAGTATTTACTAGAACCGTCACCATTTTAACTGATTCACAGACAAAAACGCCGAACCCAGTCCTCCTTAATTGTAAACATAAACACTATTCTCGTCATTCCAAGGCTTTACACACCAATTCTGAGCTCTGTAAACATGAACTCTTAATAATTGAAAGCCCAGTCCCGTGAAAACGCCACCCGAAGTACCCGTATTTGTAAACATTACCAGTATTTTCGTCATTTCACAGCTTTCCACTGGAAACCTCCGTGATTGAATTCGACAGTAAATGTAGTTAAAATCTGTTTACGTGTACTTGAAGTGTTTCTTCCACGTTTTTAATCATTTCTGGGAAATCTCATTGTGTTTTATCAGTTTTACCAAAATTAGACAGTTTGCTTAGAAGTATTTACTGAAACCGTCACCATTTTAACTGATTCACAAAAAAAAACGCCAAAGCCAATCCTCCTTAATTGTAAACATAAACACTATTCTCGTGATTCCAAGGTTTTAGACACCAATTCTGAGCTCTGTAAACAGGAACTCTTAATAATTGAAAGCACAGAACCGTAAAAACGCCACCAGAAGTACCCGGACTTGTAAACATTACCAGTATTTTCGTCATTTCACAGCTTTCCATGGGAAACCTCTGTGATTGAATTCGACAGTAAATGTAGTAAGAATCAATTTACGTGTACTTGAGGTGTTTATTACACGTTCTTAATCATTTCTGGGCACTCTCATTGTGTATTTTAACATTTTTAGCAAAATTAGACATTTTGCATAGAAGTATTTACCGGAACCGTCACCATTTCAACTGATTCACACAAAACACGCCAAAGCCAAACCTCCTAAATTGTAAACATAAACACTATTCTCGTCATTCCAAGGCTTTAGACACCTACTCTGAGCTCTGTAAGCATGAACTCTTAATAATTGAAAGCACAGTCCCGTGAAAACGCCACCCGAAGTACCCGTATTTGTAAACATTACCAGTATTTTCGTCATTTCACAGCTTTCCACTGGAAACCTCCGTGATTGAATTCGACAGTAAATGTAGTTAAAATCTGTTTACGTGTACTTGAAGTGTTTCTTCCACGTTTTTAATCATTTCTGGGAAATCTCATTGTGTATTATCACTTTTACCAAAATTAGACAGTTTGCTTAGAAGTATTTACTGAAACCGTCACCATTTTAACTGATTCACAAAAAAAAAAAACGCCAAAGCCAAACCTCCTAAATTGTAAAAATAAACACTATTCTCGCCATTCCAAGGCTTTAGACACCAATTCTGAGCTCTGTAAACATGAACTCTTAATAATTGAAAGCACAGAACCATGAAAACGCCACCGGAAGTACACGGACTTGTAAACATTACCAGTATTTTCGTCATTTCACAGCTTTACACGGGAAACCTCTGTAATTGAATTCGACAGTAAATGTAGTGAGAATCTATTTACGTGTACTTGAGGTGTATATTACACGTTCTTAATCATTTCTGGGAACTCTCATTGTGTATTTTAACAGTTTTACAAAAATTAGGCAGTTTGCTTAGAAGTATTTACTAGAACCGTCACCATTTTAACTGAATCACACACAAAAACGCCGAACCCAATCCTCCTTAATTGTAAACATAAACACTATTCTCGTCATTCCAAGGGTTTACATACCAATTCTGAGCTCTGTAAACATGAACTCTTAATAATTGAAAGCACAGTCCCGTGAAAACTCCACCGGAAGTACCCGGACTTGTAAACATTAAGAGTATTTTCGTCATTCCACAGCTTTCCCCTGGAAACCTCCGTAATTAAATACGACATTAAATGTAGTAAGAATCTGTTTACGTGTACTTGAAGTGTTTCTTCCATGTTTTTAATCATTTCTGGAAACTATCATTGTGTATTTTAACAGTTTTAGTAAAATTAGGCAGTTTGCTTAGAATTTATTTACTAGAACCGTCACCATTTTAACTGAATCACAAAAAAAAAACGCCGAACCCAATCCTCCTATATTGTAAACATAAACACTATTCTCGTCATTCCAAGGCTTTAGACACCACTTCTGAGCTCTGTAAACATGAACTCTTAATAATTGAAAGCACAGAACCATGAAAACGCCACCGGAAGTACCCGGACTTGTAAACATTACCAGTATTTTCGTCATTCCACAGCTTTCCACGGGAAACCTCTGTGATTGAATTCGACAGTAAATGTAGTAAGAATCTATTTACGTGTACTTGAGGTGTTTATTACACGTTCTTAATCATTTCTGGGAACTCTCATTGTGTATTTTAACAGTTTTACCAAAATTAGGCAGTTTGCTGAGAAGTATTTACTAGAACCGTCACCATTTTTACTGATTCACACACAAAAGCGCCAAACCCAATCCTCCTTAATTGTAAACAGAAACACTATTCTCGTCATTCCAAGGCTTTAGACACGTACTCTGAGCTCTGTAAACATGAACTCTTAATAATTGAAAGCCCAGTCCCGTAAAACGCCACCCGAAGTACCCGTATTTGTAAACATTACCAGTATTTTCGTCATTTCACAGCTTTCCACTGGAAACCTCCGTGATTGAATTCGACAGTAAATGTAGATAAAATCTGTTTACGTGTACTTGAAGTGTTTCTTCCACGTTTTTAATCATTTCTGGGAAATCTCATTGTGTATTATCAGTTTTACCAAAATTAGACAGTTTGCTTAGAAGTATTTACTGAAACCGTCACCATTTTAACCGATTCACAAAAAAAAACGCCAAAGCCAATCCTCCTTAATTGTAAACATAAACACTATTCTCGTGATTCCAAGGTTTTAGACACCAATTCTGAGCTCTGTAAACAGGAACTCTTAATAATTGAAAGCACAGAACCGTAAAAACGCCACCGGAAGTACCCGGACTTGTAAACATTACCAGTATTTTCGTCATTTCACAGCTTTCAAGGGGAAACCTCTGTGATTGAATTCGACAGTATATGTAGTTAAAATCTGTTTTCGTGTACTTGAGGTGTTTATTACACGTTCTTAATCATTTCTGGGCACTGTCATTGTGTATTTTAACAGTTTTAGCAAAATTAGACATTTTGCATAGAAGTATTTACCGGAACCGTCACCATTTCAACTGATTCACACAAAACACGCCAAAGCCAAACCACCTAAATTGTAAACATAAGCACTATTCTCGTCATTCCAAGGCTTTAGACACCTACTCTGAGCTCTGTAAGCATGAACTCTTAATAATTGAAAGCACAGTCCCGTGAAAACGCCACCCGAAGTACCCGGATTTATAAACATTACCAGTATTTTCGTCATTTCACAGCTTTACACGGGAAACCTCCGTGAATGAATTCGACAGTAAATGTAGTTAAAATCTGTTTACGTGTACTTGAAGTGTTTCTTCCACGTTTTTAATCATTTCTGGGAAATCTCATTGTGTATTATCAGTTTTACCAAAATTAGACAGTTTGCTTAGATATTTACTGAAACCGTCACCATTTTAACTGATTCACACACAAAAACGCCGAACCCAATCCTCCTTAATTGTAAACATAAACACTATTCTCGTCATTCCAAGGCTTTACACACCAATTCTGAGCTCTGTAAACATGAACTCTTAATAATTGAAAGCACAGTCCCGTGAAAACGCCACCCGAAGTACCCGGATTTATAAACATTACCAGTATTTTCGTCATTTCACAGCTTTACACGGGAAACCTCTGTAATTGAATTCGACAGTATATGTATTAAGAATCTATTTACGTGTACTTGAGGTGTTTATTACACGTTCTTAATCATTTCTGGGAACTCTCATTGTGTATTTTAACAGTTTTACCAAAATTAGGCAGTTTGCTTAGAAGTATTTACTAGAACCGTCACCATTTTAACTGACTAAAAAAAAAAAAAAACGCCGAACCCAATCCTCCTTAATTGTATACATAAACACTATTCTCGTCATTCCAAGGCTTTACACACCAATTCTGAGCTCTGTAAACATGAACTCTTAATAATTGAAAGCACAGTCCCGTGAAAACGCCACCCGAAGTACCCGGACTTGTAAACATTACCAGTATTTTCGTCATTTCACAGCTTTCCACTGGAAACCTCCGTGATTGAATTCGACAGTAAATGTAGTTAAAATCTGTTTACGTGTACTTGAAGTGTTTCTTCCACGTTTTTAATCATTTCTGGGAAATCTCATTGTGTATTATCAGTTTTACCAAAATTAGACAGTTTGCTTAGAAGTATTTACTGAAACCGTCACCATTTTAACTGATTCACAAAAAAAAACGCCAAAGCCAATCCTCCTTAATTGTAAACATAAACACTATTCTCGTGATTCCAAGGTTTTAGACACCAATTCTGAGCTCTGTAAACAGGAACTCTTAATAATTGAAAGCACAGAACCGTAAATACGCCACCGGAAGTACCCAGACTTGTAAACATTACCAGTATTTTCGTCATTTCACAGCTTTCCACTGGAAACCTCCGTGATTGAATTCGACAGTAAATGTAGATAAAATCTGTTTACGTGTACTTGAAGTGTTTCTTCCACGTTTTTAATCATTTCTGGGAAATCTCATTGTGTATTTTAACATTTTTAGCAAAATTAGACATTTTGCATAGAAGTATTTAGCGGAACCGTCACCATTTCAACTGATTCACACAAAACACGCCAAAGCCAAACCTCCTAAATTGTAAACATAAACACTATTCTCGTGATTCCAAGGTTTTAGACACCAATTCTGAGCTCTGTAAACAGGAACTCTTAATAATTGAAAGCACAGTCCCGTGAAAACGCCACCCGAAGTACCCGGTCTTGTAAACATTACCAGTATTTTCGTCATTTCACAGCTTTCCACTGGAAACCTCCGTGATTGAATTCGACAGTAAATGTAGTTAAAATCTGTTTACGTGTACTTGAAGTGTTTCTTCCACGTTTTTAATCATTTCTGGGAAATCTCATTGTGTATTATCACTTTTACCAAAATTAGACAGTTTGCTTAGAAGTATTTACTGAAACCGTCACCATTTTAACTGATTCACAAAAAAAAAAACGCCAAAGCCAAACCTCCTAAATTGTAAAAATAAACACTATTCTCGCCATTCCAAGGCTTTAGACACCAATTCTGAGCTCTGTAAACATGAACTCTTAATAATTGAAAGCACAGAACCATGAAAACGCCACCGGAAGTACACGGACTTGTAAACATTACCAGTATTTTCGTCATTTCACAGCTTTACACGGGAAACCTCTGTAATTGAATTCGACAGTAAATGTAGTGAGAATCTATTTACGTGTACTTGAGGTGTATATTACACGTTCTTAATCATTTCTGGGAACTCTCATTGTGTATTTTAACAGTTTTACAAAAATTAGGCAGTTTGCTTAGAAGTATTTACTAGAACCGTCACCATTTTAACTGAATCACACACAAAAACGCCGAACCCAATCCTCCTTAATTGTAAACATAAACACTATTCTCGTCATTCCAAGGGTTTACATACCAATTCTGAGCTCTGTAAACATGAACTCTTAATAATTGAAAGCACAGTCCCGTGAAAACTCCACCGGAAGTACCCGGACTTGTAAACATTAAGAGTATTTTCGTCATTCCACAGCTTTCCCCTGGAAACCTCCGTAATTAAATACGACATTAAATGTAGTAAGAATCTGTTTACGTGTACTTGAAGTGTTTCTTCCATGTTTTTAATCATTTCTGGAAACTATCATTGTGTATTTTAACAGTTTTAGTAAAATTAGGCAGTTTGCTTAGAATTTATTTACTAGAACCGTCACCATTTTAACTGAATCACAAAAAAAAAACGCCGAACCCAATCCTCCTATATTGTAAACATAAACACTATTCTCGTCATTCCAAGGCTTTAGACACCACTTCTGAGCTCTGTAAACATGAACTCTTAATAATTGAAAGCACAGAACCATGAAAACGCCACCGGAAGTACCCGGACTTGTAAACATTACCAGTATTTTCGTCATTCCACAGCTTTCCACGGGAAACCTCTGTGATTGAATTCGACAGTAAATGTAGTAAGAATCTATTTACGTGTACTTGAGGTGTTTATTACACGTTCTTAATCATTTCTGGGAACTCTCATTGTGTATTTTAACAGTTTTACCAAAATTAGGCAGTTTGCTGAGAAGTATTTACTAGAACCGTCACCATTTTTACTGATTCACACACAAAAGCGCCAAACCCAATCCTCCTTAATTGTAAACAGAAACACTATTCTCGTCATTCCAAGGCTTTAGACACGTACTCTGAGCTCTGTAAACATGAACTCTTAATAATTGAAAGCCCAGTCCCGTAAAACGCCACCCGAAGTACCCGTATTTGTAAACATTACCAGTATTTTCGTCATTTCACAGCTTTCCACTGGAAACCTCCGTGATTGAATTCGACAGTAAATGTAGATAAAATCTGTTTACGTGTACTTGAAGTGTTTCTTCCACGTTTTTAATCATTTCTGGGAAATCTCATTGTGTATTATCAGTTTTACCAAAATTAGACAGTTTGCTTAGAAGTATTTACTGAAACCGTCACCATTTTAACCGATTCACAAAAAAAAACGCCAAAGCCAATCCTCCTTAATTGTAAACATAAACACTATTCTCGTGATTCCAAGGTTTTAGACACCAATTCTGAGCTCTGTAAACAGGAACTCTTAATAATTGAAAGCACAGAACCGTAAAAACGCCACCGGAAGTACCCGGACTTGTAAACATTACCAGTATTTTCGTCATTTCACAGCTTTCAAGGGGAAACCTCTGTGATTGAATTCGACAGTATATGTAGTTAAAATCTGTTTTCGTGTACTTGAGGTGTTTATTACACGTTCTTAATCATTTCTGGGCACTGTCATTGTGTATTTTAACAGTTTTAGCAAAATTAGACATTTTGCATAGAAGTATTTACCGGAACCGTCACCATTTCAACTGATTCACACAAAACACGCCAAAGCCAAACCACCTAAATTGTAAACATAAGCACTATTCTCGTCATTCCAAGGCTTTAGACACCTACTCTGAGCTCTGTAAGCATGAACTCTTAATAATTGAAAGCACAGTCCCGTGAAAACGCCACCCGAAGTACCCGGATTTATAAACATTACCAGTATTTTCGTCATTTCACAGCTTTACACGGGAAACCTCCGTGAATGAATTCGACAGTAAATGTAGTTAAAATCTGTTTACGTGTACTTGAAGTGTTTCTTCCACGTTTTTAATCATTTCTGGGAAATCTCATTGTGTATTATCAGTTTTACCAAAATTAGACAGTTTGCTTAGATATTTACTGAAACCGTCACCATTTTAACTGATTCACACACAAAAACGCCGAACCCAATCCTCCTTAATTGTAAACATAAACACTATTCTCGTCATTCCAAGGCTTTACACACCAATTCTGAGCTCTGTAAACATGAACTCTTAATAATTGAAAGCACAGTCCCGTGAAAACGCCACCCGAAGTACCCGGATTTATAAACATTACCAGTATTTTCGTCATTTCACAGCTTTACACGGGAAACCTCTGTAATTGAATTCGACAGTATATGTATTAAGAATCTATTTACGTGTACTTGAGGTGTTTATTACACGTTCTTAATCATTTCTGGGAACTCTCATTGTGTATTTTAACAGTTTTACCAAAATTAGGCAGTTTGCTTAGAAGTATTTACTAGAACCGTCACCATTTTAACTGACTAAAAAAAAAAAAAAACGCCGAACCCAATCCTCCTTAATTGTATACATAAACACTATTCTCGTCATTCCAAGGCTTTACACACCAATTCTGAGCTCTGTAAACATGAACTCTTAATAATTGAAAGCACAGTCCCGTGAAAACGCCACCCGAAGTACCCGGACTTGTAAACATTACCAGTATTTTCGTCATTTCACAGCTTTCCACTGGAAACCTCCGTGATTGAATTCGACAGTAAATGTAGTTAAAATCTGTTTACGTGTACTTGAAGTGTTTCTTCCACGTTTTTAATCATTTCTGGGAAATCTCATTGTGTATTATCAGTTTTACCAAAATTAGACAGTTTGCTTAGAAGTATTTACTGAAACCGTCACCATTTTAACTGATTCACAAAAAAAAACGCCAAAGCCAATCCTCCTTAATTGTAAACATAAACACTATTCTCGTGATTCCAAGGTTTTAGACACCAATTCTGAGCTCTGTAAACAGGAACTCTTAATAATTGAAAGCACAGAACCGTAAATACGCCACCGGAAGTACCCAGACTTGTAAACATTACCAGTATTTTCGTCATTTCACAGCTTTCCACTGGAAACCTCCGTGATTGAATTCGACAGTAAATGTAGATAAAATCTGTTTACGTGTACTTGAAGTGTTTCTTCCACGTTTTTAATCATTTCTGGGAAATCTCATTGTGTATTTTAACATTTTTAGCAAAATTAGACATTTTGCATAGAAGTATTTAGCGGAACCGTCACCATTTCAACTGATTCACACAAAACACGCCAAAGCCAAACCTCCTAAATTGTAAACATAAACACTATTCTCGTGATTCCAAGGTTTTAGACACCAATTCTGAGCTCTGTAAACAGGAACTCTTAATAATTGAAAGCACAGTCCCGTGAAAACGCCACCCGAAGTACCCGGATTTATAAACATTACCAGTATTTTCGTCATTTCACAGCTTTACACGGGAAACCTCCGTGATTGAATTCGACAGTAAATGTAGTTAAAATCTGTTTACGTGTACTTGAAGTGTTTCTTCCACGTTTTTAATCATTTCTGGGAAATCTCATTGTGTATTATCAGTTTTACCAAAATTAGACAGTTTGCTTAGATATTTACTGAAACCGTCACCATTTTAACTGATTCACACACAAAAACGCCGAACCCAATCCTCCTTAATTGTAAACATAAACACTATTCTCGTCATTCCAAGGCTTTACACACCAATTCTGAGCTCTGTAAACATGAACTCTTAATAATTGAAAGCACAGTCCCGTGAAAACGCCACCCGAAGTACCCGGATTTATAAACATTACCAGTATTTTCGTCATTTCACAGCTTTACACGGGAAACCTCTGTAATTGAATTCGACAGTATATGTAGTAAGAATCTATTTACGTGTACTTGAGGTGTTTATTACACGTTCTTAATCATTTCTGGGAACTCTCATTGTGTATTTTAACAGTTTTACCAAAATTAGGCAGTTTGCTTAGAAGTATTTACTAGAACCGTCACCATTTTAACTGACTAAAAAAAAAAAAAAAAAAACGCCGAACCCAATCCTCCTTAATTGTAAACATAAACACTATTCTCGTCATTCCAAGGCTTTAGACACCACTTCTGAGCTCTGTAAACATGAACTCTTAATAATTGAAAGCACAGAACCATGAAAACGCCACCGGAAGTACCCGGACTTGTAAACATTACCAGTATTTTCGTCATTCCACAGCTTTCCACGGGAAACCTCTGTGATTGAATTCGACAGTAAATGTAGTAAGAATCTATTTACGTGTACTTGAGGTGTTTATTACACGTTCTTAATCATTTCTGGGAACTCTCATTGTGTATTTTAACAGTTTTACCAAAATTAGGCAGTTTGCTGAGAAGTATTTACTAGAACCGTCACCATTTTAACTGATTCACACACAAAAACGCCGAACCCAATCCTCCTTAATTGTAAACAGAAACACTATTTTCATCATTCCAAGGCTTTAGACACCTACTCTGAGCTCTGTAAACATGAACTCTTAATAATTGAAAGCCCAGTCCCGTAAAACGCCACCCGAAGTACCCGTATTTGTAAACATTACCAGTATTTTCGTCATTTCACAGCTTTCCACTGGAAACCTCCGTGATTGAATTTGACAGTAAATGTAGTTAAAATCTGTTTACGTGTACTTGAAGTGTTTCTTCCACGTTTTTAATCATTTCTGGGAAATCTCATTGTGTATTATCAGTTTTACCAAAATTAGACAGTTTGCTTAGAAGTATTTACTGAAACCGTCACCATTTTAACTGATTCACAAAAAAAAACGCCAAAGCCAATCCTCCTTAATTGTAAACATAAACACTATTCTCGTGATTCCAAGGTTTTAGACACCAATTCTGAGCTCTATAAACAGGAACTCTTAATAATTGAAAGCACAGAACCGTAAAAACGCCACCGGAAGTAGCCGGACTTGTAAACATTACCAGTATTTTCGTCATTTCACAGCTTTCCACGGGAAACCTCTGTGATTGAATTCGACAGTAAATGTAGTTAAAATCTGTTTTCGTGTACTTGAGGTGTTTATTACACGTTCTTAATCATTTCTGGGCACTGTCATTGTGTATTTTAACAGTTTTAGCAAAATTAGACATTTTGCATAGAAGTATTTACCGGAACCGTCACCATTTCAACTGATTCACACAAAACACGCCAAAGCCAAACCTCCTAAATTGTAAACATAAACACTATTCTCGCCATTCCAAGGCTTTAGACACCAATTCTGAGCTCTGTAAACATGAACTCTTAATAATTGAAAGCACAGAACCATGAAAACGCCACCGGAAGTACCCGGACTTGTAAACATTACCAGTATTTTCGTCATTCCACAGCTTTACACGGGAAACCTCTGTGATTGAATTCGACAGTAAATGTAGTAAGAATCTATTTACGTGTACTTGAGGTGTTTATTACACGTTCTTAATCATTTCTGGGAACTCTCATTGTGTATTTTAACAGTTTTACCAAAATTAGGCAGTTTGCTGAGAAGTATTTACTAGAACCGTCACCATTTTAACTGATTCACACACAAAAGCGCCGAACCCAATCCTCCTTAATTGTAAACATAAACACTATTCTCGTCATTCCAAGGCTTTAGACACCTACTCTGAGCTCTGTAAACATGAACTCTTAATAATTGAAAGCCCAGTCCCGTAAAACGCCACCCGAAGTACCCGTATTTGTAAACATTACCAGTATTTTCGTCATTTCACAGCTTTCCACTGGAAACCTCCGTGATTGAATTCGACAGTAAATGTAGATAAAATCTGTTTACGTGTACTTGAAGTGTTTCTTCCACGTTTTTAATCATTTCTGGGAAATCTCATTGTGTATTATCAGTTTTACCAAAATTAGACAGTTTGCTTAGAAGTATTTACTGAAACTGTCACCATTTTAACCGATTCACAAAAAAAAACGCCAAAGCCAATCCACCTTAATTGTAAACATAAACACTATTCTCGTGATTCCAAGGTTTTAGACACCAATTCTGAGCTCTGTAAACAGGAACTCTTAATAATTGAAAGCACAGAACCGTAAAAACGCCACCGGAAGTAGCCGGACTTGTAAACATTACCAGTATTTTCGTCATTTCACAGCTTTCCACGGGAAACCTCTGTGATTGAATTCGACAGTAAATGTAGTTAAAATCTGTTTTCGTGTACTTGAGGTGTTTATTACACGTTCTTAATCATTTCTGGGCACTGTCATTGTGTATTTTAACAGTTTTAGCAAAATTAGACATTTTGCATAGAAGTATTTACCGGAACCGTCACCATTTCAACTGATTCACACAAAACACGCCAAAGCCAAACCTCCTAAATTGTAAACATAAACACTATTCTCGTCATTCCAAGGCTTTAGACACCTACTCTGAGCTCTGTAAGCATGAACTCTTAATAATTGAAAGCACAGTCCCGTGAAAACGCCACCCGAAGTACCCGGATTTATAAACATTACCAGTATTTTCGTCATTTCACAGCTTTACACGGGAAACCTCCGTGATTGAATTCGACAGTAAATGTAGTTAAAATCTGTTTATGTGTACTTGAAGTGTTTCTTCCACGTTTTTAATCATTTCTGGGAAATCTCATTGTGTATTATCAGTTTTACCAAAATTAGACAGTTTGCTTAGATATTTACTGAAACCGTCACCATTTTAACTGATTCACACACAAAAACGCCGAACCCAATCCTCCTTAATTGTAAACATAAACACTATTCTCGTCATTCCAAGGCTTTACACACCAATTCTGAGCTCTGTAAACATGAACTCTTAATAATTGAAAGCACAGTCCCGTGAAAACGCCACCCGAAGTACCCGGATTTATAAACATTACCAGTATTTTCGTCATTTCACAGCTTTACACGGGAAACCTCTGTAATTGAATTCGACAGTATATGTAGTAAGAATCTATTTACGTGTTCTTGAGGTGTTTATTACACGTTCTTAATCATTTCTGGGAACTCTCATTGTGTATTTTAACAGTTTTACCAAAATTAGGCAGTTTGCTTAGAAGTATTTACTAGAACCGTCACCATTTTAACTGACTAAAAAAAAAAAAAAAAAACGCCGAACCCAATCCTCCTTAATTGTAAACATAAACACTATTCTCGTCATTCCAAGGCTTTAGACACCACTTCTGAGCTCTGTAAACATGAACTCTTAATAATTGAAAGCACAGAACCATGAAAACGCCACCGGAAGTACCCGGACTTGTAAACATTACCAGTATTTTCGTCATTCCACAGCTTTCCACGGGAAACCTCTGTGATTGAATTCGACAGTAAATGTAGTAAGAATCTATTTACGTGTACTTGAGGTGTTTATTACACGTTCTTAATCATTTCTGGGAACTCTCATTGTGTATTTTAACAGTTTTACCAAAATTAGGCAGTTTGCTGAGAAGTATTTACTAGAACCGTCACCATTTTAACTGATTCACACACAAAAACGCCAAAGCCAAACCTCCTAAATTGTAAACATAAACACTATTCTCGCCATTCCAAGGCTTTAGACACCAATTCTGAGCTCTGTAAACATGAACTCTTAATAATTGAAAGCACAGAACCATGAAAACGCCCCCGGAAGTACCCGGACTTGTAAACATTACCAGTATTTTCATCATTCCACAGCTTTCCACGGAAACCTCTGTGATTGAATTCGACAGTAAATGTAGTTAGAATCTATTTACGTGTACGTGAGGTGTTTATTACACGTTCTTAATCATTTCTGGGAACTCTCATTGAGTATTTTAACAGTTTTACCAAAATTAGGCAGTTTGCTTAGAAGTATTTACTAGAACCGTCACCATTTTAACTGATTCACACACAAAAACGCTGAACCCAATCCTCCTTATTTGTAAACATAAACACTATTCTCGTCATTCCAAGGCTTTACACACCAATTCTGAGCTCTGTAAACATGAACTCTTAATAATTGAAAGCACAGTCCCGTGAAAACGCCACCCGAATTACCCGGACTTGTAAACATTACCAGTATTTTCGTCATTTCACAGCTTTCCACTGGAAACTTCTGTGATTGAATTCGACAGTAAATGTAGTAAGAATCTATTTACGTGTACTTGAGGTGTTTATTACACGTTCTTAATCATTTCTGGGAACTCTCATTGTGTATTTTAACAGTTTTACCAAAATTAGGCAGTTTGCTGAGAAGTATTTACTAGAACCGTCACCATTTTAACTGATTCACACACAAAAACGCCGAACCCAATCCTCCTATATTGTAAACATAAACACTATTCTCGTCATTCCAAGGCTTTAGACACCAATTCTGAGCTCTGTAAACATGAACTCTTAATAATTGAAAGCACAGAACCATGAAAACGCCACCGGAAGTACCCGGACTTGTAAACATTACCAGTATTTTCATCATTCCACAGCTTTCCACGGGAAATCTCTGTGATTGAATTCGACAGTAAATGTAGTAACAATCTATTTACGTGTACTTGAGGTGTTTATTACACGTTCTTAATCATTTCTGGGAACTCTCATTGTGTATTTTAACAGTTTTACCAAAATTAGGCAGTTTGCTGAGAAGTATTTACTAGAACCGTCACCATTTTAACTGATTCACACACAAAAACGCCGAAGCCAATCCTCCTTAATTGTAAACATAAACACTATTCTCGTCATTCCAAGGCTTTACACACCAATTCTGAGCTCTGTAAACATGAACTCTTAATAATTGAAAGCACAGTCCCGTGAAAACGCCACCCGAAGTACCCGGACTTGTAAACATTACCAGTATTTTCGTCATTTCACAGCTTTCCACTGGAAACCTCCGTGATTGAATTCGACAGTAAATGTAGTTAAAATCTGTTTACGTGTACTTGAAGTGTTTCTTCCACGTTTTTAATCATTTCTGGGAAATCTCATTGTGTATTATCAGTTTTACCAAAATTAGACAGTTTGCTTAGAAGTATTTACTGAAACCGTCACCATTTTAACTGATTCACAAAAAAAAACGCCAAAGCCAATCCTCCTTAATTGTAAACATAAACACTATTCTCGTGATTCCAAGGTTTTAGACACCAATTCTGAGCTCTGTAAACAGGAACTCTTAATAATTGAAAGCACAGAACCGTAAATACGCCACCGGAAGTACCCAGACTTGTAAACATTACCAGTATTTTCGTCATTTCACAGCTTTCCACTGGAAACCTCCGTGATTGAATTCGACAGTAAATGTAGATAAAATCTGTTTACGTGTACTTGAAGTGTTTCTTCCACGTTTTTAATCATTTCTGGGAAATCTCATTGTGTATTTTAACATTTTTAGCAAAATTAGACATTTTGCATAGAAGTATTTAGCGGAACCGTCACCATTTCAACTGATTCACACAAAACACGCCAAAGCCAAACCTCCTAAATTGTAAACATAAACACTATTCTCGTGATTCCAAGGTTTTAGACACCAATTCTGAGCTCTGTAAACAGGAACTCTTAATAATTGAAAGCACAGTCCCGTGAAAACGCCACCCGAAGTACCCGGATTTATAAACATTACCAGTATTTTCGTCATTTCACAGCTTTACACGGGAAACCTCCGTGATTGAATTCGACAGTAAATGTAGTTAAAATCTGTTTACGTGTACTTGAAGTGTTTCTTCCACGTTTTTAATCATTTCTGGGAAATCTCATTGTGTATTATCAGTTTTACCAAAATTAGACAGTTTGCTTAGATATTTACTGAAACCGTCACCATTTTAACTGATTCACACACAAAAACGCCGAACCCAATCCTCCTTAATTGTAAACATAAACACTATTCTCGTCATTCCAAGGCTTTACACACCAATTCTGAGCTCTGTAAACATGAACTCTTAATAATTGAAAGCACAGTCCCGTGAAAACGCCACCCGAAGTACCCGGATTTATAAACATTACCAGTATTTTCGTCATTTCACAGCTTTACACGGGAAACCTCTGTAATTGAATTCGACAGTATATGTAGTAAGAATCTATTTACGTGTACTTGAGGTGTTTATTACACGTTCTTAATCATTTCTGGGAACTCTCATTGTGTATTTTAACAGTTTTACCAAAATTAGGCAGTTTGCTTAGAAGTATTTACTAGAACCGTCACCATTTTAACTGACTAAAAAAAAAAAAAAAAAAACGCCGAACCCAATCCTCCTTAATTGTAAACATAAACACTATTCTCGTCATTCCAAGGCTTTAGACACCACTTCTGAGCTCTGTAAACATGAACTCTTAATAATTGAAAGCACAGAACCATGAAAACGCCACCGGAAGTACCCGGACTTGTAAACATTACCAGTATTTTCGTCATTCCACAGCTTTCCACGGGAAAACTCTGTGATTGAATTCGACAGTAAATGTAGTAACAATCTATTTACGTGTACTTGAGGTGTTTATTACACGTTCTTAATCATTTCTGGGAACTCTCATTGTGTATTTTAACAGTTTTACCAAAATTAGGCAGTTTGCTTAGAAGTATTTACTAGAACCGTCACCATTTTAACTGACTAAAAAAAAAAAAAAAAAACGCCGAACCCAATCCTCCTTAATTGTAAACATAAACACTATTCTCGTCATTCCAAGGCTTTAGACACCACTTCTGAGCTCTGTAAACATGAACTCTTAATAATTGAAAGCACAGAACCATGAAAACGCCACCGGAAGTACCCGGACTTGTAAACATTACCAGTATTTTCGTCATTCCACAGCTTTCCACGGGAAACCTCTGTGATTGAATTCGACAGTAAATGTAGTAAGAATCTATTTACGTGTACTTGAGGTGTTTATTACACGTTCTTAATCATTTCTGGGAACTCTCATTGTGTATTTTAACAGTTTTACCAAAATTAGGCAGTTTGCTGAGAAGTATTTACTAGAACCGTCACCATTTTAACTGATTCACACACAAAAACGCCAAAGCCAAACCTCCTAAATTGTAAACATAAACACTATTCTCGCCATTCCAAGGCTTTAGACACCAATTCTGAGCTCTGTAAACATGAACTCTTAATAATTGAAAGCACAGAACCATGAAAACGCCCCCGGAAGTACCCGGACTTGTAAACATTACCAGTATTTTCATCATTCCACAGCTTTCCACGGAAACCTCTGTGATTGAATTCGACAGTAAATGTAGTTAGAATCTATTTACGTGTACGTGAGGTGTTTATTACACGTTCTTAATCATTTCTGGGAACTCTCATTGAGTATTTTAACAGTTTTACCAAAATTAGGCAGTTTGCTTAGAAGTATTTACTAGAACCGTCACCATTTTAACTGATTCACACACAAAAACGCTGAACCCAATCCTCCTTATTTGTAAACATAAACACTATTCTCGTCATTCCAAGGCTTTACACACCAATTCTGAGCTCTGTAAACATGAACTCTTAATAATTGAAAGCACAGTCCCGTGAAAACGCCACCCGAATTACCCGGACTTGTAAACATTACCAGTATTTTCGTCATTTCACAGCTTTCCACTGGAAACTTCTGTGATTGAATTCGACAGTAAATGTAGTAAGAATCTATTTACGTGTACTTGAGGTGTTTATTACACGTTCTTAATCATTTCTGGGAACTCTCATTGTGTATTTTAACAGTTTTACCAAAATTAGGCAGTTTGCTGAGAAGTATTTACTAGAACCGTCACCATTTTAACTGATTCACACACAAAAACGCCGAACCCAATCCTCCTATATTGTAAACATAAACACTATTCTCGTCATTCCAAGGCTTTAGACACCAATTCTGAGCTCTGTAAACATGAACTCTTAATAATTGAAAGCACAGAACCATGAAAACGCCACCGGAAGTACCCGGACTTGTAAACATTACCAGTATTTTCATCATTCCACAGCTTTCCACGGGAAATCTCTGTGATTGAATTCGACAGTAAATGTAGTAACAATCTATTTACGTGTACTTGAGGTGTTTATTACACGTTCTTAATCATTTCTGGGAACTCTCATTGTGTATTTTAACAGTTTTACCAAAATTAGGCAGTTTGCTGAGAAGTATTTACTAGAACCGTCACCATTTTAACTGATTCACACACAAAAACGCCGAAGCCAATCCTCCTTAATTGTAAACATAAACACTATTCTCGTCATTCCAAGGCTTTACACACCAATTCTGAGCTCTGTAAACATGAACTCTTAATAATTGAAAGCACAGTCCCGTGAAAACGCCACCCGAAGTACCCGGACTTGTAAACATTACCAGTATTTTCGTCATTTCACAGCTTTCCACTGGAAACCTCCGTGATTGAATTCGACAGTAAATGTAGTTAAAATCTGTTTACGTGTACTTGAAGTGTTTCTTCCACGTTTTTAATCATTTCTGGGAAATCTCATTGTGTATTATCAGTTTTACCAAAATTAGACAGTTTGCTTAGAAGTATTTACTGAAACCGTCACCATTTTAACTGATTCACAAAAAAAAACGCCAAAGCCAATCCTCCTTAATTGTAAACATAAACACTATTCTCGTGATTCCAAGGTTTTAGACACCAATTCTGAGCTCTGTAAACAGGAACTCTTAATAATTGAAAGCACAGAACCGTAAATACGCCACCGGAAGTACCCAGACTTGTAAACATTACCAGTATTTTCGTCATTTCACAGCTTTCCACTGGAAACCTCCGTGATTGAATTCGACAGTAAATGTAGATAAAATCTGTTTACGTGTACTTGAAGTGTTTCTTCCACGTTTTTAATCATTTCTGGGAAATCTCATTGTGTATTTTAACATTTTTAGCAAAATTAGACATTTTGCATAGAAGTATTTAGCGGAACCGTCACCATTTCAACTGATTCACACAAAACACGCCAAAGCCAAACCTCCTAAATTGTAAACATAAACACTATTCTCGTGATTCCAAGGTTTTAGACACCAATTCTGAGCTCTGTAAACAGGAACTCTTAATAATTGAAAGCACAGTCCCGTGAAAACGCCACCCGAAGTACCCGGATTTATAAACATTACCAGTATTTTCGTCATTTCACAGCTTTACACGGGAAACCTCCGTGATTGAATTCGACAGTAAATGTAGTTAAAATCTGTTTACGTGTACTTGAAGTGTTTCTTCCACGTTTTTAATCATTTCTGGGAAATCTCATTGTGTATTATCAGTTTTACCAAAATTAGACAGTTTGCTTAGATATTTACTGAAACCGTCACCATTTTAACTGATTCACACACAAAAACGCCGAACCCAATCCTCCTTAATTGTAAACATAAACACTATTCTCGTCATTCCAAGGCTTTACACACCAATTCTGAGCTCTGTAAACATGAACTCTTAATAATTGAAAGCACAGTCCCGTGAAAACGCCACCCGAAGTACCCGGATTTATAAACATTACCAGTATTTTCGTCATTTCACAGCTTTACACGGGAAACCTCTGTAATTGAATTCGACAGTATATGTAGTAAGAATCTATTTACGTGTACTTGAGGTGTTTATTACACGTTCTTAATCATTTCTGGGAACTCTCATTGTGTATTTTAACAGTTTTACCAAAATTAGGCAGTTTGCTTAGAAGTATTTACTAGAACCGTCACCATTTTAACTGACTAAAAAAAAAAAAAAAAAAACGCCGAACCCAATCCTCCTTAATTGTAAACATAAACACTATTCTCGTCATTCCAAGGCTTTAGACACCACTTCTGAGCTCTGTAAACATGAACTCTTAATAATTGAAAGCACAGAACCATGAAAACGCCACCGGAAGTACCCGGACTTGTAAACATTACCAGTATTTTCGTCATTCCACAGCTTTCCACGGGAAAACTCTGTGATTGAATTCGACAGTAAATGTAGTAACAATCTATTTACGTGTACTTGAGGTGTTTATTACACGTTCTTAATCATTTCTGGGAACTCTCATTGTGTATTTTAACAGTTTTACCAAAATTAGGCAGTTTGCTGAGAAGTATTTACTAGAACCGTCACCATTTTAACTGATTCACACACAAAAACGCCGAACCCAATCCTCCTTAATTGTAAACAGAAACACTATTTTCGTCATTCCAAGGCTTTAGACACCTACTCTGAGCTCTGTAAACATGAACTCTTAATAATTGAAAGCCCAGTCCCGTAAAACGCCACCCGAAGTACCCGTATTTGTAAACATTACCAGTATTTTCGTCATTTCACAGCTTTCCACTGGAAACCTCCGTGATTGAATTTGACAGTAAATGTAGTTAAAATCTGTTTACGTGTACTTGAAGTGTTTCTTCCACGTTTTTAATCATTTCTGGGAAATCTCATTGTGTATTATCAGTTTTACCAAAATTAGACAGTTTGCTTAGAAGTATTTACTGAAACCGTCACCATTTTAACTGATTCACAAAAAAAAACGCCAAAGCCAATCCTCCTTAATTGTAAACATAAACACTATTCTCGTGATTCCAAGGTTTTAGACACCAATTCTGAGCTCTATAAACAGGAACTCTTAATAATTGAAAGCACAGAACCGTAAAAACGCCACCGGAAGTAGCCGGACTTGTAAACATTACCAGTATTTTCGTCATTTCACAGCTTTCCACGGGAAACCTCTGTGATTGAATTCGACAGTAAATGTAGTTAAAATCTGTTTTCGTGTACTTGAGGTGTTTATTACACGTTCTTAATCATTTCTGGGCACTGTCATTGTGTATTTTAACAGTTTTAGCAAAATTAGACATTTTGCATAGAAGTATTTACCGGAACCGTCACCATTTCAACTGATTCACACAAAACACGCCAAAGCCAAACCTCCTAAATTGTAAACATAAACACTATTCTCGTCATTCCAAGGCTTTAGACACCTACTCTGAGCTCTGTAAGCATGAACTCTTAATAATTGAAAGCACAGTCCCGTGAAAACGCCACCCGAAGTACCCGGATTTATAAACATTACCAGTATTTTCGTCATTTCACAACTTTACACGGGAAACCTCCGTGATTGAATTCGACAGTAAATGTAGTTAAAATCTGTTTACGTGTACTTGAAGTGTTTCTTCCACGTTTTTAATCATTTCTGGGAAATCTCATTGTGTATTATCAGTTTTACCAAAATTAGACAGTTTGCTTAGATATTTACTGACACCGTCACCATTTTAACTGATTCACACACAAAAACGCCGAACCCAATCCTCCTTAATTGTAAACATAAACACTATTCTCGTC
Organism: Myotis daubentonii; assembly: GCF_963259705.1. NCBI lineage: Eukaryota > Metazoa > Chordata > Mammalia > Chiroptera > Vespertilionidae > Myotis > Myotis daubentonii. Next base: position 85,794 of record NC_081848.1, read on the forward strand.
ATTCCAAGGCTTTACACACCAATTCTGAGCTCTGTAAACATGAACTCTTAATAATTGAAAGCACAGTCCCGTGAAAACGCCACCCGAAGTACCCGGATTTATAAACATTACCAGTATTTTCGTCATTTCACAGCTTTACACGGGAAACCTCTGTAATTGAATTCGACAGTATATGTAGTAAGAATCTATTTACGTGTACTTGAGGTGTTTATTACACGTTCTTAATCATTTCTGGGAACTCTCATTGTGTATTTTAACAGTTTTACCAAAATTAGGCAGTTTGCTTAGAAGTATTTACTAGAACCGTCACCATTTTAACTGACTAAAAAAAAAAAAAAAAACGCCGAACCCAATCCTCCTTAATTGTAAACATAAACACTATTCTCGTCATTCCAAGGCTTTAGACACCACTTCTGAGCTCTGTAAACATGAACTCTTAATAATTGAAAGCACAGAACCATGAAAACGCCACCGGAAGTACCCGGACTTGTAAACATTACCAGTATTTTCGTCATTCCACAGCTTTCCACGGGAAACCTCTGTGATTGAATTCGACAGTAAATGTAGTAAGAATCTATTTACATGTACTTGAGGTGTTTATTACACGTTCTTAATCATTTCTGGGAACTCTCATTGTGTATTTTAACAGTTTTACCAAAATTAGGCAGTTTGCTGAGAAGTATTTACTAGAACCGTCACCATTTTAACTGATTCACACACAAAAACGCCAAAGCCAAACCTCCTAAATTGTAAACATAAACACTATTCTCGCCATTCCAAGGCTTTAGACACCAATTCTGAGCTCTGTAAACATGAACTCTTAATAATTGAAAGCACAGAACCATGAAAACGCCCCCGGAAGTACCCGGACTTGTAAACATTACCAGTATTTTCATCATTCCACAGCTTTCCACGGAAACCTCTGTGATTGAATTCGACAGTAAATGTAGTTAGAATCTATTTACGTGTACGTGAGGTGTTTATTACATGTTCTTAATCATTTCTGGGAACTCTCATTGAGTATTTTAACAGTTTTACCAAAATTAGGCAGTTTGCTTAGAAGTATTTACTAGAACCGTCACCATTTTAACTGATTCACACACAAAAACGCTGAACCCAATCCTCCTTATTTGTAAACATAAACACTATTCTCGTCATTCCAAGGCTTTACACACCAATTCTGAGCTCTGTAAACATGAACTCTTAATAATTGAAAGCACAGTCCCGTGAAAACGCCACCCGAATTACCCGGACTTGTAAACATTACCAGTATTTTCGTCATTTCACAGCTTTCCACTGGAAACCTCTGTGATTGAATTCGACAGTAAATGTAGTAAGAATCTATTTACGTGTACTTGAGGTGTTTATTACACGTTCTTAATCATTTCTGGGAACTCTCATTGTGTATTTTAACAGTTTTACCAAAATTAGGCAGTTTGCTGAGAAGTATTTACTAGAACCGTCACCATTTTAACTGATTCACACACAAAAACGCCGAACCCAATCCTCCTATATTGTAAACATAAACACTATTCTCGTCATTCCAAGGCTTTAGACACCAATTCTGAGCTCTGTAAACATGAACTCTTAATAATTGAAAGCACAGAACCATGAAAACGCCACCGGAAGTACCCGGACTTGTAAACATTACCAGTATTTTCATCATTCCACAGCTTTCCACGGGAAACCTCTGTGATTGAATTCGACAGTAAATGTAGTAACAATCTATTTACGTGTACTTGAGGTGTTTATTACACGTTCTTAATCATTTCTGGGAACTCTCATTGTGTATTTTAACAGTTTTACCAAAATTAGGCAGTTTGCTGAGAAGTATTTACTAGAACCGTCACCATTTTAACTGATTCACACACAAAAACGCCGAACCCAATCCTCCTTAATTGTAAACATAAACACTATTCTCGTCATTCCAAGGCTTTACACACCAATTCTGAGCTCTGTAAACATGAACTCTTAATAATTGAAAGCACAGTCCCGTGAAAACGCCACCCGAAGTACCCGGACTTGTAAACATTACCAGTATTTTCGTCATTTCACAGCTTTCCACTGGAAACCTCCGTGATTGAATTCGACAGTAAATGTAGTTAAAATCTGTTTACGTGTACTTGAAGTGTTTCTTCCACGTTTTTAATCATTTCTGGGAAATCTCATTGTGTATTATCAGTTTTACCAAAATTAGACAGTTTGCTTAGATATTTACTGACACCGTCACCATTTTAACTGATTCACACACAAAAACGCCGAACCCAATCCTCCTTAATTGTAAACATAAACACTATTCTCGTCATTCCAAGGCTTTACACACCAATTCTGAGCTCTGTAAACATGAACTCTTAATAATTGAAAGCACAGTCCCGTGAAAACGCCACCCGAAGTACCCGGATTTATAAACATTACCAGTATTTTCGTCATTTCACAGCTTTACACGGGAAACCTCGGTAATTGAATTCGACAGTATATGTAGTAAGAATCTATTTACGTGTACTTGAGGTGTTTATTACACGTTCTTAATCATTTCTGGGAACTCTCATTGTGTATTTTAACAGTTTTACCAAAATTAGGCAGTTTGCTTAGAAGTATATTCTAGAACCGTCACCATTTTAAGTGATTCACACAAAACACGCCAAAGCCAAACCTCCTAAATTGTAAACATAAACACTATTCTCGTCATTCCAAGGCTTTAGACACCACTTCTGAACTCTGTAAACATGAACTCTTAATAATTGAAAGCACAGAACCATGAAAACGCCACCGGAAGTACCGGGACTTGTAAACATTACCAGTATTTTCGTCATTCCACAGCTTTACACGGGAAACCTCTGTAATTGAATTCGACAGTAAATGTAGTAAGAATCTATTTACGTGTACTTGAGGTGTTTATTACACGTTCTTAATCATTTCTGGGAACTCTCATTGTGTATTTTAACAGTTTTACCAAAATTAGGCAGTTTGCTTAGAAGTATTTTCTAGAACCGTCACCATTTTAACTGATTCACACAAAACACGCCAAAGCCAAACCTCCTAAATTGTAAACATAAACACTATTCTCGCCATTCCAAGGCTTTAGACACCAATTCTGAGCTCTGTAAACATGAACTCTTAATAATTGAAAGCACAGAACCATGAAAACGCCACCGGAAGTACCCGGACTTGTAAACATTACCAGTATTTTCGTCATTCCACAGCTTTACACGGGAAACCTCTGTGATTGAATTCGACAATAAATGTAGTAAGAATCTATTTACGTGTACTTGAGGTGTTTATTACACGTTCTTAATCATTTCTGGGAACTCTCATTGTGTATTTTAACAGTTTTACCAAAATTAGGCAGTTTGCTGAGAAGTATTTACTAGAACCGTCACCATTTTAACTGATTCACACACAAAAGCGCCGAACCCAATCCTCCTTAATTGTAAACATAAACACTATTCTCGTCATTCCAAGGCTTTAGACACCTACTCTGAGCTCTGTAAACATGAACTCTTAATAATTGAAAGCCCAGTCCCGTAAAACGCCACCCGAAGTACCCGTATTTGTAAACATTACCAGTATTTTCGTCATTTCACAGCTTTCCACTGGAAACCTCCGTGATTGAATTCGACAGTAAATGTAGATAAAATCTGTTTACGTGTACTTGAAGTGTTTCTTCCACGTTTTTAATCATTTCTGGGAAATCTCATTGTGTATTATCAGTTTTACCAAAATTAGACAGTTTGCTTAGAAGTATTTACTGAAACTGTCACCATTTTAACCGATTCACAAAAAAAAACGCCAAAGCCAATCCTCCTTAATTGTAAACATAAACACTATTCTCGTGATTCCAAGGTTTTAGACACCAATTCTGAGCTCTGTAAACAGGAACTCTTAATAATTGAAAGCACAGAACCGTAAAAACGCCACCGGAAGTACCCGGACTTGTAAACATTACCAGTATTTTCGTCATTTCACAGCTTTCCACGGGAAACCTCTGTGATTGAATTCGACAGTAAATGTAGTTAAAATCTGTTTTCGTGTACTTGAGGTGTTTATTACACGTTCTTAATCATTTCTGGGCACTGTCATTGTGTATTTTAACAGTTTTAGCAAAATTAGACATTTTGCATAGAAGTATTTACCGGAACCGTCACCATTTCAACTGATTCACACAAAACACGCCAAAGCCAAACCTCCTAAATTGTAAACATAAGCACTATTCTCGTCATTCCAAGGCTTTAGACACCTACTCTGAGCTCTGTAAGCATGAACTCTTAATAATTGAAAGCACAGTCCCGTGAAAACGCCACCCGAAGTACCCGGATTTATAAACATTACCAGTATTTTCGTCATTTCACAGCTTTACACAGGAAACTTCCGTGATTGAATTCGACAGTAAATGTAGTTAAAATCTGTTTACGTGTACTTGAAGTGTTTCTTCCACGTTTTTAATCATTTCTGGGAAATCTCATTGTGTATTATCAGTTTTACCAAAATTAGACAGTTTGCTTAGAAGTATTTACTGAAACCGTCACCATTTTAACTGATTCACACACAAAAACGCCAACCCAATCCTCCTTAATTGTAAACATAAACACTATTCTCGTCATTCCAAGGCTTTACACACCAATTCTGAGCTCTGTAAACATGAACTCTTAATAATTGAAAGCACAGTCCCGTGAAAACGCCACCCGAAGTACCCGGATTTATAAACATTATCAGTATTTTCGTCATTTCACAGCTTTACACGGGAAACCTCTGTAATTGAATTCGACAGTATATGTAGTAAGAATCTATTTACGTGTACTTGAGGTGTTTATTACACGTTCTTAATCATTTCTGGGAACTCTCATTGTGTATTTTAACAGTTTTACCAAAATTAGGCAGTTTGCTTAGAAGTATTTACTAGAACCGTCACCATTTTAACTGACTAAAAAAAAAAAAAAAAACGCCGAACCCAATCCTCCTTAATTGTAAACATAAACACTATTCTCGTCATTCCAAGGCTTTAGACACCACTTCTGAGCTCTGTAAACATGAACTCTTAATAATTGAAAGCACAGAACCATGAAAACGCCACCGGAAGTACCGGGACTTGTAAACATTACCAGTATTTTCGTCATTCCACAGCTTTACACGGGAAACCTCTGTAATTGAATTCGACAGTAAATGTAGTAAGAATCTATTTACGTGTACTTGAGGTGTTTATTACACGTTCTTAATCATTTCTGGGAACTCTCATTGTGTATTTTAACAGTTTTACCAAAATTAGGCAGTTTGCTTAGAAGTATTTTCTAGAACCGTCACCATTTTAACTGATTCACACAAAACACGCCAAAGCCAAACCTCCTAAATTGTAAACATAAACACTATTCTCGTCATTCCAAGGCTTTAGACACCTACTCTGAGCTCTGTAAACATGAACTCTTAATAATTGAAAGCCCAGTCCCGTAAAACGCCACCCGAAGTACCCGTATTTGTAAACATTACCAGTATTTTCGTCATTTCACAGCTTTCCACTGGAAACCTCCGTGATTGAATTCGACAGTAAATGTAGATAAAATCTGTTTACGTGTACTTGAAGTGTTTCTTCCACGTTTTTAATTATTTCTGGGAAATCTCATTGTGTATTATCAGTTTTACCAAAATTAGACAGTTTGCATAGAAGTATTTACTGAAACCGTCACCGTTTTAACCGATTCACAAAAAAAAACGCCAAAGCCAATCCTCCTTAATTGTAAACATAAACACTATTCTCGTGATTCCAAGGTTTTAGACACCAATTCTGAGCTCTGTAAACAGGAACTCTTAATAATTGAAAGCACAGAACCGTAAAAACGCCACCGGAAGTACCCGGACTTGTAAACATTACCAGTATTTTCGTCATTTCACAGCTTTCCACGGGAAACCTCTGTGATTGAATTCGACAGTAAATGTAGTTAAAATCTGTTTTCGTGTACTTGAGGTGTTTATTACACGTTCTTAATCATTTCTGGGCACTGTCATTGTGTATTTTAACAGTTTTAGCAAAATTAGACATTTTGCATAGAAGTATTTACCGGAACCGTCACCATTTCAACTGATTCACACAAAACACGCCAAAGCCAAACCTCCTAAATTGTAAACATAAGCACTATTCTCGTCATTCCAAGGCTTTAGACACCTACTCTGAGCTCTGTAAGCATGAACTCTTAATAATTGAAAGCACAGTCCCATGAAAACGCCACCCGAAGTACCCGGATTTATAAACATTACCAGTATTTTCGTCATTTCACAGCTTTACACGGGAAACTTCCGTGATTGAATTCGACAGTAAATGTAGTTAAAATCTGTTTACGTGTACTTGAAGTGTTTCTTCCACGTTTTTAATCATTTCTGGGAAATCTCATTGTGTATTATCAGTTTTACCAAAATTAGACAGTTTGCTTAGAAGTATTTACTGAAACCGTCACCATTTTAACTGATTCACACACAAAAACGCCAACCCAATCCTCCTTAATTGTAAACATAAACACTATTCTCGTCATTCCAAGGCTTTACACACCAATTCTGAGCTCTGTAAACATGAACTCTTAATAATTGAAAGCACAGTCCCGTGAAAACGCCACCCGAAGTACCCGGATTTATAAACATTATCAGTATTTTCGTCATTTCACAGCTTTACACGGGAAACCTCTGTAATTGAATTCGACAGTATATGTAGTAAGAATCTATTTACGTGTACTTGAGGTGTTTATTACACGTTCTTAATCATTTCTGGGAACTCTCATTGTGTATTTTAACAGTTTTACCAAAATTAGGCAGTTTGCTTAGAAGTATTTACTAGAACCGTCACCATTTTAACTGACTAAAAAAAAAAAAAAAAACGCCGAACCCAATCCTCCTTAATTGTAAACATAAACACTATTCTCGTCATTCCAAGGCTTTAGACACCACTTCTGAGCTCTGTAAACATGAACTCTTAATAATTGAAAGCACAGAACCATGAAAACGCCACCGGAAGTACCGGGACTTGTAAACATTACCAGTATTTTCGTCATTCCACAGCTTTACACGGGAAACCTCTGTAATTGAATTCGACAGTAAATGTAGTAAGAATCTATTTACGTGTACTTGAGGTGTTTATTACACGTTCTTAATCATTTCTGGGAACTCTCATTGTGTATTTTAACAGTTTTACCAAAATTAGGCAGTTTGCTTAGAAGTATTTTCTAGAACCGTCACCATTTTAACTGATTCACACAAAACACGCCAAAGCCAAACCTCCTAAATTGTAAACATAAACACTATTCTCGTCATTCCAAGGCTTTAGACACCTACTCTGAGCTCTGTAAACATGAACTCTTAATAATTGAAAGCCCAGTCCCGTAAAACGCCACCCGAAGTACCCGTATTTGTAAACATTACCAGTATTTTCGTCATTTCACAGCTTTCCACTGGAAACCTCCGTGATTGAATTCGACAGTAAATGTAGATAAAATCTGTTTACGTGTACTTGAAGTGTTTCTTCCACGTTTTTAATCATTTCTGGGAAATCTCATTGTGTATTATCAGTTTTACCAAAATTAGACAGTTTGCATAGAAGTATTTACTGAAACCGTCACCATTTTAACCGATTCACAAAAAAAAACGCCAAAGCCAATCCTCCTTAATTGTAAACATAAACACTATTCTCGTGATTCCAAGGTTTTAGACACCAATTCTGAGCTCTGTAAACAGGAACTCTTAATAATTGAAAGCACAGAACCGTAAAAACGCCACCGGAAGTACCCGGACTTGTAAACATTACCAGTATTTTCGTCATTTCACAGCTTTCCACGGGAAACCTCTGTGATTGAATTCGACAGTAAATGTAGTTAAAATCTGTTTTCGTGTACTTGAGGTGTTTATTACACGTTCTTAATCATTTCTGGGCACTGTCATTGTGTATTTTAACAGTTTTAGCAAAATTAGACATTTTGCATAGAAGTATTTACCGGAACCGTCACCATTTCAACTGATTCACACAAAACACGCCAAAGCCAAACCTCCTAAATTGTAAACATAAACACTATTCTCGTCATTCCAAGGCTTTAGACACCTACTCTGAGCTCTGTAAGCATGAACTCTTAATAATTGAAAGCACAGTCCCGTGAAAACGCCACCCGAAGTACCCGGATTTATAAACATTACCAGTATTTTCGTCATTTCACAGCTTTACACGGGAAACCTCCGTGATTGAATTCGACAGTAAATGTAGTTAAAATCTGTTTATGTGTACTTGAAGTGTTTCTTCCACGTTTTTAATCATTTCTGGGAAATCTCATTGTGTATTATCAGTTTTACCAAAATTAGACAGTTTGCTTAGATATTTACTGAAACCGTCACCATTTTAACTGATTCACACACAAAAACGCCGAACCCAATCCTCCTTAATTGTAAACATAAACACTATTCTCGTCATTCCAAGGCTTTACACACCAATTCTGAGCTCTGTAAACATGAACTCTTAATAATTGAAAGCACAGTCCCGTGAAAACGCCACCCGAAGTACCCGGATTTATAAACATTACCAGTATTTTCGTCATTTCACAGCTTTACACGGGAAACCTCTGTAATTGAATTCGACAGTATATGTATTAAGAATCTATTTACGTGTACTTGAGGTGTTTATTACACGTTCTTAATCATTTCTGGGAACTCTCATTGTGTATTTTAACAGTTTTACCAAAATTAGGCAGTTTGCTTAGAAGTATTTACTAGAACCGTCACCATTTTAACTGACTAAAAAAAAAAAAAAAAAACGCCGAACCCAATCCTCCTTAATTGTAAACATAAACACTATTCTCGTCATTCCAAGGCTTTAGACACCACTTCTGAGCTCTGTAAACATGAACTCTTAATAATTGAAAGCACAGTCCCGTGAAAACGCCACCCGAAGTACCCGGATTTATAAACATTACCAGTATTTTCGTCATTTCACAGCTTTACACGGGAAACCTCTGTAATTGAATTCGACAGTATATGTAGTAAGAATCTATTTACGTGTACTTGAGGTGTTTATTACACGTTCTTAATCATTTCTGGGAACTCTCATTGTGTATTTTAACAGTTTTACCAAAATTAAGCAGTTTGCTTAGAAGTATTTTCTAGAACCGTCACCATTTTAACTGACTAAAAAAAAAAAAAAAAACGCCGAACCCAATCCTCCTTAATTGTAAACATAAACACTATTCTCGTCATTCCAAGGCTTTAGACACCACTTCTGAACTCTGTAAACATGAACTCTTAATAATTGAAAGCACAGAACCATGAAAACGCCACCGGAAGTACCGGGACTTGTAAACATTACCAGTATTTTCGTCATTCCACAGCTTTACACGGGAAACCTCTGTAATTGAATTCGACAGTAAATGTAGTAAGAATCTATTTACGTGTACTTGAGGTGTTTATTACACGTTCTTAATCATTTCTGGGAACTCTCATTGTGTATTTTAACAGTTTTACCAAAATTAGGCAGTTTGCTTAGAAGTATTTTCTAGAACCGTCACCATTTTAACTGAATCACACACAAAAACGCCGAACCCAATCCTCCTTAATTGTAAACATAAACACTATTCTCGTCATTCCAAGGCTTTAGACACCTACTCTGAGCTCTGTAAACATGAACTCTTAATAATTGAAAGCCCAGTCCCGTAAAACGCCACCCGAAGTACCCGTATTTGTAAACATTACCAGTATTTTCGTCATTTCACAGCTTTCCACTGGAAACCTCCGTGATTGAATTCGACAGTAAATGTAGATAAAATCTGTTTACGTGTACTTGAAGTGTTTCTTCCACGTTTTTAATTATTTCTGGGAAATCTCATTGTGTATTATCAGTTTTACCAAAATTAGACAGTTTGCATAGAAGTATTTACTGAAACCGTCACCATTTTAACCGATTCACAAAAAAAAACGCCAAAGCCAATCCTCCTTAATTGTAAACATAAACACTATTCTCGTGATTCCAAGGTTTTAGACACCAATTCTGAGCTCTGTAAACAGGAACTCTTAATAATTGAAAGCACAGAACCGTAAAAACGCCACCGGAAGTACCCGGACTTGTAAACATTACCAGTATTTTCGTCATTTCACAGCTTTCCACGGGAAACCTCTGTGATTGAATTCGACAGTAAATGTAGTTAAAATCTGTTTTCGTGTACTTGAGGTGTTTATTACACGTTCTTAATCATTTCTGGGCACTGTCATTGTGTATTTTAACAGTTTTAGCAAAATTAGACATTTTGCATAGAAGTATTTACCGGAACCGTCACCATTTCAACTGATTCACACAAAACACGCCAAAGCCAAACCTCCTAAATTGTAAACATAAGCACTATTCTCGTCATTCCAAGGCTTTAGACACCTACTCTGAGCTCTGTAAGCATGAACTCTTAATAATTGAAAGCACAGTCCCATGAAAACGCCACCCGAAGTACCCGGATTTATAAACATTACCAGTATTTTCGTCATTTCACAGCTTTACACGGGAAACTTCCGTGATTGAATTCGACAGTAAATGTAGTTAAAATCTGTTTACGTGTACTTGAAGTGTTTCTTCCACGTTTTTAATCATTTCTGGGAAATCTCATTGTGTATTATCAGTTTTACCAAAATTAGACAGTTTGCTTAGAAGTATTTACTGAAACCGTCACCATTTTAACTGATTCACACACAAAAACGCCAACCCAATCCTCCTTAATTGTAAACATAAACACTATTCTCGTCATTCCAAGGCTTTACACACCAATTCTGAGCTCTGTAAACATGAACTCTTAATAATTGAAAGCACAGTCCCGTGAAAACGCCACCCGAAGTACCCGGATTTATAAACATTACCAGTATTTTCGTCATTTCACAGCTTTACACGGGAAACCTCTGTAATTGAATTCGACAGTATATGTAGTAAGAATCTATTTACGTGTACTTGAGGTGTTTATTACACGTTCTTAATCATTTCTGGGAACTCTCATTGTGTATTTTAACAGTTTTACCAAAATTAGGCAGTTTGCTTAGAAGTATTTACTAGAACCGTCACCATTTTAACTGACTAAAAAAAAAAAAAAAAAACGCCGAACCCAATCCTCCTTAATTGTAAACATAAACACTATTCTCGTCATTCCAAGGCTTTAGACACCACTTCTGAGCTCTGTAAACATGAACTCTTAATAATTGAAAGCACAGAACCATGAAAACGCCACCGGAAGTACCCGGACTTGTAAACATTACCAGTATTTTCGTCATTCCACAGCTTTACACGGGAAACCTCTGTAATTGAATTCGACAGTAAATGTAGTAAGAATCTATTTACGTGTACTTGAGGTGTTTATTACACGTTCTTAATCATTTCTGGGAACTCTCATTGTGTATTTTAACAGTTTTACCAAAATTAGGCAGTTTGCTTAGAAGTATTTTCTAGAACCGTCACCATTTTAACTGATTCACACAAAACACGCCAAAGCCAAACCTCCTAAATTGTAAACATAAACACTATTCTCGTCATTCCAAGGCTTTAGACACCTACTCTGAGCTCTGTAAACATGAACTCTTAATAATTGAAAGCCCAGTCCCGTAAAACGCCACCCGAAGTACCCGTATTTGTAAACATTACCAGTATTTTCGTCATTTCACAGCTTTCCACTGGAAACCTCTGTGATTGAATTCGACAGTAAATGTAGATAAAATCTGTTTACGTGTACTTGAAGTGTTTCTTCCCCGTTTTTAATCATTTCTGGGAAATCTCATTGTGTATTATCAGTTTTACCAAAATTAGACAGTTTGCATAGAAGTATTTACTGAAACCGTCACCATTTTAACCGATTCACAAAAAAAAACGCCAAAGCCAAACCTCCTAAATTGTAAACATAAACACTATTCTCGTCATTCCAAGGCTTTAGACACCTACTCTGAGCTCTGTAAGCATGAACTCTTAATAATTGAAAGCACAGTCCCGTGAAAACGCCACCCGAAGTACCCGGATTTATAAACATTACCAGTATTTTCGTCATTTCACAGCTTTACACGGGAAACCTCCGTGATTGAATTCGACAGTAAATGTAGTTAAAATCTGTTTATGTGTACTTGAAGTGTTTCTTCCACGTTTTTAATCATTTCTGGGAAATCTCATTGTGTATTATCAGTTTTACCAAAATTAGACAGTTTGCTTAGATATTTACTGAAACCGTCACCATTTTAACTGATTCACACACAAAAACGCCGAACCCAATCCTCCTTAATTGTAAACATAAACACTATTCTCGTCATTCCAAGGCTTTACACACCAATTCTGAGCTCTGTAAACATGAACTCTTAATAATTGAAAGCACAGTCCCGTGAAAACGCCACCCGAAGTACCCGGATTTATAAACATTACCAGTATTTTCGTCATTTCACAGCTTTACACGGGAAACCTCTGTAATTGAATTCGACAGTATATGTAGTAAGAATCTATTTACGTGTACTTGAGGTGTTTATTACACGTTCTTAATCATTTCTGGGAACTCTCATTGTGTATTTTAACAGTTTTACCAAAATTAGGCAGTTTGCTTAGAAGTATTTACTAGAATCGGCACCATTTTAACTGACTAAAAAAAAAAAAAAAAAACGCCGAACCCAATCCTCCTTAATTGTAAACATAAACACTATTCTCGTCATTCCAAGGCTTTAGACACCACTTCTGAGCTCTGTAAACATGAACTCTTAATAATTGAAAGCACAGAACCATGAAAACGCCACCGGAAGTACCCGGACTTGTAAACATTACCAGTATTTTCGTCATTCCACAGCTTTCCACGGGAAACCTCTGTGATTGAATTCGACAGTAAATGTAGTAAGAATCTATTTACGTGTACTTGAGGTGTTTATTACACGTTCTTAATCATTTCTGGGAACTCTCATTGTGTATTTTAACAGTTTTACCAAAATTAGGCAGTTTGCTGAGAAGTATTTACTAGAACCGTCACCATTTTAACTGATTCACACACAAAAACGCCGAACCCAATCCTCCTTAATTGTAAACAGAAACACTATTTTCGTCATTCCAAGGCTTTAGACACCTACTCTGAGCTCTGTAAACATGAACTCTTAATAATTGAAAGCCCAGTCCCGTAAAACGCCACCCGAAGTACCCGTATTTGTAAACATTACCAGTATTTTCGTCATTTCACAGCTTTACACGGGAAACCTCCGTGATTGAATTTGACAGTAAATGTAGTTAAAATCTGTTTACGTGTACTTGAAGTGTTTCTTCCACGTTTTTAATCATTTCTGGGAAATCTCATTGTGTATTATCAGTTTTACCAAAATTAGACAGTTTGCTTAGAAGTATTTACTGAAACCGTCACCATTTTAACTGATTCACAAAAAAAAACGCCAAAGCCAATCCTTCTTAATTGTAAACATAAACACTATTCTCGTGATTCCAAGGTTTTAGACACCAATTCTGAGCTCTGTAAACAGGAACTCTTAATAATTGAAAGCACAGAACCGTAAAAACGCCACCGGAAGTAGCCGGACTTGTAAACATTACCAGTATTTTCGTCATTTCACAGCTTTCCACGGGAAACCTCTGTGATTGAATTCGACAGTAAATGTAGTTAAAATATGTTTTCGTGTACTTGAGGTGTTTATTACACGTTCTTAATCATTTCTGGGCACTGTCATTGTGTATTTTAACAGTTTTAGCAAAATTAGACATTTTGCATAGAAGTATTTACCGGAACCGTCACCATTTCAACTGATTCACACAAAACACGCCAAAGCCAAACCTCCTAAATTGTAAACATAAACACTATTCTCGTCATTCCAAGGCTTTAGACACCTACTCTGAGCTCTGTAAGCATGAACTCTTAATAATTGAAAGCACAGTCCCGTGAAAACGCCACCCGAAGTACCCGGATTTATAAACATTACCAGTATTTTCGTCATTTCACAGCTTTACACGGGAAACCTCCGTGATTGAATTCGACAGTAAATGTAGTTAAAATCTGTTTACGTGTACTTGAAGTGTTTCTTCCACGTTTTTAATCATTTCTGGGAAATCTCATTGTGTATTATCAGTTTTACCAAAATTAGACAGTTTGCTTAGATATTTACTGACACCGTCACCATTTTAACTGATTCACACACAAAAACGCCGAACCCAATCCTCCTTAATTGTAAACATAAACACTATTCTCGTCATTCCAAGGCTTTACACACCAATTCTGAGCTCTGTAAACATGAACTCTTAATAATTGAAAGCACAGTCCCGTGAAAACGCCACCCGAAGTACCCGGATTTATAAACATTACCAGTATTTTCGTCATTTCACAGCTTTACACGGGAAACCTCTGTAATTGAATTCGACAGTATATGTAGTAAGAATCTATTTACGTGTACTTGAGGTGTTTATTACACGTTCTTAATCATTTCTGGGAACTCTCATTGTGTATTTTAACAGTTTTACCAAAATTAGGCAGTTTGCTTAGAAGTATTTACTAGAACCGTCACCATTTTAACTGACTAAAAAAAAAAAAAAAAAACGCCGAACCCAATCCTCCTTAATTGTAAACATAAACACTATTCTCGTCATTCCAAGGCTTTAGACACCACTTCTGAGCTCTGTAAACATGAACTCTTAATAATTGAAAGCACAGAACCATGAAAACGCCACCGGAAGTACCGGGACTTGTAAACATTACCAGTATTTTCGTCATTCCACAGCTTTACACGGGAAACCTCTGTAATTGAATTCGACAGTAAATGTAGTAAGAATCTATTTACGTGTACTTGAGGTGTTTATTACACGTTCTTAATCATTTCTGGGAACTCTCATTGTGTATTTTAACAGTTTTACCAAAATTAGGCAGTTTGCTTAGAAGTATTTTCTAGAACCGTCACCATTTTAACTGATTCACACAAAACACGCCAAAGCCAAACCTCCTAAATTGTAAACATAAACACTATTCTCGCCATTCCAAGGCTTTAGACACCAATTCTGAGCTCTGTAAACATGAACTCTTAATAATTGAAAGCACAGAACCATGAAAACGCCACCGGAAGTACCCGGACTTGTAAACATTACCAGTATTTTCGTCATTCCACAGCTTTCCACGGGAAACCTCTGTGATTGAATTCGACAGTAAATGTAGTAAGAATCTATTTACGTGTACTTGAGGTGTTTATTACACGTTCTTAATCATTTCTGGGAACTCTCATTGTGTATTTTAACAGTTTTACCAAAATTAGGCAGTTTGCTTAGAAGTATTTTCTAGAACCGTCACCATTTTAACTGATTCACACAAAACACGCCAAAGCCAAACCTCCTAAATTGTAAACATAAACACTATTCTCGCCATTCCAAGGCTTTAGACACCAATTCTGAGCTCTGTAAACATGAACTCTTAATAATTGAAAGCACAGAACCATGAAAACGCCACCGGAAGTACCCGGACTTGTAAACATTACCAGTATTTTCGTCATTTCACAGCTTTACACGGGAAACCTCTGTAATTGAATTCGACAGTAAATGTAGTAAGAATCTATTTACGTGTACTTGAGGTGTTTATTACACGTTCTTAATCATTTCTGGGAACTCTCATTGTGTATTTTA
Organism: Myotis daubentonii; assembly: GCF_963259705.1. NCBI lineage: Eukaryota > Metazoa > Chordata > Mammalia > Chiroptera > Vespertilionidae > Myotis > Myotis daubentonii. The sequence continues at coordinate 101,398 of NC_081848.1, forward strand.
ACAGTTTTACCAAAATTAGGCAGTTTGCTTAGAAGTATTTTCTAGAACCGTCACCATTTTAACTGAATCACAAACAAAAACGCCGAACCCAATCCTCCTTAATTGTAAACATAAACACTATTCTCGTCATTCCAAGGCTTTAGACACCACTTCTGAGCTCTGTAAACATGAACTCTTAATAATTGAAAGCACAGAACCATGAAAACGCCACCGGAAGTACCGGGACTTGTAAACATTACCAGTATTTTCGTCATTCCACAGCTTTACACGGGAAACCTCTGTAATTGAATTCGACAGTAAATGTAGTAAGAATCTATTTACGTGTACTTGAGGTGTTTATTACACGTTCTTAATCATTTCTGGGAACTCTCATTGTGTATTTTAACAGTTTTACCAAAATTAGGCAGTTTGCTTAGAAGTATTTTCTAGAACCGTCACCATTTTAACTGATTCACACAAAACACGCCAAAGCCAAACCTCCTAAATTGTAAACATAAACACTATTCTCGCCATTCCAAGGCTTTAGACACCAATTCTGAGCTCTGTAAACATGAACTCTTAATAATTGAAAGCACAGAACCATGAAAACGCCACCGGAAGTACCCGGACTTGTAAACATTACCAGTATTTTCGTCATTCCACAGCTTTCCACGGGAAACCTCTGTGATTGAATTCGACAGTAAATGTAGTAAGAATCTATTTACGTGTACTTGAGGTGTTTATTACACGTTCTTAATCATTTCTGGGAACTCTCATTGTGTATTTTAACAGTTTTACCAAAATTAGGCAGTTTGCTTAGAAGTATTTTCTAGAACCGTCACCATTTTAACTGATTCACACAAAACACGCCAAAGCCAAACCTCCTAAATTGTAAACATAAACACTATTCTCGCCATTCCAAGGCTTTAGACACCAATTCTGAGCTCTGTAAACATGAACTCTTAATAATTGAAAGCACAGAACCATGAAAACGCCACCGGAAGTACCCGGACTTGTAAACATTACCAGTATTTTCGTCATTTCACAGCTTTACACGGGAAACCTCTGTAATTGAATTCGACAGTAAATGTAGTAAGAATCTATTTACGTGTACTTGAGGTGTTTATTACACGTTCTTAATCATTTCTGGGAACTCTCATTGTGTATTTTAACAGTTTTACCAAAATTAGGCAGTTTGCTTAGAAGTATTTTCTAGAACCGTCACCATTTTAACTGAATCACAAACAAAAACGCCGAACCCAATCCTCCTTAATTGTAAACATAAACACTATTCTCGTCATTCCAAGGCTTTAGACACCACTTCTGAGCTCTGTAAACATGAACTCTTAATAATTGAAAGCACAGAACCATGAAAACGCCACCGGAAGTACCAGGACTTGTAAACATTACCAGTATTTTCGTCATTCCACAGCTTTACACGGGAAACCTCTGTAATTGAATTCGACAGTAAATGTAGTAAGAATCTATTTACGTGTACTTGAGGTGTTTATTACACGTTCTTAATCATTTCTGGGAACTCTCATTGTGTATTTTAACAGTTTTACCAAAATTAGGCAGTTTGCTTAGAAGTATTTTCTAGAACCGTCACCATTTTAACTGATTCACACAAAACACGCCAAAGCCAAACCTCCTAAATTGTAAACATAAACACTATTCTCGCCATTCCAAGGCTTTAGACACCAATTCTGAGCTCTGTAAACATGAACTCTTAATAATTGAAAGCACAGAACCATGAAAACGCCACCGGAAGTACCCGGACTTGTAAACATTACCAGTATTTTCGTCATTCCACAGCTTTACACGGGAAACCTCTGTGATTGAATTCGACAGTAAATGTAGTAAGAATCTATTTACGTGTACTTGAGGTGTTTATTACACGTTCTTAATCATTTCGGGGAACTCTCATTGTGTATTTTAACAGTTTTACCAAAATTAGGCAGTTTGCTGAGAAGTATTTACTAGAACCGTCACCATTTTAACTGATTCACACACAAAAGCGCCGAACCCAATCCTCCTTAATTGTAAACATAAACACTATTCTCGTCATTCCAAGGCTTTAGACACCTACTCTGAGCTCTGTAAACATGAACTCTTAATAATTGAAAGCCCAGTCCCGTAAAACGCCACCCGAAGTACCCGTATTTGTAAACATTACCAGTATTTTCGTCATTTCACAGCTTTCCACTGGAAACCTCCGTGATTGAATTCGACAGTAAATGTAGATAAAATCTGTTTACGTGTACTTGAAGTATTTCTTCCACGTTTTTAATCATTTCTGGGAAATCTCATTGTGTATTATCAGTTTTACCAAAATTAGACAGTTTGCTTAGAAGTATTTACTGAAACTGTCACCATTTTAACCGATTCACAAAAAAAAACGCCAAAGCCAATCCTCCTTAATTGTAAACATAAACACTATTCTCGTGATTCCAAGGTTTTAGACACCAATTCTGAGCTCTGTAAACAGGAACTCTTAATATTTGAAAGCACAGAACCGTAAAAACGCCACCGGAAGTACCCGGACTTGTAAACATTACCAGTATTTTCGTCATTTCACAGCTTTCCACGGGAAACCTCTGTGATTGAATTCGACAGTAAATGTAGTTAAAATCTGTTTTCGTGTACTTGAGGTGTTTATTACACGTTCTTAATCATTTCTGGGCACTGTCATTGTGTATTTTAACAGTTTTAGCAAAATTAGACATTTTGCATAGAAGTATTTACCGGAACCGTCACCATTTCAACTGATTCACACAAAACACGCCAAAGCCAAACCTCCTAAATTGTAAACATAAACACTATTCTCGTCATTCCAAGGCTTTAGACACCTACTCTGAGCTCTGTAAGCATGAACTCTTAATAATTGAAAGCACAGTCCCGTGAAAACGCCACCCGAAGTACCCGGATTTATAAACATTACCAGTATTTTCGTCATTTCACAGCTTTACACGGGAAACCTCCGTGATTGAATTCGACAGTAAATGTAGTTAAAATCTGTTTACGTGTACTTGAAGTGTTTCTTCCACGTTTTTAATCATTTCTGGGAAATCTCATTGTGTATTATCAGTTTTACCAAAATTAGACAGTTTGCTTAGAAGTATTTACTGAAACCGTCACCATTTTAACTGATTCACACACAAAAACGCCGAACCCAATCCTCCTTAATTGTAAACATAAACACTATTCTCGTCATTCCAAGGCTTTAGACACCACTTCTGAGCTCTGTAAACATGAACTCTTAATAATTGAAAGCACAGAACCATGAAAACGCCACCGGAAGTACCCGGACTTGTAAACATTACCAGTATTTTCGTCATTCCACAGCTTTACACGGGAAACCTCTGTAATTGAATTCGACAGTAAATGTAGTAAGAATCTATTTACGTGTACTTGAGGTGTTTATTACACGTTCTTAATCATTTCTGGGAACTCTCATTGTGTATTTTAACAGTTTTACCAAAATTAGGCAGTTTGCTTAGAAGTATTTTCTAGAACCGTCACCATTTTAACTGATTCACACAAAACACGCCAAAGCCAAACCTCCTAAATTGTAAACATAAACACTATTCTCGCCATTCCAAGGCTTTAGACACCAATTCTGAGCTCTGTAAACATGAACTCTTAATAATTGAAAGCACAGAACCATGAAAACGCCACCGGAAGTACCCGGACTTGTAAACATTACCAGTATTTTCATCATTTCACAGCTTTACACGGGAAACCTCTGTAATTGAATTCGACAGTAAATGTAGTAAGAATCTATTTACGTGTACGTGAGGTGTTTATTACACGTTCTTAATCATTTCTGGGAACTCTCATTGTGTATTTTAACAGTTTTACCAAAATTAGGCAGTTTGCTTAGAAGTATTTTCTAGAACCGTCACCATTTTAACTGAATCACACACAAAAACGCCGAACCCAATCCTCCTTAATTGTAAACAAACACTATTCTCGTCATTCCAAGGCTTTACACACCAATTCTGAGCTCTTTAAACATGAACTCTTAATAATTGAAAGCACAGTCCCGTGAAAACGCCACCCGAAGTACCCGGATTTATAAACATTACCAGTATTTTCGTCATTTCACAGCTTTACACGGGAAACCTCTGTAATTGAATTCGACAGTATATGTAGTAAGAATCTATTTACGTGTACTTGAGGTGTTTATTACACGTTCTTAATCATTTCTGGGAACTCTCATTGTGTATTTTAACAGTTTTACCATTAATTAGGCAGTTTGCTTAGAAGTATTTACTAGAACCGTCACCATTTTAACTGACTAAAAAAAAAAAAAAAACGCCGAACCCAATCCTCCTTAATTGTAAACATAAACACTATTCTCGTCATTCCAAGGCTTTAGACACCACTTCTGAGCTCTGTAAACATGAACTCTTAATAATTGAAAGCACAGAACCATGAAAACGCCACCGGAAGTACCCGGACTTGTAAACATTACCAGTATTTTCGTCATTCCACAGCTTTCCACGGGAAACCTCTGTGATTGAATTCGACAGTAAATGTAGTAAGAATTTATTTACGTGTACTTGAGGTGTTTATTACACGTTCTTAATCATTTCTGGGAACTCTCATTGTGTATTTTAACAGTTTTACCAAAATTAGGCAGTTTGCTTAGAAGTATTTTCTAGAACCATCACCATTTTAACTGATTCACACAAAACACGCCAAAGCCAAACCTCCTAAATTGTAAACATAAACACTATTCTCGCCATTCAAAGGCTTTAGACACCAATTCTGAGCTCTGTAAACATGAACTCTTAATAATTGAAAGCACAGAACCATGAAAACGCCACCGGAAGTACCCGGACTTGTAAACATTACCAGTATTTTCCTCATTTCACAGCTTTACACGGGAAACCTCTGTAATTGAATTCGACAGTAAATGTAGTAAGAATCTATTTACGTGTACTTGAGGTGTTTATTACACGTTCTTAATCATTTCTGGGAACTCTCATTGTGTATTTTAACAGTTTTACCAAAATTAGGCAGTTTGCTTAGAAGTATTTACTGGAACCGACACCATTTTAACTGAATCACAAACAAAAACGCCGAACCCAATCCTCCTTAATTGTAAACATAAACACTATTCTCGTCATTCCAAGGCTTTACACAACTACTCTGAGCTCTGTAAACATGAACTCTTAATAATTGAAAGCACAGTCCCGTGAAAACGCCACCCGAAGTACCCGGATTTATAAACATTACCAGTATTTTCATCATTTCACAGCTTTACACGGGAAACCTCTGTAATTGAATTCGACAGTATATGTAGTAAGAATCTATTTACGTGTACTTGAGGTGTTTATTACACGTTCTTAATCATTTCTGGGAACTCTCATTGTGTATTTTAACAGTTTTACCATTAATTAGGCAGTTTGCTTAGAAGTATTTACTAGAACCGTCACCATTTTAACTGACTAAAAAAAAAAAAAAACGCCGAACCCAATCCTCCTTAATTGTAAACATAAACACTATTCTCGTCATTCCAAGGCTTTAGACACCACTTCTGAGCTCTGTAAACATGAACTCTTAATAATTGAAAGCACAGAACCATGAAAACGCCACCGGAAGTACCCGGACTTGTAAACATTACCAGTATTTTCGTCATTCCACAGCTTTCCACGGGAAACCTCTGTGATTGAATTCGACAGTAAATGTAGTAAGAATTTATTTACGTGTACTTGAGGTGTTTATTACACGTTCTTAATCATTTCTGGGAACTCTCATTGTGTATTTTAACAGTTTTACCAAAATTAGGCAGTTTGCTTAGAAGTATTTTCTAGAACCGTCACCATTTTAACTGATTCACACAAAACACGCCAAAGCCAAACCTCCTAAATTGTAAACATAAACACTATTCTCGCCATTCCAAGGCTTTAGACACCAATTCTGAGCTCTGTAAACATGAACTCTTAATAATTGAAAGCACAGAACCATGAAAACGCCACCGGAAGTACCCGGACTTGTAAACATTACCAGTATTTTCGTCATTTCACAGCTTTACACGGGAAACCTCTGTAATTGAATTCGACAGTAAATGTAGTAAGAATCTATTTACGTGTACTTGAGGTGTTTATTACACGTTCTTAATCATTTCTGGGAACTCTCATTGTGTATTTTAACAGTTTTACCAAAATTAGGCAGTTTGCTTAGAAGTATTTTCTAGAACCGTCACCATTTTAACTGATTCACAGAAAACACGCCAAAGCCAAACCTCCTAAATTGTAAACATAAACACTATTCTCGCCATTCCAAGGCTTTAGACACCAATTCTGAGCTCTGTAAACATGAACTCTTAATAATTGAAAGCACAGAACCATGAAAACGCCACCGGAAGTACCCGGACTTGTAAACATTACCAGTATTTTCGTCATTTCACAGCTTTACACGGGAAACCTCTGTAATTGAATTCGACAGTAAATGTAGTAAGAATCTATTTACGTGTACGTGAGGTGTTTATTACACGTTCTTAATCATTTCTGGGAACTCTCATTGTGTATTTTAACAGTTTTACCAAAATTAGGCAGTTTGCTTAGAAGTATTTTCTAGAACCGTCACCATTTTAACTGAATCACACACAAAAACGCCGAACCCAATCCTCCTTAATTGTAAACAAACACTATTCTCGTCATTCCAAGGCTTTACACACCAATTCTGAGCTCTGTAAACATGAACTCTTAATAATTGAAAGCACAGTCCCGTGAAAACGCCACCCGAAGTACCCGGATTTATAAACATTACCAGTATTTTCGTCATTTCACAGCTTTACACGGGAAACCTCTGTAATTGAATTCGACAGTATATGTAGTAAGAATCTATTTACGTGTACTTGAGGTGTTTATTACACGTTCTTAATCATTTCTGGGAACTCTCATTGTGTATTTTAACAGTTTTACCAAAATTAGGCAGTTTGCTTAGAAGTATTTACTAGAACCGTCACCATTTTAACTGAATCACACACAAAAACGCAGAACCCAATCCTCCTTAATTGTAAACATAAACACTATTCTCGTCATTCCAAGGCTTTAGACACCACTTCTGAGCTCTGTAAACATGAACTCTTAATAATTGAAAGCACAGAACCATGAAAACGCCACCGGAAGTACCCGGACTTGTAAACATTACCAGTATTTTCATCATTCCACAGCTTTACACGGGAAACCTCTGTAATTGAATTCGACAGTAAATGTAGTAAGAATCTATTTACGTGTACTTGAGGTGTTTATTACACGTTCTTAATCATTTCTGGGAACTTTCATTGTGTATTTTAACAGTTTTACCAAAATTAGGCAGTTTGCTTAGAAGTATTTTCTAGAACCGTCACCATTTTAACTGATTCACACAAAACACGCCAAAGCCAAACCTCCTAAATTGTAAACATAAACACTATTCTCGCCATTCCAAGGCTTTAGACACCAATTCTGAGCTCTGTAAACATGAACTCTTAATAATTGAAAGCACAGAACCATGAAAACGCCACCGGAAGTACCCGACTTGTAAACATTACCAGTATTTTCGTCATTTCACAGCTTTACACGGGAAACCTCTGTAATTGAATTCGACAGTAAATGTAGTAAGAATCTATTTACGTGTACTTGAGGTGTTTATTACACGTTCTTAATCATTTCTGGGAACTCTCATTGTGTATTTTAACAGTTTTACCAAAATTAGGCAGTTTGCTTAGAAGTATTTTCTAGAACCGTCACCATTTTAACTGAATCACACACAAAACGCCGAACCCAATCCTCCTTAATTGTAAACATAAACACTATTCTCGTCATTCCAAGGCTTTAGACACCACTTCTGAGCTCTGTAAACATTAACTCTTAATAATTGAAAGCACAGAACCATGAAAACGCCACCGGAAGTACCCGGATTTATAAACATTACCAGTATTTTCGTCATTTCACAGCTTTACACGGGAAACCTCTGTAATTGAATTCGACAGTATATGTAGTAAGAATCTATTTACGTGTACTTGAGGTGTTTATTACACGTTCTTAATCATTTCTGGGAACTCTCATTGTGTATTTTAACAGTTTTACCAAAATTAGGCAGTTTGCTTAGAAGTATTTACTAGAATCGTCACCATTTTAACTGACTAAAAAAAAAAAAAAAAACGCCCAACCCAATCCTCCTTAATTGTAACCATAAACACTATTGTCGTCATTCCAAGGCTTTAGACACCACTTCTGAGCTCTGTAAACATGAACTCTTAATAATTGAAAGCACAGAACCATGAAAACGCCACCGGAAGTACCCGGACTTGTAAACATTACCAGTATTTTCGTCATTTCACAGCTTTACACGGGAAACCTCTGTAATTGAATTCGACAGTAAATGTAGTAAGAATCTATTTACGTGTACTTGAGGTGTTTATTACACGTTCTTAATCATTTCTGGGAACTCTCATTGTGTATTTTAACAGTTTTTCCAAAATTAGGCAGTTTGCTTAGAAGTATTTTCTAGAACCGTCACCATTTTAACTGAATCACACACAAAAACGCCGAACCCAATCCTCCTTAATTGTAAACATAAACACTATTCTCGTCATTCCAAGGCTTTACACACCAATTCTGAGCTCTGTAAACATGAACTCTTAATAATTGAAAGCACAGTCCCGTGAAAACGCCACCCGAAGTACCCGGATTTATAAACATTACCAGTATTTTCATCATTTCACAGCTTTACACAGGAAACCTCTGTAATTGAATTCGACAGTATATGTAGTAAGAATCTATTTACGTGTACTTGAGGTGTTTATTACACGTTCTTAATCATTTCTGGGAACTCTCATTGTGTATTTTAACAGTTTTATCAAAATTAGGCAGTTTGCTTAGAAGTATTTACTAGAACCGTCACCATTTTAACTGACAAAAAAATAAAAAAAAAACGCCGAACCCAATCCTCCTTAATTGTAAACATAAACACTATTCTCGTCATTCCAAGGCTTTAGACACCACTTCTGAGCTCTGTAAACTTGAACTCTTAATAATTGAAAGCACAGTCCCTTGAAAACGCCACCGGAAGTACCCGGACTTGTAAACATTACCAGTATTTTCGTCATTCCACAGCTTTACACGGGAAACCTCTGTAATTGAATTCGACAGTAAATGTAGTAAGAATCTATTTACGTGTACTTGAGGTGTTTATTACACGTTCTTAATCATTTCTGGGAACTCTCATTGTGTATTTTAACAGTTTTACCAAAATTAGGCAGTTTGCTTAGAAGTATTTTCTAGAACCGTCACCATTTTAACTGATTCACACAAAACACGCCAAAGCCAAACCTCCTAAATTGTAAACATAAACACTATTCTCGCCATTCCAAGGCTTTAGACACCAATTCTGAGCTCTGTAAACATGAACTCTTAATAATTGAAAGCACAGAACCATGAAAACGCCACCGGAAGTACCCGGACTTGTAAACATTACCAGTATTTTCGTCATTTCACAGCTTTACACGGGAAACCTCTGTAATTGAATTCGACAGTAAATGTAGTAAGAATCTATTTACGTGTACTTGAGGTGTTTATTACACGTTCTTAATCATTTCTGGGAACTCTCATTGTGTATTTTAACAGTTTTACCAAAATTAGGCAGTTTGCTTAGAAGTATTTTCTAGAACCGTCACCATTTTAACTGAATCACACACAAAAACGCCGAACCCAATCCTCCTTAATTGTAAACATAAACACTATTCTCCTCATTCCAAGGCTTTACACACCAATTCTGAGCTCTGTAAACATGAACTCTTAATAATTGAAAGCACAGTCCCGTGAAAACGCCACCCGAAGTACCCGGATTTATAAACATTACCAGTATTTTCGTCATTTCACAGCTTTACACGGGAAACCTCTGTAATTGAATTCGACAGTATATGTAGTAAGAATCTATTTACGTGTACTTGAGGTGTTTATTACACGTTCTTAATCATTTCTGGGAACTCTCATTGTGTATTTTAACAGTTTTACCAAAATTAGGCAGTTTGCTTAGAAGTATTTACTAGAACCGTCACCATTTTAACTGACTAAAAAAAAAAAAAAAAAACGCCGAACCCAATCCTCCTTAATTGTAAACATAAACACTATTCTCGTCATTCCAAGGCTTTAGACACCACTTCTGAGCTCTGTAAACATGAACTCTTAATAATTGAAAGCACAGTCCCGTGAAAACGCCACCCGAAGTACCCGGATTTATAAACATTACCAGTATTTTCGTCATTTCACAGCTTTACACGGGAAACCTCTGTAATTGAATTCGACAGTATATGTAGTAAGAATCTATTTACGTGTACTTGAGGTGTTTATTACACGTTCTTAATCATTTCTGGGAACTCTCATTGTGTATTTTAACAGTTTTACCAAAATTAGGCAGTTTGCTTAGAAGTATTTACTAGAACCGTCACCATTTTAACTGACTAAAAAAAAAAAAAAAACGCCGAACCCAATCCTCCTTAATTGTAAACATAAACACTATTCTCGTCATTCCAAGGCTTTAGACACTACTTCTGAGCTCTGTAAACATGAACTCTTAATAATTGAAAGCACAAAACCATGAAAACGCCACCGGAAGTACCCGGACTTGTAAACATTACCAGTATTTTCGTCATTCCACAGCTTTACATGGGAAACCTCTGTAATTGAATTCGACAGTAAATGTAGTAAGAATCTATTTACGTGTACTTGAGGTGTTTATTACACGTTCTTAATCATTTCTGGGAACTCTCATTGTGTATTTTAACAGTTTTACCAAAATTAGGCAGTTTGCTTAGAAGTATTTTCTAGAACCGTCACCATTTTAAGTGATTCACACAAAACACGCCAAAGCCAAACCTCCTAAATTGTAAACATAAACACTATTCTCATCATTCCAAGGCTTTAGACACCAATTCTGAGCTCTGTAAACATTAACTCTTAATAATTGAAAGCACAGAACCATGAAAACGCCACCGGAAGTACCTGGACTTGTAAACATTACCAGTATTTTCGTCATTTCACAGCTTTACACGGGAAACCTCTGTAATTGAATTCGACAGTAAATGTAGTAAGAATCTATTTACGTGTACTTGAGGTGTTTATTACACGTTCTTAATCATTTCTGGGAACTCTCATTGTGTATTTTAACAGTTTTACCAAAATTAGGCAGTTTGCTTAGAAGTATTTTCTAGAACCGTCACCATTTTAACTGATTCACACAAAACACGCCAAAGCCAAACCTCCTAAATTGTAAACATAAACACTATTCTCGCCATTCCAAGGCTTTAGACACCAATTCTGAGCTCTGTAAACATGAACTCTTAATAATTGAAAGCACAGAACCATGAAAACGCCACCGGAAGTACCCGGACTTGTAAACATTACCAGTATTTTCGTCATTTCACAGCTTTACACGGGAAACCTCTGTAATTGAATTCGACAGTAAATTTAGTAAGAATCTATTTACGTGTACGTGAGGTGTTTATTACACGTTCTTAATCATTTCTGGGAACTCTCATTGTGTATTTTAACAGTTTTACCAAAATTAGGCAGTTTGCTTAGAAGTATTTTCTAGAACCGTCACCATTTTAACTGAATCACACACAAAAACGCCGAACCCAATCCTCCTTAATTGTAAACAAACACTATTCTCGTCATTCCAAGGCTTTAGACACCACTTCTGAGCTCTGTAAACATGAACTCTTAATAATTGAAAGCACAGAACCATGAAAACGCCACCGGAAGTACCCGGACTTGTAAACATTACCAGTATTTTCATCATTCCACAGCTTTACACGGGAAACCTCTGTAATTGAATTCGACAGTAAATGTAGTAAGAATCTATTTACGTGTACTTGAGGTGTTTATTACACGTTCTTAATCATTTCTGGGAACTCTCATTGTGTATTTTAACAGTTTTACCAAAATTAGGCAGTTTGCTTAGAAGTATTTTCTAGAACCGTCACCATTTTAACTGATTCACACAAAACACGCCAAAGCCAAACCTCCTAAATTGTAAACATAAACACTATTCTCGCCATTCCAAGGCTTTAGACACCAATTCTGAGCTCTGTAAACATGAACTCTTAATAATTGAAAGCAGAGAACCATGAAAACGCCACCGGAAGTACCCGGACTTGTAAACATTACCAGTATTTTCGTCATTTCACAGCTTTACACGGGAAACCTCTGTAATTGAATTCGACAGTAAATGTAGTAAGAATCTATTTACGTGTACTTGAGGTGTTTATTACACGTTCTTAATCATTTCTGGGAACTCTCATTGTGTATTTTAACAGTTTTACCAAAATTAGGCAGTTTGCTTAGAAGTATTTTCTAGAACCGTCACCATTTTAACTGAATCACACACAAAACGCCGAACCCAATCCTCCTTAATTGTAAACATAAACACTATTCTCGTCATTCCAAGGCTTTACACACCACTTCTGAGCTCTGTAAACATTAACTCTTAATAATTGAAAGCACAGAACCATGAAAACGCCACCGGAAGTACCCGGATTTATAAACATTACCAGTATTTTCGTCATTTCACAGCTTTACACGGGAAACCTCTGTAATTGAATTCGACAGTATATGTAGTAAGAATCTATTTACGTGTACTTGAGGTGTTTATTACACGTTCTTAATCATTTCTGGGAACTCTCATTGTGTATTTTAACAGTTTTACCAAAATTAGGCAGTTTGCTTAGAAGTATTTACTAGAATCGTCACCATTTTAACTGACTAAAAAAAAAAAAAAAAACGCAAAACCCAATCCTCCTTAATTGTAACCATAAACACTATTGTCGTCATTCCAAGGCTTTAGACACCACTTCTGAGCTCTGTAAACATGAACTCTTAATAATTGAAAGCACAGAACCATGAAAACGCCACCGGAAGTACCCGGACTTGTAAACATTACCAGTATTTTCGTCATTTCACAGCTTTACACGGGAAACCTCTGTAATTGAATTCGACAGTAAATGTAGTAAGAATCTATTTACGTGTACTTGAGGTGTTTATTACACGTTCTTAATCATTTCTGGGAACTCTCATTGTGTATTTTAACAGTTTTACCAAAATTAGGCAGTTTGCTTAGAAGTATTTTCTAGAACCGTCACCATTTTAACTGAAACACACACAAAAACGCCGAACCCAATCCTCCTTAATTGTAAAAATAAACACTATTCTCGTCATTCCAAGGCTTTACACACCAATTCTGAGCTCGGTAAACATGAACTCTTAATAATTGAAAGCACAGTCCCGTGAAAACGCCACCCGAAGTACCCGGATTTATAAACATTACCAGTATTTTCGTCATTTCACAGCTTTACACAGGAAACCTCTGTAATTGAATTCGACAGTATATGTAGTAAGAATCTATTTACGTGTACTTGAGGTGTTTATTACACGTTCTTAATCATTTCTGGGAACTCTCATTGTGTATTTTAACAGTTTTACCAAAATTAGGCAGTTTGCTTAGAAGTATTTACTAGAACCGTCACCATTTTAACTGAATCACACACAAAAACGCCGAACCCAATCCTCCTTAATTGTAAACATAAACACTATTCTCGTCATTCCAAGGCTTTAGACACCACTTCTGAGCTCTGTAAACATGAACTCTTAATAATTGAAAGCACAGAACCATGAAAACGCCACCGGAAGTACCCGGACTTGTAAACATTACCAGTATTTTCATCATTCCACAGCTTTACACGGGAAACCTCTGTAATTGAATTCGACAGTAAATGTAGTAAGAATCTATTTACGTGTACTTGAGGTGTTTATTACACGTTCTTAATCATTTCTGGGAACTCTCATTGTGTATTTTAACAGTTTTACCAAAATTAGGCAGTTTGCTTAGAAGTATTTTCTAGAACCGTCACCATTTTAACTGATTCACACAAAACACGCCAAAGCCAAACCTCCTAAATTGTAAACATAAACACTATTCTCGCCATTCCAAGGCTTTAGACACCAATTCTGAGCTCTGTAAACATGAACTCTTAATAATTGAAAGCAGAGAACCATGAAAACGCCACCGGAAGTACCCGGACTTGTAAACATTACCAGTATTTTCGTCATTTCACAGCTTTACACGGGAAACCTCTGTAATTGAATTCGACAGTAAATGTAGTAAGAATCTATTTACGTGTACTTGAGGTGTTTATTACACGTTCTTAATCATTTCTGGGAACTCTCATTGTGTATTTTAACAGTTTTACCAAAATTAGGCAGTTTGCTTAGAAGTATTTTCTAGAACCGTCACCATTTTAACTGAATCACACACAAAAACGCCGAACCCAATCCTCCTTAATTGTAAACATAAACACTATTCTCGTCATTCCAAGGCTTTACACACCAATTCTGAGCTCTGTAAACATGAACTCTTAATAATTGAAAGCACAGTCCCGTGAAAACGCCACCCGAAGTACCCGGATTTATAAACATTAACAGTATTTTCGTCATTTCACAGCTTTACACGGGAAACCTCTGTAATTGAATTCGACAGTATATGTAGTAAGAATCTATTTACGTGTACTTGAGGTGTTTATTACACGTTCTTAATCATTTCTGGGAACTCTCATTGTGTATTTTAACAGTTTTACCAAAATTAGGCAGTTTGCTTAGAAGTATTTACTAGAACCGTCACCATTTTAACTGACTAAAAAAAAAAAAAAAAAACGCCGAACCCAATCCTCCTTAATTGTAAACATAAACACTATTCTCGTCATTCCAAGGCTTTAGACACCACTTCTGAGCTCTGTAAACATGAACTCTTAATAATTGAAAGCACAGAACCATGAAAACGCCACCGGAAGTACCCGGACTTGTAAACATTACCAGTATTTTCGTCATTCCACAGCTTTACACGGGAAACCTCTGTAATTGAATTCGACAGTAAATGTAGTAAGAATCTATTTACGTGTACTTGAGGTGTTTATTACACGTTCTTAATCATTTCTGGGAACTCTCATTGTGTATTTTAACAGTTTTACCAAAATTAGGCAGTTTGCTTAGAAGTATTTTCTAGAACCGTCACCATTTTAACTGATTCACACAAAACACGCCAAAGCCAAACCTCCTAAATTGTAAACATAAACACTATTCTCGCCATTCCAAGGCTTTAGACACCAATTCTGAGCTCTGTAAACATGAACTCTTAATAATTGAAAGCACAGAACCATGAAAACGCCACCGGAAGTACCCGACTTGTAAACATTACCAGTATTTTCGTCATTTCACAGCTTTACACGGGAAACCTCTGTAATTGAATTCGACAGTAAATGTAGTAAGAATCTATTTACGTGTACTTGAGGTGTTTATTACACGTTCTTAATCATTTCTGGGAACTCTCATTGTGTATTTTAACAGTTTTACCAAAATTAGGCAGTTTGCTTAGAAGTATTTTCTAGAACCGTCACCATTTTAACTGAATCACACACAAAACGCCGAACCCAATCCTCCTTAATTGTAAACATAAACACTATTCTCGTCATTCCAAGGCTTTACACACCACTTCTGAGCTCTGTAAACATTAACTCTTAATAATTGAAAGCACAGAACCATGAAAACGCCACCGGAAGTACCCGGATTTATAAACATTACCAGTATTTTCGTCATTTCACAGCTTTACACGGGAAACCTCTGTAATTGAATTCGACAGTATATGTAGTAAGAATCTATTTACGTGTACTTGAGGTGTTTATTACACGTTCTTAATCATTTCTGGGAACTCTCATTGTGTATTTTAACAGTTTTACCAAAATTAGGCAGTTTGCTTAGAAGTATTTACTAGAATCGTCACCATTTTAACTGACTAAAAAAAAAAAAAAAAACGCAAAACCCAATCCTCCTTAATTGTAACCATAAACACTATTGTCGTCATTCCAAGGCTTTAGACACCACTTCTGAGCTCTGTAAACATGAACTCTTAATAATTGAAAGCACAGAACCATGAAAACGCCACCGGAAGTACCCGGACTTGTAAACATTACCAGTATTTTCGTCATTTCACAGCTTTACACGGGAAACCTCTGTAATTGAATTCGACAGTAAATGTAGTAAGAATCTATTTACGTGTACTTGAGGTGTTTATTACACGTTCTTAATCATTTCTGGGAACTCTCATTGTGTATTTTAACAGTTTTACCAAAATTAGGCAGTTTGCTTAGAAGTATTTTCTAGAACCGTCACCATTTTAACTGAAACACACACAAAAACGCCGAACCCAATCCTCCTTAATTGTAAAAATAAACACTATTCTCGTCATTCCAAGGCTTTACACACCAATTCTGAGCTCGGTAAACATGAACTCTTAATAATTGAAAGCACAGTCCCGTGAAAACGCCACCCGAAGTACCCGGATTTATAAACATTACCAGTATTTTCGTCATTTCACAGCTTTACACAGGAAACCTCTGTAATTGAATTCGACAGTATATGTAGTAAGAATCTATTTACGTGTACTTGAGGTGTTTATTACACGTTCTTAATCATTTCTGGGAACTCTCATTGTGTATTTTAACAGTTTTATCAAAATTAGGCAGTTTGCTTAGAAGTATTTACTAGAACCGTCACCATTTTAACTGACTAAAAAAAAAAAAAAAAACGCCGAACCCAATCCTCCTTAATTGTAAACATAAACACTATTCTCGTCATTCCAAGGCTTTAGACACCACTTCTGAGCTCTGTAAACATGAACTCTTAATAATTGAAAGCACAGAACCATGAAAACGCCACCGGAAGTACCCGGACTTGTAAACATTACCAGTATTTTCGTCATTCCACAGCTTTACACGGGAAACCTCTGTAATTGAATTCGACAGTAAATGTAGTAAGAATCTATTTACGTGTACTTGAGGTGTTTATTACACGTTCTTAATCATTTCTGGGAACTCTCATTGTGTATTTTAACAGTTTTACCAAAATTAGGCAGTTTGCTTAGAAGTATTTTCTAGAACCGTCACCATTTTAACTGATTCACACAAAACACGCCAAAGCCAAACCTCCTAAATTGTAAACATAAACACTATTCTCGCCATTCCAAGGCTTTAGACACCAATTCTGAGCTCTGTAAACATGAACTCTTAATAATTGAAAGCACAGAACCATGAAAACGCCACCGGAAGTACCCGGACTTGTAAACATTACCAGTATTTTCGTCATTTCACAGCTTTACACGGGAAACCTCTGTAATTGAATTCGACAGTAAATGTAGTAAGAATCTATTTACGTGTACTTGAGGTGTTTATTACACGTTCTTAATCATTTCTGGGAACTCTCATTGTGTATTTTAACAGTTTTACCAAAATTAGGCAGTTTGCTTAGAAGTATTTTCTAGAACCGTCACCATTTTAACTGAATCACACACAAAAACGCCGAACCCAATCCTCCTTAATTGTAAACATAAACACTATTCTCCTCATTCCAAGGCTTTACACACCAATTCTGAGCTCTGTAAACATGAACTCTTAATAATTGAAAGCACAGTCCCGTGAAAACGCCACCCGAAGTACCCGGATTTATAAACATTACCAGTATTTTCGTCATTTCACAGCTTTACACGGGAAACCTCTGTAATTGAATTCGACAGTATATGTAGTAAGAATCTATTTACGTGTACTTGAGGTGTTTATTACACGTTCTTAATCATTTCTGGGAACTCTCATTGTGTATTTTAACAGTTTTACCAAAATTAGGCAGTTTGCTTAGAAGTATTTACTAGAACCGTCACCATTTTAACTGACTAAAAAAAAAAAAAAAAAACGCCGAACCCAATCCTCCTTAATTGTAAACATAAACACTATTCTCGTCATTCCAAGGCTTTAGACACCACTTCTGAGCTCTGTAAACATGAACTCTTAATAATTGAAAGCACAAAACCATGAAAACGCCACCGGAAGTACCCGGACTTGTAAACATTACCAGTATTTTCGTCATTCCACAGCTTTACATGGGAAACCTCTGTAATTTAATTCGACAGTAAATGTAGTAAGAATCTATTTACGTGTACTTGAGGTGTTTATTACACGTTCTTAATCATTTCTGGGAACTCTCATTGTGTATTTTAACAGTTTTACCAAAATTAGGCAGTTTGCTTAGAAGTATATTCTAGAACCGTCACCATTTTAAGTGATTCACACAAAACACGCCAAAGCCAAACCTCCTAAATTGTAAACATAAACACTATTCTCGTCATTCCAAGGCTTTAGACACCAATTCTGAGCTCTGTAAACATTAACTCTTAATAATTGAAAGCACAGAACCATGAAAACGCCACCGGAAGTACCCGGACTTGTAAACATTACCAGTATTTTCGTCATTTCACAGCTTTACACGGGAAACCTCTGTAATTGAATTCGACAGTAAATGTAGTAAGAATCTATTTACGTGTACTTGAGGTGTTTATTACACGTTCTTAATCATTTCTGGGAACTCTCATTGTGTATTTTAACAGTTTTACCAAAATTAGGCAGTTTGCTTAGAAGTATTTTCTAGAACCGTCACCATTTTAACTGATTCACACAAAACACGCCAAAGCCAAACCTCCTAAATTGTAAACATAAACACTATTCTCGCCATTCCAAGGCTTTAGACACCAATTCTGAGCTCTGTAAACATGAACTCTTAATAATTGAAAGCACAGAACCATGAAAACGCCACCGGAAGTACCCGGACTTGTAAACATTACCAGTATTTTCGTCATTTCACAGCTTTACACGGGAAACCTCTGTAATTGAATTCGACAGTAAATTTAGTAAGAATCTATTTACGTGTACGTGAGGTGTTTATTACACGTTCTTAATCATTTCTGGGAACTCTCATTGTGTATTTTAACAGTTTTACCAAAATTAGGCAGTTTGCTTAGAAGTATTTTCTAGAAACGTCACCATTTTAACTGAATCGCACACAAAAACGCCGAACCCAATCCTCCTTAATTGTAAACAAACACTATTCTCGTCATTCCAAGGCTTTACACACCAATTCTGAGCTCTGTAAACATGAACTCTTAATAATTGAAAGCACAGTCCCGTGAAAACGCCACCCGAAGTACCCGGATTTATAAACATTACCAGTATTTTCGTCATTTCACAGCTTTACACGGGAAACCTCTGTAATTGATTCGACAGTATATGTAGTAAGAATCTATTTACGTGTACTTGAGGTGTTTATTACACGTTCTTAATCATTTCTGGGAACTCTCATTGTGTATTTTAACAGTTTTACCAAAATTAGGCAGTTTGCTTAGAAGTATTTACTAGAACCGTCACCATTTTAACTGAATCACACACAAAAACGCCGAACCCAATCCTCCTTAATTGTAAACATAAACACTATTCTCGTCATTCCAAGGCTTTAGACACCACTTCTGAGCTCTGTAAACATGAACTCTTAATAATTGAAAGCACAGAACCATGAAAACGCCACCGGAAGTACCCGGACTTGTAAACATTACCAGTATTTTCATCATTCCACAGCTTTACACGGGAAACCTCTGTAATTGAATTCGACAGTAAATGTAGTAAGAATCTATTTACGTGTACTTGAGGTATTTATTACACGTTCTTAATCATTTCTGGGAACTCTCATTGTGTATTTTAACAGTTTTACCAAAATTAGGCAGTTTGCTTAGAAGTATTTTCTAGAACCGTCACCATTTTAACTGATTCACACAAAACACGCCAAAGCCAAACCTCCTAAATTGTAAACATAAACACTATTCTCGCCATTCCAAGGGTTTAGACACCAATTCTGAGCTCTGTAAACATGAACTCTTAATAATTGAAAGCACAGAACCATGAAAACGCCACCGGAAGTACCCGGACTTGTAAACATTACCAGTATTTTCGTCATTTCACAGCTTTACACGGGAAACCTCTGTAATTGAATTCGACAGTAAATGTAGTAAGAATCTATTTACGTGTACTTGAGGTGTTTATTACACGTTCTTAATCATTTCTGGGAACTCTCATTGTGTATTTTAACAGTTTTACCAAAATTAGGCAGTTTGCTTAGAAGTATTTTCTAGAACCGTCACCATTTTAACTGAATCACACACAAAAACGCCGAACCCAATCCTCCTTAATTGTAAACATAAACACTATTCTCGTCATTCCAAGGCTTTACACACCAATTCTGAGCTCTGTAAACATGAACTCTTAATAATTGAAAGCACAGTCCCGTGAAAACGCCACCCGAAGTACCCGGATTTATAAACATTAACAGTATTTTCGTCATTTCACAGCTTTACACGGGAAACCTCTGTAATTGAATTCGACAGTATATGTAGTAAGAATCTATTTACGTGTACTTGAGGTGTTTATTACACGTTCTTAATCATTTCTGGGAACTCTCATTGTGTATTTTAACAGTTTTACCAAAATTAGGCAGTTTGCTTAGAAGTATTTACTAGAACCGTCACCATTTTAACTGACTAAAAAAAAAAAAAAAAAACGCCGAACCCAATCCTCCTTAATTGTAAACATAAACACTATTCTCGTCATTCCAAGGCTTTAGACACCACTTCTGAGCTCTGTAAACCTGAACTCTTAATAATTGAAAGCACAGAACCATGAAAACGCCACCGGAAGTACCCGGACTTGTAAACATTACCAGTATTTTCGTCTATCCACAGCTTTACACGGGAAACCTCTGTAATTGAATTCGACAGTAAATGTAGTAAGAATCTATTTACGTGTACTTGAGGTGTTTATTACACGTTCTTAATCATTTCTGGGAACTCTCATTGTGTATTTTAACAGTTTTACCAAAATTAGGCAGTTTGCTTAGAAGTATTTTCTAGAACCGTCACCATTTTAACTGATTCACACAAAACACGCCAAAGCCAAACCTCCTAAATTGTAAACATAAACACTATTCTCGCCATTCCAAGGCTTTAGACACCAATTCTGAGCTCTGTAAACATGAACTCTTAATAATTGAAAGCACAGAACCATGAAAACGCCACCGGAAGTACCCGACTTGTAAACATTACCAGTATTTTCGTCATTTCACAGCTTTACACGGGAAACCTCTGTAATTGAATTCGACAGTAAATGTAGTAAGAATCTATTTACGTGTACTTGAGGTGTTTATTACACGTTCTTAATCATTTCTGGGAACTCTCATTGTGTATTTTAACAGTTTTACCAAAATTAGGCAGTTTGCTTAGAAGTATTTTCTAGAACCGTCACCATTTTAACTGAATCACACACAAAACGCCGAACCCAATCCTCCTTAATTGTAAACATAAACACTATTCTCGTCATTCCAAGGCTTTAGACACCACTTCTGAGCTCTGTAAACATTAACTCTTAATAATTGAAAGCACAGAACCATGAAAACGCCACCGGAAGTACCCGGATTTATAAACATTACCAGTATTTTCGTCATTTCACAGCTTTACACGGGAAACCTCTGTAATTGAATTCGACAGTATATGTAGTAAGAATCTATTTACGTGTACTTGAGGTGTTTATTACACGTTCTTAATCATTTCTGGGAACTCTCATTGTGTATTTTAACAGTTTTACCAAAATTAGGCAGTTTGCTTAGAAGTATTTACTAGAATCGTCACCATTTTAACTGACTAAAAAAAAAAAAAAAAAACGCCCAACCCAATCCTCCTTAATTGTAACCATAAACACTATTGTCGTCATTCCAAGGCTTTAGACACCACTTCTGAGCTCTGTAAACATGAACTCTTAATAATTGAAAGCACAGAACCATGAAAACGCCACCGGAAGTACCCGGACTTGTAAACATTACCAGTATTTTCGTCATTTCACAGCTTTACACAGGAAACCTCTGTAATTGAATTCGACAGTAAATGTAGTAAGAATCTATTTACGTGTACTTGAGGTGTTTATTACACGTTCTTAATCATTTCTGGGAACTCTCATTGTGTATTTTAACAGTTTTACCAAAATTAGGCAGTTTGCTTAGAAGTATTTTCTAGAACCGTCACCATTTTAACTGAATCACACACAAAAACGCCGAACCCAATCCTCCTTAATTGTAAACATAAACACTATTCTCGTCATTCCAAGGCTTTACACACCAATTCTGAGCTCTGTAAACATGAACTCTTAATAAATGAAAGCACAGTCCCGTGAAAACGCCACCCGAAGTACCCGGATTTATAAACATTACCAGTATTTTCGTCATTTCACAGCTTTACACAGGAAACCTCTGTAATTGAATTCGACAGTATATGTAGTAAGAATCTATTTACGTGTACTTGAGGTGTTTATTACACGTTCTTAATCATTTCTGGGAACTCTCATTGTGTATTTTAACAGTTTTATCAAAATTAGGCAGTTTGCTTAGAAGTATTTACTAGAACCGTCACCATTTTAACTGACTAAAAAAAAAAAAAAAAACGCCGAACCCAATCCTCCTTAATTGTAAACATAAACACTATTCTCGTCATTCCAAGGCTTTACACACCAATTCTGAGCTCTGTAAACATGAACTCTTAATAATTGAAAGCACAGAACCATGAAAACGCCACCGGAAGTACCCGGACTTGTAAACATTACCAGTATTTTCGTCATTCCACAGCTTTACACGGGAAACCTCTGTAATTGAATTCGACAGTAAATGTAGTAAGAATCTATTTACGTGTACTTGAGGTGTTTATTACACGTTCTTAATCATTTCTGGGAACTCTCATTGTGTATTTTAACAGTTTTACCAAAATTAGGCAGTTTGCTTAGAAGTATTTTCTAGAACCGTCACCATTTTAACTGAATCACACACAAAAACGCCGAACCCAATCCTCCTTAATTGTAAACATAAACACTATTCTCGTCATTCCAAGGCTTTGCACACCAATTCTGAGCTCTGTAAACATGAACTCTTAATAATTGAAAGCACAGTCCCGTGAAAACGCCACCCGAAGTACCCGGATTTATAAACATTACCAGTATTTTCGTCATTTCACAGCTTTACACGGGAAACCTCTGTAATTGAATTCGACAGTAAATGTAGTAAGAATCTATTTACGTGTACTTGAGGTGTTTATTACACGTTCTTAATCATTTCTGGGAACTCTCATTGTGTATTTTAACAGTTTTACCAAAATTAGGCAGTTTGCTTAGAAGTATTTACTAGAATCGTCACCATTTTAACTGACTAAAAAAAAAAAAAAAAACGCCGAACCCAATCCTCCTTAATTGTAAACATAAACACTATTCTCGTCATTCCAAGGCTTTAGACACCACTTCTGAGCTCTGTAAACATGAACTCTTAATAATTGAAAGCACAGAACCATGAAAACGCCACCGGAAGTACCCGGACTTGTAAACATTACCAGTATTTTCGTCATTCCACAGCTTTACACGGGAAACCTCTGTAATTGAATTCGACAGTAAATGTAGTAAGAATCTATTTACGTGTACTTGAGGTGTTTATTACACGTTCTTAATCATTTCTGGGAACTCTCATTGTGTATTTTAACAGTTTTACCAAAATTAGGCAGTTTGCTTAGAAGTATTTTCTAGAACCGTCACCATTTTAACTGATTCACACAAAACACGCCAAAGCCAAACCTCCTAAATTGTAAACATAAACACTATTCTCGCCATTCCAAGGCTTTAGACACCAATTCTGAGCTCTGTAAACATGAACTCTTAATAATTGAAAGCACAGAACCATGAAAACGCCACCGGAAGTACCCGGACTTGTAAACATTACCAGTATTTTCGTCATTTCACAGCTTTACACGGGAAACCTCTGTAATTGAATTCGACAGTAAATGTAGTAAGAATCTATTTACGTGTACTTGAGGTGTTTATTACACGTTCTTAATCATTTCTGGGAACTCTCATTGTGTATTTTAACAGTTTTACCAAAATTAGGCAGTTTGCTTAGAAGTATTTTCTAGAACCGTCACCATTTTAACTGAATCACACACAAAAACGCCGAACCCAATCCTCCTTAATTGTAAACATAAACACTATTCTCGTCATTCCAAGGCTTTACACACCAATTCTGAGCTCTGTAAACATGAACTCTTAATAATTGAAAGCACAGTCCCGTGAAAACGCCACCCGAAGTACCCGGATTTATAAACATTACCAGTATTTTCGTCATTTCACAGCTTTACACGGGAAACCTCTGTAATTGAATTCGACAGTATATGTAGTAAGAATCTATTTACGTGTACTTGAGGTGTTTATTACACGTTCTTAATCATTTCTGGGAACTCTCATTGTGTATTTTAACAGTTTTACCAAAATTAGGCAGTTTGCTTAGAAGTATTTACTAGAACCTTCACCATTTTAACTGACTAAAAAAAAAAAAAAAAACGCCGAACCCAATCCTCCTTAATTGTAAACATAAACACTATTCTCGTCATTCCAAGGCTTTAGACACCACTTCTGAGCTCTGTAAACATGAACTCTTAATAATTGAAAGCACAAAACCATGAAAACGCCACCGGAAGTACCCGGACTTGTAAACATTACCAGTATTTTCGTCATTCCACAGCTTTACACGGGAAACCTCTGTAATTGAATTCGACAGTAAATGTAGTAAGAATCTATTTACGTGTACTTGAGGTGTTTATTACACGTTCTTAATCATTTCTGGGAACTCTCATTGTGTATTTTAACAGTTTTACCAAAATTAGGCAGTTTGCTTAGAAGTATTTTCTAGAACCGTCACCATTTTAAGTGATTCACACAAAACACGCCAAAGCCAAACCTCCTAAATTGTAAACATAAACACTATTCTCGTCATTCCAAGGCTTTAGACACCAATTCTGAGCTCTGTAAACATGAACTCTTAATAATTGAAAGCACAGAACCATGAAAACGCCACCGGAAGTACCCGGACTTGTAAACATTACCAGTATTTTCGTCATTTCACAGCTTTACCCGGGAAAACTCTGTAATTGAATTCCACAGTAAATGTAGTAAGAATCTATTTACGTGTACTTGAGGTGTTTATTACACGTTCTTAATCATTTCTGGGAACTCTCATTGTGTATTTTAACAGTTTTACCAAAATTAGGCAGTTTGCTTAGAAGTATTTTCTAGAACCGTCACCATTTTAACTGATTCACACAAAACACGCCAAAGCCAAACCTCCTAAATTGTAAACATAAACACTATTCTCGCCATTCCAAGGCTTTAGACACCAATTCTGAGCTCTGTAAACATGAACTCTTAATAATTGAAAGCACAGAACCATGAAAACGCCACCGGAAGTACCCGGACTTGTAAACATTACCAGTATTTTCGTCATTTCACAGCTTTACACGGGAAACCTCTGTAATTGAATTCGACAGTAAATGTAGTAAGAATCTATTTACGTGTACTTGAGGTGTTTATTACACGTTCTTAATCATTTCTGGGAACTCTCATTGTGTATTTTAACAGTTTTACCAAAATTAGGCAGTTTGCTTAGAAGTATTTTCTAGAACCGTCACCATTTTAACTGAATCACACACAAAAACGCCGAACCCAATCCTCCTTAATTGTAAACATAAACACTATTCTCCTCATTCCAAGGCTTTACACACCAATTCTGAGCTCTGTAAACATGAACTCTTAATAATTGAAAGCACAGTCCCGTGAAAACGCCACCCGAAGTACCCGGATTTATAAACATTACCAGTATTTTCGTCATTTCAAAGCTTTACACGGGAAACCTCTGTAATTGAATTCGACAGTATATGTAGTAAGAATCTATTTACGTGTACTTGAGGTGTTTATTACACGTTCTTAATCATTTCTGGGAACTCTCATTGTGTATTTTAACAGTTTTACCAAAATTAGGCAGTTTGCTTAGAAGTATTTACTAGAACCGTCACCATTTTAACTGACTAAAAAAAAAAAAAAAAACGCCGAACCCAATCCTCCTTAATTGTAAACATAAACACTATTCTCGTCATTCCAAGGCTTTAGACACCACTTCTGAGCTCTGTAAACATGAACTCTTAATAATTGAAAGCACAGTCCCGTGAAAACGCCACCCGAAGTACCCGGATTTATAAACATTACCAGTATTTTCGTCATTTCACAGCTTTACACGGGAAACCTCTGTAATTGAATTCGACAGTATATGTAGTAAGAATCTATTTACGTGTACTTGAGGTGTTTATTACACGTTCTTAATCATTTCTGGGAACTCTCATTGTGTATTTTAACAGTTTTACCAAAATTAGGCAGTTTGCTTAGAAGTATTTACTAGAACCGTCACCATTTTAACTGACTAAAAAAAAAAAAAAAAACGCCGAACCCAATCCTCCTTAATTGTAAACATAAACACTATTCTCGTCATTCCAAGGCTTTAGACACCACTTCTGAGCTCTGTAAACATGAACTCTTAATAATTGAAAGCACAAAACCATGAAAACGCCACCGGAAGTACCCGGACTTGTAAACATTACCAGTATTTTCGTCATTCCACAGCTTTACATGGGAAACCTCTGTAATTTAATTCGACAGTAAATGTAGTAAGAATCTATTTACGTGTACTTGAGGTGTTTATTACACGTTCTTAATCATTTCTGGGAACTCTCATTGTGTATTTTAACAGTTTTACCAAAATTAGGCAGTTTGCTTAGAAGTATTTTCTAGAACCGTCACCATTTTAAGTGATTCACACAAAACACGCCAAAGCCAAACCTCCTAAATTGTAAACATAAACACTATTCTCGTCATTCCAAGGCTTTAGACACCAATTCTGAGCTCTGTAAACATTAACTCTTAATAATTGAAAGCACAGAACCATGAAAACGCCACCGGAAGTACCCGGACTTGTAAACATTACCAGTATTTTCGTCATTTCACAGCTTTACCCGGGAAACCTCTGTAATTGAATTCGACAGTAAATGTAGTAAGAATCTATTTACGTGTACTTGAGGTGTTTATTACACGTTCTTAATCATTTCTGGGAACTCTCATTGTGTATTTTAACAGTTTTACCAAAATTAGGCAGTTTGCTTAGAAGTATTTTCTAGAACCGTCACCATTTTAACTGAATCACACACAAAAACGCCGAACCCAATCCTCCTTAATTGTAAACATAAACACTATTCTCGTCATTCCAAGGCTTTACACACCAATTCTGAGCTCTGTAAACATGAACTCTTAATAATTGAAAGCACAGAACCATGAAAACGCCACCCGAAGTACCCGGATTTATAAACATTACCAGTATTTTCGTCATTTCACAGCTTTACACGGGAAACCTCTGTAATTGAATTCGACAGTATATGTAGTAAGAATCTATTTACGTGTACTTGAGGTGTTTATTACACGTTCTTAATCATTTCTGGGAACTCTCATTGTGTATTTTAACAGTTTTACCAAAATTAGGCAGTTTGCTTAGAAGTATTTACTAGAATCGTCACCATTTTAACTGACTAAAAAAAAAAAAAAAACGCCCAACCCAATCCTCCTTAATTGTAACCATAAACACTATTGTCGTCATTCCAAGGCTTTATACACCACTTCTGAGCTCTGTAAACATGAACTCTTAATAATTGAAAGCACAGAACCATGAAAACGCCACCGGAAGTACCCGGACTTGTAAACATTACCAGTATTTTCGTCATTTCACAGCTTTACACGGGAAACCTCTGTAATTGAATTCGACAGTAAATGTAGTAAGAATCTATTTACGTGTACTTGAGGTGTTTATTACACGTTCTTAATCATTTCTGGGAACTCTCATTGTGTATTTTAACAGTTTTACCAAAATTAGGCAGTTTGCTTAGAAGTATTTTCTAGAACCGTCACCATTTTAACTGAATCACACACAAAAATGCCGAACCCAATCCTCCTTAATTGTAAACATAAACACTATTCTCGTCATTCCAAGGCTTTACACACCAATTCTGAGCTCTGTAAACATGAACTCTTAATAATTGAAAGCACAGTCCCGTGAAAACGCCACCCGAAGTACCCGGATTTACAAACATTACCAGTATTTTCGTCATTTCACAGCTTTACACGGGAAACCTCTGTAATTGAATTCGACAGTATATGTAGTAAGAATCTATTTACGTGTACTTGAGGTGTTTATTACACGTTCTTAATCATTTCTGGGAACTCTCATTGTGTATTTTAACAGTTTTACCAAAATTAGGCAGTTTGCTTAGAAGTATTTACTAGAACCGTCACCATTTTAACTGACTAAAAAAAAAAACAAAACGCCGAACCCAATCCTCCTTAATTGTAACCATAAACACTATTCTCGTCATTCCAAGGCTTTAGACACCACTTCTGAGCTCTGTAAACATGAACTCTTAATAATTGAAAGCACAGTCCCGTGAAAACGCCACCCGAAGTACCCGGATTTATAAACATTACCAGTATTTTCGTCATTTCACAGCTTTACACGGGAAACCTCTGTAATTGAATTCGACAGTATATGTAGTAAGAATCTATTTACGTGTACTTGAGGTGTTTATTACACGTTCTTAATCATTTCTGGGAACTCTCATTGTGTATTTTAACAGTTTTACCAAAATTAGGCAGTTTGCTTAGAAGTATTTACTAGAACCGTCACCATTTTAACTGACTAAAAAAAAAAAAAAACGCCGAACCCAATCCTCCTTAATTGTAAACATAAACACTATTCTCGTCATTCCAAGGCTTTAGACACCACTTCTGAGCTCTGTAAACATGAACTCTTAATAATTGAAAGCACAGAACCATGAAAACGCCACCGGAAGTACCCGGACTTGTAAACATTACCAGTATTTTCGTCATTTCACAGCTTTACCCGGGAAAACTCTGTAATTGAATTCCACAGTAAATGTAGTAAGAATCTATTTACGTGTACTTGAGGTGTTTATTACACGTTCTTAATCATTTCTGGGAACTCTCATTGTGTATTTTAACAGTTTTACCAAAATTAGGCAGTTTGCTTAGAAGTATTTTCTAGAACCGTCACCATTTTAAGTGATTCACACAAAACACGCCAAAGTCAAACCTCCTAAATTGTAAACATAAACACTATTCTCGTCATTCCAAGGCTTTAGACACCAATTCTGAGCTCTGTAAACATGAACTCTTAATAATTGAAAGCACAGAACCATGAAAACGCCACCGGAAGTACCCGGAGTTGTAAACATTACCAGTATTTTCGTCATTTCACAGCTTTACACGGGAAACCTCTGTAATTGAATTCGACAGTAAATGTAGTAAGAATCTATTTACGTGTACTTGAGGTGTTTATTACACGTTCTTAATCATTTCTGGGAACTCTCATTGTGTATTTTAACAGTTTTACCAAAATTAGGCAGTTTGCTTAGAAGTATTTTCTAGAACCGTCACCATTTTAACTGAATCACACACAAAAACGCCGAACCCAATCCTCCTTAATTGTAAACATAAACACTATTCTCGTCATTCCAAGGCTTTACACACCAATTCTGAGCTCTGTAAACATGAACTCTTAATAATTGAAAGCACAGAACCATGAAAACGCCACCGGAAGTACCCGGACTTGTAAACATTACCAGTATTTTCGTCATTCCACAGCTTTACACGGGAAACCTCTGTAATTGAATTCGACAGTAAATGTAGTAAGAATCTATTTACGTGTACTTGAGGTGTTTATTACACGTTCTTAATCATTTCTGGGAACTCTCATTGTGTATTTTAACAGTTTTACCAAAATTAGGCAGTTTGCTTAGAAGTATTTTCTAGAACCGTCACCATTTTAACTGATTCACACAAAACACGCCAAAGCCAAACCTCCTAAATTGTAAACATAAACACTATTCTCGCCATTCCAAGGCTTTAGACACCAATTCTGAGCTCTGTAAACATGAACTCTTAATAATTGAAAGCACAGAACCATGAAAACGCCACCGGAAGTACCCGGACTTGTAAACATTACCAGTATTTTCGTCATTTCACAGCTTTACACGGGAAACCTCTGTAATTGAATTCGACAGTAAATGTAGTAAGAATCTATTTACGTGTACATGAGGTGTTTATAACACGTTCTTAATCATTTCTGGGAACTCTCATTGTG
Organism: Myotis daubentonii; assembly: GCF_963259705.1. Classification (NCBI taxonomy): domain Eukaryota; kingdom Metazoa; phylum Chordata; class Mammalia; order Chiroptera; family Vespertilionidae; genus Myotis; species Myotis daubentonii. The sequence goes on from NC_081848.1 coordinate 131,400, forward strand.
TATTTTAACAGTTTTACCAAAATTAGGCAGTTTGCTTAGAAGTATTTTCTAGAACCGTCACCATTTTAACTGAATCACACACAAAAACGCCGAACCCAATCCTCCTTAATTGTAAACATAAACACTATTCTCGTCATTCCAAGGCTTTACACACCAATTCTGAGCTCTGTAAACATGAACTCTTAATAATTGAAAGCACAGTCCCGTGAAAACGCCACCCGAAGTACCCGGATTTATAAACATTACCAGTATTTTCGTCATTTCACAGCTTTACACGGGAAACCTCTGTAATTGAATTCGACAGTATATGTAGTAAGAATCTATTTACGTGTACTTGAGGTGTTTATTACACGTTCTTAATCATTTCTGGGAACTCTCATTGTGTATTTTAACAGTTTTACCAAAATTAGGCAGTTTGCTTAGAAGTATTTACTAGAACCGTCACCATTTTAACTGAATCACACACAAAAACGCCGAACCCAATCCTCCTTAATTGTAAACATAAACACTATTCTCCTCATTCCAAGGCTTTACACACCAATTCTGAGCTCTGTAAACATGAACTCTTAATAATTGAAAGCACAGTCCCGTGAAAACGCCACCCGAAGTACCCGGATTTATAAACATTACCAGTATTTTCGTCATTTCACAGCTTTACACGGGAAACCTCTGTAATTGAATTCGACAGTATATGTAGTAAGAATCTATTTACGTGTACTTGAGGTGTTTATTACACGTTCTTAATCATTTCTGGGAACTCTCATTGTGTATTTTAACAGTTTTACCAAAATTAGGCAGTTTGCTTAGAAGTATTTACTAGAACCGTCACCATTTTAACTGACTAAAAAAAAAAAAAAAACGCCGAACCCAATCCTCCTTAATTGTAAACATAAACACTATTCTCGTCATTCCAAGGCTTTAGACACCACTTCTGAGCTCTGTAAACATGAACTCTTAATAATTGAAAGCACAAAACCATGAAAACGCCACCGGAAGTACCCGGACTTGTAAACATTACCAGTATTTTCGTCATTCCACAGCTTTACATGGGAAACCTCTGTAATTTAATTCGACAGTAAATGTAGTAAGAATCTATTTACGTGTACTTGAGGTGTTTATTACACGTTCTTAATCATTTCTGGGAACTCTCATTGTGTATTTTAACAGTTTTACCAAAATTAGGCAGTTTGCTTAGAAGTATTTTCTAGAACCTTCACCATTTTAAGTGATTCACACAAAACACGCCAAAGCCAAACCTCCTAAATTGTAAACATAAACACTATTCTCGTCATTCCAAGGCTTTAGACACCAATTCTGAGCTCTGTAAACATTAACTCTTAATAATTGAAAGCACAGAACCATGAAAACGCCACCGGAAGTACCCGGACTTGTAAACATTACCAGTATTTTCGTCATTTCACAGCTTTACCCGGGAAACCTCTGTAATTGAATTCGACAGTAAATGTAGTAAGAATCTATTTACGTGTACTTGAGGTGTTTATTACACGTTCTTAATCATTTCTGGGAACACTCATTGTGTATTTTAACAGTTTTACCAAAATTAGGCAGTTTGCTTAGAAGTATTTTCTAGAACCGTCACCATTTTAACTGAATCACACACAAAAACGCCGAACCCAATCCTCCTTAATTGTAAACATAAACACTATTCTCGTCATTCCAAGGCTTTACACACCAATTCTGAGCTCTGTAAACATGAACTCTTAATAATTGAAAGCACAGTCCCGTGAAAACGCCACCCGAAGTACCCGGATTTATAAACATTACCAGTATTTTCGTCATTTCACAGCTTTACACGGGAAACCTCTGTAATTGAATTCGACAGTATATGTAGTAAGAATCTATTTACGTGTACTTGAGGTGTTTATTACACGTTCTTAATCATTTCTGGGAACTCTCATTGTGTATTTTAACAGTTTTACCAAAATTAGGCAGTTTGCTTAGAAGTATTTACTAGAACCGTCACCATTTTAACTGACTAAAAAAAAAAAACAAAACGCCGAACCCAATCCTCCTTAATTGTAACCATAAACACTATTCTCGTCATTCCAAGGCTTTAGACACCACTTCTGAGCTCTGTAAACATGAACTCTTAATAATTGAAAGCACAGTCCCGTGAAAACGCCACCCGAAGTACCCGGATTTATAAACATTACCAGTATTTTCGTCATTTCACAGCTTTACACGGGAAACCTCTGTAATTGAATTCGACAGTATATGTAGTAAGAATCTATTTACGTGTACTTGAGGTGTTTATTACACGTTCTTAATCATTTCTGGGAACTCTCATTGTGTATTTTAACAGTTTTACCAAAATTAGGCAGTTTGCTTAGAAGTATTTACTAGAACCGTCACCATTTTAACTGACTAAAAAAAAAAAAAAAACGCCGAACCCAATCCTCCTTAATTGTAAACATAAACACTATTCTCGTCATTCCAAGGCTTTAGACACCACTTCTGAGCTCTGTAAACATGAACTCTTAATAATTGAAAGCACAGAACCATGAAAACGCCACCGGAAGTACCCAGACTTGTAAACATTACCAGTATTTTCCTCATTCCACAGCTTTACACGGGAAACCTCTGTAATTGAATTCGACAGTAAATGTAGTAAGAATCTATTTACGTGTACTTGAGGTGTTTATTACACGTTCTTAATCATTTCTGGGAACTCTCATTGTGTATTTTAACAGTTTTACCAAAATTAGGCAGTTTGCTTAGAAGTATTTTCTAGAACCGTCACCATTTTAAGTGATTCACACAAAACACGCCAAAGTCAAACCTCCTAAATTGTAAACATAAACACTATTCTCGTCATTCCAAGGCTTTAGACACCAATTCTGAGCTCTGTAAACATGAACTCTTAATAATTGAAAGCACAGTCCCGTGAAAACGCCACCCGAAGTACCCGGATTTATAAACATTACCAGTATTTTCGTCATTTCACAGCTTTACACAGGAAAGCTCTGTAATTGAATTCGACAGTATATGTAGTAAGAATCTATTTACGTGTACTTGATGTGTTTATTACACGTTCTTAATCATTTATGGGAACTCTCATTGTGTATTTTAACAGTTTTACCAAAATTAGGCAGTTTGCTTAGAAGTATTTACTAGAACCGTCACCATTTTAACTTACTAAAAAAAAAAAAAAAAACGCCGAACCCAATCCTCCTTAATTGTAAACATAAACACTATTCTCGTCATTCCAAGGCTTTAGACACCACTTCTGAGCTCTGTAAACATGAACTCTTAATAATTGAAAGCACAGTCCCGTGAAAACGCCACCCGAAGTACCCTGATTTATAAACATTACCAGTATTTTCGTCATTTCACAGCTTTACACGGGAAACCTCTGTAATTGAATTCGACAGTATATGTAGTAAGAATCTATTTACGTGTACTTGAGGTGTTTATTACACGTTCTTAATCATTTCTGGGAACTCTCATTGTGTATTTTAACAGTTTTACCAAAATTAGGCAGTTTGCTTAGAAGTATTTACTAGAACCGTCACCATTTTAACTGACTAAAAAAAAAAAAAAAAATGCCGAACCCAATCCTCCTTAATTGTAAACATAAACACTATTCTCGTCATTCCAAGGCTTTAGACACCACTTCTGAGCTCTGTAAACATGAACTCTTAATAATTGAAAGCACAAAACCATGAAAACGCCACCGGAAGTACCCGGACTTGTAAACATTACCAGTATTTTCGTCATTCCACAGCTTTACATGGGAAACCTCTGTAATTTAATTCGACAGTAAATGTAGTAAGAATCTATTTACGTGTACTTGAGGTGTTTATTACACGTTCTTAATCATTTCTGGGAACTCTCATTGTGTATTTTAACAGTTTTACCAAAATTAGGCAGTTTGCTTAGAAGTATTTTCTAGAACCGTCACCATTTTAAGTGATTCACACAAAACACGCCAAAGCCAAACCTCCTAAATTGTAAACATAAACACTATTCTCGTCATTCCAAGGCTTTAGACACCAATTCTGAGCTCTGTAAACATTAACTCTTAATAATTGAAAGCACATAACCATGAAAACGCCACCGGAAGTACCCGGACTTGTAAACATTACCAGTATTTTCGTCATTTCACAGCTTTACCCGGGAAACCTCTGTAATTGAATTCGACAGTAAATGTAGTAAGAATCTATTTACGTGTACTTGAGGTGTTTATTACACGTTCTTAATCATTTCTGGGAACTCTCATTGTGTATTTTAACAGTTTTACCAAAATTAGGCAGTTTTCTTAGAAGTATTTTCTAGAACCGTCACCATTTTAACTGAATCACACACAAAAACGCCGAACCCAATCCTCCTTAATTGTAAACATAAACACTATTCTCGTCATTCCAAGGCTTTACACACCAATTCTGAGCTCTGTAAACATGAACTCTTAATAATTGAAAGCACAGAACCATGAAAACGCCACCCGAAGTACCCGGATTTATAAACATTACCAGTATTTTCGTCATTTCACAGCTTTACACGGGAAACCTCTGTAATTGAATTCGACAGTATATGTAGTAAGAATCTATTTACGTGTACTTGAGGTGTTTATTACACGTTCTTAATCATTTCTGGGAACTCTCATTGTGTATTTTAACAGTTTTACCAAAATTAGGCAGTTTGCTTAGAAGTATTTACTAGAATCGTCACCATTTTAACTGACTAAAAAAAAAAAAAAAACGCCCAACCCAATCCTCCTTAATTGTAACCATAAACACTATTGTCGTCATTCCAAGGCTTTACACACCACTTCTGAGCTCTGTAAACATGAACTCTTAATAATTGAAAGCACAGAACCATGAAAACGCCACCGGAAGTACCCGGACTTGTAAACATTACCAGTATTTTCGTCATTTCACAGCTTTACACGGGAAACCTCTGTAATTGAATTCGACAGTAAATGTAGTAAGAATCTATTTACGTGTACTTGAGGTGTTTATTACACGTTCTTAATCATTTCTGGGAACTCTCATTGTGTATTTTAACAGTTTTACCAAAATTAGGCAGTTTGCTTAGAAGTATTTTCTAGAACCGTCACCATTTTAACTGAATCACACACAAAAACGCCGAACCCAATCCTCCTTAATTGTAAACATAAACACTATTCTCGTCATTCCAAGGCTTTACACACCAATTCTGAGCTCTGTAAACATGAACTATTAATAATTGAAAGCACAGTCCCGTGAAAACGCCACCGGAAGTACCCGGATTTATAAACATTACCAGTATTTTCGTCATTTCACAGCTTTACACGGGAAACCTCTGTAATTGAATTCGACAGTATATGTAGTAAGAATCTATTTACGTGTACTTGAGGTGTTTATTACACGTTCTTAATCATTTCTGGGAACTCTCATTGTGTATTTTAACAGTTTTACCAAAATTAGGCCGTTTGCTTAGAAGTATTTACTAGAACCGTCACCATTTTAACTGACTAAAAAAAAAAACAAAACGCCGAACCCAATCCTCCTTAATCGTAACCATAAACACTATTCTCGTCATTCCAAGGCTTTAGACACCACTTCTGAGCTCTGTAAACATGAACTCTTAATAATTGAAAGCACAGTCCCGTGAAAACGCCACCCGAAGTACCCGGATTTATAAACATTACCAGTATTTTCGTCATTTCACAGCTTTACACGGGAAACCTCTGTAATTGAATTCGACAGTATATGTAGTAAGAATCTATTTACGTGTACTTGAGGTGTTTATTACACGTTCTTAATCATTTCTGGGAACTCTCATTGTGTATTTTAACAGTTTTACCAAAATTAGGCAGTTTGCTTAGAAGTATTCACTAGAACCGTCACCATTTTAACTGACTAAAAAAAAAAAAAAACGCCGAACCCAATCCTCCTTAATTGTAAACATAAACACTATTCTCGTCATTCCAAGGCTTTAGACACCACTTCTGAGCTCTGTAAACATGAACTCTTAATAATTGAAAGCACAGAACCATGAAAACGCCACCGGAAGTACCCGGACTTGTAAACATTACCAGTATTTTCCTCATTCCACAGCTTTACACGGGAAACCTCTGTAATTGAATTCGACAGTAAATGTAGTAAGAATCTATTTACGTGTACTTGAGGTGTTTATTACACGTTCTTAATCATTTCTGGGAACTCTCATTGTGTATTTTAACAGTTTTACCAAAATTAGGCAGTTTGCTTAGAAGTATTTTCTAGAACCGTCACCATTTTAAGTGATTCACACAAAACACGCCAAAGTCAAACCTCCTAAATTGTAAACATAAACACTATTCTCGTCATTCCAAGGCTTTAGACACCAATTCTGAGCTCTGTAAACATGAACTCTTAATAATTGAAAGCACAGAACCATGAAAACGCCACCGGAAGTACCCGGACTTGTAAACATTACCAGTATTTTCGTCATTTCACAGCTTTACACGGGAAACCTCTGTAATTGAATTCGACAGTAAATGTAGTAAGAATCTATTTACGTGTACTTGAGGTGTTTATTACACGTTCTTAATCATTTCTGGGAACTCTCATTGTGTATTTTAACAGTTTTACCAAAATTAGGCAGTTTGCTTAGAAGTATTTTCTAGAACCGTCACCATTTTAACTGAATCACACACAAAAACGCCGAACCCAATCCTCCTTAATTGTAAACATAAACACTATTCTCGTCATTCCAAGGCTTTACACACCAATTCTGAGCTCTGTAAACATGAACTCTTAATAATTGAAAGCACAGAACCATGAAAACGCCACCGGAAGTACCCGGACTTGTAAACATTACCAGTATTTTCGTCATTCCACAGCTTTACACGGGAAACCTCTGTAATTGAATTCGACAGTAAATGTAGTAAGAATCTATTTACGTGTACTTGAGGTGTTTATTACACGTTCTTAATCATTTCTGGGAACTCTCATTGTGTATTTTAACAGTTTTACCAAAATTAGGCAGTTTGCTTAGAAGTATTTTCTAGAACCGTCACCATTTTAACTGATTCACACAAAACACGCCAAAGCCAAACCTCCTAAATTGTAAACATAAACACTATTCTCGCCATTCCAAGGCTTTAGACACCAATTCTGAGCTCTGTAAACATGAACTCTTAATAATTGAAAGCACAGAACCATGAAAACGCCACCGGAAGTACCCGGACTTGTAAACATTACCAGTATTTTCGTCATTTCACAGCTTTACACGGGAAACCTCTGTAATTGAATTCGACAGTAAATGTAGTAAGAATCTATTTACGTGTACTTGAGGTGTTTATTACACGTTCTTAATCATTTCTGGGAACTCTCATTGTGTATTTTAACAGTTTTACCAAAATTAGGCAGTTTGCTTAGAAGTATTTTCTAGAACCGTCACCATTTTAACTGATTCACACAAAACACGCCAAAGCCAAACCTCCTAAATTGTAAACATAAACACTATTCTCGCCATTCCAAGGCTTTAGACACCAATTCTGAGCTCTGTAAACATGAACTCTTAATAATTGAAAGCACAGAACCATGAAAACGCCACCGGAAGTACCCGGACTTGTAAACATTACCAGTATTTTCGTCATTTCACAGCTTTACACGGGAAACCTCTGTAATTGAATTCGACAGTAAATGTAGTAAGAATCTATTTACGTGTACTTGAGGTGTTTATTACACGTTCTTAATCATTTCTGGGAACTCTCATTGTGTATTTTAACAGTTTTACCAAAATTAGGCAGTTTGCTTAGAAGTATTTTCTAGAACCGTCACCATTTTAACTGACTAAAAAAAAAAAAAAAAAAACGCCGAACCCAATCCTCCTTAATTGTAAACATAAACACTATTCTCGTCATTCCAAGGCTTTAGACACCACTTCTGAGCTCTGTAAACATGAACTCTTAATAATTGAAAGCACAGTCCCGTGAAAACGCCACCCGAAGTACCCGGATTTATAAACATTACCAGTATTTTCGTCATTTCACAGCTTTACACGGGAAACCTCTGTAATTGAATTCGACAGTATATGTAGTAAGAATCTATTTACGTGTACTTGAGGTGTTTATTACATGTTCTTAATCATTTCTGGGAACTCTCATTGTGTATTTTAACAGTTTTACCAAAATTAGGCAGTTTGCTTAGAAGTATTTTCTAGAACCGTCACCATTTTAACTGAATCACACACAAAAACGCCGAACCCAATCCTCCTTAATTGTAAACATAAACACTATTCTCGTCATTCCAAGGCTTTACACACCAATTCTGAGCTCTGTAAACATGAACTCTTAATAATTGAAAGCACAGAACCATGAAAACGCCACCGGAAGTACCCGGACTTGTAAACATTACCAGTATTTTCGTCATTCCACAGCTTTACACGGGAAACCTCTGTAATTGAATTCGACAGTAAATGTAGTAAGAATCTATTTACGTGTACTTGAGGTGTTTATTACACGTTCTTAATCATTTCTGGGAACTCTCATTGTGTATTTTAACAGTTTTACCAAAATTAGGCAGTTTGCTTAGAAGTATTTTCTAGAACCGTCACCATTTTAACTGATTCACACAAAACACGCCAAAGCCAAACCTCCTAAATTGTAAACATAAACACTATTCTCGCCATTCCAAGGCTTTAGACACCAATTCTGAGCTCTGTAAACATGAACTCTTAATAATTGAAAGCACAGAACCATGAAAACGCCACCGGAAGTACCCGGACTTGTAAACATTACCAGTATTTTCGTCATTTCACAGCTTTACACGGGAAACCTCTGTAATTGAATTCGACAGTAAATGTAGTAAGAATCTATTTACGTGTACTTGAGGTGTTTATTACACGTTCTTAATCATTTCTGGGAACTCTCATTGTGTATTTTAACAGTTTTACCAAAATTAGGCAGTTTGCTTAGAAGTATTTTCTAGAACCGTCACCATTTTAACTGACTAAAAAAAAAAAAAAAAAACGCCGAACCCAATCCTCCTTAATTGTAAACATAAACACTATTCTCGTCATTCCAAGGCTTTAGACACCACTTCTGAGCTCTGTAAACATGAACTCTTAATAATTGAAAGCACAGTCCCGTGAAAACGCCACCCGAAGTACCCGGATTTATAAACATTACCAGTATTTTCGTCATTTCACAGCTTTACACGGGAAACCTCTGTAATTGAATTCGACAGTATATGTAGTAAGAATCTATTTACGTGTACTTGAGGTGTTTATTACACGTTCTTAATCATTTCTGGGAACTCTCATTGTGTATTTTAACAGTTTTACCAAAATTAGGCAGTTTGCTTAGAAGTATTTACTAGAACCGTCACCATTTTAACTGACTAAAAAAAAAAAAAAAACGCCGAACCCAATCCTCCTTAATTGTAAACATAAACACTATTCTCGTCATTCCAAGGCTTTAGACACCACTTCTGAGCTCTGTAAACATGAACTCTTAATAATTGAAAGCACAAAACCATGAAAACGCCACCGGAAGTACCCGGACTTGTAAACATTACCAGTATTTTCGTCATTCCACAGCTTTACATGGGAAACCTCTGTAATTTAATTCGACAGTAAATGTAGTAAGAATCTATTTACGTGTACTTGAGGTGTTTATTACACGTTCTTAATCATTTCTGGGAACTCTCATTGTGTATTTTAACAGTTTTACCAAAATTAGGCAGTTTGCTTAGAAGTATTTTCTAGAACCGTCACCATTTTAAGTGATTCACACAAAACACGCCAAAGCCAAACCTCCTAAATTGTAAACATAAACACTATTCTCGTCATTCCAAGGCTTTAGACACCAATTCTGAGCTCTGTAAACATTAACTCTTAATAATTGAAAGCACAGAACCATGAAAACGCCACCGGAAGTACCCGGACTTGTAAACATTACCAGTATTTTCGTCATTTCACAGCTTTACACGGGAAACCTCTGTAATTGAATTCGACAGTAAATGTAGTAAGAATCTATTTACGTGTACTTGAGGTGTTTATTACACGTTCTTAATCATTTCTGGGAACTCTCATTGTGTATTTTAACAGTTTTACCAAAATTAGGCAGTTTGCTTAGAAGTATTTTCTAGAACCGTCACCATTTTAACTGAATCACACACAAAAACGCCGAACCCAATCCTCCTTAATTGTAAACATAAACACTATTCTCGTCATTCCAAGGCTTTAGACACCACTTCTGAGCTCTGTAAACATGAACTCTTAATAATTGAAAGCACAAAACCATGAAAACGCCACCGGAAGTACCCGGACTTGTAAACATTACCAGTATTTTCGTCATTCCACAGCTTTACATGGGAAACCTCTGTAATTTAATTCGACAGTAAATGTAGTAAGAATCTATTTACGTGTACTTGAGGTGTTTATTACACGTTCTTAATCATTTCTGGGAACTCTCATTGTGTATTTTAACAGTTTTACCAAAATTAGGCAGTTTGCTTAGAAGTATTTTCTAGAACCGTCACCATTTTAAGTGATTCACACAAAACACGCCAAAGCCAAACCTCCTAAATTGTAAACATAAACACTATTCTCGTCATTCCAAGGCTTTAGACACCAATTCTGAGCTCTGTAAACATTAACTCTTAATAATTGAAAGCACAGAACCATGAAAACGCCACCGGAAGTACCCGGACTTGTAAACATTACCAGTATTTTCGTCATTTCACAGCTTTACCCGGGAAACCTCTGTAATTGAATTCGACAGTAAATGTAGTAAGAATCTATTTACGTGTACTTGAGGTGTTTATTACACGTTCTTAATCATTTCTGGGAACTCTCATTGTGTATTTTAACAGTTTTACCAAAATTAGGCAGTTTGCTTAGAAGTATTTTCTAGAACCGTCACCATTTTAACTGAATCACACACAAAAACGCCGAACCCAATCCTCCTTAATTGTAAACATAAACACTATTCTCGTCATTCCAAGGCTTTACACACCAATTCTGAGCTCTGTAAACATGAACTATTAATAATTGAAAGCACAGTCCCGTGAAAACGCCACCGGAAGTACCCGGATTTATAAACATTACCAGTATTTTCGTCATTTCACAGCTTTACACGGGAAACCTCTGTAATTGAATTCGACAGTATATGTAGTAAGAATCTATTTACGTGTACTTGAGGTGTTTATTACACGTTCTTAATCATTTCTGGGAACTCTCATTGTGTATTTTAACAGTTTTACCAAAATTAGGCAGTTTGCTTAGAAGTATTCACTAGAACCGTCACCATTTTAACTGACTAAAAAAAAAAAAAAACGCCGAACCCAATCCTCCTTAATTGTAACCATAAACACTATTCTCGTCATTCCAAGGCTTTAGACACCACTTCTGAGCTCTGTAAACATGAACTCTTAATAATTGAAAGCACAGTCCCGTGAAAACGCCACCCGAAGTACCCGGATTTATAAACATTACCAGTATTTTCGTCATTTCACAGCTTTACACGGGAAACCTCTGTAATTGAATTCGACAGTATATGTAGTAAGAATCTATTTACGTGTACTTGAGGTGTTTATTACACGTTCTTAATCATTTCTGGGAACTCTCATTGTGTATTTTAACAGTTTTACCAAAATTAGGCAGTTTGCTTAGAAGTATTCACTAGAACCGTCACCATTTTAACTGACTAAAAAAAAAAAAAAACGCCGAACCCAATCCTCCTTAATTGTAAACATAAACACTATTCTCGTCATTCCAAGGCTTTAGACACCACTTCTGAGCTCTGTAAACATGAACTCTTAATAATTGAAAGCACAGAACCATGAAAACGCCACCGGAAGTACCCGGACTTGTAAACATTACCAGTATTTTCCTCATTCCACAGCTTTACACGGGAAACCTCTGTAATTGAATTCGACAGTAAATGTAGTAAGAATCTATTTACGTGTACTTGAGGTGTTTATTACACGTTCTTAATCATTTCTGGGAACTCTCATTGTGTATTTTAACAGTTTTACCAAAATTAGGCAGTTTGCTTAGAAGTATTTTCTAGAACCGTCACCATTTTAAGTGATTCACACAAAACACGCCAAAGTCAAACCTCCTAAATTGTAAACATAAACACTATTCTCGTCATTCCAAGGCTTTAGACACCAATTCTGAGCTCTGTAAACATGAACTCTTAATAATTGAAAGCACAGAACCATGAAAACGCCACCGGAAGTACCCGGACTTGTAAACATTACCAGTATTTTCGTCATTCCACAGCTTTCCACGGGAAACCTCTGTAATTGAATTCGACAGTAAATGTAGTAAGAATCTATTTACGTGTACTTGAGGTGTTTATTACACGTTCTTAATCATTTCTGGGAACTCTCATTGTGTATTTTAACAGTTTTACCAAAATTAGGCAGTTTGCTTAGAAGTATTTTCTAGAACCGTCACCATTTTAACTGATTCACACAAAACACGCCAAAGCCAAACCTCCTAAATTGTAAACATAAACACTATTCTCGCCATTCCAAGGCTTTAGACACCAATTCTGAGCTCTGTAAACATGAACTCTTAATAATTGAAAGCACAGAACCATGAAAACGCCACCGGAAGTACCCGGACTTGTAAACATTACCAGTATTTTCGTCATTTCACAGCTTTACACGGGAAACCTCTGTAATTGAATGCGACAGTAAATGTAGTAAGAATCTATTTACGTGTACTTGAGGTGTTTATTACACGTTCTTAATCATTTCTGGGAACTCTCATTGTGTATTTTAACAGTTTTACCAAAATTAGGCAGTTTGCTTAGAAGTATTTTCTAGAACCGTCACCATTTTAACTGACTAAAAAAAAAAAAAAAAAACGCCGAACCCAATCCTCCTTAATTGTAAACATAAACACTATTCTCGTCATTCCAAGGCTTTAGACACCACTTCTGAGCTCTGTAAACATGAACTCTTAATAATTGAAAGCACAGTCCCGTGAAAACGCCACCCGAAGTACCCGGATTTATAAACATTACCAGTATTTTCGTCATTTCACAGCTTTACACGGGAAACCTCTGTAATTGAATTCGACAGTATATGTAGTAAGAATCTATTTACGTGTACTTGAGGTGTTTATTACACGTTCTTAATCATTTCTGGGAACTCTCATTGTGTATTTTAACAGTTTTACCAAAATTAGGCAGTTTGCTTAGAAGTATTTTCTAGAACCGTCACCATTTTAAGTGATTCACACAAAACACGCCAAAGCCAAACCTCCTAAATTGTAAACATAAACACTATTCTCGTCATTCCAAGGCTTTAGACACCAATTCTGAGCTCTGTAAACATGAACTCTTAATAATTGAAAGCACAGAACCATGAAAACGCCACCGGAAGTACCCGGACTTGTAAACATTACCAGTATTTTCGTCATTCCACAGCTTTCCACGGGAAACCTCTGTAATTGAATTCGACAGTAAATGTAGTAAGAATCTATTTACGTGTACTTGAGGTGTTTATTACACGTTCTTAATCATTTCTGGGAACTCTCATTGTGTATTTTAACAGTTTTACCAAAATTAGGCAGTTTGCTTAGAAGTATTTTCTAGAACCGTCACCATTTTAACTGATTCACACAAAACACGCCAAAGCCAAACCTCCTAAATTGTAAACATAAACACTATTCTCGCCATTCCAAGGCTTTAGACACCAATTCTGAGCTCTGTAAACATGAACTCTTAATAATTGAAAGCACAGAACCATGAAAACGCCACCGGAAGTACCCGGACTTGTAAACATTACCAGTATTTTCGTCATTTCACAGCTTTACACGGGAAACCTCTGTAATTGAATTCGACAGTAAATGTAGTAAGAATCTATTTACGTGTACTTGAGGTGTTTATTACACGTTCTTAATCATTTCTGGGAACTCTCATTGTGTATTTTAACAGTTTTACCAAAATTAGGCAGTTTGCTTAGAAGTATTTTCTAGAACCGTCACCATTTTAACTGACTAAAAAAAAAAAAAAAAAACGCCGAACCCAATCCTCCTTAATTGTAAACATAAACACTATTCTCGTCATTCCAAGGCTTTAGACACCACTTCTGAGCTCTGTAAACATGAACTCTTAATAATTGAAAGCACAGTCCCGTGAAAACGCCACCCGAAGTACCCGGATTTATAAACATTACCAGTATTTTCGTCATTTCACAGCTTTACACGGGAAACCTCTGTAATTGAATTCGACAGTATATGTAGTAAGAATCTATTTACGTGTACTTGAGGTGTTTATTACACGTTCTTAATCATTTCTGGGAACTCTCATTGTGTATTTTAACAGTTTTACCAAAATTAGGCAGTTTGCTTAGAAGTATTTTCTAGAACCGTCACCATTTTAAGTGATTCACACAAAACACGCCAAAGCCAAACCTCCTAAATTGTAAACATAAACACTATTCTCGTCATTCCAAGGCTTTAGACACCAATTCTGAGCTCTGTAAACATTAACTCTTAATAATTGAAAGCACAGAACCATGAAAACGCCACCGGAAGTACCCGGACTTGTAAACATTACCAGTATTTTCGTCATTACACAGCTTTACCCGGGAAACCTCTGTAATTGAATTCGACAGTAAATGTAGTAAGAATCTATTTACGTGTAATTGAGGTGTTTATTACACGTTCTTAATCATTTCTGGGAACTCTCATTGTGTATTTTAACAGTTTTACCAAAATTAGGCAGTTTGCTTAGAAGTATTTTCTAGAACCGTCACCATTTTAACTGAATCACACACAAAAACGCCGAACCCAATCCTCCTTAATTGTAAACATAAACACTATTCTCGTCATTCCAAGGCTTTACACACCAATTCTGAGCTCTGTAAACATGAACTCTTAATAATTGAAAGCACAGAACCATGAAAACGCCACCCGAAGTACCCGGATTTATAAACATTACCAGTATTTTCGTCATTTCACAGCTTTACACGGGAAACCTCTGTAATTGAATTCGACAGTATATGTAGTAAGAATCTATTTACGTGTACTTGAGGTGTTTATTACACGTTCTTAATCATTTCTGGGAACTCTCATTGTGTATTTTAACAGTTTTACCAAAATTAGGCAGTTTGCTTAGAAGTATTTACTAGAATCGGCACCATTTTAACTGACTAAAAAAAAAAAAAAAACGCCCAACCCAATCCTCCTTAATTGTAACCATAAACACTATTGTCGTCATTCCAAGGCTTTAAACACCACTTCTGAGCTCTGTAAACATGAACTCTTAATAATTGAAAGCACAGAACCATGAAAACGCCACCGGAAGTACCCGGACTTGTAAACATTACCAGTATTTTCGTCATTTCACAGCTTTACCCGGGAAACCTCTGTAATTGAATTCGACAGTAAATGTAGTAAGAATCTATTTACGTGTACTTGAGGTGTTTATTACACGTTCTTAATCATTTCTGGGAACTCTCATTGTGTATTTTAACAGTTTTACCAAAATTAGGCAGTTTGCTTAGAAGTATTTTCTAGAACCGTCACCATTTTAACTGAATCACACACAAAAACGCCGAACCCAATCCTCCTTAATTGTAAACATAAACACTATTCTCGTCATTCCAAGGCTTTACACACCAATTCTGAGCTCTGTAAACATGAACTATTAATAATTGAAAGCACAGTCCCGTGAAAACGCCACCGGAAGTACCCGGATTTATAAACATTACCAGTATTTTCGTCATTTCACAGCTTTACACGGGAAACCTCTGTAATTGAATTCGACAGTATATGTAGTAAGAATCTATTTACGTGTACTTGAGGTGTTTATTACACGTTCTTAATCATTTCTGGGAACTCTCATTGTGTATTTTAACAGTTTTACCAAAATTAGGCAGTTTGCTTAGAAGTATTCACTAGAACCGTCACCATTTTAACTGACTAAAAAAAAAAAAAAACGCCGAACCCAATCCTCCTTAATTGTAACCATAAACACTATTCTCGTCATTCCAAGGCTTTAGACACCACTTCTGAGCTCTGTAAACATGAACTCTTAATAATTGAAAGCACAGTCCCGTGAAAACGCCACCCGAAGTACCCGGATTTATAAACATTACCAGTATTTTCGTCATTTCACAGCTTTACACGGGAAACCTCTGTAATTGAATTCGACAGTATATGTAGTAAGAATCTATTTACGTGTACTTGAGGTGTTTATTACACGTTCTTAATCATTTCTGGGAACTCTCATTGTGTATTTTAACAGTTTTACCAAAATTAGGCAGTTTGCTTAGAAGTATTCACTAGAACCGTCACCATTTTAACTGACTAAAAAAAAAAAAAAACGCCGAACCCAATCCTCCTTAATTGTAAACATAAACACTATTCTCGTCATTCCAAGGCTTTAGACACCACTTCTGAGCTCTGTAAACATGAACTCTTAATAATTGAAAGCACAGAACCATGAAAACGCCACCGGAAGTACCCGGACTTGTAAACATTACCAGTATTTTCCTCATTCCACAGCTTTACACGGGAAACCTCTGTAATTGAATTCGACAGTAAATGTAGTAAGAATCTATTTACGTGTACTTGAGGTGTTTATTACACGTTCTTAATCATTTCTGGGAACTCTCATTGTGTATTTTAACAGTTTTACCAAAATTAGGCAGTTTGCTTAGAAGTATTTTCTAGAACCGTCACCATTTTAAGTGATTCACACAAAACACGCCAAAGCCAAACCTCCTAAATTGTAAACATAAACACTATTCTCGTCATTCCAAGGCTTTAGACACCAATTCTGAGCTCTGTAAACATGAACTCTTAATAATTGAAAGCACAGAACCATGAAAACGCCACCGGAAGTACCCGGACTTGTAAACATTACCAGTATTTTCGTCATTCCACAGCTTTCCACGGGAAACCTCTGTAATTGAATTCGACAGTAAATGTAGTAAGAATCTATTTACGTGTACTTGAGGTGTTTATTACACGTTCTTAATCATTTCTGGGAACTCTCATTGTGTATTTTAACAGTTTTACCAAAATTAGGCAGTTTGCTTAGAAGTATTTTCTAGAACCGTCACCATTTTAACTGATTCACACAAAACACGCCAAAGCCAAACCTCCTAAATTGTAAACATAAACACTATTCTCGCCATTCCAAGGCTTTAGACACCAATTCTGAGCTCTGTAAACATGAACTCTTAATAATTGAAAGCACAGAACCATGAAAACGCCACCGGAAGTACCCGGACTTGTAAACATTACCAGTATTTTCGTCATTTCACAGCTTTACACGGGAAACCTCTGTAATTGAATTCGACAGTAAATGTAGTAAGAATCTATTTACGTGTACTTGAGGTGTTTATTACACGTTCTTAATCATTTCTGGGAACTCTCATTGTGTATTTTAACAGTTTTACCAAAATTAGGCAGTTTGCTTAGAAGTATTTTCTAGAACCGTCACCATTTTAACTGACTAAAAAAAAAAAAAAAAAACGCCGAACCCAATCCTCCTTAATTGTAAACATAAACACTATTCTCGTCATTCCAAGGCTTTAGACACCACTTCTGAGCTCTGTAAACATGAACTCTTAATAATTGAAAGCACAGTCCCGTGAAAACGCCACCCGAAGTACCCGGATTTATAAACATTACCAGTATTTTCGTCATTTCACAGCTTTACACGGGAAACCTCTGTAATTGAATTCGACAGTATATGTAGTAAGAATCTATTTACGTGTACTTGAGGTGTTTATTACACGTTCTTAATCATTTCTGGGAACTCTCATTGTGTATTTTAACAGTTTTACCAAAATTAGGCAGTTTGCTTAGAAGTATTTTCTAGAACCGTCACCATTTTAAGTGATTCACACAAAACACGCCAAAGCCAAACCTCCTAAATTGTAAACATAAACACTATTCTCGTCATTCCAAGGCTTTAGACACCAATTCTGAGCTCTGTAAACATTAACTCTTAATAATTGAAAGCACAGAACCATGAAAACGCCACCGGAAGTACCCGGACTTGTAAACATTACCAGTATTTTCGTCATTACACAGCTTTACCCGGGAAACCTCTGTAATTGAATTCGACAGTAAATGTAGTAAGAATCTATTTACGTGTAATTGAGGTGTTTATTACACGTTCTTAATCATTTCTGGGAACTCTCATTGTGTATTTTAACAGTTTTACCAAAATTAGGCAGTTTGCTTAGAAGTATTTTCTAGAACCGTCACCATTTTAACTGAATCACACACAAAAACGCCGAACCCAATCCTCCTTAATTGTAAACATAAACACTATTCTCGTCATTCCAAGGCTTTACACACCAATTCTGAGCTCTGTAAACATGAACTCTTAATAATTGAAAGCACAGAACCATGAAAACGCCACCCGAAGTACCCGGATTTATAAACATTACCAGTATTTTCGTCATTTCACAGCTTTACACGGGAAACCTCTGTAATTGAATTCGACAGTATATGTAGTAAGAATCTATTTACGTGTACTTGAGGTGTTTATTACACGTTCTTAATCATTTCTGGGAACTCTCATTGTGTATTTTAACAGTTTTACCAAAATTAGGCAGTTTGCTTAGAAGTATTTACTAGAATCGGCACCATTTTAACTGACTAAAAAAAAAAAAAAAACGCCCAACCCAATCCTCCTTAATTGTAACCATAAACACTATTGTCGTCATTCCAAGGCTTTAAACACCACTTCTGAGCTCTGTAAACATGAACTCTTAATAATTGAAAGCACAGAACCATGAAAACGCCACCGGAAGTACCCGGACTTGTAAACATTACCAGTATTTTCGTCATTTCACAGCTTTACACGGGAAACCTCTGTAATTGAATTCGACAGTAAATGTAGTAAGAATCTATTTACGTGTACTTGAGGTGTTTATTACACGTTCTTAATCATTTCTGGGAACTCTCATTGTGTATTTTAACAGTTTTACCAAAATTAGGCAGTTTGCTTAGAAGTATTTTCTAGAACCGTCACCATTTTAACTGAATCACACACAAAAACGCCGAACCCAATCCTCCTTAATTGTAAACATAAACACTATTCTCGTCATTCCAAGGCTTTACACACCAATTCTGAGCTCTGTAAACATGAACTATTAATAATTGAAAGCACAGTCCCGTGAAAACGCCACCGGAAGTACCCGGATTTATAAACATTACCAGTATTTTCGTCATTTCACAGCTTTACACGGGAAACCTCTGTAATTGAATTCGACAGTATATGTAGTAAGAATCTATTTACGTGTACTTGAGGTGTTTATTACACGTTCTTAATCATTTCTGGGAACTCTCATTGTGTATTTTAACAGTTTTACCAAAATTAGGCCGTTTGCTTAGAAGTATTTACTAGAACCGTCACCATTTTAATTGACTAAAAAAAAAAAAACAAAACGCCGAACCCAATCCTCCTTAATTGTAACCATAAACACTATTCTCGTCATTCCAAGGCTTTAGACACCACTTCTGAGCTCTGTAAACATGAACTCTTAATAATTGAAAGCACAGTCCCGTGAAAACGCCACCCGAAGTACCCGGATTTATAAACATTACCAGTATTTTCGTCATTTCACAGCTTTACACGGGAAACCTCTGTAATTGAATTCGACAGTATATGTAGTAAGAATCTATTTACGTGTACTTGAGGTGTTTATTACACGTTCTTAATCATTTCTGGGAACTCTCATTGTGTATTTTAACAGTTTTACCAAAATTAGGCAGTTTGCTTAGAAGTATTCACTAGAACCGTCACCATTTTAACTGACTAAAAAAAAAAAAAAACGCCGAACCCAATCCTCCTTAATTGTAAACATAAACACTATTCTCGTCATTCCAAGGCTTTAGACACCACTTCTGAGCTCTGTAAACATGAACTCTTAATAATTGAAAGCACAGAACCATGAAAACGCCACCGGAAGTACCCGGACTTGTAAACATTACCAGTATTTTCCTCATTCCACAGCTTTACACGGGAAACCTCTGTAATTGAATTCGACAGTAAATGTAGTAAGAATCTATTTACGTGTACTTGAGGTGTTTATTACACGTTCTTAATCATTTCTGGGAACTCTCATTGTGTATTTTAACAGTTTTACCAAAATTAGGCAGTTTGCTTAGAAGTATTTTCTAGAACCGTCACCATTTTAAGTGATTCACACAAAACACGCCAAAGTCAAACCTCCTAAATTGTAAACATAAACACTATTCTCGTCATTCCAAGGCTTTACACACCAATTCTGAGCTCTGTAAACATGAACTCTTAATAATTGAAAGCACAGAACCATGAAAACGCCACCGGAAGTACCCGGACTTGTAAACATTACCAGTATTTTCGTCATTTCACAGCTTTACACGGGAAACCTCTGTAATTGAATTCGACAGTAAATGTAGTAAGAATCTATTTACGTGTACTTGAGGTGTTTATTACACGTTCTTAATCATTTCTGGGAACTCTCATTGTGTATTTTAACAGTTTTACCAAAATTAGGCAGTTTGCTTAGAAGTATTTTCTAGAACCGTCACCATTTTAACTGAATCACACACAAAAACGCCGAACCCAATCCTCTTTAATTGTAAACATAAACACTATTCTCGTCATTCCAAGGCTTTACACACCAATTCTGAGCTCTGTAAACATGAACTCTTAATAATTGAAAGCACAGAACCATGAAAACGCCACCGGAAGTACCCGGACTTGTAAACATTACCAGTATTTTCGTCATTCCACAGCTTTACACGGGAAACCTCTGTAATTGAATTCGACAGTAAATGTAGTAAGAATCTATTTACGTGTACTTGAGGTGTTTATTACACGTTCTTAATCATTTCTGGGAACTCTCATTGTGTATTTTAACAGTTTTACCAAAATTAGGCAGTTTGCTTAGAAGTATTTTCTAGAACCGTCACCATTTTAACTGATTCACACAAAACACGCCAAAGCCAAACCTCCTAAATTGTAAACATAAACACTATTCTCGCCATTCCAAGGCTTTAGACACCAATTCTGAGCTCTGTAAACATGAACTCTTAATAATTGAAAGCACAGAACCATGAAAACGCCACCGGAAGTACCCGGACTTGTAAACATTACCAGTATTTTCGTCATTTCACAGCTTTACACGGGAAACCTCTGTAATTGAATTCGACAGTAAATGTAGTAAGAATCTATTTACGTGTACTTGAGGTGTTTATTACACGTTCTTAATCATTTCTGGGAACTCTCATTGTGTATTTTAACAGTTTTACCAAAATTAGGCAGTTTGCTTAGAAGTATTTTCTAGAACCGTCACCATTTTAACTGACTAAAAAAAAAAAAAAAAAACGCCGAACCCAATCCTCCTTAATTGTAAACATAAACACTATTCTCGTCATTCCAAGGCTTTAGACACCACTTCTGAGCTCTGTAAACATGAACTCTTAATAATTGAAAGCACAGTCCCGTGAAAACGCCACCCGAAGTACCCGGATTTATAAACATTACCAGTATTTTCGTCATTTCACAGCTTTACACGGGAAACCTCTGTAATTGAATTCGACAGTATATGTAGTAAGAATCTATTTACGTGTACTTGAGGTGTTTATTACACGTTCTTAATCATTTCTGGGAACTCTCATTGTGTATTTTAACAGTTTTACCAAAATTAGGCAGTTTGCTTAGAAGTATTTTCTAGAACCGTCACCATTTTAACTGAATCACACACAAAAACGCCGAACCCAATCCTCCTTAATTGTAAACATAAACACTATTCTCGTCATTCCAAGGCTTTACACACCAATTCTGAGCTCTGTAAACATGAACTCTTAATAATTGAAAGCACAGAACCATGAAAACGCCACCGGAAGTACCCGGACTTGTAAACATTACCAGTATTTTCGTCATTCCACAGCTTTACACGGGAAACCTCTGTAATTGAATTCGACAGTAAATGTAGTAAGAATCTATTTACGTGTACTTGAGGTGTTTATTACACGTTCTTAATCATTTCTGGGAACTCTCATTGTGTATTTTAACAGTTTTACCAAAATTAGGCAGTTTGCTTAGAAGTATTTTCTAGAACCGTCACCATTTTAACTGATTCACACAAAACACGCCAAAGCCAAACCTCCTAAATTGTAAACATAAACACTATTCTCGCCATTCCAAGGCTTTAGACACCAATTCTGAGCTCTGTAAACATGAACTCTTAATAATTGAAAGCACAGAACCATGAAAACGCCACCGGAAGTACCCGGACTTGTAAACATTACCAGTATTTTCGTCATTTCACAGCTTTACACGGGAAACCTCTGTAATTGAATTCGACAGTAAATGTAGTAAGAATCTATTTACGTGTACTTGAGGTGTTTATTACACGTTCTTAATCATTTCTGGGAACTCTCATTGTGTATTTTAACAGTTTTACCAAAATTAGGCAGTTTGCTTAGAAGTATTTTCTAGAACCGTCACCATTTTAACTGACTAAAAAAAAAAAAAAAAAACGCCGAACCCAATCCTCCTTAATTGTAAACATAAACACTATTCTCGTCATTCCAAGGCTTTAGACACCACTTCTGAGCTCTGTAAACATGAACTCTTAATAATTGAAAGCACAGTCCCGTGAAAACGCCACCCGAAGTACCCGGATTTATAAACATTACCAGTATTTTCGTCATTTCACAGCTTTACACGGGAAACCTCTGTAATTGAATTCGACAGTATATGTAGTAAGAATCTATTTACGTGTACTTGAGGTGTTTATTACACGTTCTTAATCATTTCTGGGAACTCTCATTGTGTATTTTAACAGTTTTACCAAAATTAGGCAGTTTGCTTAGAAGTATTTACTAGAACCGTCACCATTTTAACTGACTAAAAAAAAAAAAAAAACGCCGAACCCAATCCTCCTTAATTGTAAACATAAACACTATTCTCGTCATTCCAAGGCTTTAGACACCACTTCTGAGCTCTGTAAACATGAACTCTTAATAATTGAAAGCACAAAACCATGAAAACGCCACCGGAAGTACCCGGACTTGTAAACATTACCAGTATTTTCGTCATTCCACAGCTTTACATGGGAAACCTCTGTAATTTAATTCGACAGTAAATGTAGTAAGAATCTATTTACGTGTACTTGAGGTGTTTATTACACGTTCTTAATCATTTCTGGGAACTCTCATTGTGTATTTTAACAGTTTTACCAAAATTAGGCAGTTTGCTTAGAAGTATTTTCTAGAACCGTCACCATTTTAAGTGATTCACACAAAACACGCCAAAGCCAAACCTCCTAAATTGTAAACATAAACACTATTCTCGTCATTCCAAGGCTTTAGACACCAATTCTGAGCTCTGTAAACATTAACTCTTAATAATTGAAAGCACAGAACCATGAAAACGCCACCGGAAGTACCCGGACTTGTAAACATTACCAGTATTTTCGTCATTTCACAGCTTTACCCGGGAAACCTCTGTAATTGAATTCGACAGTAAATGTAGAAAGAATCTATTTACGTGTACTTGAGGTGTTTATTACACGTTCTTAATCATTTCTGGGAACTCTCATTGTGTATTTTAACAGTTTTACCAAAATTAGGCAGTTTGCTTAGAAGTATTTTCTAGAACCGTCACCATTTTAACTGAATCACACACAAAAACGCCGAACCCAATCCTCCTTAATTGTAAACATAAACACTATTCTCGTCATTCCAAGGCTTTACACACCAATTCTGAGCTCTGTAAACATGAACTCTTAATAATTGAAAGCACAGAACCATGAAAACGCCACCCGAAGTACCCGGATTTATAAACATTACCAGTATTTTCGTCATTTCACAGCTTTACACGGGAAACCTCTGTAATTGAATTCGACAGTATATGTAGTAAGAATCTATTTACGTGTACTTGAGGTGTTTATTACACGTTCTTAATCATTTCTGGGAACTCTCATTGTGTATTTTAACAGTTTTACCAAAATTAGGCAGTTTGCTTAGAAGTATTTACTAGAATCGGCACCGTTTTAACTGACTAAAAAAAAAAAAAAAACGCCCAACCCAATCCTCCTTAATTGTAACCATAAACACTATTGTCGTCATTCCAAGGCTTTAGACACCACTTCTGAGCTCTGTAAACATGAACTCTTAATAATTGAAAGCACAGAACCATGAAAACGCCACCGGAAGTACCCGGACTTGTAAACATTACCAGTATTTTCGTCATTTCACAGCTTTACACGGGAAACCTCTGTAATTGAATTCGACAGTAAATGTAGTAAGAATCTATTTACGTGTACTTGAGGTGTTTATTACACGTTCTTAATCATTTCTGGGAACTCTCATTGTGTATTTTAACAGTTTTAACAAAATTAGGCAGTTTGCTTAGAAGTATTTTCTAGAACCGTCACCATTTTAAGTGATTCACACAAAACACGCCAAAGCCAAACCTCCTAAATTGTAAACATAAACACTATTCTCGTCATTCCAAGGCTTTAGACACCAATTCTGAGCTCTGTAAACATTAACTCTTAATAATTGAAAGCACAGAACCATGAAAACGCCACCGGAAGTACCCGGACTTGTAAACATTACCAGTATTTTCGTCATTTCACAGCTTTACCCGGGAAACCTCTGTAATTGAATTCGACAGTAAATGTAGTAAGAATCTATTTACGTGTACTTGAGGTGTTTATTACACGTTCTTAATCATTTCTGGGAACTCTCATTGTGTATTTTAACAGTTTTACCAAAATTAGGCAGTTTGCTTAGAAGTATTTTCTAGAACCGTCACCATTTTAACTGAATCACACACAAAAACGCCGAACCCAATCCTCCTTAATTGTAAACATAAACACTATTCTCGTCATTCCAAGGCTTTACACACCAATTCTGAGCTCTGTAAACATGAACTCTTAACAATTGAAAGCACAGAACCATGAAAACGCCACCCGAAGTACCCGGATTTATAAACATTACCAGTATTTTCGTCATTTCACAGCTTTACACGGGAAACCTCTGTAATTGAATTCGACAGTATATGTAGTAAGAATCTATTTACGTGTACTTGAGGTGTTTATTACACGTTCTTAATCATTTCTGGGAACTCTCATTGTGTATTTTAACAGTTTTACCAAAATTAGGCAGTTTGCTTAGAAGTATTTACTAGAACCGTCACCATTTTAACTGACTAAAAAAAAAAAAAAACGCCGAACCCAATCCTCCTTAATTGTAAACATAAACACTATTCTCGTCATTCCAAGGCTTTAGACACCACTTCTGAGCTCTGTAAACATGAACTCTTAATAATTGAAAGCACAGAACCATGAAAACGCCACCGGAAGTACCCAGACTTGTAAACATTACCAGTATTTTCCTCATTCCACAGCTTTACACGGGAAACCTCTGTAATTGAATTCGACAGTAAATGTAGTAAGAATCTATTTACGTGTACTTGAGGTGTTTATTACACGTTCTTAATCATTTCTGGGAACTCTCATTGTGTATTTTAACAGTTTTACCAAAATTAGGCAGTTTGCTTAGAAGTATTTTCTAGAACCGTCACCATTTTAAGTGATTCACACAAAACACGCCAAAGTCAAACCTCCTAAATTGTAAACATAAACACTATTCTCGTCATTCCAAGGCTTTAGACACCAATTCTGAGCTCTGTAAACATGAACTCTTAATAATTGAAAGCACAGAACCATGAAAACGCCACCGGAAGTACCCGGACTTGTAAACATTACCAGTATTTTCGTCATTTCACAGCTTTACCCGGGAAACCTCTGTAATTGAATTCGACAGTAAATGTAGTAAGAATCTATTTACGTGTACTTGAGGTGTTTATTACACGTTCTTAATCATTTCTGGGAACTCTCATTGTGTATTTTAACAGTTTTACCAAAATTAGGCAGTTTGCTTAGAAGTATTTTCTAGAACCGTCACCATTTTAACTGAATCACACACAAAAACGCCGAACCCAATCCTCCTTAATTGTAAACATAAACACTATTCTCGTCATTCCAAGGCTTTACACACCAATTCTGAGCTCTGTAAACATGAACTCTTAATAATTGAAAGCACAGAACCATGAAAACGCCACCCGAAGTACCCGGATTTATAAACATTACCAGTATTTTCGTCATTTCACAGCTTTACACGGGAAACCTCTGTAATTGAATTCGACAGTATATGTAGTAAGAATCTATTTACGTGTACTTGAGGTGTTTATTACACGTTCTTAATCATTTCTGGGAACTCTCATTGTGTATTTTAACAGTTTTACCAAAATTAGGCAGTTTGCTTAGAAGTATTTACTAGAATCGTCACCATTTTAACTGACTAAAAAAAAAAAAAAAAACGCCGAACCCAATCCTCCTTAATTGTAACCATAAACACTATTGTCGTCATTCCAAGGCTTTAGACACCACTTCTGAGCTCTGTAAACATGAACTCTTAATAATTGAAAGCACAGAACCATGAAAACGCCACCGGAAGTACCCGGACTTGTAAACATTACCAGTATTTTCGTCATTTCACAGCTTTACACGGGAAACCTCTGTAATTGAATTCGACAGTAAATGTAGTAAGAATCTATTTACGTGTACTTGAGGTGTTTATTACACGTTCTTAATCATTTCTGGGAACTCTCATTGTGTATTTTAACAGTTTTACCAAAATTAGGCAGTTTGCTTAGAAGTATTTTCTAGAACCGTCACCATTTTAACTGAATCACACACAAAAACGCCGAACCCAATCCTCCTTAATTGTAAACATAAACACTATTCTCGTCATTCCAAGGCTTTACACACCAATTCTGAGCTCTGTAAACATGAACTCTTAATAATTGAAAGCACAGTCCCGTGAAAACGCCACCCGAAGTACCCGGATTTATAAACATTACCAGTATTTTCGTCATTTCACAGCTTTACACGGGAAACCTCTGTGATTGAATTCGACAGTATATGTAGTAAGAATCTATTTACGTGTACTTGAGGTGTTTATTACACGTTCTTAATCATTTCTGGGAACTCTCATTGTGTATTTTAACAGTTTTACCAAAATTAGGCAGTTTGCTTAGAAGTATTTACTAGAACCGTCACCATTTTAACTGACTAAAAAAAAAAAAAAAAACGCCGAACCC
Organism: Myotis daubentonii; assembly: GCF_963259705.1. Lineage (NCBI taxonomy): Eukaryota > Metazoa > Chordata > Mammalia > Chiroptera > Vespertilionidae > Myotis > Myotis daubentonii. Next base: position 158,485 of record NC_081848.1, read on the forward strand.
AATCCTCCTTAATTGTAAACATAAACACTATTCTCGTCATTCCAAGGCTTTAGACACCACTTCTGAGCTCTGTAAACATGAACTCTTAATAATTGAAAGCACAGAACCATGAAAACGCCACCGGAAGTACCCGGACTTGTAAACATTACCAGTATTTTCGTCATTCCACAGCTTTACACGGGAAACCTCTGTAATTGAATTCGACAGTAAATGTAGTAAGAATCTATTTACGTGTACTTGAGGTGTTTATTACACGTTCTTAATCATTTCTGGGAACTCTCATTGTGTATTTTAACAGTTTTACCAAAATTAGGCAGTTTGCTGAGAAGTAATTACTAGAACCGTCACCATTTTAACTGATTCACAAAAAAAAACGCCAAACCCAATCCTCCTTAATTGTAAACATAAACACTATTCTCGTGATTCCAAGGCTTTAGACACCAATTCTGAGCTCTGTAAACAGGAACTCTTAATAATTGAAAGGACAGAACCGTAAAAACGCCACCGGAAGTACCCGGACTTGTAAACATTACCAGTATTTTCGTCATTTCACAGCTTTCCAAGGGAAACCTCTGTGATTGAATTCGACAGTAAATGTAGTTAAAATCTGTTTTCGTGTACTTGAGGTGTTTATTACACGTTCTTAATCATTTCTGGGCACTGTCATTGTGTATTTTAACAGTTTTAGCAAAATTAGACATTTTGCATAGAAGTATTTACCGGAACCCTCACCATTTCAACTGATTCACACAAAACACGCCAAAGCCAAACCTCCTAAATTAAAAACATAAACACTATTCTCGTCATTCCAAGGCTTTAGACAACTACTCTTAGCTCTGTAAACATGAACTCTTAATAATTGAAAGCACAGTCCCGTGAAAACGCCACCCGAAGTACCCGGATTTATAAACATTACCAGTATTTTCGTCATTTCACAGCTTTACACGGGAAACCTCTGTAATTGAATTCGACAGTAAATGTAGTGAGAATCTATTTACGTGTACTTGAGGTGTTTATTACACGTTCTTAATCATTTCTGGGAACACTCATTGTGTATTTTAACAGTTTTACAAAAATTAGGCAGTTTGCTTAGAAGTATTTACTAGAACCGTCACCTTTTTAACTGAATCACACACAAAAACGCCGAAACCAATCCTCCTTAATTGTAAACATAAACACTATTCTCGTCATTCCAAGGCTTTACACACCACTTCTGAGCTCTGTAAACATGAACTCTTAATAATTGAAAGCACAGTCCCGTGAAAACGCCACCCGAAGTACCCGGACTTGTAAACATTACCAGTATTTTCGTCATTTCACAGCTTTCCAATGGAAACCTCCCTGATTGAATTCGACAGTAAATGTAGTTAAAATCTGTTTATGTGTACTTGAAGTGTTTCTTCCACGTTTTTAATCATTTCTGGGAACTCTCATTTTGTATTATCAGTTTTACCAAAATTAGGCAGTTTGCTTAGAAGTATTTACTGAAACCATCACCATTTTAACTGATTCACAAAAAAAAACGCCAAAGCCAATCGTCCTTAATTGTAAACATAAAAACTATTCTCGTGATTCCAAGGCTTTAGACACCAATTCTGAGCTCTGTAAATAGGAACTCTTAATAATTGAAAGCACAGAACCGTAAAAACGCCACCCGAAGTACCCGGACTTGTAAACATTACCAGTATATTCGTCATTTCACAGCTTTCCACTGGAAACCTCTGTGATTGAATTCGACAGTAAATGTAGTAAGAATCTATTTACGTGTACTTGAGGTGTTTATTACACGTTCTCAATCATTTCTGGGCACTCTCATTGTGTATTTTAACATTTTTAGCAAAATTAGACATTTTGCATAGAAGTATTTACCAGAACCGTCACCATTTCAACTGATTCACACAAAACACGCCAAAGCCAAACCTCCTAAATTGTAAACATAAACACTATTCTCGTCATTCCAAGGCTTTAGACAACTACTCTGAGCTCTGTAAACATGAACTCTTAATAATTGAAAGCACAGTCCCGTGAAAACGCCACCCGAAGTACCCGGATTTATAAACATTACCAGTATTTTCGTCATTTCACAGCTTTACACGGGAAACCTCTGTAATTGAATTCGACAGTAAATGTAGTGAGAATCTATTTACGTGTACTTGAGGTGTTTATTACACGTTCTTAATCATTTCTGGGAACTCTCATTGTGTATTTTAACAGTTTTACCAAAATTAGGCAGTTTGCTTAGAAGTATTTACTAGAACCGTCACCATTTTAACTGAATCACACACAAAAACGCCGAAACCAATCCTCCTTAATTGTAAACATAAACACTATTCTCGTCATTCCAAGGCTTTACACACCAATTCTGAGCTCTGTAAACATGAACTCTTAATAATTGAAAGCACAGTCCCGTGAAAACGCCACCCGAAGTACCCGGACTTGTAAACATTACCAGTATTTTCGTCATTTCACAGCTTTCCACTGGAAACCTCCCTGATTGAATTCGACAGTAAATGTAGTTAAAATCTGTTTATGTGTACTTGAAGTGTTTCTTCCACGTTTTTAATCATTTCTGGGAACTCTCATTTTGTATTATCAGTTTTACCAAAATTAGGCAGTTTGCTTAGAAGTATTTACTGAAACCGTCACCATTTTAACTGATTCACAAAAAAAAAAAACGCCAAAGCCAATCCTCCTTAATTGTAAACATAAAAACTATTCTCGTGATTCCAAGGCTTTAGACGCCAATTCTGAGCTCTGTAAATAGGAACTCTTAATAATTGAAAGCACAGAACCGTAAAAACGCCACCGGAAGTACCGGGACTTGTAAACATTACCAGTATATTCGTCATTTCACAGCTTTCCACGGGAAACCTCTGTGATTGAATTCGACAGTAAATGTAGTAAGAATCTATTTACGTGTACTTGAGGTGTTTATTACACGTTCTCAATCATTTCTGGGCACTCTCATTGTGTATTTTAACATTTTTAGCAAAATTAGACATTTTGCATAGAAGTATTTACCGGAACCGTCACCATTTCAACTGATTCACACAAAACACGCCAAAGCCAAACCTCCTAAATTGTAAACATAAACAATATTCTCGTCATTCCAAGGCTTTAGACAACTACTCTGAGCTCTGTAAACATGAACTCTTAATAATTGAAAGCACAGTCCCGTGAAAACGCCACCCGAAGTACCCGGATTTATAAACATTACCAGTATTTTCGTCATTTCACAGCTTTACACGGGAAACCTCTGTAATTGAATTCGACAGTAAATGTAGTGAGAATCTATTTACGTGTACTTGAGGTGTTTATTACACGTTCTTAATCATTTCTGGGAACTCTCATTGTGTATTTTAACAGTTTTACCAAAATTAGGCAGTTTGCTTAGAAGTATTTACTAGAACCGTCACCATTTTAACTGAATCACACACAAAAACGCCGAACCCAATCCTCCTTAATTGTAAACATAAACACTATTCTCGTCATTCCAAGGCTTTACACACCAATTCTGAGCTCTGTAAACATGAACTCTTAATAATTGAAAGCACAGTCCCGTGAAAACGCCACCGGAAGTACCCGGACTTGTAAACATTCAGAGTATTTTCGTCATTCCACAGCTTTCCCCTGGAAACCTCCGTAATTAAATACGACATTAAATGTAGTAAGAATCTGTTTACGTGTACTTGAAGTGTTTCTTCCATGTTTTTAATCATTTCTGGAAACTATCTTTGTGTATTTTAACAGTTTTAGCAAAATTAGGCAGTTTGCTTAGAATTTATTTACTAGAACCGTCACCATTTTAACTGAATCACAAAAAACAACGCCGAACCCAATCCTCCTATATTGTAAACATAAACACTATTCTCGTCATTCCAAGGCTTTAGACACCTACTCTGAGCTCTGTAAACATGAACTCTTAATAATTGAAAGCACAGTCCCGTGAAAACGCCACCCGAAGTACCCGGATTTATAAACATTACCAGTATTTTCGTCATTTCACAGCTTTACCCGGGAAACCTCTGTAATTGAATTCGACAGTAAATGTAGTAAGAATCTATTTACGTGTACTTGAGGTGTTTATTACACGTTCTTAATCATTTCTGGGAACTCTCATTGTGTATTTTAACAGTTTTACCAAAATGAGGCAGTTTGCTTAGAAGTATTTACTAGAACCGTCACCATTTTAACTGATTCACACACAAAAACGCCGAACCCAATCCTCCTTAATTGTAAACATAAACACTATTCTCGTCATTCCAAGGCTTTACACACCAATTCTGAGCTCTGTAAACATGAACTCTTAATAATTGAAAGCACAGTCCCGTGAAAACGCCACCCGAAGTACCCGGACTTGTAAACATTACCAGTATTTTCGTCATTTCACAGCTTTCCACTGGAAACCTCCGTGATTGAATTCGACAGTAAATGTAGTTAAAATCTATTTATGTGTACTTGAAGTGTTTCTTCCACGTTTTTAATCATTTCTGGGAACTCTCATTTTGTATTATCAGTTTTACCAAAATTAGACAGTTTGCTTAGAAGTATTTACTGAAACCGTCACCATTTTAACTGATTCACAAAAAAAACGCCAAAGCCAATCCTCCCAAATTGTAACCATAAACACTATTCTCGTCATTCCAAGGCTTTAGACACCACTTCTGAGCTCTGTAAACATGAACTCTTAATAATTGAAAGCACAGTCCCGTGAAAACGCCACCCGAAGTACCCGGATTTATAAACATTACCAGTATTTTCGTCATTTCACAGCTTTACACGGGAAACCTCTGTAATTGAATTCGACAGTATATGTAGTAAGAATCTATTTACGTGTACTTGAGGTGTTTATTACACGTTCTTAATCATTTCTGAGAACTCTCATTGTGTATTTTAACAGTTTTACCAAAATTAGGCAGTTTGCTTAGAAGTATTTACTAGAACCGTCACCATTTTAACTGACTAAAAAAAAAAAAAAACGCCGAACCCAATCCTCCTTAATTGTAAACATAAACACTATTCTCGTCATTCCAAGGCTTTAGACACCACTTCTGAGCTCTGTAAACATGAACTCTTAATAATTGAAAGCACAGAACCATGAAAACGCCACCGGAAGTACGCGGACTTGTAAACATTACCAGTATTTTGGTCATTCCACAGCTTTACACGGGAAACCTCTGTAATTGAATTCGACAGTAAATGTAGTAAGAATCTATTTACGTGTACTTGAGGTGTTTATTACACGTTCTTAATCATTTCTGGGAACTCTCATTGTGTATTTTAACAGTTTTACCAAAATTAGGCAGTTTGCTTAGAAGTATTTTCTAGAACCGTCACCATTTTAAGTGATTCACACACAAAAACGCCGAACCCAATCCTCCTTAATTGTAAACATAAACACTATTCTCGTCATTCCAAGGCTTTACACACCAATTCTGAGCTCTGTAAACATGAACTCTTAATAATTGAAAGCACAGAACCATGAAAACGCCACCCGAAGTACCCGGATTTATAAACATTACCAGTAGTTTCGTCATTTCACAGCTTTACACGGGAAACCTCTGTAATTGAATTCGACAGTATATGTAGTAAGAATCTATTTACGTGTACTTGAGGTGTTTATTACACGTTCTTAATCATTTCTGGGAACTCTCATTGTGTATTTTAACAGTTTTACCAAAATTAGGCAGTTTGCTTAGAAGTATTTACTAGAATCGTCACCATTTTAACTGACTAAAAAAAAAAACAAAAACGCCCAACCCAATCCTCCTTAATTGTAACCATAAACACTATTGTCGTCATTCCAAGGCTTTAGACACCACTTCTGAGCTCTGTAAACATGAACTCTTAATAATTGAAAGCACAGAACCATGAAAACGCCACCGGAAGTACCCGGACTTGTAAACATTACCAGTATTTTCGTCATTTCACAGCTTTACACGGGAAACCTCTGTAATTGAATTCGACAGTAAATGTAGTAAGAATCTATTTACGTGTACTTGAGGTGTTTATTACACGTTCTTAATCATTTCTGGGAACTCTCATTGTGTATTTTAACAGTTTTACCAAAATTAGGCAGTTTGCTTAGAAGTATTTTCTAGAACCGTCACCATTTTAACTGAATCACACACAAAAACGCCGAACCCAATCCTCCTTAATTGTAAACATAAACACTATTCTCGTCATTCCAAGGCTTTACACACCAATTCTGAGCTCTGTAAACATGAACTCTTAATAATTGAAAGCACAGTCCCGTGAAAACGCCACCCGAAGTACCCGGATTTATAAACATTACCAGTATTTTCGTCATTTCACAGCTTTACACGGGAAACCTCTGTGATTGAATTCGACAGTATATGTAGTAAGAATCTATTTACGTGTACTTGAGGTGTTTATTACACGTTCTTAATCATTTCTGGGATCTCTCATTGTGTATTTTAACAGTTTTACCAAAATTAGGCAGTTTGCTTAGAAGTATTTACTAGAACCGTCACCATTTTAACTGACTAAAAAAAAAAAAAAAAACGCCGAACCCAATCCTCCTTAATTGTAAACATAAACACTATTCTCGTCATTCCAAGGCTTTACACACCACTTCTGAGCTCTGTAAACATGAACTCTTAATAATTGAAAGCACAGTCCCGTGAAAACGCCACCCGAAGTACCCGGACTTGTAAACATTACCAGTATTTTCGTCATTTCACAGCTTTCCACTGGAAACCTCCCTGATTGAATTCGACAGTAAATGTAGTTAAAATCTGTTTATGTGTACTTGAAGTGTTTCTTCCACGTTTTTAATCATTTCTGGGAACTCTCATTTTGTATTATCAGTTTTACCAAAATTAGGCAGTTTGCTTAGAAGTATTTACTGAAACCATCACCATTTTAACTGATTCACAAAAAAAAACGCCAAAGCCAATCGTCCTTAATTGTAAACATAAAAACTATTCTCGTGATTCCAAGGCTTTAGACACCAATTCTGAGCTCTGTAAATAGGAACTCTTAATAATTAAAAGCACAGAACCGTAAAAAAGCCACCGGAAGTACCCGGACTTTTAAACATTACCAGTATATTCGTCATTTCACAGCTTTCCACGGGAAACCTCTGTGATTGAATTCGACAGTAAATGTAGTAAGAATCTATTTACGTGTACTTGAGGTGTTTATTACACGTTCTCAATCATTTCTGGGCACTCTCATTGTGTATTTTAACATTTTTAGCAAAATTAGACATTTTGCATAGAAGTATTTACCGGAACCGTCACCATTTCAACTGATTCACACAAAACACGCCAAAGCCAAACCTCCTAAATTGTAAACATAAACACTATTCTCGTCATTCCAAGGCTTTAGACAACTACTCTGAGCTCTGTAAACATGAACTCTTAATAATTGAAAGCACAGTCCCGTGAAAACGCCACCCGAAGTACCCGGATTTATAAACATTACCAGTATTTTCGTCATTTCACAGCTTTACACGGGAAACCTCTGTAATTGAATTCGACAGTAAATGTAGTGAGAATCTATTTACGTGTACTTGAGGTGTTTATTACACGTTCTTAATCATTTCTGGGAACTCTCATTGTGTATTTTAACAGTTTTACCAAAATTAGGCAGTTTGCTTAGAAGTATTTACTAGAACCGTCACCATTTTAACTGAATCACACACAAAAACGCCGAACCAAATCCCCCTTAATTGTAAACATAAACACTATTCTCGTCATTCCAAGGCTTTCCACACCAATTCTGAGCTCTGTAAACATGAACTCTTAATAATTGAAAGCACAGTCCCTTGAAAACGCCACCGGAAGTACCCGGACTTGTAAACATTAAGAGTATTTTCGTCATTCCACAGCTTTCCCCTGGAAACCTCCGTAATTAAATACGACATTAAATGTAATAAGAATCTGTTTACGTGTACTTGAAGTGTTTCTTCCATGTTTTTAATCATTTCTGGAAACTATCATTGTGTATTTTAACAGTTTTAGCAAAATTAGGCAGTTTGCTTAGAATTTATTTACTAGAACCGTCACCATTTTAACTGAATCACAAAAAAAAACGCCGAACCCAATCCTCCTATATTGTAAACATAAACACTATTCTCGTCATTCCAAGGCTTTAGACACCTACTCTGAGCTCTGTAAACATGAACTCTTAATAATTGAAAGCACAGTCCCGTGAAAACGCCACCCGAAGTACCCGGATTTATAAACATTACCAGTATTTTCGTCATTTCACAGCTTTACCCGGGAAACCTCTGTAATTGAATTCGACAGTAAATGTAGTAAGAATCTATTTACGTGTACTTGAGGTGTTTATTACACGTTCTTAATCATTTCTGGGAACTCTCATTGTGTATTTTAACAGTTTTACCAAAATTAGGCAGTTTGCTTAGAAGTATTTACTAGAACCGTCACCATTTTAACTGACTAAAAAAAAAAAAAAAACGCCCAACCCAATCCTCCTTAATTGTAAACATAAACACTATTCTCGTCATTCCAAGGCTTTAGACACCACTTCTGAGCTCTGTAAACATGAACTCTTAATAATTGAAAGCACAGAACCATGAAAACGCCACCGGAAGTACCCGGACTTGTAAACATTACCAGTATTTTCGTCATTCCACAGCTTTCCACGGGAAACCTCTGTGATTGAATTCGACAGTAAATGTAGTAAGAATCTATTTACATGTACTTGAGGTGTTTATTACACGTTCTTAATCATTTCTGGGAACTCTCATTGTGTATTTTAACAGTTTTACCAAAATTAGGCAGTTTGCTGAGAAGTAATTACTAGAACCGTCACCATTTTAACTGATTCACAAAAAAAAACGCCAAAGCCAATCCTCCTTAATTGTAAACATAAACACTATTCTCGTGATTCCAAGGCTTTAGACACCAATTCTGAGCTCTGTAAATAGGAACTCTTAATAATTGAAAGCACAGAACCGTAAAAACGCCACCGGAAGTACCCGGACTTGTAAACATTACCAGTATATTCGTCATTTCACAGCTTTCCACTGGAAACCTCTGTGATTGAATTCGACAGTAAATGTAGTAAGAATCTATTTACGTGTACTTGAGGTGTTTATTACACGTTCTCAATCATTTCTGGGCACTCTCATTGTGTATTTTAACATTTTTAGCAAAATTAGACATTTTGCATAGAAGTATTTACCAGAACCGTCACCATTTCAACTGATTCACACAAAACACGCCAAAGCCAAACCTCCTAAATTGTAAACATAAACACTATTCTCGTCATTCCAAGGCTTTAGACAACTACTCTGAGCTCTGTAAACATGAACTCTTAATAATTGAAAGCACAGTCCCGTGAAAACGCCACCCGAAGTACCCGGATTTATAAACATTACCAGTATTTTCGTCATTTCACAGCTTTACACGGGAAACCTCTGTAATTGAATTCGACAGTAAATGTAGTGAGAATCTATTTACGTGTACTTGAGGTGTTTATTACACGTTCTTAATCATTTCTGGGAACTCTCATTGTGTATTTTAACAGTTTTACCAAAATTAGGCAGTTTGCTTAGAAGTATTTACTAGAACCGTCACCATTTTAACTGAATCACACACAAAAACGCCGAAACCAATCCTCCTTAATTGTAAACATAAACACTATTCTCGTCATTCCAAGGCTTTACACACCAATTCTGAGCTCTGTAAACATGAACTCTTAATAATTGAAAGCACAGTCCCGTGAAAACGCCACCCGAAATACCCGGACTTGTAAACATTACCAGTATTTTCGTCATTTCACAGCTTTCCACTGGAAACCTCCCTGATTGAATTCGATAGTAAATGTAGTTAAAATCTGTTTATGTGTACTTGAAGTGTTTCTTCCACGTTTTTAATCATTTCTGGGAACTCTCATTTTGTATTATCAGTTTTACCAAAATTAGGCAGTTTGCTTAGAAGTTTTTCCTGAAACCGTCACCATTTTAACTGATTCACAAAAAAAAACGCCAAAGCCAATCCTCCTTAATTGTAAACATAAAAACTATTCTCGTGATTCCAAGGCTTTAGACGCCAATTCTGAGCTCTGTAAATAGGAACTCTTAATAATTGAAAGCACAGAACCGTAAAAACGCCACCGGAAGTACCCGGACTTGTAAACATTACCAGTATATTCGTCATTTCACAGCTTTCCACGGGAAACCTCTGTGATTGAATTCGACAGTAAATGTAGTAAGAATCTATTTACGTGTACTTGAGGTGTTTATTACACGTTCTCAATCATTTCTGGGCACTCTCATTGTGTATTTTAACATTTTTAGCAAAATTAGACATTTTGCATAGAAGTATTTACCGGAACCGTCACCATTTCAACTGATTCACACAAAACACGCCAAAGCCAAACCTCCTAAATTGTAAACATAAACACTATTCTCGTCATTCCAAGGCTTTACACACCAATTCTGAGCTCTGTAAACATGAACTCTTAATAATTGAAAGCACAGTCCCGTGAAAACGCCACCGGAAGTACCCGGACTTGTAAACATTAAGAGTATTTTCGTCATTCCACAGCTTTCCCCTGGAAACCTCCGTAATTAAATACGACATTAAATGTAGTAAGAATCTGTTTACGTGTACTTGAAGTGTTTCTTCCATGTTTTCAATCATTTCTGGAAACTATCTTTGTGTATTTTAACAGTTTTAGCAAAATTAGGCAGTTTGCTTAGAATTTATTTACTAGAACCGTCACCATTTTAACTGAATCACAAAAAACAACTCCGAACCCAATCCTCCTATATTGTAAACATAAACACTATTCTCGTCATTCCAAGGCTTTAGACACCTACTCTGAGCTCTGTAAACATGAACTCTTAATAATTGAAAGCACAGTCCCGTGAAAACGCCACCCGAACTACCCGGATTTATAAACATTACCAGTATTTTCGTCATTTCACAGCTTTACCCGGGAAACCTCTGTAATTGAATTCGACAGTAAATGTAGTAAGAATCTATTTACGTGTACTTGAGGTGTTTATTACACGTTCTTAATCATTTCTGGGAACTCTCATTGTGTATTTTAACAGTTTTACCAAAATGAGGCAGTTTGCTTAGAAGTATTTACTAGAACCGTCACCATTTTAACTGATTCACACACAAAAACGCCGAACCCAATCCTCCTTAATTGTAAACATAAACACTATTCTCGTCATTCCAAGGCTTTACACACCAATTCTGAGCTCTGTAAACATGAACTCTTAATAATTGAAAGCACAGTCCCGTGAAAACGCCACCCGAAGTACCCGGACTTGTAAACATTACCAGTATTTTCGTCATTTCACAGCTTTCCACTGGAAACCTCCGTGATTGAATTCGACAGTAAATGTAGTTAAAATCTATTTATGTGTACTTGAAGTGTTTCTTCCACGTTTTTAATCATTTCTGGGAACTCTCATTTTGTATTATCAGTTTTACCAAAATTAGACAGTTTGCTTAGAAGTATTTACTGAAACCGTCACCATTTTAACTGATTCACAAAAAAAACGCCAAAGCGAATCCTCCCAAATTGTAAACATAAACACTATACTCGTCATTCCAAGGCTTTAGACACCAATTCTGAGCTCTGTAAACATGATCTCTTAATAATTGAAAGCACAGAACCATGAAAACGCCACCGGAAGTACCCGGACTTGTAAACATTACCAGTATTTTCGTCATTCCACAGCTTTCCACGGGAAACCTCTGTGATTGAATTCGACAGTAAATGTAGTAAGAATCTATTTATGTGTACTTGAGGTGTTTATTACACGTTCTTAATCATTTCTGGGCACTGTCATTGCGTATTTTAACAGTTTTAGCAAAATTAGACATTTTGCATAGAAGTATTTACCGGAACCGTCACCATTTTAACTGATTCACACAAAACACGCCAAAGCCAAACCTCCTAAATTGTAAACATAAACACTATTCTCGCCATTCCAAGGCTTTAGACACCAATTCTGAGCTCTGTAAACATGAACTCTTAATAATTGAAAGCCCAGTCCCGTAAAACGCCACCCGAAGTACCCGTATTTGTAAACATTACCAGTATTTTCGTCATTTCACAGCTTTCCACTGGAAACCTCTGTGATTGAATTCGACAGTAAATGTAGTTAAAATCTGTTTACGTGTACTTGAAGTGTTTCTTCCACGTTTTTAATCATTTCTGGGAAATCTCATTGTGTATTTTCAGTTTTACCAAAATTAGACAAATTTGCTTAGAAGTATTTACTGAAACCGTCACCATTTTAACTGATTCACAAAAAAGAACGCCAAAGCCAATCCTCCTTAATTGTAAACATAAACACTATTCTCGTGATTCCAAGGTTTTAGACACCAATTCTGAGCTCTGTAAACAGGAACTCTTAATAATTGAAAGCACAGAACCGTAAAAACGCCACCGGAAGTACCCGGACTTGTAAACATTACCAGTATTTTCGTCATTTCACAGCTTTCCAAGGGAAACCTCTGTGATTGAATTCGACAGTAAATGTAGTAAGAATCTATTTATGTGTACTTGAGGTGTTTATTACACGTTCTTAATCATTTCTGGGCACTGTCATTGCGTATTTTAACAGTTTTAGCAAAATTAGACATTTTGCATAGAAGTATTTACCGGAACCGTCACCATTTTAACTGATTCACACAAAACACGCCAAAGCCAAACCTCCTAAATTGTAAACATAAACACTATTCTCGTCATTCCAAGGCTTTAGACACCAATTCTGAGCTCTGTAAACATAAACTCTTAATAATTGAAAGCACAGAACCATGAAAACGCCACCGGAAGTACCCGGACTTGTAAACATTACCAGTATTTTCGTCATTCCACAGCTTTACACGGGAAACCTCTGTAATTGAATTCGACAGTAAATGTAGTAAGAATCTATTTACGTGTACTTGAGGTGTTTATTACACGTTCTTAATCATTTCTGGGAACTCTCATTGTGTATTTTAACAGTTTTACCAAAATTAGGCAGTTTGCTTAGAAGTATTTTCTAGAACCGTCACCATTTTAAGTGATTCACACAAAACACGCCAAAGTCAAACCTCCTAAATTGTAAACATAAACACTATTCTCGTCATTCCAAGGCTTTAGACACCAATTCTGAGCTCTGTAAACATGAACTCTTAATAATTGAAAGCACAGAACCATGAAAACGCCACCGGAAGTACCCGGACTTGTAAACATTACCAGTATTTTCGTCATTTCACAGCTTTACACGGGAAACCTCTGTAATTGAATTCGACAGTAAGTGTAGTAAGAATCTATTTACGTGTACTTGAGGTGTTTATTACACGTTCTTAATCATTTCTGGGAACTCTCATTGTGTATTTTAACAGTTTTACCAAAATTAGGCAGTTTGCTTAGAAGTATTTTCTAGAACCGTCACCATTTTAACTGAATCACACACAAAAACGCCGAACCCAATCCTCCTTAATTGTAAACATAAACACTATTCTCGTCATTCCAAGGCTTTACACACCAATTCTGAGCTCTGTAAACATGAACTCTTAATAATTGAAAGCACAGAACCATGAAAACGCCACCCGAAGTACCCGGATTTATAAACATTACCAGTATTTTCGTCATTTCACAGCTTTACACGGGAAACCTTTGTAATTGAATTCGACAGTATATGTAGTAAGAATCTATTTACGTGTACTTGAGGTGTTTATTACACGTTCTTAATCATTTCTGGGAACTCTCATTGTGTATTTTAACAGTTTTACCAAAATTAGGCAGTTTGCTTAGAAGTATTTACTAGAATCGTCACCATTTTAACTGACTAAAAAAAAAAAAAAAAACGCCCAACCCAATCCTCCTTAATTGTAACCATAAACACTATTGTCGTCATTCCAAGGCTTTAGACACCACTTCTGAGCTCTGTAAACATGAACTCTTAATAATTGAAAGCACAGAACCATGAAAACGCCACCGGAAGTACCCGGACTTGTAAACATTACCAGTATTTTCGTCATTTCACAGCTTTACACGGGAAACCTCTGTAATTGAATTCGACAGTAAATGTAGTAAGAATCTATTTACGTGTACTTGAGGTGTTTATTACACGTTCTTAATCATTTCTGGGAACTCTCATTGTGTATTTTAACAGTTTTACCAAAATTAGGCAGTTTGCTTAGAAGTATTTTCTAGAACCGTCACCATTTTAACTGAATCACACACAAAAACGCCGAACCCAATCCTCCTTAATTGTAAACATAAACACTATTCTCGTCATTCCAAGGCTTTACACACCAATTCTGAGCTCTGTAAACATGAACTCTTAATAATTGAAAGCACAGTCCCGTGAAAACGCCACCCGAAGTACCCGGATTTATAAACATTACCAGTATTTTCGTCATTTCACAGCTTTACACGGGAAACCTCTGTGATTGAATTCGACAGTATATGTAGTAAGAATCTATTTACGTGTACTTGAGGTGTTTATTACACGTTCTTAATCATTTCTGGGAACTCTCATTGTGTATTTTAACAGTTTTACCAAAATTAGGCAGTTTGCTTAGAAGTATTTACTAGAACCGTCACCATTTTAACTGACTAAAAAAAAAAAAAAAAACGCCGAACCCAATCCTCCTTAATTGTAAACATAAACACTATTCTCGTCATTCCAAGGCTTTAGACACCACTTCTGAGCTCTGTAAACATGAACTCTTAATAATTGAAAGCACAGAACCATGAAAACGCCACCGGAAGTACCCGGACTTGTAAACATTACCAGTATTTTCGTCATTCCACAGCTTTACACGGGAAACCTCTGTAATTGAATTCGACAGTAAATGTAGTAAGAATCTATTTATGTGTACTTGAGGTGTTTATTACACGTTCTTAATCATTTCTGGGCACTGTCATTGCGTATTTTAACAGTTTTAGCAAAATTAGACATTTTGCATAGAAGTATTTACCGGAACCGTCACCATTTTAACTGATTCACACAAAACACGCCAAAGCCAAACCTCCTAAATTGTAAACATAAACACTATTCTCGTCATTCCAAGGCTTTAGACACCAATTCTGAGCTCTGTAAACATGAACTCTTAATAATTGAAAGCACAGAACCATGAAAACGCCACCGGAAGTACCCGGACTTGTAAACATTACCAGTATTTTCGTCATTCCACAGCTTTACACGGGAAACCTCTGTAATTGAATTCGACAGTAAATGTAGTAAGAATCTATTTACGTGTACTTGAGGTGTTTATTACACGTTCTTAATCATTTCTGGGAACTCTCATTGTGTATTTTAACAGTTTTACCAAAATTAGGCAGTTTGCTTAGAAGTATTTTCTAGAACCGTCACCATTTTAAGTGATTCACACAAAACACGCCAAAGTCAAACCTCCTAAATTGTAAACATAAACACTATTCTCGTCATTCCAAGGCTTTAGACACCAATTCTGAGCTCTGTAAACATGAACTCTTAATAATTGAAAGCACAGAACCATGAAAACGCCACCGGAAGTACCCGGACTTGTAAACATTACCAGTATTTTCGTCATTTCACAGCTTTACACGGGAAACCTCTGTAATTGAATTCGACAGTAAGTGTAGTAAGAATCTATTTACGTGTACTTGAGGTGTTTATTACACGTTCTTAATCATTTCTGGGAACTCTCATTGTGTATTTTAACAGTTTTACCAAAATTAGGCAGTTTGCTTAGAAGTATTTTCTAGAACCGTCACCATTTTAACTGAATCACACACAAAAACGCCGAACCCAATCCTCCTTAATTGTAAACATAAACACTATTCTCGTCATTCCAAGGCTTTACACACCAATTCTGAGCTCTGTAAACATGAACTCTTAATAATTGAAAGCACAGAACCATGAAAACGCCACCGGAAGTACCCGGATTTATAAACATTACCAGTATTTTCGTCATTTCACAGCTTTACACGGGAAACCTTTGTAATTGAATTCGACAGTATATGTAGTAAGAATCTATTTACGTGTACTTGAGGTGTTTATTACACGTTCTTAATCATTTCTGGGAACTCTCATTGTGTATTTTAACAGTTTTACCAAAATTAGGCAGTTTGCTTAGAAGTATTTACTAGAATCGTCACCATTTTAACTGACTAAAAAAAAAAAAAAAAACGCCCAACCCAATCCTCCTTAATTGTAACCATAAACACTATTGTCGTCATTCCAAGGCTTTAGACACCACTTCTGAGCTCTGTAAACATGAACTCTTAATAATTGAAAGCACAGAACCATGAAAACGCCACCGGAAGTACCCGGACTTGTAAACATTACCAGTATTTTCGTCATTTCACAGCTTTACACGGGAAACCTCTGTAATTGAATTCGACAGTAAATGTAGTAAGAATCTATTTACGTGTACTTGAGGTGTTTATTACACGTTCTTAATCATTTCTGGGAACTCTCATTGTGTATTTTAACAGTTTTACCAAAATTAGGCAGTTTGCTTAGAAGTATTTTCTAGAACCGTCACCATTTTAACTGAATCACACACAAAAACGCCGAACCCAATCCTCCTTAATTGTAAACATAAACACTATTCTCGTCATTCCAAGGCTTTACACACCAATTCTGAGCTCTGTAAACATGAACTCTTAATAATTGAAAGCACAGTCCCGTGAAAACGCCACCCGAAGTACCCGGATTTATAAACATTACCAGTATTTTCGTCATTTCACAGCTTTACACGGGAAACCTCTGTGATTGAATTCGACAGTATATGTAGTAAGAATCTATTTACGTGTACTTGAGGTGTTTATTACACGTTCTTAATCATTTCTGGGAACTCTCATTGTGTATTTTAACAGTTTTACCAAAATTAGGCAGTTTGCTTAGAAGTATTTACTAGAACCGTCACCATTTTAACTGACTAAAAAAAAAAAAAAAAACGCCGAACCCAATCCTCCTTAATTGTAAACATAAACACTATTCTCGTCATTCCAAGGCTTTAGACACCACTTCTGAGCTCTGTAAACATGAACTCTTAATAATTGAAAGCACAGAACCATGAAAACGCCACCGGAAGTACCCGGACTTGTAAACATTACCAGTATTTTCGTCATTCCACAGCTTTACACGGGAAACCTCTGTAATTGAATTCGACAGTAAATGTAGTAAGAATCTATTTACGTGTACTTGAGGTGTTTATTACACGTTCTTAATCATTTCTGGGAACTCTCATTGTGTATTTTAACAGTTTTACCAAAATTAGGCAGTTTGCTGAGAAGTAATTACTAGAACCGTCACCATTTTAACTGATTCACAAAAAAAAACGCCAAACCCAATCCTCCTTAATTGTAAACATAAACACTATTCTCGTGATTCCAAGGCTTTAGACACCAATTCTGAGCTCTGTAAACAGGAACTCTTAATAATTGAAAGGACAGAACCGTAAAAACGCCACCGGAAGTACCCGGACTTGTAAACATTACCAGTATTTTCGTCATTTCACAGCTTTCCAAGGGAAACCTCTGTGATTGAATTCGACAGTAAATGTAGTTAAAATCTGTTTTCGTGTACTTGAGGTGTTTATTACACGTTCTTAATCATTTCTGGGCACTGTCATTGTGTATTTTAACAGTTTTAGCAAAATTAGACATTTTGCATAGAAGTATTTACCGGAACCCTCACCATTTCAACTGATTCACACAAAACACGCCAAAGCCAAACCTCCTAAATTATAAACATAAACACTATTCTCGTCATTCCAAGGCTTTAGACAACTACTCTTAGCTCTGTAAACATGAACTCTTAATAATTGAAAGCACAGTCCCGTGAAAACGCCACCCGAAGTACCCGGATTTATAAACATTACCAGTATTTTCGTCATTTCACAGCTTTACACGGGAAACCTCTGTAATTGAATTCGACAGTAAATGTAGTGAGAATCTATTTACGTGTACTTGAGGTGTTTATTACACGTTCTTAATCATTTCTGGGAACACTCATTGTGTATTTTAACAGTTTTACAAAAATTAGGCAGTTTGCTTAGAAGTATTTACTAGAACCGTCACCATTTTAACTGAATCACACACAAAAACGCCGAAACCAATCCTCCTTAATTGTAAACATAAACACTATTCTCGTCATTCCAAGGCTTTACACACCACTTCTGAGCTCTGTAAACATGAACTCTTAATAATTGAAAGCACAGTCCCGTGAAAACGCCACCCGAAGTACCCGGACTTGTAAACATTACCAGTATTTTCGTCATTTCACAGCTTTCCACTGGAAACCTCCCTGATTGAATTCGACAGTAAATGTAGTTAAAATCTGTTTATGTGTACTTGAAGTGTTTCTTCCACGTTTTTAATCATTTCTGGGAACTCTCATTTTGTATTATCAGTTTTACCAAAATTAGGCAGTTTGCTTAGAAGTATTTACTGAAACCATCACCATTTTAACTGATTCACAAAAAAAAAACGCCAAAGCCAATCGTCCTTAATTGTAAACATAAAAACTATTCTCGTGATTCCAAGGCTTTAGACACCAATTCTGAGCTCTGTAAATAGGAACTCTTAATAATTGAAAGCACAGAACCGTAAAAAAGCCACCGGAAGTACCCGGACTTGTAAACATTACCAGTATATTCGTCATTTCACAGCTTTCCACGGGAAACCTCTGTGATTGAATTCGACAGTAAATGTAGTAAGAATCTATTTACGTGTACTTGAGGTGTTTATTACACGTTCTCAATCATTTCTGGGCACTCTCATTGTGTATTTTAACATTTTTAGCAAAATTAGACATTTTGCATAGAAGTATTTACCGGAACCGTCACCATTTCAACTGATTCACACAAAACACGCCAAAGCCAAACCTCCTAAATTGTAAACATAAACACTATTCTCGTCATTCCAAGGCTTTAGACAACTACTCTGAGCTCTGTAAACATGAACTCTTAATAATTGAAAGCACAGTCCCGTGAAAACGCCACCCGAAGTACCCGGATTTATAAACATTACCAGTATTTTCGTCATTTCACAGCTTTACACGGGAAACCTCTGTAATTGAATTCGACAGTAAATGTAGTGAGAATCTATTTACGTGTACTTGAGGTGTTTATTACACGTTCTTAATCATTTCTGGGAACTCTCATTGTGTATTTTAACAGTTTTACCAAAATTAGGCAGTTTGCTTAGAAGTATTTACTAGAACCGTCACCATTTTAACTGAATCACACACAAAAACGCCGAACCCAATCCTCCTTAATTGTAAACATAAACACTATTCTCGTCATTCCAAGGCTTTCCACACCAATTCTGAGCTCTGTAAACATGAACTCTTAATAATTGAAAGCACAGTCCCGTGAAAACGCCACCGGAAGTACCCGGACTTGTAAACATTAAGAGTATTTTCGTCATTCCACAGCTTTCCCCTGGAAACCTCCGTAATTAAATACGACATTAAATGTAATAAGAATCTGTTTACGTGTACTTGAAGTGTTTCTTCCATGTTTTTAATCATTTCTGGAAACTATCATTGTGTATTTTAACAGTTTTAGCAAAATTAGGCAGTTTGCTTAGAATTTATTTACTAGAACCGTCACCATTTTAACTGAATCACAAAAAAAAACGCCGAACCCAATCCTCCTATATTGTAAACATAAACACTATTCTCGTCATTCCAAGGCTTTAGACACCTACTCTGAGCTCTGTAAACATGAACTCTTAATAATTGAAAGCACAGTCCCGTGAAAACGCCACCCGAAGTACCCGGATTTATAAACATTACCAGTATTTTCGTCATTTCACAGCTTTACCCGGGAAACCTCTGTAATTGAATTCGACAGTAAATGTAGTAAGAATCTATTTACGTGTACTTGAGGTGTTTATTACACGTTCTTAATCATTTCTGGGAACTCTCATTGTGTATTTTAACAGTTTTACCAAAATTAGGCAGTTTGCTTAGAAGTATTTACTAGAACCGTCACCATTTTAACTGACTAAAAAAAAAAAAAAAACGCCCAACCCAATCCTCCTTAATTGTAAACATAAACACTATTCTCGTCATTCCAAGGCTTTAGACACCACTTCTGAGCTCTGTAAACATGAACTCTTAATAATTGAAAGCACAGAACCATGAAAACGCCACCGGAAGTACCCGGACTTGTAAACATTCCCAGTATTTTCGTCATTCCACAGCTTTCCACGGGAAACCTCTGTGATTGAATTCGACAGTAAATGTAGTAAGAATCTATTTACATGTACTTGAGGTGTTTATTACACGTTCTTAATCATTTCTGGGAACTCTCATTGTGTATTTTAACAGTTTTACCAAAATTAGGCAGTTTGCTGAGAAGTAATTACTAGAACCGTCACCATTTTAACTGATTCACAAAAAAAAACGCCAAAGCCAATCCTCCTTAATTGTAAACATAAACACTATTCTCGTGATTCCAAGGCTTTAGACACCAATTCTGAGCTCTGTAAATAGGAACTCTTAATAATTGAAAGCACAGAACCGTAAAAACGCCACCGGAAGTACCCGGACTTGTAAACATTACCAGTATATTCGTCATTTCACAGCTTTCCACTGGAAACCTCTGTGATTGAATTCGACAGTAAATGTAGTAAGAATCTATTTACGTGTACTTGAGGTGTTTATTACACGTTCTCAATCATTTCTGGGCACTCTCATTGTGTATTTTAACATTTTTAGCAAAATTAGACATTTTGCATAGAAGTATTTACCAGAACCGTCACCATTTCAACTGATTCACACAAAACACGCCAAAGCCAAACCTCCTAAATTGTAAACATAAACACTATTCTCGTCATTCCAAGGCTTTAGACAACTACTCTGAGCTCTGTAAACATGAACTCTTAATAATTGAAAGCACAGTCCCGTGAAAACGCCACCCGAAATACCCGGACTTGTAAACATTACCAGTATTTTCGTCATTTCACAGCTTTCCACTGGAAACCTCCCTGATTGAATTCGACAGTAAATGTAGTTAAAATCTGTTTATGTGTGCTTGAAGTGTTTCTTCCACGTTTTTAATCATTTCTGGGAACTCTCATTTTGTATTATCAGTTTTACCAAAATTAGGCAGTTTGCTTAGAAGTATTTCCTGAAACCGTCACCATTTTAACTGATTCACAAAAAAAACCGCCAAAGCCAATCCTCCTTAATTGTAAACATAAAAACTATTCTCGTGATTCCAAGGCTTTAGACGCCAATTCTGAGCTCTGTAAATAGGAACTCTTAATAATTGAAAGCACAGAACCGTAAAAACGCCACCGGAAGTACCCGGACTTGTAAACATTACCAGTATATTCGTCATTTCACAGCTTTCCACGGGAAACCTCTGTGATTGAATTCGACAGTAAATGTAGTAAGAATCTATTTACGTGTACTTGAGGTGTTTATTACACGTTCTCAATCATTTCTGGGCACTCTCATTGTGTATTTTAACATTTTTAGCAAAATTAGACATTTTGCATAGAAGTATTTACCGGAACCGTCACCATTTCAACTGATTCACACAAAACACGCCAAAGCCAAACCTCCTAAATTGTAAACATAAACACTATTCTCGTCATTCCAAGGCTTTAGACAACTACTCTGAGCTCTGTAAACATGAACTCTTAATAATTGAAAGCACAGTCCCGTGAAAACGCCACCCGAAGTACCCGGATTTATAAACATTACCAGTATTTTCGTCATTTCACAGCTTTACACGGGAAACCTCTGTAATTGAATTCGACAGTAAATGTAGTGAGAATCTATTTACGTGTACTTGAGGTGTTTATTACACGTTCTTAATCATTTCTGGGAACTCTCATTGTGTATTTTAACAGTTTTACCAAAATTAGGCAGTTTGCTTAGAAGTATTTACTAGAACCGTCACCATTTTAACTGAATCACACACAAAAACGCCGAACCCAATCCTCCTTAATTGTAAACATAAACACTATTCTCGTCATTCCAAGGCTTTACACACCAATTCTGAGCTCTGTAAACATGAACTCTTAATAATTGAAAGCACAGTCCCGTGAAAACGCCACCGGAAGTACCCGGACTTGTAAACATTAAGAGTATTTTCGTCATTCCACAGCTTTCCCCTGGAAACCTCCGTAATTAAATACGACATTAAATGTAGTAAGAATCTGTTTACGTGTACTTGAAGTGTTTCTTCCATGTTTTTAATCATTTCTGGAAACTATCTTTGTGTATTTTAACAGTTTTAGCAAAATTAGGCAGTTTGCTTAGAATTTATTTACTAGAACCGTCACCATTTTAACTGAATCACAAAAAACAACGCCGAACCCAATCCTCCTATATTGTAAACATAAACACTATTCTCGTCATTCCAAGGCTTTAGACACCTACTCTGAGCTCTGTAAACATGAACTCTTAATAATTGAAAGCACAGTCCCGTGAAAACGCCACCCGAAGTACCCGGATTTATAAACATTACCAGTATTTTCGTCATTTCACAGCTTTACCCGGGAAACCTCTGTAATTGAATTCGACAGTAAATGTAGTAAGAATCTATTTACGTGTACTTGAGGTGTTTATTACACGTTCTTAATCATTTCTGGGAACTCTCATTGTGTATTTTAACAGTTTTACCAAAATTAGGCAGTTTGCTTAGAAGTATTTACTAGAACCGTCACCATTTTAACTGACTAAAAAAAAAAAAAAAAACGCCGAACCCAATCCTCCTTAATTGTAAACATAAACACTATTCTCGTCATTCCAAGGCTTTAGACACCACTTCTGAGCTCTGTAAACATGAACTCTTAATAATTGAAAGCACAGAACCATGAAAACGCCACCGGAAGTACCCGGACTTGTAAACATTACCAGTATTTTCGTCATTCCACAGCTTTACACGGGAAACCTCTGTAATTGAATTCGACAGTAAATGTAGTAAGAATCTATTTACGTGTACTTGAGGTGTTTATTACACGTTCTTAATCATTTCTGGGAACTCTCATTGTGTATTTTAACAGTTTTACCAAAATTAGGCAGTTTGCTGAGAAGTAATTACTAGAACCGTCACCATTTTAACTGATTCACAAAAAAAAACGCCAAACCCAATCCTCCTTAATTGTAAACATAAACACTATTCTCGTGATTCCAAGGCTTTAGACACCAATTCTGAGCTCTGTAAACAGGAACTCTTAATAATTGAAAGGACAGAACCGTAAAAACGCCACCGGAAGTACCCGGACTTGTAAACATTACCAGTATTTTCGTCATTTCACAGCTTTCCAAGGGAAACCTCTGTGATTGAATTCGACAGTAAATGTAGTTAAAATCTGTTTTCGTGTACTTGAGGTGTTTATTACACGTTCTTAATCATTTCTGGGCACTGTCATTGTGTATTTTAACAGTTTTAGCAAAAGTAGACATTTTGCATAGAAGTATTTACCGGAACCCTCACCATTTCAACTGATTCACACAAAACACGCCAAAGCCAAACCTCCTAAATTATAAACATAAACACTATTCTCGTCATTCCAAGGCTTTAGACAACTACTCTTAGCTCTGTAAACATGAACTCTTAATAATTGAAAGCACAGTCCCGTGAAAACGCCACCCGAAGTACCCGGATTTATAAACATTACCAGTATTTTCGTCATTTCACAGCTTTACACGGGAAACCTCTGTAATTGAATTCGACAGTAAATGTAGTGAGAATCTATTTACGTGTACTTGAGGTGTTTATTACACGTTCTTAATCATTTCTGGGAACACTCATTGTGTATTTTAACAGTTTTACAAAAATTAGGCAGTTTGCTTAGAAGTATTTACTAGAACCGTCACCATTTTAACTGAATCACACACAAAAACGCCGAAACCAATCCTCCTTAATTGTAAACATAAACACTATTCTCGTCATTCCAAGGCTTTACACACCACTTCTGAGCTCTGTAAACATGAACTCTTAATAATTGAAAGCACAGTCCCGTGAAAACGCCACCCGAAGTACCCGGACTTGTAAACATTACCAGTATTTTCGTCATTTCACAGCTTTCCACTGGAAACCTCCCTGATTGAATTCGACAGTAAATGTAGTTAAAATCTGTTTATGTGTACTTGAAGTGTTTCTTCCACGTTTTTAATCATTTCTGGGAACTCTCATTTTGTATTATCAGTTTTACCAAAATTAGGCAGTTTGCTTAGAAGTATTTACTGAAACCATCACCATTTTAACTGATTCACAAAAAAAAACGCCAAAGCCAATCGTCCTTAATTGTAAACATAAAAACTATTCTCGTGATTCCAAGGCTTTAGACACCAATTCTGAGCTCTGTAAATAGGAACTCTTAATAATTGAAAGCACAGAACCGTAAAAAAGCCACCGGAAGTACCCGGACTTGTAAACATTACCAGTATATTCGTCATTTCACAGCTTTCCACGGGAAACCTCTGTGATTGAATTCGACAGTAAATGTAGTAAGAATCTATTTACGTGTACTTGAGGTGTTTATTACACGTTCTCAATCATTTCTGGGCACTCTCATTGTGTATTTTAACATTTTTAGCAAAATTAGACATTTTGCATAGAAGTATTTACCGGAACCGTCACCATTTCAACTGATTCACACAAAACACGCCAAAGCCAAACCTCCTAAATTGTAAACATAAACACTATTCTCGTCATTCCAAGGCTTTAGACAACTACTCTGAGCTCTGTAAACATGAACTCTTAATAATTGAAAGCACAGTCCCGTGAAAACGCCACCCGAAGTACCCGGATTTATAAACATTACCAGTATTTTCGTCATTTCACAGCTTTACACGGGAAACCTCTGTAATTGAATTCGACAGTAAATGTAGTGAGAATCTATTTACGTGTACTTGAGGTGTTTATTACACGTTCTTAATCATTTCTGGGAACTCTCATTGTGTATTTTAACAGTTTTACCAAAATTAGGCAGTTTGCTTAGAAGTATTTACTAGAACCGTCACCATTTTAACTGAATCACACACAAAAACGCCGAACCCAATCCTCCTTAATTGTAAACATAAACACTATTCTCGTCATTCCAAGGCTTTCCACACCAATTCTGAGCTCTGTAAACATGAACTCTTAATAATTGAAAGCACAGTCCAGTGAAAACGCCACCGGAAGTACCCGGACTTGTAAACATTAAGAGTATTTTCGTCATTCCACAGCTTTCCCCTGGAAACCTCCGTAATTAAATACGACATTAAATGTAATAAGAATCTCTTTACGTGTACTTGAAGTGTTTCTTCCATGTTTTTAATCATTTCTGGAAACTATCATTGTGTATTTTAACAGTTTTAGCAAAATTAGGCAGTTTGCTTAGAATTTATTTACTAGAACCGTCACCATTTTAACTGAATCACAAAAAAAAACGCCGAACCCAATCCTCCTATATTGTAAACATAAACACTATTCTCGTCATTCCAAGGCTTTAGACACCTACTCTGAGCTCTGTAAACATGAACTCTTAATAATTGAAAGCACAGTCCCGTGAAAACGCCACCCGAAGTACCCGGATTTATAAACATTACCAGTATTTTCGTCATTTCACAGCTTTACCCGGGAAACCTCTGTAATTGAATTCGACAGTAAATGTAGTAAGAATCTATTTACGTGTACTTGAGGTGTTTATTACACGTTCTTAATCATTTCTGGGAACTCTCATTGTGTATTTTAACAGTTTTACCAAAATTAGGCAGTTTGCTTAGAAGTATTTACTAGAACCGTCACCATTTTAACTGACTAAAAAAAAAAAAAAAACGCCCAACCCAATCCTCCTTAATTGTAAACATAAACACTATTCTCGTCATTCCAAGGCTTTAGACACCACTTCTGAGCTCTGTAAACATGAACTCTTAATAATTGAAAGCACAGAACCATGAAAACGCCACCGGAAGTACCCGGACTTGTAAACATTACCAGTATTTTCGTCATTCCACAGCTTTCCACGGGAAACCTCTGTGATTGAATTCGACAGTAAATGTAGTAAGAATCTATTTACATGTACTTGAGGTGTTTATTACACGTTCTTAATCATTTCTGGGAACTCTCATTGTGTATTTTAACAGTTTTACCAAAATTAGGCAGTTTGCTGAGAAGTAATTACTAGAACCGTCACCATTTTAACTGATTCACAAAAAAAAACGCCAAAGCCAATCCTCCTTAATTGTAAACATAAACACTATTCTCGTGATTCCAAGGCTTTAGACACCAATTCTGAGCTCTGTAAATAGGAACTCTTAATAATTGAAAGCACAGAACCGTAAAAACGCCACCGGAAGTACCCGGACTTGTAAACATTACCAGTATATTCGTCATTTCACAGCTTTCCACTGGAAACCTCTGTGATTGAATTCGACAGTAAATGTAGTAAGAATCTATTTACGTGTACTTGAGGTGTTTATTACACGTTCTCAATCATTTCTGGGCACTCTCATTGTGTATTTTAACATTTTTAGCAAAATTAGACATTTTGCATAGAAGTATTTACCAGAACCGTCACCATTTCAACTGATTCACACAAAACACGCCAAAGCCAAACCTCCTAAATTGTAAACATAAACACTATTCTCGTCATTCCAAGGCTTTAGACAACTACTCTGAGCTCTGTAAACATGAACTCTTAATAATTGAAAGCACAGTCCCGTGAAAACGCCACCCGAAATACCCGGACTTGTAAACATTACCAGTATATTCGTCATTTCACAGCTTTCCACTGGAAACCTCTGTGATTGAATTCGACAGTAAATGTAGTAAGAATCTATTTACGTGTACTTGAGGTGTTTATTACACGTTCTCAATCATTTCTGGGCACTCTCATTGTGTATTTTAACATTTTTAGCAAAATTAGACATTTTGCATAGAAGTATTTACCAGAACCGTCACCATTTCAACTGATTCACACAAAACACGCCAAAGCCAAACCTCCTAAATTGTAAACATAAACACTATTCTCGTCATTCCAAGGCTTTAGACAACTACTCTGAGCTCTGTAAACATGAACTCTTAATAATTGAAAGCACAGTCCCGTGAAAACGCCACCCGAAGTACCCGGACTTGTAAACATTACCAGTATTTTCGTCATTTCACAGCTTTCCACTGGAAACCTCCCTGATTGAATTCGACAGTAAATGTAGTTAAAATCTGTTTATGTGTACTTGAAGTGTTTCTTCCACGTTTTTAATCATTTCTGGGAACTCTCATTTTGTATTATCAGTTTTACCAAAATTAGGCAGTTTGCTTAGAAGTATTTCCTGAAACCGTCACCATTTTAACTGATTCACAAAAAAAAACGCCAAAGCCAATCCTCCTTAATTGTAAACATAAAAACTATTCTCGTGATTCCAAGGCTTTAGACGCCAATTCTGAGCTCTGTAAATAGGAACTCTTAATAATTGAAAGCACAGAACCGTAAAAACGCCACCGGAAGTACCCGGACTTGTAAACATTACCAGTATATTCGTCATTTCACAGCTTTCCACGGGAAACCTCTGTGATTGAATTCGACAGTAAATGTAGTAAGAATCTATTTACGTGTACTTGAGGTGTTTATTACACGTTCTCAATCATTTCTGGGCACTCTCATTGTGTATTTTAACATTTTTAGCAAAATTAGACATTTTGCATAGAAGTATTTACCGGAACCGTCACCATTTCAACTGATTCACACAAAACACGCCAAAGCCAAACCTCCTAAATTGTAAACATAAACACTATTCTCGTCATTCCAAGGCTTTAGACAACTACTCTGAGCTCTGTAAACATGAACTCTTAATAATTGAAAGCACAGTCCCGTGAAAACGCCTCCCGAAGTACCCGGATTTATAAACATTACCAGTATTTTCGTCATTTCACAGCTTTACACGGGAAACCTCTGTAATTGAATTCGACAGTAAATGTAGTGAGAATCTATTTACGTGTACTTGAGGTGTTTATTACACGTTCTTAATCATTTCTGGGAACTCTCATTGTGTATTTTAACAGTTTTACCAAAATTAGGCAGTTTGCTTAGAAGTATTTACTAGAACCGTCACCATTTTAACTGAATCACACACAAAAACGCCGAACCCAATCCTCCTTAATTGTAAACATAAACACTATTCTCGTCATTCCAAGGCTTTACACACCAATTCTGAGCTCTGTAAACATGAACTCTTAATAATTGAAAGCACAGTCCCGTGAAAACGCCACCGGAAGTACCCGGACTTGTAAACATTAAGAGTATTTTCGTCATTCCACAGCTTTCCCCTGGAAACCTCCGTAATTAAATACGACATTAAATGTAGTAAGAATCTGTTTACGTGTACTTGAAGTGTTTCTTCCATGTTTTTAATCATTTCTGGAAACTATCTTTGTGTATTTTAACAGTTTTAGCAAAATTAGGCAGTTTGCTTAGAATTTATTTACTAGAACCGTCACCATTTTAACTGAATCACAAAAAACAACGCCGAACCCAATCCTCCTATATTGTAAACATAAACACTATTCTCGTCATTCCAAGGCTTTAGACACCTACTCTGAGCTCTGTAAACATGAACTCTTAATAATTGAAAGCACAGTCCCGTGAAAACGCCACCCGAAGTACCCGGATTTATAAACATTACCAGTATTTTCGTCATTTCACAGCTTTACCCGGGAAACCTCTGTAATTGAATTCGACAGTAAATGTAGTAAGAATCTATTTACGTGTACTTGAGGTGTTTATTACACGTTCTTAATCATTTCTGGGAACTCTCATTGTGTATTTTAACAGTTTTACCAAAATTAGGCAGTTTGCTTAGAAGTATTTACTAGAACCGTCACCATTTTAACTGACTAAAAAAAAAAAAAAAACGCCCAACCCAATCCTCCTTAATTGTAAACATAAACACTATTCTCGTCATTCCAAGGCTTTAGACACCACTTCTGAGCTCTGTAAACATGAACTCTTAATAATTGAAAGCACAGAACCATGAAAACGCCACCGGAAGTACCCGGACTTGTAAACATTACCAGTATTTTCGTCATTCCACAGCTTTCCACGGGAAACCTCTGTGATTGAATTCGACAGTAAATGTAGTAAGAATCTATTTACATGTACTTGAGGTGTTTATTACACGTTATTAATCATTTCTGGGAACTCTCATTGTGTATTTTAACAGTTTTACCAAAATTAGGCAGTTTGCTGAGAAGTAATTACTAGAACCGTCACCATTTTAACTGATTCACAAAAAAAAACGCCAAAGCCAATCCTCCTTAATTGTAAACATAAACACTATTCTCGTGATTCCAAGGCTTTAGACACCAATTCTGAGCTCTGTAAATAGGAACTCTTAATAATTGAAAGCACAGAACCGTAAAAACGCCACCGGAAGTACCCGGACTTGTAAACATTACCAGTATATTCGTCATTTCACAGCTTTCCACTGGAAACCTCTGTGATTGAATTCGACAGTAAATGTAGTAAGAATCTATTTACGTGTACTTGAGGTGTTTATTACACGTTCTCAATCATTTCTGGGCACTCTCATTGTGTATTTTAACATTTTTAGCAAAATTAGACATTTTGCATAGAAGTATTTACCAGAACCGTCACCATTTCAACTGATTCACACAAAACACGCCAAAGCCAAACCTCCTAAATTGTAAACATAAACACTATTCTCGTCATTCCAAGGCTTTAGACAACTACTCTGAGCTCTGTAAACATGAACTCTTAATAATTGAAAGCACAGTCCCGTGAAAACGCCACCCGAAATACCCGGACTTGTAAACATTACCAGTATTTTCGTCATTTCACAGCTTTCCACTGGAAACCTCCCTTATTGAATTCGACAGTAAATGTAGTTAAAATCTGTTTATGTGTACTTGAAGTGTTTCTTCCACGTTTTTAATCATTTCTGGGAACTCTCATTTTGTATTATCAGTTTTACCAAAATTAGGCAGTTTGCTTAGAAGTATTTCCTGAAACCGTCACCATTTTAACTGATTCACAAAAAAAAACGCCAAAGCCAATCCTCCTTAATTGTAAACATAAAAACTATTCTCGTGATTCCAAGGCTTTAGACGCCAATTCTGAGCTCTGTAAATAGGAACTCTTAATAATTGAAAGCACAGAACCGTAAAAACGCCACCGGAAGTACCCGGACTTGTAAACATTACCAGTATATTCGTCATTTCACAGCTTTCCACGGGAAACCTCTGTGATTGAATTCGACAGTAAATGTAGTAAGAATCTATTTACGTGTACTTGAGGTGTTTATTACACGTTCTCAATCATTTCTGGGCACTCTCATTGTGTATTTTAACATTTTTAGCAAAATTAGACATTTTGCATAGAAGTATTTACCGGAACCGTCACCATTTCAACTGATTCACACAAAACACGCCAAAGCCAAACCTCCTAAATTGTAAACATAAACACTATTCTCGTCATTCCAAGGCTTTAGACAACTACTCTGAGCTCTGTAAACATGAACTCTTAATAATTGAAAGCACAGTCCCGTGAAAACGCCTCCCGAAGTACCCGGATTTATAAACATTACCAGTATTTTCGTCATTTCACAGCTTTACACGGGAAACCTCTGTAATTGAATTCGACAGTAAATGTAGTGAGAATCTATTTACGTGTACTTGAGGTGTTTATTACACGTTCTTAATCATTTCTGGGAACTCTCATTGTGTATTTTAACAGTTTTACCAAAATTAGGCAGTTTGCTTAGAAGTATTTACTAGAACCGTCACCATTTTAACTGAATCACACACAAAAACGCCGAACCCAATCCTCCTTAATTGTAAACATAAACACTATTCTCGTCATTCCAAGGCTTTACACACCAATTCTGAGCTCTGTAAACATGAACTCTTAATAATTGAAAGCACAGTCCCGTGAAAACGCCACCGGAAGTACCCGGACTTGTAAACATTAAGAGTATTTTCGTCATTCCACAGCTTTCCCCTGGAAACCTCCGTAATTAAATACGACATTAAATGTAGTAAGAATCTGTTTACGTGTACTTGAAGTGTTTCTTCCATGTTTTTAATCATTTCTGGAAACTATCTTTGTGTATTTTAACAGTTTTAGCAAAATTAGGCAGTTTGCTTAGAATTTATTTACTAGAACCGTCACCATTTTAACTGAATCACAAAAAACAACGCCGAACCCAATCCTCCTATATTGTAAACATAAACACTATTCTCGTCATTCCAAGGCTTTAGACACCTACTCTGAGCTCTGTAAACATGAACTCTTAATAATTGAAAGCACAGTCCCGTGAAAACGCCACCCGAAGTACCCGGATTTATAAACATTACCAGTATTTTCGTCATTTCACAGCTTTACCCGGGAAACCTCTGTAATTGAATTCGACAGTAAATGTAGTAAAAATCTATTTACGTGTACTTGAGGTGTTTATTACACGTTCTTAATCATTTCTGGGAACTCTCATTGTGTATTTTAACAGTTTTACCAAAATTAGGCAGTTTGCTTAGAAGTATTTACTAGAACCGTCACCATTTTAACTGACTAAAAAAAAAAAAAAAACGCCCAACCCAATCCTCCTTAATTGTAAACATAAACACTATTCTCGTCATTCCAAGGCTTTAGACACCACTTCTGAGCTCTGTAAACATGAACTCTTAATAATTGAAAGCACAGAACCATGAAAACGCCACCGGAAGTACCCGGACTTGTAAACATTCCCAGTATTTTCGTCATTCCACAGCTTTCCACGGGAAACCTCTGTGATTGAATTCGACAGTAAATGTAGTAAGAATCTATTTACATGTACTTGAGGTGTTTATTACACGTTCTTAATCATTTCTGGGAACTCTCATTGTGTATTTTAACAGTTTTACCAAAATTAGGCAGTTTGCTGAGAAGTAATTACTAGAACCGTCACCATTTTAACTGATTCACAAAAAAAAACGCCAAAGCCAATCCTCCTTAATTGTAAACATAAACACTATTCTCGTGATTCCAAGGCTTTAGACACCAATTCTGAGCTCTGTAAATAGGAACTCTTAATAATTGAAAGCACAGAACCGTAAAAACGCCACCGGAAGTACCCGGACTTGTAAACATTACCAGTATATTCGTCATTTCACAGCTTTCCACTGGAAACCTCTGTGATTGAATTCGACAGTAAATGTAGTAAGAATCTATTTACGTGTACTTGAGGTGTTTATTACACGTTCTCAATCATTTCTGGGCACTCTCATTGTGTATTTTAACATTTTTAGCAAAATTAGACATTTTGCATAGAAGTATTTACCAGAACCGTCACCATTTCAACTGATTCACACAAAACACGCCAAAGCCAAACCTCCTAAATTGTAAACATAAACACTATTCTCGTCATTCCAAGGCTTTAGACAACTACTCTGAGCTCTGTAAACATGAACTCTTAATAATTGAAAGCACAGTCCCGTGAAAACGCCACCCGAAATACCCGGACTTGTAAACATTACCAGTATTTTCGTCATTTCACAGCTTTCCACTGGAAACCTCCCTGATTGAATTCGACAGTAAATGTAGTTAAAATCTGTTTATGTGTACTTGAAGTGTTTCTTCCACGTTTTTAATCATTTCTGGGAACTCTCATTTTGTATTATCAGTTTTACCAAAATTAGGCAGTTTGCTTAGAAGTATTTCCTGAAACCGTCACCATTTTAACTGATTCACAAAAAAAAACGCCGAACCCAATCCTCCTTAATTGTAAACATAAACACTATTCTCGTGATTCCAAGGCTTTAGACGCCAATTCTGAGCTCTGTAAATAGGAACTCTTAATAATTGAAAGCACAGAACCGTAAAAACGCCACCGGAAGTACCCGGACTTGTAAACATTACCAGTATATTCGTCATTTCACAGCTTTCCACGGGAAACCTCTGTGATTGAATTCGACAGTAAATGTAGTAAGAATCTATTTACGTGTACTTGAGGTGTTTATTACACGTTCTCAATCATTTCTGGGCACTCTCATTGTGTATTTTAACATTTTTAGCAAAATTAGACATTTTGCATAGAAGTATTTACCGGAACCGTCACCATTTCAACTGATTCACACAAAACACGCCAAAGCCAAACCTCCTAAATTGTAAACATAAACACTATTCTCGTCATTCCAAGGCTTTAGACAACTACTCTGAGCTCTGTAAACATGAACTCTTAATAATTGAAAGCACAGTCCCGTGAAAACGCCACCCGAAGTACCCGGATTTATAAACATTACCAGTATTTTCGTCATTTCACAGCTTTACACGGGAAACCTCTGTAATTGAATTCGACAGTAAATGTAGTGAGAATCTATTTACGTGTACTTGATGTGTTTATTACACGTTCTTAATCATTTCTGGGAACTCTCATTGTGTATTTTAACAGTTTTACCAAAATTAGGCAGTTTGCTTAGAAGTATTTACTAGAACCGTCACCATTTTAACTGAATCACACACAAAAACGCCGAACCCAATCCTCCTTAATTGTAAACATAAACACTATTCTCGTCATTCCAAGGCTTTACACACCAATTCTGAGCTCTGTAAACATGAACTCTTAATAATTGAAAGCACAGTCCCGTGAAAACGCCACCGGAAGTACCCGGACTTGTAAACATTAAGAGTATTTTCGTCATGCCACAGCTTTCCCCTGGAAACCTCCGTAATTAAATACGACATTAAATGTAATAAGAATCTGTTTACGTGTACTTGAAGTGTTTCTTCCATGTTTTTAATCATTTCTGGAAACTATCATTGTGTATTTTAACAGTTTTAGCAAAATTAGGCAGTTTGCTTAGAATTTATTTACTAGAACCGTCACCATTTTAACTGAATCACAAAAAAAAACGCCGAACCCAATCCTCCTATATTGTAAACATAAACACTATTCTCGTCATTCCAAGGCTTTAGACACCTACTCTGAGCTCTGTAAACATGAACTCTTAATAATTGAAAGCACAGTCCCGTGAAAACGCCACCCGAAGTACCCGGATTTATAAACATTACCAGTATTTTCGTCATTTCACAGCTTTACCCGGGAAACCTCTGTAATTGAATTCGACAGTAAATGTAGTAAGAATCTATTTACGTGTACTTGAGGTGTTTTATTACACGTTCTTAATCATTTCTGGGAACTCTCATTGTGTATTTTAACAGTTTTACCAAAATTAGGCAGTTTGCTTAGAAGTATTTACTAGAACCGTCACCATTTTAACTGACTAAAAAAAAAAAAAAAACGCCCAACCCAATCCTCCTTAATTGTAAACATAAACACTATTCTCGTCATTCCAAGGCTTTAGACACCACTTCTGAGCTCTGTAAACATGAACTCTTAATAATTGAAAGCACAGAACCATGAAAACGCCACCGGAAGTACCCGGACTTGTAAATATTACCAGTATTTTCGTCATTCCACAGCTTTCCACGGGAAACCTCTGTGATTGAATTCGACAGTAAATGTAGTAAGAATCTATTTACATGTACTTGAGGTGTTTATTACACGTTCTTAATCATTTCTGGGAACTCTCATTGTGTATTTTAACAGTTTTACCAAAATTAGGCAGTTTGCTGAGAAGTAATTACTAGAACCGTCACCATTTTAACTGATTCACAAAAAAAAACGCCAAAGCCAATCCTCCTTAATTGTAAACATAAACACTATTCTCGTGATTCCAAGGCTTTAGACACCAATTCTGAGCTCTGTAAATAGGAACTCTTAATAATTGAAAGCACAGAACCGTAAAAACGCCACCGGAAGTACCCGGACTTGTAAACATTACCAGTATATTCGTCATTTCACAGCTTTCCACTGGAAACCTCTGTGATTGAATTCGACAGTAAATGTAGTAAGAATCTATTTACGTGTACTTGAGGTGTTTATTACACGTTCTCAATCATTTCTGGGCACTCTCATTGTGTATTTTAACATTTTTAGCAAAATTAGACATTTTGCATAGAAGTATTTACCAGAACCGTCACCATTTCAACTGATTCACACAAAACACGCCAAAGCCAAACCTCCTAAATTGTAAACATAAACACTATTCTCGTCATTCCAAGGCTTTAGACAACTACTCTGAGCTCTGTAAACATGAACTCTTAATAATTGAAAGCACAGTCCCGTGAAAACGCCACCCGAAATACCCGGACTTGTAAACATTACCAGTATTTTCGTCATTTCACAGCTTTCCACTGGAAACCTCCCTGATTGAATTCGACAGTAAATGTAGTTAAAATCTGTTTATGTGTACTTGAAGTGTTTCTTCCACGTTTTTAATCATTTCTGGGAACTCTCATTTTGTATTATCAGTTTTACCAAAATTAGGCAGTTTGCTTAGAAGTATTTTCTGAAACCGTCACCATTTTAACTGATTCACAAAAAAAAACGCCAAAGCCAATCCTCCTTAATTGTAAACATAAAAACTATTCTCGTCATTCCAAGGCTTTAGACACCACTTCTGAGCTCTGTAAACATGAACTCTTAATAATTGAAAGCACAGAACCATGAAAACGCCACCGGAAGTACCCGGACTTGTAAACATTACCAGTATTTTCGTCATTCCACAGCTTTCCACGGGAAACCTCTGTGATTGAATTCGACAGTAAATGTAGTAAGAATCTATTTACATGTACTTGAGGTGTTTATTACACGTTCTTAATCATTTCTGGGAACTCTCATTGTGTATTTTAACAGTTTTACCAAAATTAGGCAGTTTGCTGAGAAGTAATTACTAGAACCGTCACCATTTTAACTGATTCACAAAAAAAAACGCCAAAGCCAATCCTCCTTAATTGTAAACATAAACACTATTCTCGTGATTCCAAGGCTTTAGACACCAATTCTGAGCTCTGTAAATAGGAACTCTTAATAATTGAAAGCACAGAACCGTAAAAACGCCACCGGAAGTACCCGGACTTGTAAACATTACCAGTATATTCGTCATTTCACAGCTTTCCACTGGAAACCTCTGTGATTGAATTCGACAGTAAATGTAGTAAGAATCTATTTACGTGTACTTGAGGTGTTTATTACACGTTCTCAATCATTTCTGGGCACTCTCATTGTGTATTTTAACATTTTTAGCAAAATTAGACATTTTGCATAGAAGTATTTACCAGAACCGTCACCATTTCAACTGATTCACACAAAACACGCCAAAGCCAAACCTCCTAAATTGTAAACATAAACACTATTCTCGTCATTCCAAGGCTTTAGACAACTACTCTGAGCTCTGTAAACATGAACTCTTAATAATTGAAAGCACAGTCCCGTGAAAACGCCACCCGAAATACCCGGACTTGTAAACATTACCAGTATTTTCGTCATTTCACAGCTTTCCACTGGAAACCTCCCTGATTGAATTCGACAGTAAATGTAGTTAAAATCTGTTTATGTGTACTTGAAGTGTTTCTTCCACGTTTTTAATCATTTCTGGGAACTCTCATTTTGTATTATCAGTTTTACCAAAATTAGGCAGTTTGCTTAGAAGTATTTCCTGAAACCGTCACCATTTTAACTGATTCACAAAAAAAAACGCCAAAGCCAATCCTCCTTAATTGTAAACATAAAAACTATTCTCGTGATTCCAAGGCTTTAGACGCCAATTCTGAGCTCTGTAAATAGGAACTCTTAATAATTGAAAGCACAGAACCGTAAAAACGCCACCGGAAGTACCCGGACTTGTAAACATTACCAGTATATTCGTCATTTCACAGCTTTCCACGGGAAACCTCTGTGATTGAATTCGACAGTAAATGTAGTAAGAATCTATTTACGTGTACTTGAGGTGTTTATTACACGTTCTCAATCATTTCTGGGCACTCTCATTGTGTATTTTAACATTTTTAGCAAAATTAGACATTTTGCATAGAAGTATTTACCGGAACCGTCACCATTTCAACTGATTCACACAAAACACGCCAAAGCCAAACCTCCTAAATTGTAAACATAAACACTATTCTCGTCATTCCAAGGCTTTAGACAACTACTCTGAGCTCTGTAAACATGAACTCTTAATAATTGAAAGCACAGTCCCGTGAAAACGCCACCCGAAATACCCGGACTTGTAAACATTACCAGTATTTTCGTCATTTCACAGCTTTCCACTGGAAACCTCCCTGATTGAATTCGACAGTAAATGTAGTTAAAATCTGTTTATGTGTACTTGAAGTGTTTCTTCCACGTTTTTAATCATTTCTGGGAACTCTCATTTTGTATTATCAGTTTTACCAAAATTAGGCAGTTTGCTTAGAAGTATTTTCTGAAACCGTCACCATTTTAACTGATTCACAAAAAAAAACGCCAAAGCCAATCCTCCTTAATTGTAAACATAAAAACTATTCTCGTCATTCCAAGGCTTTAGACACCACTTCTGAGCTCTGTAAACATGAACTCTTAATAATTGAAAGCACAGAACCATGAAAACGCCACCGGAAGTACCCGGACTTGTAAACATTACCAGTATTTTCGTCATTCCACAGCTTTCCACGGGAAACCTCTGTGATTGAATTCGACAGTAAATGTAGTAAGAATCTATTTACATGTACTTGAGGTGTTTATTACACGTTCTTAATCATTTCTGGGAACTCTCATTGTGTATTTTAACAGTTTTACCAAAATTAGGCAGTTTGCTGAGAAGTAATTACTAGAACCGTCACCATTTTAACTGATTCACAAAAAAAAACGCCAAAGCCAATCCTCCTTAATTGTAAACATAAACACTATTCTCGTGATTCCAAGGCTTTAGACACCAATTCTGAGCTCTGTAAATAGGAACTCTTAATAATTGAAAGCACAGAACCGTAAAAACGCCACCGGAAGTACCCGGACTTGTAAACATTACCAGTATATTCGTCATTTCACAGCTTTCCACTGGAAACCTCTGTGATTGAATTCGACAGTAAATGTAGTAAGAATCTATTTACGTGTACTTGAGGTGTTTATTACACGTTCTCAATCATTTCTGGGCACTCTCATTGTGTATTTTAACATTTTTAGCAAAATTAGACATTTTGCATAGAAGTATTTACCAGAACCGTCACCATTTCAACTGATTCACACAAAACACGCCAAAGCCAAACCTCCTAAATTGTAAACATAAACACTATTCTCGTCATTCCAAGGCTTTAGACAACTACTCTGAGCTCTGTAAACATGAACTCTTAATAATTGAAAGCACAGTCCCGTGAAAACGCCACCCGAAATACCCGGACTTGTAAACATTACCAGTATTTTCGTCATTTCACAGCTTTCCACTGGAAACCTCCCTGATTGAATTCGACAGTAAATGTAGTTAAAATCTGTTTATGTGTACTTGAAGTGTTTCTTCCACGTTTTTAATCATTTCTGGGAACTCTCATTTTGTATTATCAGTTTTACCAAAATTAGGCAGTTTGCTTAGAAGTATTTCCTGAAACCGTCACCATTTTAACTGATTCACAAAAAAAAACGCCAAAGCCAATCCTCCTTAATTGTAAACATAAAAACTATTCTCGTGATTCCAAGGCTTTAGACGCCAATTCTGAGCTCTGTAAATAGGAACTCTTAATAATTGAAAGCACAGAACCGTAAAAACGCCACCGGAAGTACCCGGACTTGTAAACATTACCAGTATATTCGTCATTTCACAGCTTTCCACGGGAAACCTCTGTGATTGAATTCGACAGTAAATGTAGTAAGAATCTATTTACGTGTACTTGAGGTGTTTATTACACGTTCTCAATCATTTCTGGGCACTCTCATTGTGTATTTTAACATTTTTAGCAAAATTAGACATTTTGCATAGAAGTATTTACCGGAACCGTCACCATTTCAACTGATTCACACAAAACACGCCAAAGCCAAACCTCCTAAATTGTAAACATAAACACTATTCTCGTCATTCCAAGGCTTTAGACAACTACTCTGAGCTCTGTAAACATGAACTCTTAATAATTGAAAGCACAGTCCCGTGAAAACGCCACCCGAAGTACCCGGATTTATAAACATTACCAGTATTTTCGTCATTTCACAGCTTTACACGGGAAACCTCTGTAATTGAATTCGACAGTAAATGTAGTGAGAATCTATTTACGTGTACTTGATGTGTTTATTACACGTTCTTAATCATTTCTGGGAACTCTCATTGTGTATTTTAACAGTTTTACCAAAATTAGGCAGTTTGCTTAGAAGTATTTACTAGAACCGTCACCATTTTAACTGAATCACACACAAAAACGCCGAACCCAATCCTCCTTAATTGTAAACATAAACACTATTCTCGTCATTCCAAGGCTTTACACACCAATTCTGAGCTCTGTAAACATGAACTCTTAATAATTGAAAGCACAGTCCCGTGAAAACGCCACCGGAAGTACCCGGACTTGTAAACATTAAGAGTATTTTCGTCATGCCACAGCTTTCCCCTGGAAACCTCCGTAATTAAATACGACATTAAATGTAATAAGAATCTGTTTACGTGTACTTGAAGTGTTTCTTCCATGTTTTTAATCATTTCTGGAAACTATCATTGTGTATTTTAACAGTTTTAGCAAAATTAGGCAGTTTGCTTAGAATTTATTTACTAGAACCGTCACCATTTTAACTGAATCACAAAAAAAAACGCCGAACCCAATCCTCCTATATTGTAAACATAAACACTATTCTCGTCATTCCAAGGCTTTAGACACCTACTCTGAGCTCTGTAAACATGAACTCTTAATAATTGAAAGCACAGTCCCGTGAAAACGCCACCCGAAGTACCCGGATTTATAAACATTACCAGTATTTTCGTCATTTCACAGCTTTACCCGGGAAACCTCTGTAATTGAATTCGACAGTAAATGTAGTAAGAATCTATTTACGTGTACTTGAGGTGTTTATTACACGTTCTTAATCATTTCTGGGAACTCTCATTGTGTATTTTAACAGTTTTACCAAAATTAGGCAGTTTGCTTAGAAGTATTTACTAGAACCGTCACCATTTTAACTGACTAAAAAAAAAAAAAAAACGCCCAACCCAATCCTCCTTAATTGTAAACATAAACACTATTCTCGTCATTCCAAGGCTTTAGACACCACTTCTGAGCTCTGTAAACATGAACTCTTAATAATTGAAAGCACAGAACCATGAAAACGCCACCGGAAGTACCCGGACTTGTAAACATTACCAGTATTTTCGTCATTCCACAGCTTTCCACGGGAAACCTCTGTGATTGAATTCGACAGTAAATGTAGTAAGAATCTATTTACATGTACTTGAGGTGTTTATTACACGTTCTTAATCATTTCTGGGAACTCTCATTGTGTATTTTAACAGTTTTACCAAAATTAGGCAGTTTGCTGAGAAGTAATTACTAGAACCGTCACCATTTTAACTGATTCACAAAAAAAAACGCCAAAGCCAATCCTCCTTAATTGTAAACATAAACACTATTCTCGTGATTCCAAGGCTTTAGACACCAATTCTGAGCTCTGTAAATAGGAACTCTTAATAATTGAAAGCACAGAACCGTAAAAACGCCACCGGAAGTACCCGGACTTGTAAACATTACCAGTATATTCGTCATTTCACAGCTTTCCACTGGAAACCTCTGTGATTGAATTCGACAGTAAATGTAGTAAGAATCTATTTACGTGTACTTGAGGTGTTTATTACACGTTCTCAATCATTTCTGGGCACTCTCATTGTGTATTTTAACATTTTTAGCAAAATTAGACATTTTGCATAGAAGTATTTACCAGAACCGTCACCATTTCAACTGATTCACACAAAACACGCCAAAGCCAAACCTCCTAAATTGTAAACATAAACACTATTCTCGTCATTCCAAGGCTTTAGACAACTACTCTGAGCTCTGTAAACATGAACTCTTAATAATTGAAAGCACAGTCCCGTGAAAACGCCACCCGAAATACCCGGACTTGTAAACATTACCAGTATTTTCGTCATTTCACAGCTTTCCACTGGAAACCTCCCTGATTGAATTCGACAGTAAATGTAGTTAAAATCTGTTTATGTGTACTTGAAGTGTTTCTTCCACGTTTTTAATCATTTCTGGGAACTCTCATTTTGTATTATCAGTTTTACCAAAATTAGGCAGTTTGCTTAGAAGTATTTTCTGAAACCGTCACCATTTTAACTGATTCACAAAAAAAAACGCCAAAGCCAATCCTCCTTAATTGTAAACATAAAAACTATTCTCGTCATTCCAAGGCTTTAGACACCACTTCTGAGCTCTGTAAACATGAACTCTTAATAATTGAAAGCACAGAACCATGAAAACGCCACCGGAAGTACCCGGACTTGTAAACATTACCAGTATTTTCGTCATTCCACAGCTTTCCACGGGAAACCTCTGTGATTGAATTCGACAGTAAATGTAGTAAGAATCTATTTACATGTACTTGAGGTGTTTATTACACGTTCTTAATCATTTCTGGGAACTCTCATTGTGTATTTTAACAGTTTTACCAAAATTAGGCAGTTTGCTGAGAAGTAATTACTAGAACCGTCACCATTTTAACTGATTCACAAAAAAAAACGCCAAAGCCAATCCTCCTTAATTGTAAACATAAACACTATTCTCGTGATTCCAAGGCTTTAGACACC
This sequence comes from Myotis daubentonii, assembly GCF_963259705.1. Taxonomy (NCBI): domain Eukaryota; kingdom Metazoa; phylum Chordata; class Mammalia; order Chiroptera; family Vespertilionidae; genus Myotis; species Myotis daubentonii. Next base: position 200,028 of record NC_081848.1, read on the forward strand.
AATTCTGAGCTCTGTAAATAGGAACTCTTAATAATTGAAAGCACAGAACCGTAAAAACGCCACCGGAAGTACCCGGACTTGTAAACATTACCAGTATATTCGTCATTTCACAGCTTTCCACTGGAAACCTCTGTGATTGAATTCGACAGTAAATGTAGTAAGAATCTATTTACGTGTACTTGAGGTGTTTATTACACGTTCTCAATCATTTCTGGGCACTCTCATTGTGTATTTTAACATTTTTAGCAAAATTAGACATTTTGCATAGAAGTATTTACCAGAACCGTCACCATTTCAACTGATTCACACAAAACACGCCAAAGCCAAACCTCCTAAATTGTAAACATAAACACTATTCTCGTCATTCCAAGGCTTTAGACAACTACTCTGAGCTCTGTAAACATGAACTCTTAATAATTGAAAGCACAGTCCCGTGAAAACGCCACCCGAAATACCCGGACTTGTAAACATTACCAGTATTTTCGTCATTTCACAGCTTTCCACTGGAAACCTCCCTGATTGAATTCGACAGTAAATGTAGTTAAAATCTGTTTATGTGTACTTGAAGTGTTTCTTCCACGTTTTTAATCATTTCTGGGAACTCTCATTTTGTATTATCAGTTTTACCAAAATTAGGCAGTTTGCTTAGAAGTATTTCCTGAAACCGTCACCATTTTAACTGATTCACAAAAAAAAACGCCAAAGCCAATCCTCCTTAATTGTAAACATAAAAACTATTCTCGTGATTCCAAGGCTTTAGACGCCAATTCTGAGCTCTGTAAATAGGAACTCTTAATAATTGAAAGCACAGAACCGTAAAAACGCCACCGGAAGTACCCGGACTTGTAAACATTACCAGTATATTCGTCATTTCACAGCTTTCCACGGGAAACCTCTGTGATTGAATTCGACAGTAAATGTAGTAAGAATCTATTTACGTGTACTTGAGGTGTTTATTACACGTTCTCAATCATTTCTGGGCACTCTCATTGTGTATTTTAACATTTTTAGCAAAATTAGACATTTTGCATAGAAGTATTTACCGGAACCGTCACCATTTCAACTGATTCACACAAAACACGCCAAAGCCAAACCTCCTAAATTGTAAACATAAACACTATTCTCGTCATTCCAAGGCTTTGGAAAACTACTCTGAGCTCTGTAAACATGAACTCTTAATAATTGAAAGCACAGTCCCGTGAAAACGCCACCCGAAGTACCCGGATTTATAAACATTACCAGTATTTTCGTCATTTCACAGCTTTACACGGGAAACCTCTGTAATTGAATTCGACAGTAAATGTAGTGAGAATCTATTTACGTGTACTTGAGGTGTTTATTACACGTTCTTAATCATTTCTGGGAACTCTCATTGTGTATTTTAACAGTTTTACCAAAATTAGGCAGTTTGCTTAGAAGTATTTACTAGAACCGTCACCATTTTAACTGAATCACACACAAAAACGCCGAACCCAATCCTCCTTAATTGTAAACATAAACACTATTCTCGTCATTCCAAGGCTTTACACACCAATTCTGAGCTCTGTAAACATGAACTCTTAATAATTGAAAGAACAGTCCCGTGAAAACGCCACCGGAAGTACCCGGACTTGTAAACATTAAGAGTATTTTCGTCATTCCACAGCTTTCCCCTGGAAACCTCCGTAATTAAATACGACATTAAATGTAGTAAGAATCTGTTTACGTGTACTTGAAGTGTTTCTTCCATGTTTTTAATCATTTCTGGAAACTATCTTTGTGTATTTTAACAGTTTTAGCAAAATTAGGCAGTTTGCTTAGAATTTATTTACTAGAACCGTCACCATTTTAACTGAATCACAAAAAACAACGCCGAACCCAATCCTCCTATATTGTAAACATAAACACTATTCTCGTCATTCCAAGGCTTTAGACACCTACTCTGAGCTCTGTAAACATGAACTCTTAATAATTGAAAGCACAGTCCCGTGAAAACGCCACCCGAAGTACCCGGATTTATAAACATTACCAGTATTTTCGTCATTTCACAGCTTTACCCGGGAAACCTCTGTAATTGAATTCGACAGTAAATGTAGTAAGAATCTATTTACGTGTACTTGAGGTGTTTATTACACGTTCTTAATCATTTCTGGGAACTCTCATTGTGTATTTTAACAGTTTTACCAAAATTAGGCAGTTTGCTTAGAAGTATTTACTAGAACCGTCACCATTTTAACTGACTAAAAAAAAAAAAAAAACGCCCAACCCAATCCTCCTTAATTGTAAACATAAACACTATTCTCGTCATTCCAAGGCTTTAGACACCACTTCTGAGCTCTGTAAACATGAACTCTTAATAATTGAAAGCACAGAACCATGAAAACGCCACCGGAAGTACCCGGACTTGTAAACATTACCAGTATTTTCGTCATTCCACAGCTTTCCATGGGAAACCTCTGTGATTGAATTCGACAGTAAATGTAGTAAGAATCTATTTACATGTACTTGAGGTGTTTATTACACGTTCTTAATCATTTCTGGGAACTCTCATTTTGTATTATCAGTTTTACCAAAATTAGGCAGTTTGCTTAGAAGTATTTCCTGAAACCGTCACCATTTTAACTGATTCACAAAAAAAAACGCCAAAGCCAATCCTCCTTAATTGTAAACATAAAAACTATTCTCGTGATTCCAAGGCTTTAGACGCCAATTCTGAGCTCTGTAAATAGGAACTCTTAATAATTGAAAGCACAGAACCGTAAAAACGCCACCGGAAGTACCCGGACTTGTAAACATTACCAGTATATTCGTTATTTCACAGCTTTCCACGGGAAACCTCTGTGATTGAATTCGACAGTAAATGTAGTAAGAATCTATTTACGTGTACTTGAGGTGTTTATTACACGTTCTCAATCATTTCTGGGCACTCTCATTGTGTATTTTAACATTTTTAGCAAAATTAGACATTTTGCATAGAAGTATTTACCGGAACCGTCACCATTTCAACTGATTCACACAAAACACGCCAAAGCCAAACCTCCTAAATTGTAAACATAAACACTATTCTCGTCATTCCAAGGCTTTAGAAAACTACTCTGAGCTCTGTAAACATGAACTCTTAATAATTGAAAGCACAGTCCCGTGAAAACGCCACCCGAAGTACCCGGATTTATAAACATTACCAGTATTTTCGTCATTTCACAGCTTTACACGGGAAACCTCTGTAATTGAATTCGACAGTAAATGTAGTGAGAATCTATTTACGTGTACTTGAGGTGTTTATTACACGTTCTTAATCATTTCTGGGAACTCTCATTGTGTATTTTAACAGTTTTACCAAAATTAGGCAGTTTGCTTAGAAGTATTTACTAGAACCGTCACCATTTTAACTGAATCACACACAAAAACGCCGAACCCAATCCTCCTTAATTGTAAACATAAACACTATTCTCGTCATTCCAAGGCTTTACACACCAATTCTGAGCTCTGTAAACATGAACTCTTAATAATTGAAAGCACAGTCCCGTGAAAACGCCACCGGAAGTACCCGGACTTGTAAACATTAAGAGTATTTTCGTCATTCCACAGCTTTCCCCTGGAAACCTCCGTAATTAAATACGACATTAAATGTAGTAAGAATCTGTTTACGTGTACTTGAAGTGTTTCTTCCATGTTTTTAATCATTTCTGGAAACTATCTTTGTGTATTTTAACAGTTTTAGCAAAATTAGGCAGTTTGCTTAGAATTTATTTACTAGAACCGTCACCATTTTAACTGAATCACAAAAAACAACGCCGAACCCAATCCTCCTATATTGTAAACATAAACACTATTCTCGTCATTCCAAGGCTTTAGACACCTACTCTGAGCTCTGTAAACATGAACTCTTAATAATTGAAAGCACAGTCCCGTGAAAACGCCACCCGAAGTACCCGGATTTATAAACATTACCAGTATTTTCGTCATTTCACAGCTTTACCCGGGAAACCTCTGTGATTGAATTCGACAGTAAATGTAGTAAGAATCTATTTACGTGTACTTGAGGTGTTTATTACACGTTCTTAATCATTTCTGGGAACTCTCATTGTGTATTTTAACAGTTTTACCAAAATGAGGCAGTTTGCTTAGAAGTATTTACTAGCACCGTCACCATTTTAACTGATTCACACACAAAAACGCCGAACCCAATCCTCCTTAATTGTAAACATAAACACTATTCTCGTCATTCCAAGGCTTTACACACCAATTCTGAGCTCTGTAAACATGAACTCTTAATAATTGAAAGCACAGTCCCGTGAAAACGCCACCCGAAGTACCCGGACTTGTAAACATTACCAGTATTTTCGTCATTCCACAGCTTTCCACGGGAAACCTCTGTGACTGAATTCGACAGTAAATGTAGTAAGAATCTATTTATGTGTACTTGAGGTGTTTATTACACGTTCTTAATCATTTCTGGGCACTGTCGTTGCGTATTTTAACAGTTTTAGCAAAATTACACATTTTGCATAGAAGTATTTATCGGAACCGTCACCATTTTAACTGATTCACACAAAACACGCCAAAGCCAAACCTCCTAAATTGTAAACATAAACACTATTCTCGCCATTCCAAGGCTTTAGACACCAATTCTGAGCTCTGTAAACATGAACTCTTAATAATTGAAAGCCCAGTCCCGTAAAACGCCACCCGAAGTACCCGTATTTGTAAACATTACCAGTATTTTCGTCATTTCACAGCTTTCCACTGGAAACCTCTGTGATTGAATTCGACAGTAAATGTAGTTAAAATCTGTTTACGTGTACTTGAAGTGTTTCTTCCACGTTTTTAATCATTTCTGGGAAATCTCATTGTGTATTTTCAGTTTTACCAAAATTAGACAAATTTGCTTAGAAGTATTTACTGAAACCGTCACCATTTTAACTGATTCACAAAAAAGAACGCCAAAGCCAATCCTCCTTAATTGTAAACATAAACACTATTCTCGTCATTCCAAGGCTTTAGACACCACTTCTGAGCTCTGTAAACATGAACTCTTAATAATTGAAAGCACAGAACCGTAAAAACGCCACCGGAAGTACCCGGACTTGTAAACATTACCAGTATTTTCGTCATTCCACAGCTTTCCATGGGAAACCTCTGTGATTGAATTCGACAGTAAATGTAGTAAGAATCTATTTACATGTACTTGAGGTGTTTATTACACGTTCTTAATCATTTCTGGGAACTCTCATTTTGTATTATCAGTTTTACCAAAATTAGGCAGTTTGCTTAGAAGTATTTCCTGAAACCGTCACCATTTTAACTGATTCACAAAAAAAAACGCCAAAGCCAATCCTCCTTAATTGTAAACATAAAAACTATTCTCGTGATTCCAAGGCTTTAGACGCCAATTCTGAGCTCTGTAAATAGGAACTCTTAATAATTGAAAGCACAGAACCGTAAAAACGCCACCGGAAGTACCCGGACTTGTAAACATTACCAGTATATTCGTTATTTCACAGCTTTCCACGGGAAACCTCTGTGATTGAATTCGACAGTAAATGTAGTAAGAATCTATTTACGTGTACTTGAGGTGTTTATTACACGTTCTCAATCATTTCTGGGCACTCTCATTGTGTATTTTAACATTTTTAGCAAAATTAGACATTTTGCATAGAAGTATTTACCGGAACCGTCACCATTTCAACTGATTCACACAAAACACGCCAAAGCCAAACCTCCTAAATTGTAAACATAAACACTATTCTCGTCATTCCAAGGCTTTAGAAAACTACTCTGAGCTCTGTAAACATGAACTCTTAATAATTGAAAGCACAGTCCCGTGAAAACGCCACCCGAAGTACCCGGATTTATAAACATTACCAGTATTTTCGTCATTTCACAGCTTTACACGGGAAACCTCTGTAATTGAATTCGACAGTAAATGTAGTGAGAATCTATTTACGTGTACTTGAGGTGTTTATTACACGTTCTTAATCATTTCTGGGAACTCTCATTGTGTATTTTAACAGTTTTACCAAAATTAGGCAGTTTGCTTAGAAGTATTTACTAGAACCGTCACCATTTTAACTGAATCACACACAAAAACGCCGAACCCAATCCTCCTTAATTGTAAACATAAACACTATTCTCGTCATTCCAAGGCTTTACACACCAATTCTGAGCTCTGTAAACATGAACTCTTAATAATTGAAAGCACAGTCCCGTGAAAACGCCACCGGAAGTACCCGGACTTGTAAACATTAAGAGTATTTTCGTCATTCCACAGCTTTCCCCTGGAAACCTCCGTAATTAAATACGACATTAAATGTAGTAAGAATCTGTTTACGTGTACTTGAAGTGTTTCTTCCATGTTTTTAATCATTTCTGGAAACTATCTTTGTGTATTTTAACAGTTTTAGCAAAATTAGGCAGTTTGCTTAGAATTTATTTACTAGAACCGTCACCATTTTAACTGAATCACAAAAAACAACGCCGAACCCAATCCTCCTATATTGTAAACATAAACACTATTCTCGTCATTCCAAGGCTCTAGACACCTACTCTGAGCTCTGTAAACATGAACTCTTAATAATTGAAAGCACAGTCCCGTGAAAACGCCACCCGAAGTACCCGGATTTATAAACATTACCAGTATTTTCGTCATTTCACAGCTTTACCCGGGAAACCTCTGTGATTGAATTCGACAGTAAATGTAGTAAGAATCTATTTACGTGTACTTGAGGTGTTTATTACACGTTCTTAATCATTTCTGGGAACTCTCATTGTGTATTTTAACAGTTTTACCAAAATGAGGCAGTTTGCTTAGAAGTATTTACTAGCACCGTCACCATTTTAACTGATTCACACACAAAAACGCCGAACCCAATCCTCCTTAATTGTAAACATAAACACTATTCTCGTCATTCCAAGGCTTTACACACCAATTCTGAGCTCTGTAAACATGAACTCTTAATAATTGAAAGCACAGTCCCGTGAAAACGCCACCCGAAGTACCCGGACTTGTAAACATTACCAGTATTTTCGTCATTCCACAGCTTTCCACGGGAAACCTCTGTGACTGAATTCGACAGTAAATGTAGTAAGAATCTATTTATGTGTACTTGAGGTGTTTATTACACGTTCTTAATCATTTCTGGGCACTGTCGTTGCGTATTTTAACAGTTTTAGCAAAATTACACATTTTGCATAGAAGTATTTATCGGAACCGTCACCATTTTAACTGATTCACACAAAACACGCCAAAGCCAAACCTCCTAAATTGTAAACATAAACACTATTCTCGCCATTCCAAGGCTTTAGACACCAATTCTGAGCTCTGTAAACATGAACTCTTAATAATTGAAAGCCCAGTCCCGTAAAACGCCACCCGAAGTACCCGTATTTGTAAACATTACCAGTATTTTCGTCATTTCACAGCTTTCCACTGGAAACCTCTGTGATTGAATTCGACAGTAAATGTAGTTAAAATCTGTTTACGTGTACTTGAAGTGTTTCTTCCACGTTTTTAATCATTTCTGGGAAATCTCATTGTGTATTTTCAGTTTTACCAAAATTAGACAAATTTGCTTAGAAGTATTTACTGAAACCGTCACCATTTTAACTGATTCACAAAAAAGAACGCCAAAGCCAATCCTCCTTAATTGTAAACATAAACACTATTCTCGTGATTCCAAGGTTTTAGACACCAATTCTGAGCTCTGTAAACAGGAACTCTTAATAATTGAAAGCACAGAACCGTAAAAACGCCACCGGAAGTACCCGGACTTGTAAACATTACCAGTATTTTCGTCATTTCACAGCTTTCCAAGGGAAACCTCTGTGATTGAATTCGACAGTAAATGTAGTAAGAATCTATTTATGTGTACTTGAGGTGTTTATTACACGTTCTTAATCATTTCTGGGCACTGTCATTGCGTATTTTAACAGTTTTAGCAAAATTAGACATTTTGCATAGAAGTATTTACCGGAACCGTCACCATTTTAACTGATTCACACAAAACACGCCAAAGCCAAACCTCCTAAATTGTAAACATAAACACTATTCTCGCCATTCCAAGGCTTTAGACACCAATTCTGAGCTCTGTAAACATGAACTCTTAATAATTGAAAGCACAGTCCCGTGAAAACGCCACCCGAATTACCCGGATTTATAAACATTACCAGTATTTTCGTCATTTCACAGCTTTACACAGGAAACCTCTGTAATTGAATTCGACAGTAAATGTAGTAAGAATCTATTTACGTCTACTTGAGGTGTTTCTTCCACGTTCCTAATCATTTCTGGGAACTCTCATTTTGTATTTTAACAGTTTTACCAAAATTAGGCACTTTGTTTAGAAGTATTTACTAGAACCGTCACCATTTTAACTGATTCACACACAAAAACGCCGAACCCAATCCTCCTTAATTGTAAACATAAACACTATTCTCGTCATTCCAAGGCTTTACACACCAATTCTGAGCTCTGTAAACATGAACTCTTAATAATTGAAAGCACAGTCCCGTGAAAACGCCACCCGAAGTACCCGGACTTGTAAACATTACCAGTATTTTCGTAATTTCACAGCTTTCCACGGGAAACCTCCGTGATTGAATTCGACAGTAAATGTAGTTAAAATCTGTTTACGTGTACTTGAAGTGTTTCTTCCACGTTTTTAATCATTTCTGGGTACTCTCATTGTGTATTTTTTCAGTTTTACCAAAATTAGACAGTTTGCTTAGAAGTATTTACTGAAACCGTCACCATTTTAACTGATTCACAAAAAAAAACGCCGAACCGAATCCTCCTATATTGTAAACATAAACACTATTCTCGTCATTCCAAGGCTTTAGACACATACTCTGAGCTCTGTAAACATGAACTCTTAATAATTGAAAGCACAGTCCCGTGAAAACGCCACCCGAAGTACCCGGATTTATAAACATTACCAGTATTTTCGTCATTTCACAGCTTTACACGGGAAACCTCTGTAATTGAATTCGACAGTAAATGTAGTAAGAATCTATTTACGTGTACTTGAGGTGTTTATTACACGTTCTTAATCATTTCTGGGAACTCTCATTGTGTATTTTAACAGTTTTACCAAAATTAGACATTTTGCATAGAAGTATTTACCGGAACCGTCACCATTTCAACTGATTCACACAAAACACGCCAAAGCCAAACCTCCTAAATTGTAAACATAAACACTATTCTCGTCATTCCAAGGCTTTAGACACCTACTCTGAGCTCTGTAAACATGAACTCTTAATAATTGAAAGCACAGTCCCGTGAAAACGCCACCGGAAGTACCCGGACTTGTAAACATTAAGAGTATTTTCGTCATTTTACAACTTTCCACTGGAAACCTCCGTGATTGAATTCGACAGTAAATGTAGTTAAAATCTGTTCATGTGTACTTGAAGTGTTTCTTCCACGTTTTTAAACATTTCTGGGAACTCTCATTTTGTATTATCAGTTTTACCAAAATTACACAGTTTGCTTAGAATTATTTACTGAAACCGTCACCATTTTAACTGATTCACAAAAAAAAACGCCTAAGCAAATCCTCCATAATTGTAAACATAAAAACTATTCTCGTGATTCCAAGGCTTTAGACACCAATTCTGAGCTCTGTAAACAGGAACTCTTAATAATTGAAAGCACAGAACCGTAAAAACGCCACCAGAAGTACCCGGACTTGTAAACATTACCAGTATTTTCGTAATTTCACAGCTTTCCACGGGAAACCTCTGTGATTGAATTCGACAGTAAATGTAGTAAGAATCTATTTACGTGTACTTGAGGTGTTTATTACACGTTCTTAATCATTTCTGGGCACTCTCATTGTGTATTTTAACATTTTTAGCAAAATTAGACATTTTGCATAGAAGTATTTACCAGAACCGTCACCATTTCAACTGGTTCACACAAAACACGCCAAAGCCAAACCTCCTAAATTGTAAACATAAACACTATTCTCGTCATTCCAAGGCTTTAGACAACTACTCTGATCTCTGTAAACAGGAACTCTTAATAATTGAAAGCACAGTCCCGTGAAAACGCCACCCGAAGTACCCGGATTTATAAACATTACCAGTATTTTCGTCATTTCACAGCTTTACATGGGAAACCTCTGTAATTGAATTCGACAGTAAATGTAGTAAGAATCTATTTACGTCTACTTGAGGTGTTTCTTCCACGTTCCTAATCATTTCTGGGAACTCTCATTTTGTATTTTAACAGTTTTACCAAAATTAGGCACTTTGTTTAGAAGTATTTACTAGAACCGTCACCATTTTAACTGATTCACACACAAAAACGCCGAACCCAATCCTCCTTAATTGTAAACATAAACACTATTCTCGTCATTCCAAGGCTTTACACACCAATTCTGAGCTCTGTAAACATGAACTCTTAATAATTGAAAGCACAGTCCCGTGAAAACGCCACCCGAAGTACCCGGACTTGTAAACATTACCAGTATTTTCGTAATTTCACAGCTTTCCACGGGAAACCTCCGTGATTGAATTCGACAGTAAATGTAGTTAAAATCTGTTTACGTGTACTTGAAGTGTTTCTTCCACGTTTTTAATCATTTCTGGGTACTCTCATTGTGTATTTTTTCAGTTTTACCAAAATTAGACAGTTTGCTTAGAAGTATTTACTGAAACCGTCACCATTTTAACTGATTCACACAAAAAAACGCCGAACCGAATCCTCCTATATTGTAAACATAAACACTATTCTCGTCATTCCAAGGCTTTAGACACATACTCTGAGCTCTGTAAACATGAACTCTTAATAATTGAAAGCACAGTCCCGTGAAAACGCCACCCGAAGTACCCGGATTTATAAACATTACCAGTATTTTCGTCATTTCACAGCTTTACACGGGAAACCTCTGTAATTGAATTCGACAGTAAATGTAGTGAGAATCTATTTACGTGTACTTGATGTGTTTATTACACGTTCTTAATCATTTCTGGGAACTCTCATTGTGTATTTTAACAGTTTTACCAAAATTAGGCAGTTTGCTTAGAAGTATTTACTAGAACCGTCACCATTTTAACTGAATCACACACAAAAACGCCGAACCCAATCCTCCTTAATTGTAAACATAAACACTATTCTCGTCATTCCAAGGCTTTACACACCAATTCTGAGCTCTGTAAACATGAACTCTTAATAATTGAAAGCACAGTCCCGTGAAAACGCCACCGGAAGTACCCGGACTTGTAAACATTAAGAGTATTTTCGTCATGCCACAGCTTTCCCCTGGAAACCTCCGTAATTAAATACGACATTAAATGTAATAAGAATCTGTTTACGTGTACTTGAAGTGTTTCTTCCATGTTTTTAATCATTTCTGGAAACTATCATTGTGTATTTTAACAGTTTTAGCAAAATTAGGCAGTTTGCTTAGAATTTATTTACTAGAACCGTCACCATTTTAACTGAATCACAAAAAACAACGCCGAACCCAATCCTCCTATATTGTAAACATAAACACTATTCTCGTCATTCCAAGGCTTTAGACACCTACTCTGAGCTCTGTAAACATGAACTCTTAATAATTGAAAGCACAGTCCCGTGAAAACGCCACCCGAAGTACCCGGATTTATAAACATTACCAGTATTTTCGTCTTTTCACAGCTTTACCCGGGAAACCTCTGTAATTGAATTCGACAGTAAATGTAGTAAGAATCTATTTATGTGTACTTGAGGTGTTTATTACACGTTCTTAATCATTTCTGGGAACTCTCATTGTGTATTTTAACAGTTTTACCAAAATTAGGCAGTTTGCTTAGAAGTATTTACTAGAACCGTCACCATTTTAACTGACTAAAAAAAAAAAAAAAACGCCCAACCCAATCCTCCTTAATTGTAAACATAAACACTATTCTCGTCATTCCAAGGCTTTAGACACCACTTCTGAGCTCTGTAAACATGAACTCTTAATAATTGAAAGCACAGAACCATGAAAACGCCACCGGAAGTACCCGGACTTGTAAACATTACCAGTATTTTCGTCATTCCACAGCTTTCCACGGGAAACCTCTGTGATTGAATTCGACAGTAAATGTAGTAAGAATCTATTTACATGTACTTGAGGTGTTTATTACACGTTCTTAATCATTTCTGGGAACTCTCATTGTGTATTTTAACAGTTTTACCAAAATTAGGCAGTTTGCTGAGAAGTAATTACTAGAACCGTCACCATTTTAACTGATTCACAAAAAAAAACGCCAAAGCCAATCCTCCTTAATTGTAAACATAAACACTATTCTCGTGATTCCAAGGCTTTAGACACCAATTCTGAGCTCTGTAAATAGGAACTCTTAATAATTGAAAGCACAGAACCGTAAAAACGCCACCGGAAGTACCCGGACTTGTAAACATTACCAGTATATTCGTCATTTCACAGCTTTCCACTGGAAACCTCTGTGATTGAATTCGACAGTAAATGTAGTAAGAATCTATTTACGTGTACTTGAGGTGTTTATTACACGTTCTCAATCATTTCTGGGCACTCTCATTGTGTATTTTAACATTTTTAGCAAAATTAGACATTTTGCATAGAAGTATTTACCAGAACCGTCACCATTTCAACTGATTCACACAAAACACGCCAAAGCCAAACCTCCTAAATTGTAAACATAAACACTATTCTCGTCATTCCAAGGCTTTAGACAACTACTCTGAGCTCTGTAAACATGAACTCTTAATAATTGAAAGCACAGTCCCGTGAAAACGCCACCCGAAATACCCGGACTTGTAAACATTACCAGTATTTTCGTCATTTCACAGCTTTCCACTGGAAACCTCCCTGATTGAATTCGACAGTAAATGTAGTTAAAATCTGTTTATGTGTACTTGAAGTGTTTCTTCCACGTTTTTAATCATTTCTGGGAACTCTCATTTTGTATTATCAGTTTTACCAAAATTAGGCAGTTTGCTTAGAAGTATTTTCTGAAACCGTCACCATTTTAACTGATTCACAAAAAAAAACGCCAAAGCCAATCCTCCTTAATTGTAAACATAAAAACTATTCTCGTCATTCCAAGGCTTTAGACACCACTTCTGAGCTCTGTAAACATGAACTCTTAATAATTGAAAGCACAGAACCATGAAAACGCCACCGGAAGTACCCGGACTTGTAAACATTACCAGTATTTTCGTCATTCCACAGCTTTCCACGGGAAACCTCTGTGATTGAATTCGACAGTAAATGTAGTAAGAATCTATTTACATGTACTTGAGGTGTTTATTACACGTTCTTAATCATTTCTGGGAACTCTCATTGTGTATTTTAACAGTTTTACCAAAATTAGGCAGTTTGCTGAGAAGTAATTACTAGAACCGTCACCATTTTAACTGATTCACAAAAAAAAACGCCAAAGCCAATCCTCCTTAATTGTAAACATAAACACTATTCTCGTGATTCCAAGGCTTTAGACACCACTTCTGAGCTCTGTAAATAGGAACTCTTAATAATTGAAAGCACAGAACCGTAAAAACGCCACCGGAAGTACCCGGACTTGTAAACATTACCAGTATATTCGTCATTTCACAGCTTTCCACTGGAAACCTCTGTGATTGAATTCGACAGTAAATGTAGTAAGAATCTATTTACGTGTACTTGAGGTGTTTATTACACGTTCTCAATCATTTCTGGGCACTCTCATTGTGTATTTTAACATTTTTAGCAAAATTAGACATTTTGCATAGAAGTATTTACCAGAACCGTCACCATTTCAACTGATTCACACAAAACACGCCAAAGCCAAACCTCCTAAATTGTAAACATAAACACTATTCTCGTCATTCCAAGGCTTTAGACAACTACTCTGAGCTCTGTAAACATGAACTCTTAATAATTGAAAGCACAGTCCCGTGAAAACGCCACCCGAAATACCCGGACTTGTAAACATTACCAGTATTTTCGTCATTTCACAGCTTTCCACTGGAAACCTCCCTGATTGAATTCGACAGTAAATGTAGTTAAAATCTGTTTATGTGTACTTGAAGTGTTTCTTCCACGTTTTTAATCATTTCTGGGAACTCTCATTTTGTATTATCAGTTTTACCAAAATTAGGCAGTTTGCTTAGAAGTATTTCCTGAAACCGTCACCATTTTAACTGATTCACAAAAAAAAACGCCAAAGCCAATCCTCCTTAATTGTAAACATAAAAACTATTCTCGTGATTCCAAGGCTTTAGACGCCAATTCTGAGCTCTGTAAATAGGAACTCTTAATAATTGAAAGCACAGAACCGTAAAAACGCCACCGGAAGTACCCGGACTTGTAAACATTACCAGTATATTCGTCATTTCACAGCTTTCCACGGGAAACCTCTGTGATTGAATTCGACAGTAAATGTAGTAAGAATCTATTTACGTGTACTTGAGGTGTTTATTACACGTTCTCAATCATTTCTGGGCACTCTCATTGTGTATTTTAACATTTTTAGCAAAATTAGACATTTTGCATAGAAGTATTTACCGGAACCGTCACCATTTCAACTGATTCACACAAAACACGCCAAAGCCAAACCTCCTAAATTGTAAACATAAACACTATTCTCGTCATTCCAAGGCTTTGGAAAACTACTCTGAGCTCTGTAAACATGAACTCTTAATAATTGAAAGCACAGTCCCGTGAAAACGCCACCCGAAGTACCCGGATTTATAAACATTACCAGTATTTTCGTCATTTCACAGCTTTACACGGGAAACCTCTGTAATTGAATTCGACAGTAAATGTAGTGAGAATCTATTTACGTGTACTTGAGGTGTTTATTACACGTTCTTAATCATTTCTGGGAACTCTCATTGTGTATTTTAACAGTTTTACCAAAATTAGGCAGTTTGCTTAGAAGTATTTACTAGAACCGTCACCATTTTAACTGAATCACACACAAAAACGCCGAACCCAATCCTCCTTAATTGTAAACATAAACACTATTCTCGTCATTCCAAGGCTTTACACACCAATTCTGAGCTCTGTAAACATGAACTCTTAATAATTGAAAGAACAGTCCCGTGAAAACGCCACCGGAAGTACCCGGACTTGTAAACATTAAGAGTATTTTCGTCATTCCACAGCTTTCCCCTGGAAACCTCCGTAATTAAATACGACATTAAATGTAGTAAGAATCTGTTTACGTGTACTTGAAGTGTTTCTTCCATGTTTTTAATAATTTCTGGAAACTATCTTTGTGTATTTTAACAGTTTTAGCAAAATTAGGCAGTTTGCTTAGAATTTATTTACTAGAACCGTCACCATTTTAACTGAATCACAAAAAACAACGCCGAACCCAATCCTCCTATATTGTAAACATAAACACTATTCTCGTCATTCCAAGGCTTTAGACACCTACTCTGAGCTCTGTAAACATGAACTCTTAATAATTGAAAGCACAGTCCCGTGAAAACGCCACCCGAAGTACCCGGATTTATAAACATTACCAGTATTTTCGTCATTTCACAGCTTTACCCGGGAAACCTCTGTAATTGAATTCGACAGTAAATGTAGTAAGAATCTATTTACGTGTACTTGAGGTGTTTATTACACGTTCTTAATCATTTCTGGGAACTCTCATTGTGTATTTTAACAGTTTTACCAAAATTAGGCAGTTTGCTTAGAAGTATTTACTAGAACCGTCACCATTTTAACTGACTAAAAAAAAAAAAAAAACGCCCAACCCAATCCTCCTTAATTGTAAACATAAACACTATTCTCGTCATTCCAAGGCTTTAGACACCACTTCTGAGCTCTGTAAACATGAACTCTTAATAATTGAAAGCACAGAACCATGAAAACGCCACCGGAAGTACCCGGACTTGTAAACATTACCAGTATTTTCGTCATTCCACAGCTTTCCATGGGAAACCTCTGTGATTGAATTCGACAGTAAATGTAGTAAGAATCTATTTACATGTACTTGAGATGTTTATTACACGTTCTTAATCATTTCTGGGAACTCTCATTTTGTATTATCAGTTTTACCAAAATTAGGCAGTTTGCTTAGAAGTATTTCCTGAAACCGTCACCATTTTAACTGATTCACAAAAAAAAACGCCAAAGCCAATCCTCCTTAATTGTAAACATAAAAACTATTCTCGTGATTCCAAGGCTTTAGACGCCAATTCTGAGCTCTGTAAATAGGAACTCTTAATAATTGAAAGCACAGAACCGTAAAAACGCCACCGGAAGTACCCGGACTTGTAAACATTACCAGTATATTCGTTATTTCACAGCTTTCCACGGGAAACCTCTGTGATTGAATTCGACAGTAAATGTAGTAAGAATCTATTTACGTGTACTTGAGGTGTTTATTACACGTTCTCAATCATTTCTGGGCACTCTCATTGTGTATTTTAACATTTTTAGCAAAATTAGACATTTTGCATAGAAGTATTTACCGGAACCGTCACCATTTCAACTGATTCACACAAAACACGCCAAAGCCAAACCTCCTAAATTGTAAACATAAACACTATTCTCGTCATTCCAAGGCTTTAGAAAACTACTCTGAGCTCTGTAAACATGAACTCTTAATAATTGAAAGCACAGTCCCGTGAAAACGCCACCCGAAGTACCCGGATTTATAAACATTACCAGTATTTTCGTCATTTCACAGCTTTACACGGGAAACCTCTGTAATTGAATTCGACAGTAAATGTAGTGAGAATCTATTTACGTGTACTTGAGGTGTTTATTACACGTTCTTAATCATTTCTGGGAACTCTCATTGTGTATTTTAACAGTTTTACCAAAATTAGGCAGTTTGCTTAGAAGTATTTACTAGAACCGTCACCATTTTAACTGAATCACACACAAAAACGCCGAACCCAATCCTCCTTAATTGTAAACATAAACACTATTCTCGTCATTCCAAGGCTTTACACACCAATTCTGAGCTCTGTAAACATGAACTCTTAATAATTGAAAGCACAGTCCCGTGAAAACGCCACCGGAAGTACCCGGACTTGTAAACATTAAGAGTATTTTCGTCATTCCACAGCTTTCCCCTGGAAACCTCCGTAATTAAATACGACATTAAATGTAGTAAGAATCTGTTTACGTGTACTTGAAGTGTTTCTTCCATGTTTTTAATCATTTCTGGAAACTATCTTTGTGTATTTTAACAGTTTTAGCAAAATTAGGCAGTTTGCTTAGAATTTATTTACTAGAACCGTCACCATTTTAACTGAATCACAAAAAACAACGCCGAACCCAATCCTCCTATATTGTAAACATAAACACTATTCTCGTCATTCCAAGGCTTTAGACACCTACTCTGAGCTCTGTAAACATGAACTCTTAATAATTGAAAGCACAGTCCCGTGAAAACGCCACCCGAAGTACCCGGATTTATAAACATTACCAGTATTTTCGTCATTTCACAGCTTTACCCGGGAAACCTCTGTGATTGAATTCGACAGTAAATGTAGTAAGAATCTATTTACGTGTACTTGAGGTGTTTATTACACGTTCTTAATCATTTCTGGGAACTCTCATTGTGTATTTTAACAGTTTTACCAAAATGAGGCAGTTTGCTTAGAAGTATTTACTAGAACCGTCACCATTTTAACTGATTCACACACAAAAACGCCGAACCCACTCCTCCTTAATTGTAAACATAAACACTATTCTCGTCATTCCAAGGCTTTACACACCAATTCTGAGCTCTGTAAACATGAACTCTTAATAATTGAAAGCACAGTCCCGTGAAAACGCCACCCGAAGTACCCGGACTTGTAAACATTACCAGTATTTTCGTCATTCCACAGCTTTCCACGGGAAACCTCTGTGACTGAATTCGACAGTAAATGTAGTAAGAATCTATTTACGTGTACTTGAGGTGTTTATTACACGTTCTTAATCATTTCTGGGCACTCTCATTGTGTATTTTAACATTTTTAGCAAAATTAGACATTTTGCATAGAAGTATTTACCAGAACCGTCACCATTTCAACTGATTCACACAAAACACGCCAAAGCCAAACCTCCTAAATTGTAAACATAAACACTATTCTCGTCATTCCAAGGCTTTAGACAACTACTCTGATCTCTGTAAACAGGAACTCTTAATAATTGAAAGCACAGTCCCGTGAAAACGCCACCCGAAGTACCCGGATTTATAAACATTACCAGTATTTTCGTCATTTCACAGCTTTACATGGGAAACCTCTGTAATTGAATTCGACAGTAAATGTAGTAAGAATCTATTTACGTCTACTTGAGGTGTTTCTTCCACGTTCCTAATCATTTCTGGGAACTCTCATTTTGTATTTTAACAGTTTTACCAAAATTAGGCACTTTGTTTAGAAGTATTTACTAGAACCGTCACCATTTTAACTGATTCACACACAAAAACGCCGAACCCAATCCTCCTTAATTGTAAACATAAACACTATTCTCGTCATTCCAAGGCTTTACACACCAATTCTGAGCTCTGTAAACATGAACTCTTAATAATTGAAAGCACAGTCCCGTGAAAACGCCACCCGAAGTACCCGGACTTGTAAACATTACCAGTATTTTCGTAATTTCACAGCTTTCCACGGGAAACCTCCGTGATTGAATTCGACAGTAAATGTAGTTAAAATCTGTTTACGTGTACTTGAAGTGTTTCTTCCACGTTTTTAATCATTTCTGGGTACTCTCATTGTGTATTTTTTCAGTTTTACCAAAATTAGACAGTTTGCTTAGAAGTATTTACTGAAACCGTCACCATTTTAACTGATTCACACAAAAAAACGCCGAACCGAATCCTCCTATATTGTAAACATAAACACTATTCTCGTCATTCCAAGGCTTTAGACACCTACTCTGAGCTCTGTAAACATGAACTCTTAATAATTGAAAGCACAGTCCCGTGAAAACGCCACCCGAAGTACCCGGATTTATAAACATTACCAGTATTTTCGTCATTTCACAGCTTTACACGGGAAACCTCTGTAATTGAATTCGACAGTAAATGTAGTGAGAATCTATTTACGTGTACTTGATGTGTTTATTACACGTTCTTAATCATTTCTGGGAACTCTCATTGTGTATTTTAACAGTTTTACCAAAATTAGGCAGTTTGCTTAGAAGTATTTACTAGAACCGTCACCATTTTAACTGAATCACACACAAAAACGCCGAACCCAATCCTCCTTAATTGTAAACATAAACACTATTCTCGTCATTCCAAGGCTTTACACACCAATTCTGAGCTCTGTAAACATGAACTCTTAATAATTGAAAGCACAGTCCCGTGAAAACGCCACCGGAAGTACCCGGACTTGTAAACATTAAGAGTATTTTCGTCATGCCACAGCTTTCCCCTGGAAACCTCCGTAATTAAATACGACATTAAATGTAATAAGAATCTGTTTACGTGTACTTGAAGTGTTTCTTCCATGTTTTTAATCATTTCTGGAAACTATCATTGTGTATTTTAACAGTTTTAGCAAAATTAGGCAGTTTGCTTAGAATTTATTTACTAGAACCGTCACCATTTTAACTGAATCACAAAAAACAACGCCGAACCCAATCCTCCTATATTGTAAACATAAACACTATTCTCGTCATTCCAAGGCTTTAGACACCTACTCTGAGCTCTGTAAACATGAACTCTTAATAATTGAAAGCACAGTCCCGTGAAAACGCCACCCGAAGTACCCGGATTTATAAACATTACCAGTATTTTCGTCTTTTCACAGCTTTACCCGGGAAACCTCTGTAATTGAATTCGACAGTAAATGTAGTAAGAATCTATTTACGTGTACTTGAGGTGTTTATTACACGTTCTTAATCATTTCTGGGAACTCTCATTGTGTATTTTAACAGTTTTACCAAAATTAGGCAGTTTGCTTAGAAGTATTTACTAGAACCGTCACCATTTTAACTGACTAAAAAAAAAAAAAAAACGCCCAACCCAATCCTCCTTAATTGTAAACATAAACACTATTCTCGTCATTCCAAGGCTTTAGACACCACTTCTGAGCTCTGTAAACATGAACTCTTAATAATTGAAAGCACAGAACCATGAAAACGCCACCGGAAGTACCCGGACTTGTAAACATTACCAGTATTTTCGTCATTCCACAGCTTTCCACGGGAAACCTCTGTGATTGAATTCGACAGTAAATGTAGTAAGAATCTATTTACATGTACTTGAGGTGTTTATTACACGTTCTTAATCATTTCTGGGAACTCTCATTGTGTATTTTAACAGTTTTACCAAAATTAGGCAGTTTGCTGAGAAGTAATTACTAGAACCGTCACCATTTTAACTGATTCACAAAAAAAAACGCCAAAGCCAATCCTCCTTAATTGTAAACATAAACACTATTCTCGTGATTCCAAGGCTTTAGACACCAATTCTGAGCTCTGTAAATAGGAACTCTTAATAATTGAAAGCACAGAACCGTAAAAACGCCACCGGAAGTACCCGGACTTGTAAACATTACCAGTATATTCGTCATTTCACAGCTTTCCACTGGAAACCTCTGTGATTGAATTCGACAGTAAATGTAGTAAGAATCTATTTACGTGTACTTGAGGTGTTTATTACACGTTCTCAATCATTTCTGGGCACTCTCATTGTGTATTTTAACATTTTTAGCAAAATTAGACATTTTGCATAGAAGTATTTACCAGAACCGTCACCATTTCAACTGATTCACACAAAACACGCCAAAGCCAAACCTCCTAAATTGTAAACATAAACACTATTCTCGTCATTCCAAGGCTTTAGACAACTACTCTGAGCTCTGTAAACATGAACTCTTAATAATTGAAAGCACAGTCCCGTGAAAACGCCACCCGAAATACCCGGACTTGTAAACATTACCAGTATTTTCGTCATTTCACAGCTTTCCACTGGAAACCTCCCTGATTGAATTCGACAGTAAATGTAGTTAAAATCTGTTTATGTGTACTTGAAGTGTTTCTTCCACGTTTTTAATCATTTCTGGGAACTCTCATTTTGTATTATCAGTTTTACCAAAATTAGGCAGTTTGCTTAGAAGTATTTTCTGAAACCGTCACCATTTTAACTGATTCACAAAAAAAAACGCCAAAGCCAATCCTCCTTAATTGTAAACATAAAAACTATTCTCGTCATTCCAAGGCTTTAGACACCACTTCTGAGCTCTGTAAACATGAACTCTTAATAATTGAAAGCACAGAACCATGAAAACGCCACCGGAAGTACCCGGACTTGTAAACATTACCAGTATTTTCGTCATTCCACAGCTTTCCACGGGAAACCTCTGTGATTGAATTCGACAGTAAATGTAGTAAGAATCTATTTACATGTACTTGAGGTGTTTATTACACGTTCTTAATCATTTCTGGGAACTCTCATTGTGTATTTTAACAGTTTTACCAAAATTAGGCAGTTTGCTGAGAAGTAATTACTAGAACCGTCACCATTTTAACTGATTCACAAAAAAAAACGCCAAAGCCAATCCTCCTTAATTGTAAACATAAACACTATTCTCGTGATTCCAAGGCTTTAGACACCAATTCTGAGCTCTGTAAATAGGAACTCTTAATAATTGAAAGCACAGAACCGTAAAAACGCCACCGGAAGTACCCGGACTTGTAAACATTACCAGTATATTCGTCATTTCACAGCTTTCCACTGGAAACCTCTGTGATTGAATTCGACAGTAAATGTAGTAAGAATCTATTTACGTGTACTTGAGGTGTTTATTACACGTTCTCAATCATTTCTGGGCACTCTCATTGTGTATTTTAACATTTTTAGCAAAATTAGACATTTTGCATAGAAGTATTTACCAGAACCGTCACCATTTCAACTGATTCACACAAAACACGCCAAAGCCAAACCTCCTAAATTGTAAACATAAACACTATTCTCGTCATTCCAAGGCTTTAGACAACTACTCTGAGCTCTGTAAACATGAACTCTTAATAATTGAAAGCACAGTCCCGTGAAAACGCCACCCGAAATACCCGGACTTGTAAACATTACCAGTATTTTCGTCATTTCACAGCTTTCCACTGGAAACCTCCCTGATTGAATTCGACAGTAAATGTAGTTAAAATCTGTTTATGTGTACTTGAAGTGTTTCTTCCACGTTTTTAATCATTTCTGGGAACTCTCATTTTGTATTATCAGTTTTACCAAAATTAGGCAGTTTGCTTAGAAGTATTTCCTGAAACCGTCACCATTTTAACTGATTCACAAAAAAAAACGCCAAAGCCAATCCTCCTTAATTGTAAACATAAAAACTATTCTCGTGATTCCAAGGCTTTAGACGCCAATTCTGAGCTCTGTAAATAGGAACTCTTAATAATTGAAAGCACAGAACCGTAAAAACGCCACCGGAAGTACCCGGACTTGTAAACATTACCAGTATATTCGTCATTTCACAGCTTTCCACGGGAAACCTCTGTGATTGAATTCGACAGTAAATGTAGTAAGAATCTATTTACGTGTACTTGAGGTGTTTATTACACGTTCTCAATCATTTCTGGGCACTCTCATTGTGTATTTTAACATTTTTAGCAAAATTAGACATTTTGCATAGAAGTATTTACCGGAACCGTCACCATTTCAACTGATTCACACAAAACACGCCAAAGCCAAACCTCCTAAATTGTAAACATAAACACTATTCTCGTCATTCCAAGGCTTTGGAAAACTACTCTGAGCTCTGTAAACATGAACTCTTAATAATTGAAAGCACAGTCCCGTGAAAACGCCACCCGAAGTACCCGGATTTATAAACATTACCAGTATTTTCGTCATTTCACAGCTTTACACGGGAAACCTCTGTAATTGAATTCGACAGTAAATGTAGTGAGAATCTATTTACGTGTACTTGAGGTGTTTATTACACGTTCTTAATCATTTCTGGGAACTCTCATTGTGTATTTTAACAGTTTTACCAAAATTAGGCAGTTTGCTTAGAAGTATTTACTAGAACCGTCACCATTTTAACTGAATCACACACAAAAACGCCGAACCCAATCCTCCTTAATTGTAAACATAAACACTATTCTCGTCATTCCAAGGCTTTACACACCAATTCTGAGCTCTGTAAACATGAACTCTTAATAATTGAAAGAACAGTCCCGTGAAAACGCCACCGGAAGTACCCGGACTTGTAAACATTAAGAGTATTTTCGTCATTCCACAGCTTTCCCCTGGAAACCTCCGTAATTAAATACGACATTAAATGTAGTAAGAATCTGTTTACGTGTACTTGAAGTGTTTCTTCCATGTTTTTAATCATTTCTGGAAACTATCTTTGTGTATTTTAACAGTTTTAGCAAAATTAGGCAGTTTGCTTAGAATTTATTTACTAGAACCGTCACCATTTTAACTGAATCACAAAAAACAACGCCGAACCCAATCCTCCTATATTGTAAACATAAACACTATTCTCGTCATTCCAAGGCTTTAGACACCTACTCTGAGCTCTGTAAACATGAACTCTTAATAATTGAAAGCACAGTCCCGTGAAAACGCCACCCGAAGTACCCGGATTTATAAACATTACCAGTATTTTCGTCATTTCACAGCTTTACCCGGGAAACCTCTGTAATTGAATTCGACAGTAAATGTAGTAAGAATCTATTTACGTGTACTTGAGGTGTTTATTACACGTTCTTAATCATTTCTGGGAACTCTCATTGTGTATTTTAACAGTTTTACCAAAATTAGGCAGTTTGCTTAGAAGTATTTACTAGAACCGTCACCATTTTAACTGACTAAAAAAAAAAAAAAAACGCCCAACCCAATCCTCCTTAATTGTAAACATAAACACTATTCTCGTCATTCCAAGGCTTTAGACACCACTTCTGAGCTCTGTAAACATGAACTCTTAATAATTGAAAGCACAGAACCATGAAAACGCCACCGGAAGTACCCGGACTTGTAAACATTACCAGTATTTTCGTCATTCCACAGCTTTCCATGGGAAACCTCTGTGATTGAATTCGACAGTAAATGTAGTAAGAATCTATTTACATGTACTTGAGGTGTTTATTACACGTTCTTAATCATTTCTGGGAACTCTCATTTTGTATTATCAGTTTTACCAAAATTAGGCAGTTTGCTTAGAAGTATTTCCTGAAACCGTCACCATTTTAACTGATTCACAAAAAAAAACGCCAAAGCCAATCCTCCTTAATTGTAAACATAAAAACTATTCTCGTGATTCCAAGGCTTTAGACGCCAATTCTGAGCTCTGTAAATAGGAACTCTTAATAATTGAAAGCACAGAACCGTAAAAACGCCACCGGAAGTACCCGGACTTGTAAACATTACCAGTATATTCGTTATTTCACAGCTTTCCACGGGAAACCTCTGTGATTGAATTCGACAGTAAATGTAGTAAGAATCTATTTACGTGTACTTGAGGTGTTTATTACACGTTCTCAATCATTTCTGGGCACTCTCATTGTGTATTTTAACATTTTTAGCAAAATTAGACATTTTGCATAGAAGTATTTACCGGAACCGTCACCATTTCAACTGATTCACACAAAACACGCCAAAGCCAAACCTCCTAAATTGTAAACATAAACACTATTCTCGTCATTCCAAGGCTTTAGAAAACTACTCTGAGCTCTGTAAACATGAACTCTTAATAATTGAAAGCACAGTCCCGTGAAAACGCCACCCGAAGTACCCGGATTTATAAACATTACCAGTATTTTCGTCATTTCACAGCTTTACACGGGAAACCTCTGTAATTGAATTCGACAGTAAATGTAGTGAGAATCTATTTACGTGTACTTGAGGTGTTTATTACACGTTCTTAATCATTTCTGGGAACTCTCATTGTGTATTTTAACAGTTTTACCAAAATTAGGCAGTTTGCTTAGAAGTATTTACTAGAACCGTCACCATTTTAACTGAATCACACACAAAAACGCCGAACCCAATCCTCCTTAATTGTAAACATAAACACTATTCTCGTCATTCCAAGGCTTTACACACCAATTCTGAGCTCTGTAAACATGAACTCTTAATAATTGAAAGCACAGTCCCGTGAAAACGCCACCGGAAGTACCCGGACTTGTAAACATTAAGAGTATTTTCGTCATTCCACAGCTTTCCCCTGGAAACCTCCGTAATTAAATACGACATTAAATGTAGTAAGAATCTGTTTACGTGTACTTGAAGTGTTTCTTCCATGTTTTTAATCATTTCTGGAAACTATCTTTGTGTATTTTAACAGTTTTAGCAAAATTAGGCAGTTTGCTTAGAATTTATTTACTAGAACCGTCACCATTTTAACTGAATCACAAAAAACAACGCCGAACCCAATCCTCCTATATTGTAAACATAAACACTATTCTCGTCATTCCAAGGCTTTAGACACCTACTCTGAGCTCTGTAAACATGAACTCTTAATAATTGAAAGCACAGTCCCGTGAAAACGCCACCCGAAGTACCCGGACTTGTAAACATTACCAGTATTTTCGTCATTCCACAGCTTTCCACGGGAAACCTCTGTGACTGAATTCGACAGTAAATGTAGTAAGAATCTATTTATGTGTACTTGAGGTGTTTATTACACGTTCTTAATCATTTCTGGGCACTGTCGTTGCGTATTTTAACAGTTTTAGCAAAATTACACATTTTGCATAGAAGTATTTATCGGAACCGTCACCATTTTAACTGATTCACACAAAACACGCCAAAGCCAAACCTCCTAAATTGTAAACATAAACACTATTCTCGCCATTCCAAGGCTTTAGACACCAATTCTGAGCTCTGTAAACATGAACTCTTAATAATTGAAAGCCCAGTCCCGTAAAACGCCACCCGAAGTACCCGTATTTGTAAACATTACCAGTATTTTCGTCATTTCACAGCTTTCCACTGGAAACCTCTGTGATTGAATTCGACAGTAAATGTAGTTAAAATCTGTTTACGTGTACTTGAAGTGTTTCTTCCACGTTTTTAATCATTTCTGGGAAATCTCATTGTGTATTTTCAGTTTTACCAAAATTAGACAAATTTGCTTAGAAGTATTTACTGAAACCGTCACCATTTTAACTGATTCACAAAAAAGAACGCCAAAGCCAATCCTCCTTAATTGTAAACATAAACACTATTCTCGTGATTCCAAGGTTTTAGACACCAATTCTGAGCTCTGTAAACAGGAACTCTTAATAATTGAAAGCACAGAACCGTAAAAACGCCACCGGAAGTACCCGGACTTGTAAACATTACCAGTATTTTCGTCATTTCACAGCTTTCCAAGGCAAACCTCTGTGATTGAATTCGACAGTAAATGTAGTAAGAATCTATTTATGTGTACTTGAGGTGTTTATTACACGTTCTTAATCATTTCTGGGCACTGTCATTGCGTATTTTAACAGTTTTAGCAAAATTAGACATTTTGCATAGAAGTATTTACCGGAACCATCACCATTTTAACTGATTCACACAAAACACGCCAAAGCCAAACCTCCTAAATTGTAAACATAAACACTATTCTCGCCATTCCAAGGCTTTAGACACCAATTCTGAGCTCTGTAAACATGAACTCTTAATAATTGAAAGCACAGTCCCGTGAAAACGCCACCCGACTTACCCGGATTTATAAACATTACCAGTATTTTCGTCATTTCACAGCTTTACACGGGAAACCTCTGTAATTGAATTCGACAGTAAATGTAGTAAGAATCTATTTACGTCTACTTGAGGTGTTTCTTCCACGTTCCTAATCATTTCTGGGAACTCTCATTTTGTATTTTAACAGTTTTACCAAAATTAGGCACTTTGTTTAGAAGTATTTACTAGAACCGTCACCATTTTAACTGATTCACACACAAAAACGCCGAACCCAATCCTCCTTAATTGTAAACATAAACACTATTCTCGTCATTCCAAGGCTTTACACACCAATTCTGAGCTCTGTAAACATGAACTCTTAATAATTGAAAGCACAGTCCCGTGAAAACGCCACCCGAAGTACCCGGACTTGTAAACATTACCAGTATTTTCGTAATTTCACAGCTTTCCACGGGAAACCTCCGTGATTGAATTCGACAGTAAATGTAGTTAAAATCTGTTTACGTGTACTTGAAGTGTTTCTTCCACGTTTTTAATCATTTCTGGGTACTCTCATTGTGTATTTTTTCAGTTTTACCAAAATTAGACAGTTTGCTTAGAAGTATTTACTGAAACCGTCACCATTTTAACTGATTCACACAAAAAAACGCCGAACCGAATCCTCCTATATTGTAAACATAAACACTATTCTCGTCATTCCAAGGCTTTAGACACATACTCTGAGCTCTGTAAACATGAACTCTTAATAATTGAAAGCACAGTCCCGTGAAAACGCCACCCGAAGTACCCGGATTTATAAACATTACCAGTATTTTCGTCATTTCACAGCTTTACACGGGAAACCTCTGTAATTGAATTCGACAGTAAATGTAGTAAGAATCTATTTACGTGTACTTGAGGTGTTTATTACACGTTCTTAATCATTTCTGGGAACTCTCATTGTGTATTTTAACAGTTTTACCAAAATTAGACATTTTGCATAGAAGTATTTACCGGAACCGTCACCATTTCAACTGATTCACACAAAACACGCCAAAGCCAAACCTCCTAAATTGTAAACATAAACACTATTCTCGTCATTCCAAGGCTTTAGACACCTACTCTGAGCTCTGTAAACATGAACTCTTAATAATTGAAAGCACAGTCCCGTGAAAACGCCACCGGAAGTACCCGGACTTGTAAACATTAAGAGTATTTTCGTCATTTTACAACTTTCCACTGGAAACCTCCGTGATTGAATTCGACAGTAAATGTAGTTAAAATCTGTTCATGTGTACTTGAAGTGTTTCTTCCACGTTTTTAAACATTTCTGGGAACTCTCATTTTGTATTATCAGTTTTACCAAAATTACACAGTTTGCTTAGAATTATTTACTGAAACCGTCACCATTTTAACTGATTCACAAAAAAAAACGCCTAAGCAAATCCTCCTTAATTGTAAACATAAAAACTATTCTCGTGATTCCAAGGCTTTAGACACCAATTCTGAGCTCTGTAAACAGGAACTCTTAATAATTGAAAGCACAGAACCGTAAAAACGCCACCAGAAGTACCCGGACTTGTAAACATTACCAGTATTTTCGTAATTTCACAGCTTTCCACGGGAAACCTCTGTGATTGAATTCGACAGTAAATGTAGTAAGAATCTATTTACGTGTACTTGAGGTGTTTATTACACGTTCTTAATCATTTCTGGGCACTCTCATTGTGTATTTTAACATTTTTAGCAAAATTAGACATTTTGCATAGAAGTATTTACCAGAACCGTCACCATTTCAACTGATTCACACAAAACACGCCAAAGCCAAACCTCCTAAATTGTAAACATAAACACTATTCTCGTCATTCCAAGGCTTTAGACAACTACTCTGATCTCTGTAAACAGGAACTCTTAATAATTGAAAGCACAGTCCCGTGAAAACGCCACCCGAAGTACCCGGATTTATAAACATTACCAGTATTTTCGTCATTTCACAGCTTTACACGGGAAACCTCTGTAATTGAATTCGACAGTAAATGTAGTAAGAATCTATTTACGTCTACTTGAGGTGTTTCTTCCACGTTCCTAATCATTTCTGGGAACTCTCATTTTGTATTTTAACAGTTTTACCAAAATTAGGCACTTTGTTTAGAAGTATTTACTAGAACCGTCACCATTTTAACTGATTCACACACAAAAACGCCGAACCCAATCCTCCTTAATTGTAAACATAAACACTATTCTCGTCATTCCAAGGCTTTACACACCAATTCTGAGCTCTGTAAACATGAACTCTTAATAATTGAAAGCACAGTCCCGTGAAAACGCCACCCGAAGTACCCGGACTTGTAAACATTACCAGTATTTTCGTAATTTCACAGCTTTCCACGGGAAACCTCCGTGATTGAATTCGACAGTAAATGTAGTTAAAATCTGTTTACGTGTACTTGAAGTGTTTCTTCCACGTTTTTAATCATTTCTGGGTACTCTCATTGTGTATTTTTTCAGTTTTACCAAAATTAGACAGTTTGCTTAGAAGTATTTACTGAAACCGTCACCATTTTAACTGATTCACACAAAAAAACGCCGAACCGAATCCTCCTATATTGTAAACATAAACACTATTCTCGTCATTCCAAGGCTTTAGACACATACTCTGAGCTCTGTAAACATGAACTCTTAATAATTGAAAGCACAGTCCCGTGAAAACGCCACCCGAAGTACCCGGATTTATAAACATTACCAGTATTTTCGTCATTTCACAGCTTTACACGGGAAACCTCTGTAATTGAATTCGACAGTAAATGTAGTAAGAATCTATTTACGTGTACTTGAGGTGTTTATTACACGTTCTTAATCATTTCTGGGAACTCTCATTGTGTATTTTAACAGTTTTACCAAAATTAGACATTTTGCATAGAAGTATTTACCGGAACCGTCACCATTTCAACTGATTCACACAAAACACGCCAAAGCCAAACCTCCTAAATTGTAAACATAAACACTATTCTCGTCATTCCAAGGCTTTAGACACCTACTCTGAGCTCTGTAAACATGAACTCTTAATAATTGAAAGCACAGTCCCGTGAAAACGCCACCGGAAGTACCCGGACTTGTAAACATTAAGAGTATTTTCGTCATTTTACAACTTTCCACTGGAAACCTCCGTGATTGAATTCGACAGTAAATGTAGTTAAAATCTGTTCATGTGTACTTGAAGTGTTTCTTCCACGTTTTTAAACATTTCTGGGAACTCTCATTTTGTATTATCAGTTTTACCAAAATTACACAGTTTGCTTAGAATTATTTACTGAAACCGTCACCATTTTAACTGATTCACAAAAAAAAACGCCTAAGCAAATCCTCCTTAATTGTAAACATAAAAACTATTCTCGTGATTCCAAGGCTTTAGACACCAATTCTGAGCTCTGTAAACAGGAACTCTTAATAATTGAAAGCACAGAACCGTAAAAACGCCACCAGAAGTACCCGGACTTGTAAACATTACCAGTATTTTCGTAATTTCACAGCTTTCCACGGGAAACCTCTGTGATTGAATTCGACAGTAAATGTAGTAAGAATCTATTTACGTGTACTTGAGGTGTTTATTACACGTTCTTAATCATTTCTGGGCACTCTCATTGTGTATTTTAACATTTTTAGCAAAATTAGACATTTTGCATAGAAGTATTTACCAGAACCGTCACCATTTCAACTGATTCACACAAAACACGCCAAAGCCAAACCTCCTAAATTGTAAACATAAACACTATTCTCGTCATTCCAAGGCTTTAGACAACTACTCTGAGCTCTGTAAACAGGAACTCTTAATAATTGAAAGCACAGTCCCGTGAAAACGCCACCCGAAGTACCCGGATTTATAAACATTACCAGTATTTCCGTCATTTCACAGCTATACACGGGAAACCTCTGTAATTGAATTCGACAGTAAATGTAGTGAGAATCTATTTACGTGTACTTGAGGTGTTTATTACACGTTCTTAATCATTTCTGGGAAATCTCATTGTGTATTTTAACAGTTTTACCAAAATTAGGCAGTTTGCTTAGAAGTATTTACTAGAACCGTCACCATTTTAACTGAATAACACACAAAAACGCCGAACCCAATCCTCCTTAATTGTAAACATAAACACTATTCTCGTCATTCCAAGGCTTTACACACCAATTCTGAGCTCTGTAAACATGAACTCTTAATAATTGAAAGCACAGTCCCATGAAAACGCCACCGGAAGTACCCGGACTTGTAAACATTATCAGTATTTTCGTCATTCCACAGTTTTCCCCTGGAAACCTCCGTAATTAAATACGATATTAAATGTAGTAAGAATCTGTTTACGTGTACTTGAAGTGTTTCTTCCATGTTTTTAATCATTTCTGGAAACTATCATTGTGTATTTTAACAGTTTTAGCAAAATTAGGCAGTTTGCTTAGAATTTATTTACTAGAACCATCACCATTTTAACTGAATCACAAAAAAAAAAAACGCCGAACCCAATCCTCCTATATTGTAAACATAAACACTATTCTCGTCATTCCAAGGCTTTAGACACCTACTCTGAGCTCTGTAAACATGAACTCTTAATAATTGAAAGCACAGTCCCGAGAAAACGCCACCCGAAGTACCCGGATTTATAAACATTATCAGTATTTTCGTTATTTCACAGCTTTACACGGGAAACCTCTGTAATTGAATTCGACAGTAAATGTAGTAAGAATCTATTTACGTGTACTTGAGGTGTTTATTACACGTTCTTAATCATTTCTGGGAACTCTCATTGTGTATTTTAACAGTTTTACCAAAATTAGGCAGTTTTCTTAGAAGTATTTACTAGAACCGTCACCATTTTAACTGAATCACACATAAAAACGCCGAACCCAATCCTCCTTAATTGTAAACATAAACACTATTCTCGTCATTCCAAGGCTTTACACACCAATTCTGAGCTCTGTAAATATGAACTCTAAATAATTGAAAGCACAGTCCCGTGAAAACGCCACCCGAAGTACCCGGATTTATAAACATTACCAGTATTTTCGTCATTTCACAGCTTTACACGGAAACCTCTGTAATTGAATTCGACAGTATATGTAGTAAGAATCTATTTACGTGTACTTGAGGTGTTTATTACACGTTCTTAATCATTTCTGGGAACTCTCATTGTGTATTTTAACAGTTTTACCAGAATTAGGCAGTTTGCTTAGAAGTATTTTCTAGAAGCGTCACCATTTTAACTGACTAAAAAAAAAAAAAAAACGCCGAACCCAATCCTCCTTAATTGTAAAAATAAACACTATTCTCGTCATTCCAAGGCTTTACACACCAATTCTGAGCTCTGTAAAGATGAACTCTTAATAATTGAAAGCCCAGTCCCGTAAAACGCCACCCGAAGTACCCGTATTTGTAAACATTACCAGTATTTTCGTCATTTCACAGCTTTCCACTGGAAACCTCCGTGATTGAATTCGACAGTAAATGTAGTAAGAATCTATTTACGTGTACTTGAGGTGTTTCTTCCACGTTTTTAATCATTTCTGGGAAATCTCTTTGTGTATTATCAGTTTTACCAAAATTAGACAGTTTGCTTAGAAGTATTTACTGAAACCGACACCATTTTAACTGATTCACAAAAAAAAACGCCAAAGCCAATCCTCCTTAATTGTAAACATAAACACTATTCTCGTGATTCCAAGGTTTTAGACACCAATTCTGAGCTCTGTAAACAGGAACTCTTAATAATTGAAAGCACAGAACCGTAAAAACGCCACCGGAAGTACCCGGACTTGTAAACATTACCAGTATTTTCGTCATTTCACAGCTTTCCACGGGAAACCTCTGTGATTGAATTCGACAGTAAATGTAGTTAAAATCTGTTTTCGTGTACTTGAGGTGTTTATTACACGTTCTTAATCATTTCTGGGCACTGTCATTGTGTATTTTAACAGTTTTAGCAAAATTAGACATTTTGCATAGAAGTATTTACCGGAACCGTCACCATTTTAACTGATTCACACAAAACACGCCAAAGCCAAACCTCCTAAATTGTAAACATAAACACTATTCAAGCCATTCCAAGGCTTTAGACACTAATTCTGAGCTCTGTAAACATGAACTCTTAATAATTGAAAGCACAGAACCATGAAAACGCCACCGGAAGTACCCGGACTTGTAAACATTAAGAGTATTTTCGTCATTTCACAGCTTTACATGGGAAACCTCTGTAATTGAATTCGACAGTAAATGTAGTAAGAATCTATTTACGTGTACTTGAGGTGTTTCTTCCACGTTCTTAATCATTTCTGGGAACTCTCATTGTGTATTTTAACAGTTTTACCAAAATTAGGCAGTTTGCTTAGAAGTATTTACTACAACCGTCACCATTTTAACTGAATTACACACAAAAACGCCGAACCCAATCCTCCTTAATTGTAAACATAAACACTATTTTCGTGATTCTAAGGCAATACACACCAATTCTGAGCTCTGTAAACATGAACTCTTAATAATTGAAAGCACAGTCCCGTGAAAACGCCACCGGAAGTACCCGGACTTGTAAACATTACCAGTATTTTCATCATTCCACAGCTTTCCACGGAAACCTCTGTGATTGAATTCGACAGCAAATGTAGTTAGAATCTATTTACGTGTACTTGAGGTGTTTCTTCCACGTTTTTAATCATTTCTGGGAACTCTCATTGTGTATTTTTTCAGTTTTACCAAAATTAGACAGTTTGCTTAGAAGTATTTACTGAAACCGTCACCATTTTAACTGATTCACACAAAAAAACGCCGAACCCAATCCTCCTATATTGTAAACATAAACACTATTATCGTCATTCCAAGGCTTTAGACACCTACTCTGAGCTCTGTAAACATGAACTCTTAATAATTGAAAGCACAGTCCCGTGAAAACGCCACCCGAAGTACCTGGATTTATAAACATTACCAGTATTTTCGTCATTTCACAGCTTTACACGGGAAACCTCTGTAATTGAATTCGACAGTGTATGTAGTAAGAATCTATTTACGTGTACTTGAGGTGTTTATTACACATTCTTAATCATTTCTGGGAACTCTCATTGTGTATTTTAACAGTTTTACCAAAATTAGGCAGTTTGCTTAGAAGTATTTACTAGAACCGTCACCATTTTAACTGACTAAAAAAAAAAAAAAAAACGCCGAACCCAATCCTCCTTAATTGTAAACATAAACACTATTCTCGTCATTCCAAGGCTTTAGACACCACTTCTGAGCTCTGTAAACATGAACTCTTAATAATTGAAAGCACAGAATCATGAAAACGCCACCGGAAGTACCCGGACTTGTAAACATTACCAGTATTTTCGTCATTCCACAGCTTTCCACGGGAAACCTCTGTGAATGAATTCGACAGTAAATGTAGTAAGAATCTATTTACGTGTACTTGAGGTGTTTATTACACGTTCTTAATCATTTCTGGGAACTCTCATTGTGTATTTTAACAGTTTTACCAAAATTAGGCAGTTTGCTTAGAAGTAATTACTACAACCGTCACCATTTTAACTGATTCACACACAAAAACCCCGAACCCTATCCTCCTTAATTGTAAACATAAACACTATTCTTGTCATTCCAAGGCTTTACACACCAATTCTGAGCTCTGTAAACATGAACTCTTAATAATTGAAAGCACAGTCCCATGAAAACGCCACCCGAAGTACCCGGACTTGTAAACATTACCAGTATTTTCGTCATTTCACAGCTTTCCACTGGAAACCTCCGTGATTGAATTCGACAGTAAATGTAGTTAAAATCTGTTTATGTGTACTTGAAGTGTTTCTTCCACGTTTTTAATCATTTCTGGGAACTCTCATTTTGTATTATCAGTTTTACCAAAATTAGACAGTTTGCTTAGAAGTATTTACTGAAACCGTCACCATTTTAACTGATTCACAAAAAAAAACGCCAAAGCCAATCCTCCTAAATTGTAAACATAAAAACTATTCTCGTGATTCCAAGGCTTTAGACACCAATTCTGAGCTCTGTAAACAGGAACTCTTAATAATTGAAAGCACAGTCCCGTGAAAACGCCACCGGAAGTACCCGGGCTTGTAAACATTACCAGTATTTTCGTCATTTCACAGCTTTCCACGGGAAACCTCTGTGATTGAATTCGACAGTAAATGTAGTAAGAATCTATTTACGTGTACTTGAGGTGTTTATTACACGTTCTTAATCATTTCTGGGCCCTCTCGTTGTGTATTTTAACATTTTTAGCAAAATTAGACATTTTGCATAGAAGTATTTACCGGAACCGTCACCATTTCAACTGATTCACACAAAACACACCAAAGCCAAACCTCCTAAATTGTAAACATAAACACTATTCTCGTCATTCCAAGGCTTTAGACACCTACTCTGAGCTCTGTGAACATGAACTCTTAATAATTGAAAGCACAGTCCCGTGAAAACGCCACCCGAAGTACCCGGATTTATAAACATTACCAGTATTTTCGTCATTTCACAGCTTTACACGGGAAACCTCTGTAATTGAATTCGACAGTAAATGTAGTAAGAA
Source organism: Myotis daubentonii (assembly GCF_963259705.1). Lineage (NCBI taxonomy): Eukaryota > Metazoa > Chordata > Mammalia > Chiroptera > Vespertilionidae > Myotis > Myotis daubentonii. Next base: position 235,115 of record NC_081848.1, read on the forward strand.
TATATTTACGTGTACTTGAGGTGTTTATTACACGTTCTTAATCATTTCTGGGAACTCTCATTGTGTATTTTAACAGTTTTACCAAAATTAGGCAGTTTGCTCAGAAGTACTTACTAGAACCGTCACCATTTTAACTAAATCACACACAAAAACGCCGAACCCAATCCTCCTTAATTGTAAACATAAACACTATTCTCGTCATTCCAAGGCTTTACACACCAATTCTGAGCTCTGTAAACATGAACTCTTAATAATTGAAAGCACAGTCCCGTGAAAACGCCACCGGAAGTACGCGGACTTGTAAACATTAAGAGTATTTTCGTCATTAAACAGCTTTCCACTGGAAACCTCCGTGATTGAATTCGACAGTAAATGTAGTTAAAATCTGTTTATGTGTACTTGAAGTGTTTCTTCCACGTTTTTAATCATTTCTGGGAATTCTCATTTTGTATTTTCAGTTTTACCAAAATTAGACAGTTTGCTTAGAAGTATTTACTGAAACTGTCACCATTTTAACTGATTCACAAAAAAAAAAGCCAAAGCCAATCCTCCTTAATTGTAAACATAAAAACTATTCTCGTGATTCCAAGGCTTTAGACACCAATTCTGAGCTCTGTAAACAGGAACTCTTAATAATTGAAAGCACAGAACCGTAAAAACGCCACTGGAAGTACCCGGACTTGTAAACATTACCAGTATTTTCGTCATTTCACAGCTTTCCAAGGGAAACCTCTGTGATTGAATTCGACAGTAAATGTAGTAAGAATCTATTTACGTGTACTTGAGGTGTTTATTACACGTTCTTAATCATTTCTGGGAACTCTCATTGTGTATTTTAACAGTTTTAGCAAAATTAGGCAGTTTGCTTAGAATTTATTTACTAGAACCGTCACCATTTTAACTGAATCACAAAAAAAAAACGCCGAAACCAATCCTCCTATATTGTAAACATAAACACTATTCTCGTCATTCCAAGGCTTTAGACACCTACTCTGAGATCTGTAAACATGAACTCTTAATAATTGAAAGCAAAGTCCCGTGAAAACGCCACCCGAAGTACCCGGATTTATAAACATTACCAGTATTTTCGTCATTTCACAGCTTTACACGGGAAACCTCTGTAATTGAATTCGACAGTAAATGTAGTAAGAATCTATTTACGTGTACTTGAGGTGTTTATTACACGTTCTTAATCATTTCTGGGAACTCTCATTGTGTATTTTAACAGTTTTACCAAAATTAGGCAGTTTGCTTAGAAGTATTTACTAGAACCGTCACCATTTTAACTGAATCACACACAAAAACGCCGAACCCAATCCTCCTTAATTGTAAACATAAACACTATTCTCGTCATTCCAAGGCTTTACACACCTATTCTGAGCTCTGTAAACATGAACTCTTAATGATTGAAAGCACAGTCCCGTAAAAAAGCCACCCGAAGTACCCGGATTTATAAACATTACCAGTATTTTCGTCATTTCACAGCTTTACACTGGAAACCTCTGTAATTGAATTCGACAGTATATGTAGTAAGAATCTATTTACGTGTTCTTGAGGTGTTTATTACACGTTCTTAATAATTTCTGGGAACTCTCATTGTGTATTTTAACAGTTTTACCAAAATTAGGCAGTTTGCTTAGAAGTATTTACTAGAACCGTCACCATTTTAACTGACTAAAAAAAAAAAAAAAAAAAAACGCCGAACCCAATCCTCCTTAATTGTAAACATAAACACTATTCTCGTCATTCCAAGGCTTTAGACACCACTTCTGAGCTCTGTAAACATGAACTCTTAATAATTGAAAGCACAGAACCATGAAAACGCCACCGGAAGTACCCGGACTTGTAAACATTACCAGTATTTTCGTCATTCCACAGCTTTCCACGGGAAACCTCTGTGATTGAATTCGACAGTAAATGTAGTAAGAATCTATTTACGTGTACTTGAGGTGTTTATTACACGTTCTTAATCATTTCTGTGAACTCTCATTGTGTATTTTAACAGTTTTACCAAAATTAGGCAGTTTGCTGAGAAGTATTTACTAGAACCCTCACCATTTTAACTGATTCACAAAAAAAAAAACGCCAAAGCCAATCCTCCTAAATTGTAAATATAAAAACTATTCTCGTGATTCCAAGGCTTTAGACACCAATTCTGAGCTCTGTAAACATGAACTCTTAATAATTGAAAGCACAGAACCGTGAAAACGCCACCGGAAGTACCCGGACTTGTAAACATTAAGAGTATTTTCGTCATTTCACAGGTTTCCACTGGAAACCTCCGTGATTGAATTCGACAGTAAATGTAGTTAAAATCTGTTTATGTGTACTTGAAGTGTTTCTTCCACGTTTTTAATCATTTCTGGGAACTCTCATTTTGTATTATCAGTTTTACCAAAATTAGACAGTTTGCTTAGAAGTATTTACTGAAACCGTCACCATTTTAACTGATTCACAAAAATAACGCCAAAGCCAATCCTCCTTAATTGTAAACATAAAAACTATTCTCGTGATTCCAAGGCTTTAGACACCAATTCTGAGCTCTGTAAACAGGAACTCTTAATAATTGAAAGCACAGAACCGTAAAAACGCCACCGGAAGTACCCGGACTTGTAAACATTACCAGTATTTTCGTCATTTCACAGCTTTCCACGGGAAACCTCTGTGATTGAATTCGACAGTAAATGTAGTAAGAATCTATTTACGTGTACTTGAGGTGTTTATTACACGTTCTTAATCATTTCTGGGCACTCTCATTGTGTATTTTAACATTTTTAGCAAAATTAGACATTTTGCATAGAAGTATTTACCGGAACCGTCACCATTTCAACTGATTCACACAAAACACGCCAAAGCCAAACCTCCTAAATTGTAAACATAAACACTACGCTCGTCATTCCAAGGCTTTAGACAACTACTCTGAGCTCTGTAAACATGAACTCTTAATAATTGAAAGCCCAGTCCCGTGAAAACGCCACCCGAAGTACCCGTATTTGTAAACATTACCAGTATTTTCGTCATTTCACAGCTTTCCACTGGAAACCTCCGTGATTGAATTCGACAGTAAATGTAGTTAAAATCTGTTTACGTGTACTTGAAGTGTTTCTTCCACGTTTTTAATCATTTCTGGGAAATCTCATTGTGTATTATCAGTTTTACCAAAATTAGTTTGCTTAGAAGTATTTACTGAAACCGTCACCATTTTAACTGATTCACAAAAAAAAACGCCAAAGCCAATCCTCCTTAATTGTAAACATAAACACTATTCTCGTGATTCCAAGGTTTTAGACACCAATTCTGAGCTCTGTAAACATGAACTCTTAATAATTGAAAGCACAGAACCGTAAAAACGCCACCGGAAGTACCCGGACTTGTAAACATTACCAGTATTTTCGTCATTTCACAGCTTTCCACGGGAAACCTCTGTGATTGAATTCGACAGTAAATGTAGTTAAAATCTGTTTTCGTGTACTTGAGGTGTTTATTACACGTTCTTAATCATTTCTGGGCACTGTCATTGTGTATTTTAACAGTTTTAGCAAAATTAGACATTTTGCATAGAAGTATTTACCGGAACCATCACCATTTTAACTGATTCACACAAAACACGCCAAAGCCAAACCTCCTAAATTGTAAACATAAACACTATTCTCGCCATTCCAAGGCTTTAGACACCAATTCTGAGCTCTGTAAACATGAACTCTTAATAATTGAAAGCACAGAACCATGAAAACGCCACCGGAAGTACCCGGACTTGTAAACATTAAGAGTATTTTCGTCATTTCACAGGTTTCCACTGGAAACCTCCGTGATTGAATTCGACAGTAAATGTAGTTAAAATCTGTTTATGTGTACTTGAAGTGTTTCTTCCACGTTTTTAATCATTTCTGGGAACTCTCATTTTGTATTATCAGTTTTACCAAAATTAGACAGTTTGCTTAGAAGTATTTACTGAAACCGTCACCATTTTAACTGATTCACAAAAATAACGCCAAAGCCAATCCTCCTTAATTGTAAACATAAAAACTATTCTCGTGATTCCAAGGCTTTAGACACCAATTCTGAGCTCTGTAAACAGGAACTCTTAATAATTGAAAGCACAGAACCGTAAAAACGCCACCGGAAGTACCGGGACTTGTAAACATTACCAGTATTTTCGTCATTTCACAGCTTTCCACGGGAAACCTCTGTGATTGAATTCGACAGTAAATGTAGTAAGAATCTATTTACGTGTACTTGAGGTGTTTATTACACGTTCTTAATCATTTCTGGGCACTCTCATTGTGTATTTTAACATTTTTAGCAAAATTAGACATTTTGCATAGAAGTATTTACCGGAACCGTCACCATTTCAACTGATTCACACAAAACACGCCAAAGCCAAACCTCCTAAATTGTAAACATAAACACTATGCTCGTCATTCCAAGGCTTTAGACAACTACTCTGAGCTCTGTAAACATGAACTCTTAATAATTGAAAGCCCAGTCCCGTAAAACGCCACCCGAAGTACCCGTATTTGTAAACATTACCAGTATTTTCGACATTTCACAGCTTTCCACTGGAAACCTCCGTGATTGAATTCGACAGTAAATGTAGTTAAAATCTGTTTACGTGTACTTGAAGTGTTTCTTCCACGTTTTTAATCATTTCTGGGAAATCTCATTGTGTATTATCAGTTTTACCAAAATTAGACAGTTTGCTTAGAAGTATTTACTGAAACCGTCACCATTTTAACTGATTCACAAAAAAAAACGCCAAAGCCAATCCTCCTTAATTGTAAACATAAACACTATTCTCGTGATTCCAAGGTTTTAGACACCAATTCTGAGCTCTGTAAACATGAACTCTTAAAAATTGAAAGCACAGAACCGTAAAAACGCCACCGGAAGTACCCGGACTTGTAAACATTACCAGTATTTTCGTCATTTCACAGCTTTCCACGGGAAACCTCTGTGATTGAATTCGACAGTAAATGTAGTTAAAATCGGTTTTCGTGTACTTGAGGTGTTTATTACACGTTCTTAATCATTTCTGGGCACTGTCATTGTGTATTTTAACAGTTTTAGCAAAATTAGACATTTTGCATAGAAGTATTTACCGGAACCATCACCATTTTAACTGATTCACACAAAACACGCCAAAGCCAAACCTCCTAAATTGTAAACATAAACACTATTCTCGCCATTCCAAGGCTTTAGACACCAATTCTGAGCTCTGTAAACATGAACTCTTAATAATTGAAAGCACAGAACCATGAAAACGCCACCGGAAGTACCCGGACTTGTAAACATTAAGAGTATTTTCGTCATTTCACAGCTTTACACGGGAAACCTCCGTGATTGAATACGACATTAAATGTAGTAAGAATCTGTTTACGTGTACTTGAAGTGTTTCTTCCATGTTTTTAATCATTTCTGGAAACTATCATTGTGTATTTTAACAGTTTTAGCAAAATGAGGCAGTTTGCTTAGAAGTATTTACTAGAACCGTCACCATTCTAACTGAATCACAAAAAAAAAACACGCCGAACCCAATCTCATATATTGTAAACATAAACGCTATTCTCGTCATTCCAAGGCTTTAGACACCTACTCTGAGCTCTGTAAACATGAACTCTTAATAATTGAAAGCACAGTCCCGTGAAAACGCCACCCTAATTACCCGGATTTATAAACATTACCAGTATTTTCGTCATTTCACAGCTTTACACGGGAAACCTCTGTAATTGAATTCGACAGTAAATGTAGTAAGAATCTATTTACGTGTACTTGAGGTGTTTCTTCCACGTTCTTAATCATTTCTGGGAACTCTCATTGTGTATTTTAACAGTTTTACCAAAATTAGGCAGTTTGCTTAGAAGTATTTACTACAACCGTCACCATTTTAACTGAATTACACACAAAAACGCCGAACCCAATCCTCCTTAATTGTAAACATAAACACTATTTTCGTGATTCTAAGGCAATACACACCAATTCTGAGCTCTGTAAACATGAACTCTTAATAATTGAAAGCACAGTCCCGTGAAAACGCCAGCGGAAGTACCCGGACTTGTAAACATTACCAGTATTTTCATCATTCCACAGCTTTCCACGGAAACCTCTGTGATTGAATTCGACAGTAAATGTAGTTAGAATCTATTTACGTGTACTTGAGGTGTTTCTTCCACGTTCTTAATCATTTCTGGGTACTCTCATTGTGTATTTTTTCAGTTTTACCAAAATTAGACAGTTTGCTTAGAAGTATTTACTGAAACCGTCACCATTTTAACTGATTCACACAAAAAAACGCCGAACCCAATCCTCCTATATTGTAAACATAAACACTATTCTCCTCATTCCAAGGCTTTAGACACCTACTCTGAGCTCTGTAAACATGAACTCTTAATAATTGAAAGCACAGTCCCGTGAAAACGCCACCCGAAGTACCCGGATTTATAAACATTACCAGTATTTTCGTCATTTCACAGCTTTACACGGGAAACCTCTGTAATTGAATTCGACAGTAAATGTAGTAAGAATCTATTTACGTGTACTTGAGGTGTTTATTACACGTTCTTAATAATTTCTGGGAACTCTCATTGTGTATTTTAACAGTTTTACCAAAATTAGGCAGTTTGCTTAGAAGTATTTACTAGAACCGTCACCATTTTAACTGACTAAAAAAAAAAAAAAAAAAAACGCCGAACCCAATCCTCCTTAATTGTAAACATAAACACTATTCTCGTCATTCCAAGGCTTTAGACACCACTTCTGAGCTCTGTAAACATGAACTCTTAATAATTGAAAGCACAGAACCATGAAAACGCCACCGGAAGTACCCGGACTTGTAAACATTACCAGTATTTTCGTCATTCCACAGCTTTCCACGGGAAACCTCTGTGATTGAATTCGACAGTAAATGTAGTAAGAATCTATTTACGTGTACTTGAGGTGTTTATTACACGTTCTTAATCATTTCTGTGAACTCTCATTGTGTATTTTAACAGTTTTACCAAAATTAGGCAGTTTGCTGAGAAGTATTTACTAGAACCCTCACCATTTTAACTGATTCACAAAAAAAAAAACGCCAAAGCCAATCCTCCTAAATTGTAAATATAAAAACTATTCTCGTGATTCCAAGGCTTTAGACACCAATTCTGAGCTCTGTAAACATGAACTCTTAATAATTGAAAGCACAGAACCGTGAAAACGCCACCGGAAGTACCCGGACTTGTAAACATTAAGAGTATTTTCGTCATTTCACAGGTTTCCACTGGAAACCTCCGTGATTGAATTCGACAGTAAATGTAGTTAAAATCTGTTTATGTGTACTTGAAGTGTTTCTTCCACGTTCTTAATCATTTCTGGGCACTCTCATTGTGTATTTTAACATTTTTAGCAAAATTAGACATTTTGCATAGAAGTATTTACCGGAACCGTCACCATTTCAACTGATTCACACAAAACACGCCAAAGCCAAACCTCCTAAATTGTAAACATAAACACTATGCTCGTCATTCCAAGGCTTTAGACAACTACTCTGAGCTCTGTAAACATGAACTCTTAATAATTGAAAGCCCAGTCCCGTAAAACGCCACCCGAAGTACCCGTATTTGTAAACATTACCAGTATTTTCGTCATTTCACAGCTTTCCACTGGAAACCTCCGTGATTGAATTCGACAGTAAATGTAGTTAAAATCTGTTTACGTGTACTTGAAGTGTTTCTTCCACGTTTTTAATCATTTCTGGGAAATCTCATTGTGTATTATCAGTTTTACCAAAATTAGTTTGCTTAGAAGTATTTACTGAAACCGTCACCATTTTAACTGATTCACAAAAAAAAACGCCAAAGCCAATCCTCCTTAATTGTAAACATAAACACTATTCTCGTGATTCCAAGGTTTTAGACACCAATTCTGAGCTCTGTAAACATGAACTCTTAATAATTGAAAGCACAGAACCGTAAAAACGCCACCGGAAGTACCCGGACTTGTAAACATTACCAGTATTTTCGTCATTTCACAGCTTTCCACGGGAAACCTCTGTGATTGAATTCGACAGTAAATGTAGTTAAAATCTGTTTTCGTGTACTTGAGGTGTTTATTACACGTTCTTAATCATTTCTGGGCACTGTCATTGTGTATTTTAACAGTTTTAGCAAAATTAGACATTTTGCATAGAAGTATTTACCGGAACCATCACCATTTTAACTGATTCACACAAAACACGCCAAAGCCAAACCTCCTAAATTGTAAACATAAACACTATTCTCGCCATTCCAAGGCTTTAGACACCAATTCTGAGCTCTGTAAACATGAACTCTTAATAATTGAAAGCACAGAACCATGAAAACGCCACCGGAAGTACCCGGACTTGTAAACATTAAGAGTATTTTCGTCATTTCACAGCTTTACACGGGAAACCTCCGTGATTGAATACGACATTAAATGTAGTAAGAATCTGTTTACGTGTACTTGAAGTGTTTCTTCCATGTTTTTAATCATTTCTGGAAACTATCATTGTGTATTTTAACAGTTTTAGCAAAATGAGGCAGTTTGCTTAGAAGTATTTACTAGAACCGTCACCATTCTAACTGAATCACAAAAAAAAAACACGCCGAACCCAATCTCATATATTGTAAACATAAACGCTATTCTCGTCATTCCAAGGCTTTAGACACCTACTCTGAGCTCTGTAAACATGAACTCTTAATAATTGAAAGCACAGTCCCGTGAAAACGCCACCCTAATTACCCGGATTTATAAACATTACCAGTATTTTCGTCATTTCACAGCTTTACACGGGAAACCTCTGTAATTGAATTCGACAGTAAATGTAGTAAGAATCTATTTACGTGTACTTGAGGTGTTTCTTCCACGTTCTTAATCATTTCTGGGAACTCTCATTGTGTATTTTAACAGTTTTACCAAAATTAGGCAGTTTGCTTAGAAGTATTTACTACAACCGTCACCATTTTAACTGAATTACACACAAAAACGCCGAACCCAATCCTCCTTAATTGTAAACATAAACACTATTTTCGTGATTCTAAGGCAATACACACCAATTCTGAGCTCTGTAAACATGAACTCTTAATAATTGAAAGCACAGTCCCGTGAAAACGCCACCGGAAGTACCCGGACTTGTAAACATTACCAGTATTTTCATCATTCCACAGCTTTCCACGGAAACCTCTGTGATTGAATTCGACAGTAAATGTAGTTAGAATCTATTTACGTGTACTTGAGGTGTTTCTTCCACGTTTTTAATCATTTCTGGGAACTCTCATTGTGTATTTTTTCAGTTTTACCAAAATTAGACAGTTTCCTTAGAAGTATTTACTGAAACCGTCACCATTTTAACTGATTCACACAAAAAAACGCCGAACCCAATCCTCCTATATTGTAAACATAAACATTATTATCGTCATTCCAAGGCTTTAGACACCTACTCTGAGCTCTGTAAACATGAACTCTTAATAATTGAAAGCACAGTCCCGTGAAAACGCCACCCGAAGTACCTGGATTTATAAACATTACCAGTATTTTCGTCATTTCACAGCTTTACACGGGAAACCTCTGTAATTGAATTCGACAGTGTATGTAGTAAGAATCTATTTACGTGTACTTGAGGTGTTTATTACACATTCTTAATCATTTCTGGGAACTCTCATTGTGTATTTTAACAGTTTTACCAAAATTAGGCAGTTTGGTTAGAAGTATTTACTAGAACCGTCACCATTTTAACTGACTAAAAAAAAAAAAAAAAACGCCAAACCCAATCCTCCTTAATTGTAAACATAAACACTATTCTCGTCATTCCAAGGCTTTAGACACCACTTCTGAGCTCTGTAAACATGAACTCTTAATAATTGAAAGCACAGAATCATGAAAACGCCACCGGAAGTACCCGGACTTGTAAACATTACCAGTATTTTCGTCATTCCACAGCTTTCCACGGGAAACCTCTGTGAATGAATTCGACAGTAAATGTAGTAAGAATCTATTTACGTGTACTTGAGGTGTTTATTACACGTTCTTAATCATTTCTGGGAACTCTCATTGTGTATTTTAACAGTTTTACCAAAATTAGGCAGTTTGCTTAGAAGTATTTACTACAACCGTCACCATTTTAACTGATTCACACAAAAAAACGCCGAACCCAATCCTCCTATATTGTAAACATAAACACTATTCTCCTCATTCCAAGGCTTTAGACACCTACTCTGAGCTCTGTAAACATGAACTCTTAATAATTGAAAGCACAGTCCCGTGAAAACGCCACCCGAAGTACCCGGATTTATAAACATTACCAGTATTTTCGTCATTTCACAGCTTTACACGGGAAACCTCTGTAATTGAATTCGACAGTAAATGTAGTAAGAATCTATTTACGTGTACTTGAGGTGTTTATTACACGTTCTTAATAATTTCTGGGAACTCTCATTGTGTATTTTAACAGTTTTACCAAAATTAGGCAGTTTGCTTAGAAGTATTTACTAGAACCGTCACCATTTTAACTGACTAAAAAAAAAAAAAAAAAAAACGCCGAACCCAATCCTCCTTAATTGTAAACATAAACACTATTCTCGTCATTCCAAGGCTTTAGACACCACTTCTGAGCTCTGTAAACATGAACTCTTAATAATTGAAAGCACAGAACCATGAAAACGCCACCGGAAGTACCCGGACTTGTAAACATTACCAGTATTTTCGTCATTCCACAGCTTTCCACGGGAAACCTCTGTGATTGAATTCGACAGTAAATGTAGTAAGAATCTATTTACGTGTACTTGAGGTGTTTATTACACGTTCTTAATCATTTCTGTGAACTCTCATTGTGTATTTTAACAGTTTTACCAAAATTAGGCAGTTTGCTGAGAAGTATTTACTAGAACCCTCACCATTTTAACTGATTCACAAAAAAAAAAACGCCAAAGCCAATCCTCCTAAATTGTAAATATAAAAACTATTCTCGTGATTCCAAGGCTTTAGACACCAATTCTGAGCTCTGTAAACATGAACTCTTAATAATTGAAAGCACAGAACCGTGAAAACGCCACCGGAAGTACCCGGACTTGTAAACATTAAGAGTATTTTCGTCATTTCACAGGTTTCCACTGGAAACCTCCGTGATTGAATTCGACAGTAAATGTAGTTAAAATCTGTTTATGTGTACTTGAAGTGTTTCTTCCACGTTCTTAATCATTTCTGGGCACTCTCATTGTGTATTTTAACATTTTTAGCAAAATTAGACATTTTGCATAGAAGTATTTACCGGAACCGTCACCATTTCAACTGATTCACACAAAACACGCCAAAGCCAAACCTCCTAAATTGTAAACATAAACACTATGCTCGTCATTCCAAGGCTTTAGACAACTACTCTGAGCTCTGTAAACATGAACTCTTAATAATTGAAAGCCCAGTCCCGTAAAACGCCACCCGAAGTACCCGTATTTGTAAACATTACCAGTATTTTCGTCATTTCACAGCTTTCCACTGGAAACCTCCGTGATTGAATTCGACAGTAAATGTAGTTAAAATCTGTTTACGTGTACTTGAAGTGTTTCTTCCACGTTTTTAATCATTTCTGGGAAATCTCATTGTGTATTATCAGTTTTACCAAAATTAGTTTGCTTAGAAGTATTTACTGAAACCGTCACCATTTTAACTGATTCACAAAAAAAAACGCCAAAGCCAATCCTCCTTAATTGTAAACATAAACACTATTCTCGTGATTCCAAGGTTTTAGACACCAATTCTGAGCTCTGTAAACATGAACTCTTAATAATTGAAAGCACAGAACCGTAAAAACGCCACCGGAAGTACCCGGACTTGTAAACATTACCAGTATTTTCGTCATTTCACAGCTTTCCACGGGAAACCTCTGTGATTGAATTCGACAGTAAATGTAGTTAAAATCTGTTTTCGTGTACTTGAGGTGTTTATTACACGTTCTTAATCATTTCTGGGCACTGTCATTGTGTATTTTAACAGTTTTAGCAAAATTAGACATTTTGCATAGAAGTATTTACCGGAACCATCACCATTTTAACTGATTCACACAAAACACGCCAAAGCCAAACCTCCTAAATTGTAAACATAAACACTATTCTCGCCATTCCAAGGCTTTAGACACCAATTCTGAGCTCTGTAAACATGAACTCTTAATAATTGAAAGCACAGAACCATGAAAACGCCACCGGAAGTACCCGGACTTGTAAACATTAAGAGTATTTTCGTCATTTCACAGCTTTACACGGGAAACCTCCGTGATTGAATACGACATTAAATGTAGTAAGAATCTGTTTACGTGTACTTGAAGTGTTTCTTCCATGTTTTTAATCATTTCTGGAAACTATCATTGTGTATTTTAACAGTTTTAGCAAAATGAGGCAGTTTGCTTAGAAGTATTTACTAGAACCGTCACCATTCTAACTGAATCACAAAAAAAAAACACGCCGAACCCAATCTCATATATTGTAAACATAAACGCTATTCTCGTCATTCCAAGGCTTTAGACACCTACTCTGAGCTCTGTAAACATGAACTCTTAATAATTGAAAGCACAGTCCCGTGAAAACGCCACCCTAATTACCCGGATTTATAAACATTACCAGTATTTTCGTCATTTCACAGCTTTACACGGGAAACCTCTGTAATTGAATTCGACAGTAAATGTAGTAAGAATCTATTTACGTGTACTTGAGGTGTTTCTTCCACGTTCTTAATCATTTCTGGGAACTCTCATTGTGTATTTTAACAGTTTTACCAAAATTAGGCAGTTTGCTTAGAAGTATTTACTACAACCGTCACCATTTTAACTGAATTACACACAAAAACGCCGAACCCAATCCTCCTTAATTGTAAACATAAACACTATTTTCGTGATTCTAAGGCAATACACACCAATTCTGAGCTCTGTAAACATGAACTCTTAATAATTGAAAGCACAGTCCCGTGAAAACGCCACCGGAAGTACCCGGACTTGTAAACATTACCAGTATTTTCATCATTCCACAGCTTTCCACGGAAACCTCTGTGATTGAATTCGACAGTAAATGTAGTTAGAATCTATTTACGTGTACTTGAGGTGTTTCTTCCACGTTTTTAATCATTTCTGGGAACTCTCATTGTGTATTTTTTCAGTTTTACCAAAATTAGACAGTTTCCTTAGAAGTATTTACTGAAACCGTCACCATTTTAACTGATTCACACAAAAAAACGCCGAACCCAATCCTCCTATATTGTAAACATAAACACTATTATCGTCATTCCAAGGCTTTAGACACCTACTCTGAGCTCTGTAAACATGAACTCTTAATAATTGAAAGCACAGTCCCGTGAAAACGCCACCCGAAGTACCTGGATTTATAAACATTACCAGTATTTTCGTCATTTCACAGCTTTACACGGGAAACCTCTGTAATTGAATTCGACAGTGTATGTAGTAAGAATCTATTTACGTGTACTTGAGGTGTTTATTACACATTCTTAATCATTTCTGGGAACTCTCATTGTGTATTTTAACAGTTTTACCAAAATTAGGCAGTTTGCTTAGAAGTATTTACTAGAACCGTCACCATTTTAACTGACTAAAAAAAAAAAAAAAAAAAACGCCGAACCCAATCCTCCTTAATTGTAAACATAAACACTATTCTCGTCATTCCAAGGCTTTAGACACCACTTCTGAGCTCTGTAAACATGAACTCTTAATAATTGAAAGCACAGAACCATGAAAACGCCACCGGAAGTACCCGGACTTGTAAACATTACCAGTATTTTCGTCATTCCACAGCTTTCCACGGGAAACCTCTGTGATTGAATTCGACAGTAAATGTAGTAAGAATCTATTTACGTGTACTTGAGGTGTTTATTACACGTTCTTAATCATTTCTGTGAACTCTCATTGTGTATTTTAACAGTTTTACCAAAATTAGGCAGTTTGCTGAGAAGTATTTACTAGAACCCTCACCATTTTAACTGATTCACAAAAAAAAAAACGCCAAAGCCAATCCTCCTAAATTGTAAATATAAAAACTATTCTCGTGATTCCAAGGCTTTAGACACCAATTCTGAGCTCTGTAAACATGAACTCTTAATAATTGAAAGCACAGAACCGTGAAAACGCCACCGGAAGTACCCGGACTTGTAAACATTAAGAGTATTTTCGTCATTTCACAGGTTTCCACTGGAAACCTCCGTGATTGAATTCGACAGTAAATGTAGTTAAAATCTGTTTATGTGTACTTGAAGTGTTTCTTCCACGTTCTTAATCATTTCTGGGCACTCTCATTGTGTATTTTAACATTTTTAGCAAAATTAGACATTTTGCATAGAAGTATTTACCGGAACCGTCACCATTTCAACTGATTCACACAAAACACGCCAAAGCCAAACCTCCTAAATTGTAAACATAAACACTATGCTCGTCATTCCAAGGCTTTAGACAACTACTCTGAGCTCTGTAAACATGAACTCTTAATAATTGAAAGCCCAGTCCCGTAAAACGCCACCCGAAGTACCCGTATTTGTAAACATTACCAGTATTTTCGTCATTTCACAGCTTTCCACTGGAAACCTCCGTGATTGAATTCGACAGTAAATGTAGTTAAAATCTGTTTACGTGTACTTGAAGTGTTTCTTCCACGTTTTTAATCATTTCTGGGAAATCTCATTGTGTATTATCAGTTTTACCAAAATTAGTTTGCTTAGAAGTATTTACTGAAACCGTCACCATTTTAACTGATTCACAAAAAAAAACGCCAAAGCCAATCCTCCTTAATTGTAAACATAAACACTATTCTCGTGATTCCAAGGTTTTAGACACCAATTCTGAGCTCTGTAAACATGAACTCTTAATAATTGAAAGCACAGAACCGTAAAAACGCCACCGGAAGTACCCGGACTTGTAAACATTACCAGTATTTTCGTCATTTCACAGCTTTCCACGGGAAACCTCTGTGATTGAATTCGACAGTAAATGTAGTTAAAATCTGTTTTCGTGTACTTGAGGTGTTTATTACACGTTCTTAATCATTTCTGGGCACTGTCATTGTGTATTTTAACAGTTTTAGCAAAATTAGACATTTTGCATAGAAGTATTTACCGGAACCATCACCATTTTAACTGATTCACACAAAACACGCCAAAGCCAAACCTCCTAAATTGTAAACATAAACACTATTCTCGCCATTCCAAGGCTTTAGACACCAATTCTGAGCTCTGTAAACATGAACTCTTAATAATTGAAAGCACAGAACCATGAAAACGCCACCGGAAGTACCCGGACTTGTAAACATTAAGAGTATTTTCGTCATTTCACAGCTTTACACGGGAAACCTCCGTGATTGAATACGACATTAAATGTAGTAAGAATCTGTTTACGTGTACTTGAAGTGTTTCTTCCATGTTTTTAATCATTTCTGGAAACTATCATTGTGTATTTTAACAGTTTTAGCAAAATGAGGCAGTTTGCTTAGAAGTATTTACTAGAACCGTCACCATTCTAACTGAATCACAAAAAAAAAACACGCCGAACCCAATCTCATATATTGTAAACATAAACGCTATTCTCGTCATTCCAAGGCTTTAGACACCTACTCTGAGCTCTGTAAACATGAACTCTTAATAATTGAAAGCACAGTCCCGTGAAAACGCCACCCTAATTACCCGGATTTATAAACATTACCAGTATTTTCGTCATTTCACAGCTTTACACGGGAAACCTCTGTAATTGAATTCGACAGTAAATGTAGTAAGAATCTATTTACGTGTACTTGAGGTGTTTCTTCCACGTTCTTAATCATTTCTGGGAACTCTCATTGTGTATTTTAACAGTTTTACCAAAATTAGGCAGTTTGCTTAGAAGTATTTACTACAACCGTCACCATTTTAACTGAATTACACACAAAAACGCCGAACCCAATCCTCCTTAATTGTAAACATAAACACTATTTTCGTGATTCTAAGGCAATACACACCAATTCTGAGCTCTGTAAACATGAACTCTTAATAATTGAAAGCACAGTCCCGTGAAAACGCCACCGGAAGTACCCGGACTTGTAAACATTACCAGTATTTTCATCATTCCACAGCTTTCCACGGAAACCTCTGTGAATGAATTCGACAGTAAATGTAGTAAGAATCTATTTACGTGTACTTGAGGTGTTTCTTCCACGTTTTTAATCATTTCTGGGAACTCTCATTGTGTATTTTTTCAGTTTTACCAAAATTAGACAGTTTCCTTAGAAGTATTTACTGAAACCGTCACCATTTTAACTGATTCACACAAAAAAACGCCGAACCCAATCCTCCTATATTGTAAACATAAACACTATTATCGTCATTCCAAGGCTTTAGACACCTACTCTGAGCTCTGTAAACATGAACTCTTAATAATTGAAAGCACAGTCCCGTGAAAACGCCACCCGAAGTACCTGGATTTATAAACATTACCAGTATTTTCGTCATTTCACAGCTTTACACGGGAAACCTCTGTAATTGAATTCGACAGTGTATGTAGTAAGAATCTATTTACGTGTACTTGAGGTGTTTATTACACATTCTTAATCATTTCTGGGAACTCTCATTGTGTATTTTAACAGTTTTACCAAAATTAGGCAGTTTGGTTAGAAGTATTTACTAGAACCGTCACCATTTTAACTGACTAAAAAAAAAAAAAAAAACGCCAAACCCAATCCTCCTTAATTGTAAACATAAACACTATTCTCGTCATTCCAAGGCTTTAGACACCACTTCTGAGCTCTGTAAACATGAACTCTTAATAATTGAAAGCACAGAATCATGAAAACGCCACCGGAAGTACCCGGACTTGTAAACATTACCAGTATTTTCGTCATTCCACAGCTTTCCACGGGAAACCTCTGTGAATGAATTCGACAGTAAATGTAGTAAGAATCTATTTACGTGTACTTGAGGTGTTTATTACACGTTCTTAATCATTTCTGGGAACTCTCATTGTGTATTTTAACAGTTTTACCAAAATTAGGCAGTTTGCTTAGAAGTATTTACTACAACCGTCACCATTTTAACTGATTCACACACAAAAACCCCGAACCCAATCCTCCTTAATTGTAAACATAAACACTATTCTCGTCATTCCAAGGCTTTACACACCAATTCTGAGCTCTGTAAACATGAACTCTTAATAATTGAAAGCACAGTCCCATGAAAACGCCACCCGAAGTACCCGGACTTGTAAACATTACCAGTATTTTCGTCATTTCACAGCTTTCCACTGGAAACCTCCGTGATTGAATTCGACAGTAAATGTAGTTAAAATCTGTTTATGTGTACTTGAAGTGTTTCTTCCACGTTTTTAATCATTTCTGGGAACTCTCATTTTGTATTATCAGTTTTACCAAAATTAGACAGTTTGCTTAGAAGTATTTACTGAAACCGTCACCATTTTAACTGATTCACAAAAAAAAAACGCCAAAGCCAATCCTCCTAAATTGTAAACATAAAAACTATTCTCGTGATTCCAAGGCTTTAGACACCAATTCTGAGCTCTGTAAACAGGAACTCTTAATAATTGAAAGCACAGAACCGTAAAAACGCCACCGGAAGTACCCGGGCTTGTAAACATTACCAGTATTTTCGTCATTTCACAGCTTTCCACGGGAAACCTCTGTGATTGAATTCGACAGTAAATGTAGTTAGAATCTATTTACGTGTACTTGAGGTGTTTCTTCCACGTTCTTAATCATTTCTGGGTACTCTCATTGTGTATTTTTTCAGTTTTACCAAAATTAGACAGTTTGCTTAGAAGTATTTACTGAAACCGTCACCATTTTAACTGATTCACACAAAAAAACGCCGAACCCAATCCTCCTATATTGTAAACATAAACACTATTCTCCTCATTCCAAGGCTTTAGACACCTACTCTGAGCTCTGTAAACATGAACTCTTAATAATTGAAAGCACAGTCCCGTGAAAACGCCACCCGAAGTACCCGGATTTATAAACATTACCAGTATTTTCGTCATTTCACAGCTTTACACGGGAAACCTCTGTAATTGAATTCGACAGTAAATGTAGTAAGAATCTATTTACGTGTACTTGAGGTGTTTATTACACGTTCTTAATCATTTCTGGGAACTCTCATTGTGTATTTTAACAGTTTTACCAAAATTAGGCAGTTTGCTTAGAAGTATTTACTAGAACCGTCACCATTTTAACTGAATCACACACAAAAACGCCGAACCCAATCCTCCTTAATTGTAAACATAAACACTATTCTCGTCATTCCAAGGCTTTACACACCTATTCTGAGCTCTGTAAACATGAACTCTTAATGATTGAAAGCACAGTCCCGTAAAAAAGCCACCCGAAGTACCCGGATTTATAAACATTACCAGTATTTTCGTCATTTCACAGCTTTACACTGGAAACCTCTGTAATTGAATTCGACAGTATATGTAGTAAGAATCTATTTACGTGTTCTTGAGGTGTGTATTACACGTTCTTAATAATTTCTGGGAACTCTCATTGTGTATTTTAACAGTTTTACCAAAATTAGGCAGTTTGCTTAGAAGTATTTACTAGAACCGTCACCATTTTAACTGACTAAAAAAAAAAAAAAAAAAAACGCCGAACCCAATCCTCCTTAATTGTAAACATAAACACTATTCTCGTCATTCCAAGGCTTTAGACACCACTTCTGAGCTCTGTAAACATGAACTCTTAATAATTGAAAGCACAGAACCATGAAAACGCCACCGGAAGTACCCGGACTTGTAAACATTACCAGTATTTTCGTCATTCCACAGCTTTCCACGGGAAACCTCTGTGATTGAATTCGACAGTAAATGTAGTAAGAATCTATTTACGTGTACTTGAGGTGTTTATTACACGTTCTTAATCATTTCTGTGAACTCTCATTGTGTATTTTAACAGTTTTACCAAAATTAGGCAGTTTGCTGAGAAGTATTTACTAGAACCCTCACCATTTTAACTGATTCACAAAAAAAAAAACGCCAAAGCCAATCCTCCTAAATTGTAAATATAAAAACTATTCTCGTGATTCCAAGGCTTTAGACACCAATTCTGAGCTCTGTAAACATGAACTCTTAATAATTGAAAGCACAGAACCGTGAAAACGCCACCGGAAGTACCCGGACTTGTAAACATTAAGAGTATTTTCGTCATTTCACAGGTTTCCACTGGAAACCTCCGTGATTGAATTCGACAGTAAATGTAGTTAAAATCTGTTTATGTGTACTTGAAGTGTTTCTTCCACGTTCTTAATCATTTCTGGGCACTCTCATTGTGTATTTTAACATTTTTAGCAAAATTAGACATTTTGCATAGAAGTATTTACCGGAACCGTCACCATTTCAACTGATTCACACAAAACACGCCAAAGCCAAACCTCCTAAATTGTAAACATAAACACTATGCTCGTCATTCCAAGGCTTTAGACAACTACTCTGAGCTCTGTAAACATGAACTCTTAATAATTGAAAGCCCAGTCCCGTAAAACGCCACCCGAAGTACCCGTATTTGTAAACATTACCAGTATTTTCGTCATTTCACAGCTTTCCACTGGAAACCTCCGTGATTGAATTCGACAGTAAATGTAGTTAAAATCTGTTTACGTGTACTTGAAGTGTTTCTTCCACGTTTTTAATCATTTCTGGGAAATCTCATTGTGTATTATCAGTTTTACCAAAATTAGACAGTTTGCTTAGAAGTATTTACTGAAACCGTCACCATTTTAACTGATTCACAAAAAAAAACGCCAAAGCCAATCCTCCTTAATTGTAAACATAAACACTATTCTCGTGATTCCAAGGTTTTAGACACCAATTCTGAGCTCTGTAAACATGAACTCTTAAAAATTGAAAGCACAGAACCGTAAAAACGCCACCGGAAGTACCCGGACTTGTAAACATTACCAGTATTTTCGTCATTTCACAGCTTTCCACGGGAAACCTCTGTGATTGAATTCGACAGTAAATGTAGTTAAAATCGGTTTTCGTGTACTTGAGGTGTTTATTACACGTTCTTAATCATTTCTGGGCACTGTCATTGTGTATTTTAACAGTTTTAGCAAAATTAGACATTTTGCATAGAAGTATTTACCGGAACCATCACCATTTTAACTGATTCACACAAAACACGCCAAAGCCAAACCTCCTAAATTGTAAACATAAACACTATTCTCGCCATTCCAAGGCTTTAGACACCAATTCTGAGCTCTGTAAACATGAACTCTTAATAATTGAAAGCACAGAACCATGAAAACGCCACCGGAAGTACCCGGACTTGTAAACATTAAGAGTATTTTCGTCATTTCACAGCTTTACACGGGAAACCTCCGTGATTGAATACGACATTAAATGTAGTAAGAATCTGTTTACGTGTACTTGAAGTGTTTCTTCCATGTTTTTAATCATTTCTGGAAACTATCATTGTGTATTTTAACAGTTTTAGCAAAATGAGGCAGTTTGCTTAGAAGTATTTACTAGAACCGTCACCATTCTAACTGAATCACAAAAAAAAAACACGCCGAACCCAATCTCATATATTGTAAACATAAACGCTATTCTCGTCATTCCAAGGCTTTAGACACCTACTCTGAGCTCTGTAAACATGAACTCTTAATAATTGAAAGCACAGTCCCGTGAAAACGCCACCCTAATTACCCGGATTTATAAACATTACCAGTATTTTCGTCATTTCACAGCTTTACACGGGAAACCTCTGTAATTGAATTCGACAGTAAATGTAGTAAGAATCTATTTACGTGTACTTGAGGTGTTTCTTCCACGTTCTTAATCATTTCTGGGAACTCTCATTGTGTATTTTAACAGTTTTACCAAAATTAGGCAGTTTGCTTAGAAGTATTTACTACAACCGTCACCATTTTAACTGAATTACACACAAAAACGCCGAACCCAATCCTCCTTAATTGTAAACATAAACACTATTTTCGTGATTCTAAGGCAATACACACCAATTCTGAGCTCTGTAAACATGAACTCTTAATAATTGAAAGCACAGTCCCGTGAAAACGCCACCGGAAGTACCCGGACTTGTAAACATTACCAGTATTTTCATCATTCCACAGCTTTCCACGGAAACCTCTGTGATTGAATTCGACAGTAAATGTAGTTAGAATCTATTTACGTGTACTTGAGGTGTTTCTTCCACGTTTTTAATCATTTCTGGGAACTCTCATTGTGTATTTTTTCAGTTTTACCAAAATTAGACAGTTTCCTTAGAAGTATTTACTGAAACCGTCACCATTTTAACTGATTCACACAAAAAAACGCCGAACCCAATCCTCCTATATTGTAAACATAAACACTATTATCGTCATTCCAAGGCTTTAGACACCTACTCTGAGCTCTGTAAACATGAACTCTTAATAATTGAAAGCACAGTCCCGTGAAAACGCCACCCGAAGTACCTGGATTTATAAACATTACCAGTATTTTCGTCATTTCACAGCTTTACACGGGAAACCTCTGTAATTGAATTCGACAGTGTATGTAGTAAGAATCTATTTACGTGTACTTGAGGTGTTTATTACACATTCTTAATCATTTCTGGGAACTCTCATTGTGTATTTTAACAGTTTTACCAAAATTAGGCAGTTTGGTTAGAAGTATTTACTAGAACCGTCACCATTTTAACTGACTAAAAAAAAAAAAAAAAACGCCAAACCCAATCCTCCTTAATTGTAAACATAAACACTATTCTCGTCATTCCAAGGCTTTAGACACCACTTCTGAGCTCTGTAAACATGAACTCTTAATAATTGAAAGCACAGAATCATGAAAACGCCACCGGAAGTACCCGGACTTGTAAACATTACCAGTATTTTCGTCATTCCACAGCTTTCCACGGGAAACCTCTGTGAATGAATTCGACAGTAAATGTAGTAAGAATCTATTTACGTGTACTTGAGGTGTTTATTACACGTTCTTAATCATTTCTGGGAACTCTCATTGTGTATTTTAACAGTTTTACCAAAATTAGGCAGTTTGCTTAGAAGTATTTACTACAACCGTCACCATTTTAACTGATTCACACACAAAAACCCCGAACCCAATCCTCCTTAATTGTAAACATAAACACTATTCTCGTCATTCCAAGGCTTTACACACCAATTCTGAGCTCTGTAAACATGAACTCTTAATAATTGAAAGCACAGTCCCATGAAAACGCCACCCGAAGTACCCGGACTTGTAAACATTACCAGTATTTTCGTCATTTCACAGCTTTCCACTGGAAACCTCCGTGATTGAATTCGACAGTAAATGTAGTTAAAATCTGTTTATGTGTACTTGAAGTGTTTCTTCCACGTTTTTAATCATTTCTGGGAACTCTCATTTTGTATTATCAGTTTTACCAAAATTAGACAGTTTGCTTAGAAGTATTTACTGAAACCGTCACCATTTTAACTGATTCACAAAAAAAAAACGCCAAAGCCAATCCTCCTAAATTGTAAACATAAAAACTATTCTCGTGATTCCAAGGCTTTAGACACCAATTCTGAGCTCTGTAAACAGGAACTCTTAATAATTGAAAGCACAGAACCGTAAAAACGCCACCGGAAGTACCCGGGCTTGTAAACATTACCAGTATTTTCGTCATTTCACAGCTTTCCACGGGAAACCTCTGTGATTGAATTCGACAGTAAATGTAGTAAGAATCTATTTACGTGTACTTGAGGTGTTTATTACACGTTCTTAATCATTTCTGGGCCCTCTCGTTGTGTATTTTAACATTTTTAGCAAAATTAGACATTTTGCATAGAAGTATTTACCGGAACCGTCACCATTTCAACTGATTCACACAAAACACACCAAAGCCAAACCTCCTAAATTGTAAACATAAACACTATTCTCGTCATTCCAAGGCTTTAGACACCTACTCTGAGCTCTGTAAACATGAACCCTTAATAATTGAAAGCACAGTCCCGTGAAAACGCCACCCGAAGTACCCGGATTTATAAACATTACCAGTATTTTCGTCATTTCACAGCTTTACACGGGAAACCTCTGTAATTGAATTCGACAGTAAATGTAGTAAGAATATATTTACGTGTACTTGAGGTGTTTATTACACGTTCTTAATCATTTCTGGGAACTCTCATTGTGTATTTTAACAGTTTTACCAAAATTAGGCAGTTTGCTCAGAAGTACTTACTAGAACCGTCACCATTTTAACTAAATCACACACAAAAACGCCGAACCCAATCCTCCTTAATTGTAAACATAAACACTATTCTCGTCATTCCAAGGCTTTAGACACCAATTCTGAGCTCTGTAAACAGGAACTCTTAATAATTGAAAGCACAGAACCGTAAAAACGCCACCGGAAGTACCCGGACTTGTAAACATTACCAGTATTTTCGTCATTTCACAGCTTTCCAAGGGAAACCTCTGTGATTGAATTCGACAGTAAATGTAGTAAGAATCTATTTACGTGTACTTGAGGTGTTTATTACACGTTCTTAATCATTTCTGGGAACTCTCATTGTGTATTTTAACAGTTTTAGCAAAATTAGGCAGTTTGCTTAGAATTTATTTACTAGAACCGTCACCATTTTAACTGAATCACAAAAAAAAAACGCCGAAACCAATCCTCCTATATTGTAAACATAAACACTATTCTCGTCATTCCAAGGCTTTAGACACCTACTCTGAGCTCTGTAAACATGAACTCTTAATAATTGAAAGCACAGTCCCGTGAAAACGCCACCCGAAGTACCCGGATTTATAAACATTACCAGTATTTTCGTCATTTCACAGCTTTACACGGGAAACCTCTGTAATTGAATTCGACAGTAAATGTAGTAAGAATCTATTTACGGGTACTTGAGGTGTTTATTACACGTTCTTAATCATTTCTGGGAACTCTCATTGTGTATTTTAACAGTTTTACCAAAATTAGGCAGTTTGCTTAGAAGTATTTACTAGAACCGACACCATTTTAACTGAATCACACACAAAAACGCCGAACCCAATCCTCCTTAATTGTAAACATAAACACTATTCTCGTCATTCCAAGGCTTTACACACCTATTCTGCGCTCTGTAAACATGAACTCTTAATGATTGAAAGCACAGTCCCGTAAAAAAGCCACCCGAAGTACCCGAATTTATAAACATTACCAGTATTTTCGTCATTTCACAGCTTTACACTGGAAACCTCTGTAATTGAATTCGACAGTATATGTAGTAAGAATCTATTTACGTGTTCTTGAGGTGTTTATTACACGTTCTTAATAATTTCTGGGAACTCTCATTGTGTATTTTAACAGTTTTACCAAAATTAGGCAGTTTGCTTAGAAGTATTTACTAGAACCGTCACCATTTTAACTGACTAAAAAAAAAAAAAAAAAAAAAAACGCCGAACCCAATCCTCCTTAATTGTAAACATAAACACTATTCTCGTCATTCCAAGGCTTTAGACACCACTTCTGAGCTCTGTAAACATGAACTCTTAATAATTGAAAGCACAGAACCATGAAAACGCCACCGGAAGTACCCGGACTTGTAAACATTACCAGTATTTTCGTCATTCCACAGCTTTCCACGGGAAACCTCTGTGATTGAATTCGACTGTAAATGTAGTAAGAATCTATTTACGTGTACTTGAGGTGTTTATTACACGTTCTTAATCATTTCTGTGAACTCTCATTGTGTATTTTAACAGTTTTACCAAAATTAGGCAGTTTGCTGAGAAGTATTTACTAGAACCCTCACCATTTTAACTGATTCACAAAAAAAAAAACGCCAAAGCCAATCCTCCTAAATTGTAAATATAAAAACTATTCTCGTGATTCCAAGGCTTTAGACACCAATTCTGAGCTCTGTAAACATGAACTCTTAATAATTGAAAGCACAGAACCGTGACAACGCCACCGGAAGTACCCGGACTTGTAAACATTAAGAGTATTTTCGTCATTTCACAGGTTTCCACTGGAAACCTCCGTGATTGAATTCGACAGTAAATGTAGTTAAAATCTGTTTATGTGTACTTGAAGTGTTTCTTCCACGTTTTTAATCATTTCTGGGAACTCTCATTTTGTATTATCAGTTTTACCAAAATTAGACAGTTTGCTTAGAAGTATTTACTGAAACCGTCACCATTTTAACTGATTCACAAAAATAACGCCAAAGCCAATCCTCCTTAATTGTAAACATAAAAACTATTCTCGTGATTCCAAGGCTTTAGACACCAATTCTGAGCTCTGTAAACAGGAACTCTTAATAATTGAAAGCACAGAACCGTAAAAACGCCACCGGAAGTACCGGGACTTGTAAACATTACCAGTATTTTCGTCATTTCACAGCTTTCCACGGGAAACCTCTGTGATTGAATTCGACAGTAAATGTAGTAAGAATCTATTTACGTGTACTTGAGGTGTTTATTACACGTTCTTAATCATTTCTGGGCACTCTCATTGTGTATTTTAACATTTTTAGCAAAATTAGACATTTTGCATAGAAGTATTTGCCGGAACCGTGACCATTTCAACTGATTCACACAAAACACGCCAAAGCCAAACCTCCTAAATTGTAAACATAAACACTATGCTCGTCATTCCAAGGCTTTAGACAACTACTCTGAGCTCTGTAAACATGAACTCTTAATAATTGAAAGCCCAGTCCCGTAAAACGCCACCCGAAGTACCCGTATTTGTAAACATTACCAGTATTTTCGACATTTCACAGCTTTCCACTGGAAACCTCCGTGATTGAATTCGACAGTAAATGTAGTTAAAATCTGTTTACGTGTACTTGAAGTGTTTCTTCCACGTTTTTAATCATTTCTGGGAAATCTCATTGTGTATTATCAGTTTTACCAAAATTAGACAGTTTGCTTAGAAGTATTTACTGAAACCGTCACCATTTTAACTGATTCACAAAAAAAACCGCCAAAGCCAGTCCTCCTTAATTGTAAACATAAACACTATTCTCGTGATTCCAAGGTTTTAGACACCAATTCTGAGCTCTGTAAACATGAACTCTTAATAATTGAAAGCACAGAACCGTAAAAACGCCACCGGAAGTACCCGGACTTGTAAACATTACCAGTATTTTCGTCATTTCACAGCTTTCCACGGGAAACCTCTGTGATTGAATTCGACAGTAAATGTAGTTAAAATCGGTTTTCGTGTACTTGAGGTGTTTATTACACGTTCTTAATCATTTCTGGGCACTGTCATTGTGTATTTTAACAGTTTTAGCAAAATTAGACATTTTGCATAGAAGTATTTACCGGAACCATCACCATTTTAACTGATTCACACAAAACACGCCAAAGCCAAACCTCCTAAATTGTAAACATAAACACTATTCTCGCCATTCCAAGGCTTTAGACACCAATTCTGAGCTCTGTAAACATGAACTCTTAATAATTGAAAGCACAGAACCATGAAAACGCCACCGGAAGTACCCGGACTTGTAAACATTAAGAGTATTTTCGTCATTTCACAGCTTTACACGGGAAACCTCCGTGATTGAATACGACATTAAATGTAGTAAGAATCTGTTTACGTGTACTTGAAGTGTTTCTTCCATGTTTTTAATCATTTCTGGAAACTATCATTGTGTATTTTAACAGTTTTAGCAAAATGAGGCAGTTTGCTTAGAAGTATTTACTAGAACCGTCACCATTCTAACTGAATCACAAAAAAAAAACACGCCGAACCCAATCTCATATATTGTAAACATAAACGCTATTCTCGTCATTCCAAGGCTTTAGACACCTACTCTGAGCTCTGTAAACATGAACTCTTAATAATTGAAAGCACAGTCCCGTGAAAACGCCACCCTAATTACCCGGATTTATAAACATTACCAGTATTTTCGTCATTTCACAGCTTTACACGGGAAACCTCTGTAATTGAATTCGACAGTAAATGTAGTAAGAATCTATTTACGTGTACTTGAGGTGTTTCTTCCACGTTCTTAATCATTTCTGGGAACTCTCATTGTGTATTTTAACAGTTTTACCAAAATTAGGCAGTTTGCTTAGAAGTATTTACTACAACCGTCACCATTTTAACTGAATTACACACAAAAACGCCGAACCCAATCCTCCTTAATTGTAAACATAAACACTATTTTCGTGATTCTAAGGCAATACACACCAATTCTGAGCTCTGTAAACATGAACTCTTAATAATTGAAAGCACAGTCCCGTGAAAACGCCAGCGGAAGTACCCGGACTTGTAAACATTACCAGTATTTTCATCATTCCACAGCTTTCCACGGAAACCTCTGTGATTGAATTCGACAGTAAATGTAGTTAGAATCTATTTACGTGTACTTGAGGTGTTTCTTCCACGTTCTTAATCATTTCTGGGTACTCTCATTGTGTATTTTTTCAGTTTTACCAAAATTAGACAGTTTGCTTAGAAGTATTTACTGAAACCGTCACCATTTTAACTGATTCACACAAAAAAACGCCGAACCCAATCCTCCTATATTGTAAACATAAACACTATTCTCCTCATTCCAAGGCTTTAGACACCTACTCTGAGCTCTGTAAACATGAACTCTTAATAATTGAAAGCACAGTCCCGTGAAAACGCCACCCGAAGTACCCGGATTTATAAACATTACCAGTATTTTCGTCATTTCACAGCTTTACACGGGAAACCTCTGTAATTGAATTCGACAGTATATGTAGTAAGAATCTATTTACGTGTACTTGAGGTGTTTATTACACGTTCTTAATCATTTCTGGGAACTCTCATTGTGTATTTTAACAGTTTTACCAAAATTAGGCAGTTTGCTGAGAAGTATTTACTAGAACCCTCACCATTTTAACTGATTTACACACAAAAACGCCGAACCCAATCCTCCTTAATTGTAAACATAAACACTATTCTCGTCATTCCAAGGCTTTACACACCAATTCTGAGCTCTTTAAACATGAACTCTTAATAATTGAAAGCACAGTCCCGTGAAAACGCCACCCGAAGTACCCGGACTTGTAAACATTACCAGTATTTTCGTCATTTCACAGCTTTCCACTGGAAACCTCCGTGATTGAATTCGACAGTAAATGTAGTTAAAATCTGTTTATGTGTACTTGAAGTGTTTCTTCCACGTTTTTAATCATTTCTGGGAACTCTCATTTTGTATTATCAGTTTTACCAAAATTAGACAGTTTGCTTAGAAGTATTTACTGAAACCGTCACCATTTTAACTGATTCACAAAAAAAAAAAAACGCCAAAGCCAATCCTCCTAAATTGTAAATATAAAAACTATTCTAGTGATTCCAAGGCTTTAGACACCAATTCTGAGCTCTGTAAACATGAACTCTTAATAATTGAAAGCACAGAACCGTGAAAACCCCACCGGAAGTACCCGGACTTGTAAACATTAAGAGTATTTTCGTCATTTCACAGGTTTCCACTGGAAACCTCCGTGATTGAATTCGACAGTAAATGTAGTTAAAATCTGTTTATGTGTACTTGAAGTGTTTCTTCCACGTTTTTAATCATTTCTGGGAACTCTCATTGTGTATTATCAGTTTTACCAAAATTAGACAGTTTGCTTAGAAGTATTTACTGAAACCGTCACCATTTTAACTGATTCACAAAAAAAAACGCCAAAGCCAATCCTCCTTAATTGTAAACATAAAAACTATTCTCGTGATTCCAAGGCTTTAGACACCAATTCTGAGCTCTGTAAACAGGAACTCTTAATAATTGAAAGCACAGAACCGTAAAAACGCCACCGGAAGTACCCGGACTTGTAAACATTACCAGTATTTTCGTCATTTCACAGCTTTCCACGGGAAACCTCTGTGATTGAATTCGACAGTAAATGTAGTAAGAATCTATTTACGTGTACTTGAGGTGTTTATTACACGTTCTTAATCATTTCTGTGCACTCTCATTGTGTATTTTAACATTTTTAGCAAAATTAGACATTTTGCATAGAAGTATTTACCGGAACCGTCACCATTTCAACTGATTCACACAAAACACGCCAAAGCCAAACCTCCTAAATTGTAAACATAAACACTATTCTCGTCATTCCAAGGCTTTAGACAACTACTCTGAGCTCTGTAAACATGAACTCTTAATAATTGAAAGCCCAGTCCCGTAAAACGCCACCCGAAGTACCCGTATTTGTAAACATTACCAATATTTTCGTCATTTCACAGCTTTACACAGGAAACCTCTGTAATTGAATTCGACAGTAAATGTAGTAAGAATCTATTTACGTGTACTTGAGGTGTTTCTTCCACGTTCTTAATCATTTCTGGGAACTCTCATTGTGTATTTTAACAGTTTTACCAAAATTAGGCAGTTTGCTTAGAAGTATTTACTAGAACCGTCACCATTTTAACTGAATTACACACAAAAACGCCGAACCCAATCCTCCTTAATTGTAAACATAAACACTATTTTCGTGATTCTAAGGCTTTACACACCAATTCTGAGCTCTGTAAACATGAACTCTTAATAATTGAAAGCACAGTCCCGTGAAAACGCCACCGGAAGTACCCGGACTTGTAAACATTACTAGTATTTTCATCATTCCACAGCTTTCTACGGAAACCTCTGTGATTGAATTCGACAGTAAATGTAGTTAGAATCTATGTACGTGTACTTGAGGTGTTTCTTCCACGTTTTTAATCATTTCTGGGAACTCTCATTGTGTATTTTTTCAGTTTTACCAAAATTAGACAGTTTGCTTAGAAGTATTTACTGAAACCGTCACCATTTTAACTGATTCACACAAAAAAACGCCGAACCCAATCCTCCTATATTGTAAACATAAACACTATTCTCCTCATTCCAAGGCTTTAGACACCTACTCTGAGCTCTGTAAACCTGAACTCTTAATAATTGAAAGCACAGTCCCGTGAAAACGCCACCCGAA
This sequence comes from Myotis daubentonii, assembly GCF_963259705.1. Taxonomy (NCBI): domain Eukaryota; kingdom Metazoa; phylum Chordata; class Mammalia; order Chiroptera; family Vespertilionidae; genus Myotis; species Myotis daubentonii. The sequence goes on from NC_081848.1 coordinate 264,993, forward strand.
GTACCCGGATTTATAAACATTACCAGTATTTTCGTCATTTCACAGCTTTACACGGGAAATCTCTGTAATTGAATTCGACAGTATATGTAGTAAGAATCTATTTACGTGTACTTGAGGTGTTTATTACATGTTCTTAATCATTTCTGGGAACTCTCATTGTGTATTTTAACAGTTTTACCAAAATTAGGCAGTTTGCTTAGAAGTATTTACTAGAACCGTCACCATTTTAACTGACTAAAAAAAAAAAAAAAAACGCCGAACCCAATCCTCCTTAATTGTAAACATAAACACTATTCTCGTCATTCCAAGGCTTTAGACACCACTTCTGAGCTCTGTAAACATGAACTCTTAATAATTGAAAGCACAGTCCCGTGAAAACGCCACCGGAAGTACCCGGACTTGTAAACATTACTAGTATTTTCATCATTCCACAGCTTCTACGGAAACCTCTGTGATTGAATTCGACAGTAAATGTAGTTAGAATCTATTTACGTGTACTTGAGGTGTTTCTTCCACGTTTTTAATCATTTCTGTGAACTCTCATTGTGTATTTTAACAGTTTTACCAAAATTAGGCAGTTTGCTGAGAAGTATTTACTAGAACCCTCACCATTTTAACTGATTCACACACAAAAACGCCGAACCCAATCCTCCTTAATTGTAAACATAAACACTATTCTCGTCATTCCAAGGCTTTACACACCAATTCTGAGCTCTTTAAACATGAACTCTTAATAATTGAAAGCACAGTCCCGTGAAAACGCCACCCGAAGTACCCGGACTTGTAAACATTACCAGTATTTTCGTCATTTCACAGCTTTCCACTGGAAACCTCCGTGATTGAATTCGACAGTAAATGTAGTTAAAATCTGTTTATGTGTACTTGAAGTGTTTCTTCCACGTTTTTAATCATTTCTGGGAACTCTCATTTTGTATTATCAGTTTACCAAAATTAGACAGTTTGCTTAGAAGTATTTACTGAAACCGTCACCATTTTAACTGATTCACAAAAAAAAACGCCAAAGCCAATCCTCCTAAATTGTAAACATAAACACTATTCTCGTCATTCCAAGGCTTTAGACACCAATTCTGAGCTCTGTAAACATGAACTCTTAATAATTGAAAGCACAGAACCATGAAAACGCCACCGGAAGTACCCGGACTTGTAAACATTACCAGTATTTTCGTCATTCCACAGCTTTCCACGGGAAACCTCTGTGAATGAATTCGACAGTAAATGTAGTAAGAATCTATTTACGAGTACTTGAGGTGTTTATTACACGTTCGTAATCATTTCTGGGAACTCTCATTGTGTATTTTAACAGTTTTACCAAAATTAGGCAGTTTGCTGAGAAGTATTTACTAGAACCGTCACCATTTTAACTGATTCACACACAAAAACGCCGAACCCAATCCTCCTTAATTGTAAACATAAACACTATTCTCGTCATTCCAAGGCTTTACACACCAATTCTGAGCTCTGTAAACATGAACTCTTAATAATTGAAAGCACAGTCCCGTGAAAACGCCACCCGAAGTACCCGGACTTGTAAACATTACCGGTATTTTCGTCATTTCCCAGCTTTCCACTGGAAACCTCCGTGATTGAATTCGACAGTAAATGTAGTTAAAATCTGTTTATGTGTACTTGAAGTGTTTCTTCCACGTTTTTAATCATTTCTGGGAACTCTCATTTTGTATTATCAGTTTTACCAAAATTAGACAGTTTGCTTAGAAGTATTTACTGAAACCGTCACCATTTTACCTGATTCACAAAAAAAAACGCCAAAGCCAATCCTCCTAAATTGTAAACATAAAAACTATTCTCGTGATTCCAAGGCTTTAGACACCAATTCTGAGCTCTGTAAACAGGAACTCTTAATAATTGAAAGCACAGAACCTTAAAAACGCCACCGGAAGTACGCGGACTTGTAAACATTACCAGTATTTTCGTCATTTCACAGCTTTCCATGGGAAACCTCAGTGATTGAATTCGACAGTAAAAGTAGTAAGAACCTATTTACGTGTACTTGAGGTGTTTATTACACGTTCTTAATCATTTCTGGGCCCTCTCGTTGTGTATTTTAACATTTTTAGCAAAATTAGACATTTTGCATAGAAGTATTTACCGGAACCGTCACCATTTCAACTGATTCACACAAAACACGCCAAAGCCAAACCTCCTAAATTGTAAACATAAACACTATTCTCGTCATTCCAAGGCTTTAGAAACCTACTCTGAGCTCTGTAAACATGAACTCTTAATAATTGAAAGCACAGTCCCGTGAAAACGCCACCCGAAGTACCCGGATTTATAAACATTACCAGTGTTTTCGTCATTTCACAGCTTTACATGGGAAACCTCTGTAATTGAATTCGACAGTAAATGTAGTAAGAATCTATTTACGTGTACTTGAGGTGTTTATTACACGTTCTTAATCATTTCTGGGAACTCTCATTGTGTATTTTAACAGTTTTACCAAAATTAGGCAGTTTGCTCAGAAGTATTTACTAGAACCGTCACCATTTTAACTAAATCACACACAAAAACGCCGGACCCAATCCTCCTTAATTGTAAACATAAACACTATTCTCGTCATTCCAAGGCTTTACACACCAATTCTGAGCTCTGTAAACATGAACTCTTAATAATTGAAAGCACAGTCCCGTGAAAACGCCACCGGAAGTTCCCGGACTTGTAAACATTAAGAGTATTTTCGTCATTAAACAGCTTTCCACTGGAAACCTCCGTGATTGAATTCGACAGTAAATGTAGTTAAAATCTGTTTATGTGTACTTGAAGTGTTTCTTCCACGTTTTTAATCATTTCTGGGAACTCTCATTTTGTATTATCAGTTTTACCAAAATTAGACAGTTTGCTTAGAAGTATTTACTGAAACCGTCACCATTTTAACTGATTCACAAATAAAAAAACGCCAAAGCCAATCCTCCTAAATTGTAAATATAAAAACTATTCTAGTGATTCCAAGGCTTTAGACACCAATTCTGAGCTCTGTAAACATGAACTCTTAATAATTGAAAGCACAGAACCGTGAAAACCCCACCGGAAGTACCCGGACTTGTAAACATTAAGAGTATTTTCGTCATTTCACAGGTTTCCACTGGAAACCTCCGTGATTGAATTCGACAGTAAATGTAGTTAAAATCTGTTTATGTGTACTTGAAGTGTTTCTTCCACGTTTTTAATCATTTCTGGGAACTCTCATTTTGTATTATCAGTTTTACCAAAATTAGACAGTTTGCTTAGAAGTATTTACTGAAACCGTCACCATTTTAACTGATTCACAAAAAAAAACGCCAAAGCCAATCCTCCTTAATTGTAAACATAAAAACTATTCTCGTGATTCCAAGGCTTTAGACACCAATTCTGAGCTCTGTAAACAGGAACTCTTAATAATTGAAAGCACAGAACCGTAAAAACGCCACCGGAAGTACCCGGACTTGTAAACATTACCAGTATTTTCGTCATTTCACAGCTTTCCACGGGAAACCTCTGTGATTGAATTCGACAGTAAATGTAGTAAGAATCTATTTACGTGTACTTGAGGTGTTTATTACACGTTCTTAATCATTTCTGTGCACTCTCATTGTGTATTTTAACATTTTTAGCAAAATTAGACATTTTGCATAGAAGTATTTACCGGAACCGTCACCATTTCAACTGATTCACACAAAACACGCCAAAGCCAAACCTCCTAAATTGTAAACATAAACACTATTCTCGTCATTCCAAGGCTTTAGACAACTACTCTGAGCTCTGTAAACATGAACTCTTAATAATTGAAAGCCCAGTCCCGTAAAACGCCACCCGAAGTACCCGTATTTGTAAACATTACCAATATTTTCGTCATTTCACAGCTTTACACAGGAAACCTCTGTAATTGAATTCGACAGTAAATGTAGTAAGAATCTATTTACGTGTACTTGAGGTGTTTCTTCCACGTTCTTAATAATTTCTGGGAACTCTCATTGTGTATTTTAACAGTTTTACCAAAATTAGGCAGTTTGCTTAGAAGTATTTACTAGAACCGTCACCATTTTAACTGAATTACACACAAAAACGCCGAACCCAATCCTCCTTAATTGTAAACATAAACACTATTTTCGTGATTCTAAGGCTTTACACACCAATTCTGAGCTCTGTAAACATGAACTCTTAATAATTGAAAGCACAGTCCCGTGAAAACGCCACCGGAAGTACCCGGACTTGTAAACATTACTAGTATTTTCATCATTCCACAGCTTTCTACGGAAACCTCTGTGATTGAATTCGACAGTAAATGTAGTTAGAATCTATTTACGTGTACTTGAGGTGTTTCTTCCACGTTTTTAATCATTTCTGGGAACTCTCATTGTGTATTTTTTCAGTTTTACCAAAATTAGACAGTTTGCTTAGAAGTATTTACTGAAACCGTCACCATTTTAACTGATTCACACAAAAAAACGCCGAACCCAATCCTCCTATATTGTAAACATAAACACTATTCTCCTCATTCCAAGGCTTTAGACACCTACTCTGAGCTCTGTAAACATGAACTCTTAATAATTGAAAGCACAGTCCCGTGAAAACGCCACCCGAAGTACCCGGATTTATAAACATTACCAGTATTTTCGTCATTTCACAGCTTTACACGGGAAATCTCTGTAATTGAATTCGACAGTATATGTAGTAAGAATCTATTTACGTGTACTTGAGGTGTTTATTACATGTTCTTAATCATTTCTGGGAACTCTCATTGTGTATTTTAACAGTTTTACCAAAATTAGGCAGTTTGCTTAGAAGTATTTACTAGAACCGTCACCATTTTAACTGACTAAAAAAAAAAAAAAAAACGCCGAACCCAATCCTCCTTAATTGTAAACATAAACACTATTCTCGTCATTCCAAGGCTTTAGACACCACTTCTGAGCTCTGTAAACATGAACTCTTAATAATTGAAAGCACAGTCCCGTGAAAACGCCACCGGAAGTACCCGGACTTGTAAACATTACTAGTATTTTCATCATTCCACAGCTTCTACGGAAACCTCTGTGATTGAATTCGACAGTAAATGTAGTTAGAATCTATTTACGTGTACTTGAGGTGTTTCTTCCACGTTTTTAATCATTTCTGTGAACTCTCATTGTTTATTTTAACAGTTTTACCAAAATTAGGCAGTTTGCTGAGAAGTATTTACTAGAACCCTCACCATTTTAACTGATTCACACACAAAAACGCCGAACCCAATCCTCCTTAATTGTAAACATAAACACTATTCTCGTCATTCCAAGGCTTTACACACCAATTCTGAGCTCTTTAAACATGAACTCTTAATAATTGAAAGCACAGTCCCGTGAAAACGCCACCCGAAGTACCCGGACTTGTAAACATTACCAGTATTTTCGTCATTTCACAGCTTTCCACTGGAAACCTCCGTGATTGAATTCGACAGTAAATGTAGTTAAAATCTGTTTATGTGTACTTGAAGTGTTTCTTCCACGTTTTTAATCATTTCTGGGAACTCTCATTTTGTATTATCAGTTTACCAAAATTAGACAGTTTGCTTAGAAGTATTTACTGAAACCGTCACCATTTTAACTGATTCACAAAAAAAAACGCCAAAGCCAATCCTCCTAAATTGTAAACATAAACACTATTCTCGTCATTCCAAGGCTTTAGACACCAATTCTGAGCTCTGTAAACATGAACTCTTAATAATTGAAAGCACAGAACCATGAAAACGCCACCGGAAGTACCCGGACTTGTAAACATTACCAGTATTTTCGTCATTCCACAGCTTTCCACGGGAAACCTCTGTGAATGAATTCGACAGTAAATGTAGTAAGAATCTATTTACGAGTACTTGAGGTGTTTATTACACGTTCGTAATCATTTCTGTGAACTCTCATTGTGTATTTTAACAGTTTTACCAAAATTAGGCAGTTTGCTGAGAAGTATTTACTAGAACCCTCACCATTTTAACTGATTCACACACAAAAACGCCGAACCCAATCCTCCTTAATTGTAAACATAAACACTATTCTCGTCATTCCAAGGCTTTACACACCAATTCTGAGCTCTTTAAACATGAACTCTTAATAATTGAAAGCACAGTCCCGTGAAAACGCCACCCGAAGTACCCGGACTTGTAAACATTACCAGTATTTTCGTCATTTCACAGCTTTCCACTGGAAACCTCCGTGATTGAATTCGACAGTAAATGTAGTTAAAATCTGTTTATGTGTACTTGAAGTGTTTCTTCCACGTTTTTAATCATTTCTGGGAACTCTCATTTTGTATTATCAGTTTACCAAAATTAGACAGTTTGCTTAGAAGTATTTACTGAAACCGTCACCATTTTAACTGATTCACAAAAAAAAACGCCAAAGCCAATCCTCCTAAATTGTAAACATAAACACTATTCTCGTCATTCCAAGGCTTTAGACACCAATTCTGAGCTCTGTAAACATGAACTCTTAATAATTGAAAGCACAGAACCATGAAAACGCCACCGGAAGTACCCGGACTTGTAAACATTACCAGTATTTTCGTCATTCCACAGCTTTCCACGGGAAACCTCTGTGAATGAATTCGACAGTAAATGTAGTAAGAATCTATTTACGAGTACTTGAGGTGTTTATTACACGTTCGTAATCATTTCTGGGAACTCTCATTGTGTATTTTAACAGTTTTACCAAAATTAGGCAGTTTGCTGAGAAGTATTTACTAGAACCGTCACCATTTTAACTGATTCACACACAAAAACGCCGAACCCAATCCTCCTTAATTGTAAACATAAACACTATTCTCGTCATTCCAAGGCTTTACACACCAATTCTGAGCTCTGTAAACATGAACTCTTAATAATTGAAAGCACAGTCCCGTGAAAACGCCACCCGAAGTACCCGTACTTGTAAACATTACCGGTATTTTCGTCATTTCCCAGCTTTCCACTGGAAACCTCCGTGATTGAATTCGACAGTAAATGTAGTTAAAATCTGTTTATGTGTACTTGAAGTGTTTCTTCCACGTTTTTAATCATTTCTGGGAACTCTCATTTTGTATTATCAGTTTTACCAAAATTAGACAGTTTGCTTAGAAGTATTTACTGAAACCGTCACCATTTTACCTGATTCACAAAAAAAAACGCCAAAGCCAATCCTCCTAAATTGTAAACATAAAAACTATTCTCGTGATTCCAAGGCTTTAGACACCAATTCTGAGCTCTGTAAACAGGAACTCTTAATAATTGAAAGCACAGAACCTTAAAAACGCCACCGGAAGTACGCGGACTTGTAAACATTACCAGTATTTTCGTCATTTCACAGCTTTCCATGGGAAACCTCAGTGATTGAATTCGACAGTAAAAGTAGTAAGAACCTATTTACGTGTACTTGAGGTGTTTATTACACGTTCTTAATCATTTCTGGGCCCTCTCGTTGTGTATTTTAACATTTTTAGCAAAATTAGACATTTTGCATAGAAGTATTTACCGGAACCGTCACCATTTCAACTGATTCACACAAAACACGCCAAAGCCAAACCTCCTAAATTGTAAACATAAACACTATTCTCGTCATTCCAAGGCTTTAGAAACCTACTCTGAGCTCTGTAAACATGAACTCTTAATAATTGAAAGCACAGTCCCGTGAAAACGCCACCCGAAGTACCCGGATTTATAAACATTACCAGTGTTTTCGTCATTTCACAGCTTTACATGGGAAACCTCTGTAATTGAATTCGACAGTAAATGTAGTAAGAATCTATTTACGTGTACTTGAGGTGTTTATTACACGTTCTTAATCATTTCTGGGAACTCTCATTGTGTATTTTAACAGTTTTACCAAAATTAGGCAGTTTGCTCAGAAGTATTTACTAGAACCGTCACCATTTTAACTAAATCACACACAAAAACGCCGGACCCAATCCTCCTTAATTGTAAACATAAACACTATTCTCGTCATTCCAAGGCTTTACACACCAATTCTGAGCTCTGTAAACATGAACTCTTAATAATTGAAAGCACAGTCCCGTGAAAACGCCACCGGAAGTTCCCGGACTTGTAAACATTAAGAGTATTTTCGTCATTAAACAGCTTTCCACTGGAAACCTCCGTGATTGAATTCGACAGTAAATGTAGTTAAAATCTGTTTATGTGTACTTGAAGTGTTTCTTCCACGTTTTTAATCATTTCTGGGAACTCTCATTGTGTATTTTAACAGTTTTAGCAAAATTAGGCAGTTTGCTTAGAATTTATTTACTAGAACCGTCACCATTTTAACTGACTAAAAAAAAAAAAAAAAAACGCCGAACCCAATCCTCCTTAATTGTAAACATAAACACTATTCTCGTCATTCCAAGGCTTTAGACACCACTTCTGAGCTCTGTAAACATGAACTCTTAATAATTGAAAGCACAGAACCATGAAAACGCCACCGGAAGTACCCGGACTTGTAAACATTACCAGTATTTTCGTCATTCCACAGCTTTCCACGGGAAACCTCTGTGATTGAATTCAACAGTAAATGTAGTAAGAATCTATTTACGTGTACTTGAGGTGTTAATTACACGTTCTTAATCATTTCTGGGCACTCTCATTGTGTATTTTAACATTTTTAGCAAAATTAGACATTTTGCATAGAAGTATTTACCGGAACCGTCACCATTTCAACTGATTCACACAAAACACGCCAAAGCCAAACCTCCTAAATTGTAAACATAAACACTATTCTCGTCATTCCAAGGCTTTAGACAACTAATCTGAGCTCTGTAAACATGAACTCTTAATAATTGAAAGCCCAGTCCCGTAAAACGCTACCCGAAGTACCCGTATTTGTAAACATTACCAGTATTTTCGTCATTTCACAGCTTTCCACTGGAAACCTCCGTGATTGAATTCGACAGTAAATGTAGTTAAAATCTGTTTACGTGTACTTGAAGTGTTTCTTCCACGTTTTTAATCATTTCTGGGAAATCTCATTGTGTATTATCAGTTTTACCAAAATTAGACAGTTTGCTTAGAAGTATTTACTGAAACCGTCACCATTTCAACTGATTCACACAAAACACGCCAAAGCCAAACCTCCTAAATTGTAAACATAAACACTATTCTCGTCATTCCAAGGCTTTAGACACCTACTCTGAGCTCTGTAAACATGAACTCTTAATAATTGAAAGCACAGTCCCGTGAAAACGCCACCCGAAGTACCCGGATTTATAAACATTACCAGTATTTTCGTCATTTCACAGCTTTACACGGGAAACCTCTGTAATTGAATTCGACAGTAAATGTAGTAAGAATCTATTTACGTGTACTTGAGGTGTTTATTACACGTTCTTAATCATTTCTGGGAACTCTCATTGTGTATTTTAACAGTTTTACCAAAATTAGGCAGTTTGCTCAGAAGTATTTACTAGAACCGTCACCATTTTAACTAAATCATACACAAAAACGCCGAACCCAATCCTCCTTAATTGTAAACATAAACACTATTCTCGTCATTCCAAGGCTTTACACACCAATTCTGAGCTCTGTAAACATGAACTCTTAATAATTGAAAGCACAGTCCCGTGAAAACGCCACCGGAAGTTCCCGGACTTGTAAACATTAAGAGTATTTTCGTCATTAAACAGCTTTCCACTGGAAACCTCCGTGATTGAATTCGACAGTAAATGTAGTTAAAATCTGTTTATGTGTACTTGAAGTGTTTCTTCCACGTTTTTAATCATTTCTGGGAACTCCCATTTTGTATTTTCAGTTTTACCAAAATTAGACAGTTTGCTTAGAAGTATTTACTGAAACTGTCACCATTTTAACTGATTCACACAAAAAAAAGCCAAAGCCAATCCTCCTTAATTGTAAACATAAAAACTATTCTCGTGATTCCAAGGCTTTAGACACCAATTCTGAGCTCTGTAAACAGGAACTCTTAATAATTGAAAGCACAGAACTGTAAAAACGCCACCGGAAGTACCCGGACTTGTAAACATTACCAGTATTTTCGTCATTTCACAGCTTTCCAAGGGAAACCTCTGTGATTGAATTCGACAGTAAATGTAGTAAGAATCTATTTACGTGTACTTGAGGTGTTTATTACACGTTCTTAATCATTTCTGGGAACTCTCATTGTGTATTTTAACAGTTTTAGCAAAATTAGGCAGTTTGCTTAGAATTTATTTACTAGAACCGTCACCATTTTAACTGAATCACAAAAAAAAAAACGCCGAACCCAATCCTCCTATATTGTAAACATAAACACTATTCTCGTCATTCCAAGGCTTTAGACACCTACTCTGAGCTCTGTAAACATGAACTCTTAATAATTGAAAGCACAGTCCCGTGAAAACGCCACCCGAAGTACCCGGATTTATAAACATTACCAGTATTTTCGTCATTTCACAGCTTTACACGGGAAACCTCTGTAATTGAATTCGACAGTAAATGTAGTAAGAATCTATTTACGTGTACTTGAGGTGTTTATTACACGTTCTTAATCATTTCTGGGAACTCTCATTGTGTATTTTAACAGTTTTACCAAAATTAGGCAGTTTGCTTAGAAGTATTTACTAGAACCGTCACCATTTTAACTGACTAAAAAAAAAAAAAAAAAAACGCCGAACCCAATCCTCCTTAATTGTAAACATAAACACTATTCTCGTCATTCCAAGGCTTTAGACACCACTTCTGAGCTCTGTAAACATGAACTCTTAATAATTGAAAGCACAGAACCATGAAAACGCCACCGGAAGTACCCGGACTTGTAAACATTACCAGTATTTTCGTCATTCCACAGCTTTCCACGGGAAACATCTGTGATTTAATTCGACAGTAAATGTAGTAAGAATCTATTTACGTGTACTTGAGGTGTTTATTACACGTTCTTAATCATTTCTGTGAACTCTCATTGTGTATTTTAACAGTTTTACCAAAATTAGGCAGTTTGCTGAGAAGTATTTACTAGAACCCTCACCATTTTAACTGATTCACACACAAAAACGCCGAACCCAATCCTCCTTAATTGTAAACATAAACACTATTCTCGTCATTCCAAGGCTTTACACACCTACTCTGAGCTCTGTAAACATGAACTCTTAATAATTGAAAGCACAGTCCCGTGAAAACGCCACCCGAAGTACCCGGACTTGTAAATATTACCAGTATTTTCGTCATTTCACAGCTTTCCACTGGAAACCTCCGTGATTGAATTCGACAGTAAATATAGTTAAAATCTGTTTATGTGTACTTGAAGTGTTTCTTCCACGTTTTTAATCATTTCTGGGAACTCTCATTTTGTATTATCAGTTTACCAAAATTAGACAGTTTGCTTAGAAGTATTTACTGAAACCGTCACCATTTTAACTGAATCACACACAAAAACGCCGAACCCAATCCTCCTTAATTGTAAACATAAACACTATTCTCGTGATTCCAAGGCTTTAGACACCAATTCTGAGCTCTGTAAACATGAACTCTTAATAATTGAAAGCACAGAACCGTGAAAACGCCACCGGAAGTACCCGGACTTGTAAACATTAAGAGTATTTTCGTCATTTCACAGCTTTCCACTGGAAACCTCCGTGATTGAATTCGACAGTAAATGTAGTTAAAATCTGTTTATGTGTACTTGAAGTGTTTCTTCCACGTTTTTAATCATTTCTGGGAACTCTCATTTTGTATTATCAGTTTTACCATAATTAGACAGTTTGCTTAGAAGTATTTACTGAAACCGTCACCATTTTACCTGATTCACAAAAAAAAACGCCAAAGCCAATCCTCCTAAATTGTAAACATAAAAACTATTCTCGTGATTCCAAGGCTTTAGACACCAATTCTGAGCTCTGTAAACAGGAACTCTTAATAATTGAAAGCACAGAACCGTAAAAACGCCACCGGAAGTACCCGGACTTGTAAACATTACCAGTATTTTCGTCATTTCACAGCTTTCCACGGGAAACCTCTGTGATTGAATTCGACAGTAAAAGTAGTAAGAATCTATTTACGTGTACTTGAGGTGTTTATTACACGTTCTTAATCATTTCTGGGCCCTCTCGTTGTGTATTTTAACATTTTTAGCAAAATTAGACATTTTGCATAGAAGTATTTACCGGAACCGTCACCATTTCAACTGATTCACACAAAACACGCCAAAGCCAAACCTCCTAAATTGTAAACATAAACACTATTCTCGTCATTCCAAGGCTTTAGAAACCTACTCAGAGCTCTGTAAACATGAACTCTTAATAATTGAAAGCACAGTCCCTTGAAAACGCCACCCGAAGTACCCGGATTTATAAACATTACCAGTGTTTTCGTCATTTCACAGCTTTACATGGGAAACCTCTGTAATTGAATTCGACAGTAAATGTAGTAAGAATCTATTTACGTGTACTTGAGGTGTTTATTACACGTTCTTAATCATTTCTGGGAACTCTCATTGTGTATTTTAACAGTTTTACCAAAATTAGGCAGTTTGCTCAGAAGTATTTACTAGAACCGTCACCATTTTAACTAAATCACACACAAAAACGCCGAACCCAATCCTCCTATATTGTAAACATAAACACTATTCTCGTCATTCCAAGGCTTTACACACCAATTCTGAGCTCTGTAAACATGAACTCTTAATAATTGAAAGCACAATCCCGTGAAAACGCCACCAGAAGTTCCCGGACTTGTAAACATTAAGAGTATTTTCGTCATTAAACAGCTTTCCACTGGAAACCTCCGTGATTGAATTCGACAGTAAATGTAGTTAAAATCTGTTTATGTGTACTTGAAGTGTTTCTTCCACGTTTTTAATCATTTCTGGGAACTCTCATTTTGTATTATCAGTTTACCAAAATTAGACAGTTTGCTTAGAAGTATTTACTGAAACCGTCACCATTTTAACTGATTCACAAAAAAAAACGCCAAAGCCAATCCTCCTAAATTGTAAACATAAACACTATTCTCGTCATTCCAAGGCTTTAGACACCACTTCTGAGCTCTGTAAACATGAACTCTTAATAATTGAAAGCACAGAACCATGAAAACGCCACCGGAAGTACCCGGACTTGTAAACATTACCAGTATTTTCGTCATTCCACAGCTTTCCACGGGAAACATCTGTGATTTAATTCGACAGTAAATGTAGTAAGAATCTATTTACGTGTACTTGAGGTGTTTATTACACGTTCTTAATCATTTCTGTGAACTCTCATTGTGTATTTTAACAGTTTTACCAAAATTAGGCAGTTTGCTGAGAAGTATTTACTAGAACCCTCACCATTTTAACTGATTCACACACAAAAACGCCGAACCCAATCCTCCTTAATTGTAAACATAAACACTATTCTCGTCATTCCAAGGCTTTACACACCTACTCTGAGCTCTGTAAACATGAACTCTTAATAATTGAAAGCACAGTCCCGTGAAAACGCCACCCGAAGTACCCGGACTTGTAAATATTACCAGTATTTTCGTCATTTCACAGCTTTCCACTGGAAACCTCCGTGATTGAATTCGACAGTAAATATAGTTAAAATCTGGTTATGTGTACTTGAAGTGTTTCTTCCACGTTTTTAATCATTTCTGGGAACTCTCATTTTGTATTATCAGTTTACCAAAATTAGACAGTTTGCTTAGAAGTATTTACTGAAACCGTCACCATTTTAACTGAATCACACACAAAAACGCCGAACCCAATCCTCCTTAATTGTAAACATAAACACTATTCTCGTGATTCCAAGGCTTTAGACACCAATTCTGAGCTCTGTAAACATGAACTCTTAATAATTGAAAGCACAGAACCGTGAAAACGCCACCGGAAGTACCCGGACTTGTAAACATTAAGAGTATTTTCGTCATTTCACAGCTTTCCACTGGAAACCTCCGTGATTGAATTCGACAGTAAATGTAGTTAAAATCTGTTTATGTGTACTTGAAGTGTTTCTTCCACGTTTTTAATCATTTCTGGGAACTCTCATTTTGTATTATCAGTTTTACCATAATTAGACAGTTTGCTTAGAAGTATTTACTGAAACCGTCACCATTTTAACTGATTCACAAAAAAAAACGCCAAAGCCAATCCGCCTTAATTGTAAACATAAAAACTATTCTCGTGATTCCAAGGCTTTAGACACCAATTCTGAGCTCTGTAAACAGGAACTCTTAATAATTGAAAGCACAGAACCGTAAAAACGCCACCGGAAGTACCCGGACTTGTAAACATTACCAGTATTTTCGTCATTTCACAGCTTTCCACGGGAAACCTCTGTGATTGAATTCGACAGTAAATGTAGTAAGAATCTATTTACGTGTACTTGAGGTGTTTATTACACGTTCTTAATCATTTCTGGGCACTCTCATTGTGTATTTTAACATTTTTAGCAAAATTAGACATTTTGCATAGAAGTATTTACAGGAACCGTCACCATTTTAACTGATTGACACAAAACACGCCAAAGCCAAACCTCCTAAATTGTAAACATAAACACTATTCTCGTCATTCCAAGGCTTTAGACAACTAATCTGAGCTCTGTAAACATGAACTCTTAATAATTGAAAGCCCAGTCCCGTAAAACGCCACCCGAAGTACCCGTATTTGTAAACATTACCAGTATTTTCGTCATCTCACAGCTTTCCACTGGAAACCTCCGTGATTGAATACGACAGTAAATGTAGTTAAAATCTGTTTACGTGTACTTGAAGTGTTTCTTCCACGTTTTTACTCATTTCTGGGAAATCTCATTGTGTATTATCAGTTTTACCAAAATTTGACAGTTTGCTTAGAAGTATTTACTGAAACCGTCACCATTTCAACTGATTCACACAAAACACGCCAAAGCCAAACCTCCTAAATTGTAAACATAAACACTATTCTCGTCATTCCAAGGCTTTAGACACCTACTCTGAGCTCTGTAAACATGAACTCTTAATAATTGAAAGCACAGTCCCGTGAAAACGCCACCCGAAGTACCCGGATTTATAAACATTACCAGTATTTTCGTCATTTCACAGCTTTACACGGGAAACCTCCGTGATTGAATTCGACAGTAAATGTAGTTAAAATCTGTTTATGTGTACTTGAAGTGTTTCTTCCACGTTTTTAATCATTTCTGGGAACTCTCATTTTGTATTATCAGTTTTACCAAAATTAGACAGTTTGCTTAGAAGTATTTACTGAAACCGTCACCATTTTACCTGATTCACAAAAAAAAAACGCCAAAGCCAATCCTCCTAAATTGTAAACATAAAAACTATTCTCGTGATTCCAAGGCTTTAGACACCAATTCTGAGCTCTGTAAACAGGAACTCTTAATAATTGAAAGCACAGAACCGTAAAAACGCCACCGGAAGTACCCGGACTTGTAAACATTACCAGTATTTTCGTCATTTCACAGCTTTCCACGGGAAACCTCTGTGATTGAATTCGACAGTAAATGTAGTAAGAATCTATTTACGTGTACTTGAGGTGTTTATTACACGTTCTTAATCATTTCTGGGCCCTCTCGTTGTGTATTTTAACATTTTTAGCAAAATTAGACATTTTGCATAGAAGTATTTACCGGAACCGTCACCATTTCAACTGATTCACACAAAACACGCCAAAGCCAAACCTCCTAAATTGTAAACATAAACACTATTCTCGTCATTCCAAGGCTTTAGACAACTAATCTGAGCTCTGTAAACATGAACTCTTAATAATTGAAAGCACAGTCCCTTGAAAACGCCACCCGAAGTACCCGGATTTATAAACATTACCAGTGTTTTCGTCATTTCACAGCTTTACATGGGAAACCTCTGTAATTGAATTCGACAGTAAATGTAGTTAAAATCTGTTTATGTGTACTTGAAGTGTTTCTTCCACGTTCTTAATCATTTCTGGGAACTCTCATTGTGTATTTTAACAGTTTTAGCAAAATTAGGCAGTTTGCTTAGAATTTATTTACTAGAACCGTCACCATTTTAACTGAATCACAAAAAAAAAACGCCGAACCCAATCCTCCTATATTGTAAACATAAACACTATTCTCGTCATTCCAAGGCTTTAGACACCTACTCTGAGCTCTGTAAACATGAACTCTTAATAATTGAAAGCACAGTCCCATGAAAACGCCACCCGAAGTACCCGGATTTATAAACATTACCAGTATTTTCGTCATTTCACAGCTTTACACGGGAAACCTCTGTAATTGAATTCGACAGTAAATGTAATAAGTATCTATTTACGTGTACTTGAGGTGTTTATTACACGTTCTTAATCATTTCTGTGAACTCTCATTGTGTATTTTAACAGTTTTACCAAAATTAGGCAGTTTGCTTAGAAGTATTTACTGAAACCGTCACCATTTCAACTGATTCACACAAAACACGCCAAAGCCAAACCTCCTAAATTGTAAACATAAACACTATTCTCGTCATTCCAAGGCTTTAGACACCTACTCTGAGCTCTGTAAACATGAACTCTTAATAATTGAAAGCACAGTCCCGTGAAAACGCCACCCGAAGTACCCGGATTTATAAACATTACCAGTATTTTCGTCATTTCACAGCTTTACACGGGAAACCTCCGTGATTGAATTCGACAGTAAATGTAGTTAAAATCTGTTTATGTGTACTTGAAGTGTTTCTTCCACGTTTTTAATCATTTCTGGGAACTCTCATTTTGTATTATCAGTTTTACCAAAATTAGACAGTTTGCTTAGAAGTATTTACTGAAACCGTCACCATTTTACCTGATTCACAAAAAAAAACGCCAAAGCCAATCCTCCTAAATTGTAAACATAAAAACTATTCTCGTGATTCCAAGGCTTTAGACACCAATTCTGAGCTCTGTAAACAGGAACTCTTAATAATTGAAAGCACAGAACCGTAAAAACGCCACCGGAAGTACCCGGACTTGTAAACATTACCAGTATTTTCGTCATTTCACAGCTTTCCACGGGAAACCTCTGTGATTGAATTCGACAGTAAATGTAGTAAGAATCTATTTACGTGTACTTGAGGTGTTTATTACACGTTCTTAATCATTTCTGGGCCCTCTCGTTGTGTATTTTAACATTTTTAGCAAAATTAGACATTTTGCATAGAAGTATTTACCGGAACCGTCACCATTTCAACTGATTCACACAAAACACGCCAAAGCCAAACCTCCTAAATTGTAAACATAAACACTATTCTCGTCATTCCAAGGCTTTAGACAACTAATCTGAGCTCTGTAAACATGAACTCTTAATAATTGAAAGCACAGTCCCTTGAAAACGCCACCCGAAGTACCCGGATTTATAAACATTACCAGTGTTTTCGTCATTTCACAGCTTTACATGGGAAACCTCTGTAATTGAATTCGACAGTAAATGTAGTTAAAATCTGTTTATGTGTACTTGAAGTGTTTCTTCCACGTTCTTAATCATTTCTGGGAACTCTCATTGTGTATTTTAACAGTTTTAGCAAAATTAGGCAGTTTGCTTAGAATTTATTTACTAGAACCGTCACCATTTTAACTGAATCACAAAAAAAAAACGCCGAACCCAATCCTCCTATATTGTAAACATAAACACTATTCTCGTCATTCCAAGGCTTTAGACACCTACTCTGAGCTCTGTAAACATGAACTCTTAATAATTGAAAGCACAGTCCCATGAAAACGCCACCCGAAGTACCCGGATTTATAAACATTACCAGTATTTTCGTCATTTCACAGCTTTACACGGGAAACCTCTGTAATTGAATTCGACAGTAAATGTAATAAGTATCTATTTACGTGTACTTGAGGTGTTTATTACACGTTCTTAATCATTTCTGTGAACTCTCATTGTGTATTTTAACAGTTTTACCAAAATTAGGCAGTTTGCTTAGAAGTATTTACTAGAACCGTCACCATTTTAACTGAATCACACACAAAAACGCCGAACCCAATCCTCCTTAATTGTAAACATAAACACTATTCTCGTCATTCCAAGGCTTTAGACACCACTTCTGAGCTCTGTAAACATGAACTCTTAATAATTGAAAGCACAGAACCGTGAAAACGCCACCGGAAGTACCCGGACTTGTAAACATTACCAGTATTTTCGTCATTTCACAGCTTTCCACGGGAAACCTCTGTGATTGAATTCGACAGTAAATGTAGTAAGAATCTATTTACGCGTACTTGAGGTGTTTATTACACGTTCTTAATAATTTCTGGGAACTCTCATTGTGTATTTTAACAGTTTTACCAAAATTAGGCAGTTTGCTTAGAAGTATTTACTAGAACCGGCACCATTTTAACTGAATCACACACAAAAACGCCGAACCCAATCCTCCTTAATTGTAAACATAAACACTATTCTCGTCATTCCAAGGCTTTACACACCAATTCTGAGCTCTGTAAACATGAACTCTTAATAATTGAAAGCACAGTCCCGTGAAAACGCCACCCGAAGTACCCGGACTTGTAAACATTACCAGTATTTTCGTCATTTCCCAGCTTTCCACTGGAAACCTCCGTGATTGAATTCGACAGTAAATGTAGTAAAAATCTGTTTACGTGTACTTGAAGTGTTTCTTCCACGTTTTTAATCATTTCTGGGAACTCTCATTTTGTATTATCAGTTTTACCAAAATTAGACAGTTTGCTTAGAAGTATTTACTGAAACCGTCACCATTTTAACTGATTCACAAAAAAAAAACGCCAAAGCCAATCCTCCTTAATTGTAAACATAAACACTATTCTCGCCATTCCAAGGCTTTAGACACCAATTCTGAGCTCTGTAAACATGAACTCTTAATAATTGAAAGCACAGTCCCGTGAAAACGCCACCCGAAGTACCCGGATTTATAAACATTACCAGTATTTTCGTCATTTCACAGCTTTACACGGGAAACCTCTGTAATTGAATTCGACAGTAAATGTAGTAAGAATCTATTTACGTGTACTTGAGGTGTTTATTACACGTTCTTAATCATTTCTGGGAACTCTCATTGTGTATTTTAACAGTTTTACCAAAATTAGGCAGTTTGCTTAGAAGTATTTACTAGAACCGTCACCATTTTAACTGAATCACACACAAAAACGCCGAACCCAATCCTCCTTAATTGTAAACATAAACACTATTCTCGTCATTCCAAGGCTTTAGACACCAATTCTGAGCTCTGTAAACATGAACTCTTAATAATTGAAAGCACAGTCCCGTGAAAACGCCACCCGAAGTACCCGGATTTATAAACATTACCAGTATTTTCGTCATTTCACAGCTTTACACGGGAAACCTCTGTAATTGAATTCGACAGTGTATGTAGTAAGAATCTATTTACGTGTACTTGAGGTGTTTATTACACGTTCTTAATCATTTCTGGGAACTCTCATTGTGTATTTTAACAGTTTTACCAAAATTAGGCAGTTTGCTTAGAAGTATTTACTAGAACCGTCACCATTTTAACTGACTAAAAAAAAAAAAAAAAAACGCCGAACCCAATCCTCCTTAATTGTAAACATAAACACTATTCTCGTCATTCCAAGGCTTTAGACACCTACTCTGAGCTCTGTAAACATGAACTCTTAATAATTGAAAGCACAGTCCCGTGAAAACGCCACCCGAAGTACCCGGATTTATAAACATTACCAGTATTTTCGTCATTTCACAGCTTTACACGGGAAACCTCTGTAATTTAATTCGACAGTAAATGTAGTAAGAATCTATTTACGTGTACTTGAGGTGTTTATTACACGTTCTTAATCATTTCTGTGAACTCTCATTGTGTATTTTAACAGTTTTACCAAAATTAGGCAGTTTGCTGAGAAGTATTTACTAGAACCCTCACCATTTTAACTGATTCACACACAAAAACGCCGAACCCAATCCTCCTTAATTGTAAACATAAACACTATTCTCGTCATTCCAAGGCTTTACACACCAATTCTGAGCTCTTTAAACATGAACTCTTAATAATTGAAAGCACAGTCCCGTGAAAACGCCACCCGAAGTACCCGGACTTGTAAACATTACCAGTATTTTCGTCATTTCACAGCTTTCCACTGGAAACCTCCGTGATTGAATTCGACAGTAAATGTAGTTAAAATCTGTTTATGTGTACTTGAAGTGTTTCTTCCACGTTTTTAATCATTTCTGGGAACACTCATTTTGTATTATCAGTTTACCAAAATTAGACAGTTTGCTTAGAAGTATTTACTGAAACCGTCACCATTTTAACTGATTCACAAAAAAAAACGCCAAAGCCAATCCTCCTAAATTGTTAACATAAAAACTATTCTCGTGATTCCAAGGCTTTAGACACCAATTCTGAGCTCTGTAAAAGGGAACTCTTAATAATTGAAAGCACAGAACCGTAAAAACGCCACCGGAAGTACCCGGACTTGTAAACATTAAGAGTATTTTCGTCATTTCACAGCTTTCCACTGGAAACCTCCGTGATTGAATTCAACAGTAAATGTAGTTAAAATCTGTTTATGTGTACTTGAAGTGTTTCTTCCACGTTTTTAATCATTTCTGGGAACTCTCATTTTGTATTATCAGTTTTACCAAAATTAGACAGTTTGCTTAGAAGTATTTACTGAAACCGTCACCATTTTAACTGATTCACAAAAAAAACCGCCAAAGCCAATCCTCCTTAATTGTAAACATAAAAACTATTCTCGTGATTCCAAGGCTTTAGACACCAATTCTGAGCTCTGTAAACAGGAACTCTTAATAATTGAAAGCACAGAACCGTAAAAACGCAACTGGAAGTACCCGGACTTGTAAACAAAACCAGTATTTTCCTCATTTCACAGCTTTCCACGGGAAACCTCTGTGATTGAATTCGACAGTAAATGTAGTAAGAATCTATTTACGTGTACTTGAGGTGTTTATTACACGTTCTTAATCATTTCTGGGCACTCTCATTGTGTATTTTAACATTTTTAGCAAAATTAGACATTTTGCATAGAAGTATTTACCGGAACCGTCACCATTTCAACTGATTCACAGACAAAAACGCCGAACCCAATCCTCCTTAATTGTAAACATAAACACTATTCTCGTCATTCCAAGGCTTTAGACACCACTTCTGAGCTCTGTAAACATGAACTCTTAATAATTGAAAGCACAGAACCATGAAAACGCCACCGGAAGTACCCGGACTTGTAAACATTACCAGTATTTTCGTCATTCCACAGCTTTCCACGGGAAACCTCTGTGATTGAATTCGACAGTAAATGTAGTAAGAATCTATTTACGTGTACTTGAGGTGTTTATTACACGTTCTTAATCATTTCTGGGAACTCTCATTGTGTATTTTAACAGTTTTACCAAAATTAGGCAGTTTGCTGAGAAGTATTTACTAGAACCCTCACCATTTTAACTGATTCACACACAAAAACGCCGAACCCAATCCTCCTTAATTGTAAACATAAACACTATTCTCGTCATTCCAAGGCTTTACACACCAATTCTGAGCTCTTTAAACATGAACTCTTAATAATTGAAAGCACAGTCCCGTGAAAACGCCACCCGAAGTACCCGGACTTGTAAACATTACCAGTATTTTCGTCATTTCACAGCTTTCCACTGGAAACCTCCGTGATTGAATTCGACAGTAAATGTAGTTAAAATCTGTTTATGTGTACTTGAAGTGTTTCTTCCACGTTTTTAATCATTTCTGGGAACACTCATTTTGTATTATCAGTTTACCAAAATTAGACAGTTTGCTTAGAAGTATTTACTGAAACCGTCACCATTTTAACTGATTCACAAAAAAAAACGCCAAAGCCAATCCTCCTAAATTGTTAACATAAAAACTATTCTCGTGATTCCAAGGCTTTAGACACCAATTCTGAGCTCTGTAAACGGGAACTCTTAATAATTGAAAGCACAGAACCGTAAAAACGCCACCGGAAGTACCCGGACTTGTAAACATTAAGAGTATTTTCGTCATTTCACAGCTTTCCACTGGAAACCTCCGTGATTGAATTCAACAGTAAATGTAGTTAAAATCTGTTTATGTGTACTTGAAGTGTTTCTTCCACGTTTTTAATCATTTCTGGGAACTCTCATTTTGTATTATCAGTTTTACCAAAATTAGACAGTTTGCTTAGAAGTATTTACTGAAACCGTCACCATTTTAACTGATTCACAAAAAAAAACGCCAAAGCCAATCCTCCTTAATTGTAAACATAAAAACTATTCTCGTGATTCCAAGGCTTTAGACACCAATTCTGAGCTCTGTAAACAGGAACTCTTAATAATTGAAAGCACAGAACCGTAAAAACGCAACTGGAAGTACCCGGACTTGTAAACAAAACCAGTATTTTCGTCATTTCACAGCTTTCCACGGGAAACCTCTGTGATTGAATTCGACAGTAAATGTAGTAAGAATCTATTTACGTGTACTTGAGGTGTTTATTACACGTTCTTAATCATTTCTGGGCACTCTCATTGTGTATTTTAACATTTTTAGCAAAATTAGACATTTTGCATAGAAGTATTTACCGGAACCGTCACCATTTCAACTGATTCACAGACAAAAACGCCGAACCCAATCCTCCTTAATTGTAAACATAAACACTATTCTCGTCATTCCAAGGCTTTAGACACCACTTCTGAGCTCTGTAAACATGAACTCTTAATAATTGAAAGCACAGAACCATGAAAACGCCACCGGAAGTACCCGGACTTGTAAACATTACCAGTATTTTCGTCATTCCACAGCTTTCCACGGGAAACCTCTGTGATTGAATTCGACAGTAAATGTAGTAAGAATCTATTTACGTGTACTTGAGGTGTTTATTACACGTTCTTAATCATTTCTGGGAACTCTCAATGTGTATTTTAACAGTTTTACCAAAATTAGGCAGTTTGCTGAGAAGTATTTACTAGAACCCTCACCATTTTAACTGATTCACACACAAAAACGCCGAACCCAATCCTCCTTAATTGTAAACATAAACACTATTCTCGTCATTCCAAGGCTTTACACACCAATTCTGAGCTCTTTAAACATGAACTCTTAATAATTGAAAGCACAGTCCCGTGAAAACGCCACCCGAAGTACCCGGACTTGTAAACATTAAGAGTATTTTCGTCATTTCACAGCTTTCCACTGGAAACCTCCGTGATTGAATTCAACAGTAAATGTAGTTAAAATCTGTTTATGTGTACTTGAAGTGTTTCTTCCACGTTTTTAATCATTTCTGGGAACTCTCATTTTGTATTATCAGTTTTACCAAAATTAGACAGTTTGCTTAGAAGTATTTACTGAAACCGTCACCATTTTAACTGATTCACAAAAAAAAACGCCAAAGCCAATCCTCCTTAATTGTAAACATAAAAACTATTCTCGTGATTCCAAGGCTTTAGACACCAATTCTGAGCTCTGTAAACAGGAACTCTTAATAATTGAAAGCACAGAACCGTAAAAACGCAACTGGAAGTACCCGGACTTGTAAACAAAACCAGTATTTTCGTCATTTCACAGCTTTCCACGGGAAACCTCTGTGATTGAATTCGACAGTAAATGTAGTAAGAATCTATTTACGTGTACTTGAGGTGTTTATTACACGTTCTTAATCATTTCTGGGCACTCTCATTGTGTATTTTAACATTTTTAGCAAAATTAGACATTTTGCATAGAAGTATTTACCGGAACCGTCACCATTTCAACTGATTCACAGACAAAAACGCCGAACCCAATCCTCCTTAATTGTAAACATAAACACTATTCTCGTCATTCCAAGGCTTTAGACACCACTTCTGAGCTCTGTAAACATGAACTCTTAATAATTGAAAGCACAGAACCATGAAAACGCCACCGGAAGTACCCGGACTTGTAAACATTACCAGTATTTTCGTCATTCCACAGCTTTCCACGGGAAACCTCTGTGATTGAATTCGACAGTAAATGTAGTAAGAATCTATTTACGTGTACTTGAGGTGTTTATTACACGTTCTTAATCATTTCTGGGAACTCTCATTGTGTATTTTAACAGTTTTACCAAAATTAGGCAGTTTGCTGAGAAGTATTTACTAGAACCGTCACCATTTTAACTGATTCACACACAAAAACGCCGAACCCAATCCTCCTCAATTGTAAACATAAACACTATTCTCGTCATTCCAAGGCTTTACACACCAATTCTGAGCTCTGTAAACATGAACTCTTAATAATTGAAAGCACAGTCCCGTGAAAACGCCACCCGAAGTACCCGGACTTGTAAACATTACCAGTATTTTCGTCATTTCACAGCTTTCCACTGGAAACCTCCGTGATTGAATTCGACAGTAAATGTAGTTAAAATCTGTTTATGTGTACTTGAAGTGTTTCTTCCACGTTTTTAATCATTTCTGGGAACTCTCATTTTGTATTATCAGTTTTACCAAAATTAGACAGTTTGCTTAGAAGTATTTACTGAAACCGTCACCATTTTAACTGATTCACAAAAAAAACGCCAAAGCCAATCCTCCCAAATTGTAAACATAAACACTATTCTCGCCATTCCAAGGCTTTAGACACCAATTCTGAGCTCTGTAAACATGAACTCTTAATAATTGAAAGCACAGTCCCGTGAAAACGCCACCCGAAGTACCCGGATTTATAAACATTACCAGTATTTTCGTCATTTCACAGCTTTACACGGGAAACCTCTGTAATTGAATTCGACAGTAAATGTAGTAAGAATCTATTTACGTGTACTTGAGGTGTTTATTACACGTTCTTAATCATTTCTGGGAACTCTCATTGTGTATTTTAACAGTTTTACCAAAATTAGGCAGTTTGCTTAGAAGTATTTACTAGAACCGTCACCATTTTAACTGAATCACACACAAAAACGCCGAACCCAATCCTCCTTAATTGTAAACATAAACACTATTCTCGTCATTCCAAGGCTTTAGACACCAATTCTGAGCTCTGTAAACATGAACTCTTAATAATTGAAAGCACAGTCCCGTGAAAACGCCACCCGAAGTACCCGGATTTATAAACATTACCAGTATTTTCGTCATTTCACAGCTTTACACGGGAAACCTCTGTAATTGAATTCGACAGTGTATGTAGTAAGAATCTATTTACGTGTACTTGAGGTGTTTATTACACGTTCTTAATCATTTCTGGGAACTCTCATTGTGTATTTTAACAGTTTTACCAAAATTAGGCAGTTTGCTTAGAAGTATTTACTAGAACCGTCACCATTTTAACTGACTAAAAAAAAAAAAAAAAAAACGCCGAACCCAATCCTCCTTAATTGTAAACATAAACACTATTCTCGTCATTCCAAGGCTTTAGACACCTACTCTGAGCTCTGTAAACATGAACTCTTAATAATTGAAAGCACAGTCCCGTGAAAACGCCACCCGAAGTACCCGGATTTATAAACATTACCAGTATTTTCGTCATTTCACAGCTTTACACGGGAAACCTCTGTAATTGAATTCGACAGTAAATGTAGTAAGAATCTATTTACGTGTACTTGAGGTGTTTATTACACGTTCTTAATCATTTCTGTGAACTCTCATTGTGTATTTTAACAGTTTTACCAAAATTAGGCAGTTTGCTGAGAAGTATTTACTAGAACCCTCACCATTTTAACTGATTCACACACAAAAACGCCGAACCCAATCCTCCTTAATTGTAAACATAAACACTATTCTCGTCATTCCAAGGCTTTACACACCAATTCTGAGCTCTTTAAACATGAACTCTTAATAATTGAAAGCACAGTCCCGTGAAAACGCCACCCGAAGAACCCGGACTTGTAAACATTACCAGTATTTTCGTCATTTCACAGCTTTCCACAGGAAACCTCCGTGATTGAATTCGACAGTAAATGTAGTTAAAATCTGTTTATGTGTACTTGAAGTGTTTCTTCCACGTTTTTAATCATTTCTGGGAACACTCATTTTGTATTATCAGTTTACCAAAATTAGACAGTTTGCTTAGAAGTATTTACTGAAACCGTCACCATTTTAACTGATTCACAAAAAAAAACGCCAAAGCCAATCCTCCTAAATTGTTAACATAAAAACTATTCTCGTGATTCCAAGGCTTTAGACACCAATTCTGAGCTCTGTAAACAGGAACTCTTAATAATTGAAAGCACAGAACCGTAAAAACGCCACCGGAAGTACCCGGACTTGTAAACATTAAGAGTATTTTCGTCATTTCACAGCTTTCCACTGGAAACCTCCGTGATTGAATTCAACAGTAAATGTAGTTAAAATCTGTTTATGTGTACTTGAAGTGTTTCTTCCACGTTTTTAATCATTTCTGGGAACTCTCATTTTGTATTATCAGTTTTACCAAAATTAGACAGTTTGCTTAGAAGTATTTACTGAAACCGTCACCATTTTAACTGATTCACAAAAAAAACGCCAAAGCCAATCCTCCCAAATTGTAAACATAAAAACTATTCTCGCCATTCCAAGGCTTTAGACACCAATTCTGAGCTCTGTAAACATGAACTCTTAATAATTGAAAGCACAGTCCCGTGAAAACGCCACCCGAAGTACCCGGATTTATAAACATTACCAGTATTTTCGTCATTTCACAGCTTTACACGGGAAACCTCTGTAATTGAATTCGACAGTAAATGTAGTAAGAATCTATTTACGTGTACTTGAGGTGTTTATTACACGTTCTTAATCATTTCTGGGAACTCTCATTGTGTATTTTAACAGTTTTACCAAAATTAGGCAGTTTGCTTAGAAGTATTTACTAGAACCGTCACCATTTTAACTGAATCACACACAAAAACGCCGAACCCAATCCTCCTTAATTGTAAACATAAACACTATTCTCGTCATTCCAAGGCTTTACACACCAATTCTGAGCTCTGTAAACGTGAACTCTTAATAATTGAAAGCACAGTCCCGTGAAAACGCCACCCGAAGTACCCGGATTTATAAACATTATCAGTATTTTCGTCATTTCACAGCTTTACACGGGAAACCTCTGTAATTGAATTCGACAGTGTATGTAGTAAGAATCTATTTACGTGTACTTGAGGTGTTTATTACACGTTCTTAATCATTTCTGGGAACTCTCATTGTGTATTTTAACAGTTTTACCAAAATTAGGCAGTTTGCTTAGAAGTATTTACTAGAACCGTCACCATTTTAACTGACTAAAAAAAAAAAAAAAAAACGCCGAACCCAATCCTCCTTAATTGTAAACATAAACACTATTCTCGTCATTCCAAGGCTTTAGACACCTACTCTGAGCTCTGGAAACATGAACTCTTAATAATTGAAAGCACAGTCCCGTGAAAACGCCACCCGAAGTACCCGGATTTATAAACATTACCAGTATTTTCGTCATTTCACAGCTTTACACGGGAAACCTCTGTAATTTAATTCGACAGTAAATGTAGTAAGAATCTATTTACGTGTACTTGAGGTGTTTATTACACGTTCTTAATCATTTCTGTGAACTCTCATTGTGTATTTTAACAGTTTTACCAAAATTAGGCAGTTTGCTGAGAAGTATTTACTAGAACCCTCACCATTTTAACTGATTCACACACAAAAACGCCGAACCCAATCCTCCTTAATTGTAAACATAAACACTATTCTCGTCATTCCAAGGCTTTACACACCAATTCTGAGCTCTTTAAACATGAACTCTTAATAATTGAAAGCACAGTCCCGTGAAAACGCCACCCGAAGTACCCGGACTTGTAAACATTACCAGTATTTTCGTCATTTCACAGCTTTCCACTGGAAACCTCCGTGATTGAATTCGACAGTAAATGTAGTTAAAATCTGTTTATGTGTACTTGAAGTGTTTCTTCCACGTTTTTAATCATTTCTGGGAACACTCATTTTGTATTATCAGTTTACCAAAATTAGACAGTTTGCTTAGAAGTATTTACTGAAACCGTCACCATTTTAACTGATTCACAAAAAAAAACGCCAAAGCCAATCCTCCTAAATTGTTAACATAAAAACTATTCTCGTGATTCCAAGGCTTTAGACACCAATTCTGAGCTCTGTAAACAGGAACTCTTAATAATTGAAAGCACAGAACCGTAAAAACGCCACCGGAAGTACCCGGACTTGTAAACATTAAGAGTATTTTCGTCATTTCACAGCTTTCCACTGGAAACCTCCGTGATTGAATTCAACAGTAAATGTAGTTAAAATCTGTTTATGTGTACTTGAAGTGTTTCTTCCACGTTTTTAATCATTTCTGGGAACTCTCATTTTGTATTATCAGTTTTACCAAAATTAGACAGTTTGCTTAGAAGTATTTACTGAAACCGTCACCATTTTAACTGATTCACAAAAAAAAACGCCAAAGCCAATCCTCCTTAATTGTAAACATAAAAACTATTCTCTTGATTCCAAGGCTTTAGACACCAATTCTGAGCTCTGTAAACAGGAACTCTTAATAATTGAAAGCACAGAACCGTAAAAACGCAACCGGAAGTACCCGGACTTGTAAACATTACCAGTATTTTCGTCATTTCACAGCTTTCCACGGGAAACCTCTGTGATTGAATTCGACAGTAAATGTAGTAAGAATCTATTTACGTGTACTTGAGGTGTTTATTACACGTTCTTAATCATTTCTGGGCACTCTCATTGTGTATTTTAACATTTTTAGCAAAATTAGACATTTTGCATAGAAGTATTTACCGGAACCGTCACCATTTCAACTGATTCACAGACAAAAACGCCGAACCCAATCCTCCTTAATTGTAAACATAAACACTATTCTCGTCATTCCAAGGCTTTAGACACCACTTCTGAGCTCTGTAAACATGAACTCTTAATAATTGAAAGCACAGAACCATGAAAACGCCACCGGAAGTACCCGGACTTGTAAACATTACCAGTATTTTCGTCATTCCACAGCTTTCCACAGGAAACCTCTGTGATTGAATTCGACAGTAAATGTAGTAAGAATCTATTTACGTGTACTTGAGGTGTTTATTACACGTTCTTAATCATTTCTGGGAACTCTCATTGTGTATTTTAACAGTTTTACCAAAATTAGGCAGTTTGCTGAGAAGTATTTACTAGAACCGTCACCATTTTAACTGATTCACACACAAAAACGCCGAACCCAATCCTCCTCAATTGTAAACATAAACACTATTCTCGTCATTCCAAGGCTTTACACACCAATTCTGAGCTCTGTAAACATGAACTCTTAATAATTGAAAGCACAGTCCCGTGAAAACGCCACCCGAAGTACCTGGACTTGTAAACATTACCAGTATTTTCGTCATTTCACAGCTTTCCACTGGAAACCTCCGTGATTGAATTCGACAGTAAATGTAGTTAAAATCTGTTTATGTGTACTTGAAGTGTTTCTTCCACGTTTTTAATCATTTCTGGGAACTCTCATTTTGTATTATCAGTTTTACCAAAATTAGACAGTTTGCTTAGAAGTATTTACTGAAACCGTCACCATTTTAACTGATTCACAAAAAAAACGCCAAAGCCAATCCTCCCAAATTGTAAACATAAACACTATTCTCGCCATTCCAAGGCTTTAGACACCAATTCTGAGCTCTGTAAACATGAACTCTTAATAATTGAAAGCACAGTCCCGTGAAAACGCCACCCGAAGTACCCGGATTTATAAACATTACCAGTATTTTCGTCATTTCACAGCTTTACACGGGAAACCTCTGTAATTGAATTCGACAGTAAATGTAGTAAGAATCTATTTACGTGTACTTGAGGTGTTTATTACACGTTCTTAATCATTTCTGGGAACTCTCATTGTGTATTTTAACAGTTTTACCAAAATTAGGCAGTTTGCTTAGAAGTATTTACTAGAACCGTCACCATTTTAACTGAATCACACACAAAAACGCCGAACACAAACCTCCTTAATTGTAAACATAAACACTATTCTCATCATTCCAAGGCTTTAGACACCAATTCTGAGCTCTGTAAACATGAACTCTTAATAATTGAAAGCACAGTCCCGTGAAAACGCCACCCGAAGTACCCGGATTTATAAACATTACCAGTATTTTCGTCATTTCACAGCTTTACACGGGAAACCTCTGTAATTGAATTCGACAGTGTATGTAGTAAGAATCTATTTACGTGTACTTGAGGTGTTTATTACACGTTCTTAATCATTTCTGGGAACTCTCATTGTGTATTTTAACAGTTTTACCAAAATTAGGCAGTTTGCTGAGAAGTATTTACTAGAACCCTCACCATTTTAACTGACTAAAAAAAAAAAAAAAAAACGCCGAACCCAATCCTCCTTAATTGTAAACATAAACACTATTCTTGTCATTCCAAGGCTTTAGACACCTACTCTGAGCTCTGTAAACATGAACTCTTAATAATTGAAAGCACAGTCCCGTGAAAACGCCACCCGAAGTACCCGGATTTATAAACATTACCAGTATTTTCGTCATTTCACAGCTTTACACGGGAAACCTCTGTAATTGAATTCGACAGTAAATGTAGTAAGAATCTATTTACGTGTACTTGAGGTGTTTATTACACGTTCTTAATCATTTCTGTGAACTCTCATTGTGTATTTTAACAGTTTTACCAAAATTAGGCAGTTTGCTGAGAAGTATTTACTAGAACCCTCACCATTTTAACTGATTCACACACAAAAACGCCGAACCCAATCCTCCTTAATTGTAAACATAAACACTATTCTCGTCATTCCAAGGCTTTACACACCAATTCTGAGCTCTTTAAACATGAACTCTTAATAATTGAAAGCACAGTCCCGTGAAAACGCCACCCGAAGTACCCGGACTTGTAAACATTACCAGTATTTTCGTCATTTCACAGCTTTCCACTGGAAACCTCCGTGATTGAATTCGACAGTAAATGTAGTTAAAATCTGTTTATGTGTACTTGAAGTGTTTCTTCCACGTTTTTAATCATTTCTGGGAACACTCATTTTGTATTATCAGTTTACCAAAATTAGACAGTTTGCTTAGAAGTATTTACTGAAACCGTCACCATTTTAACTGATTCACAAAAAAAAACGCCAAAGCCAATCCTCCTAAATTGTTAACATAAAAACAATTCTCGTGATTCCAAGGCTTTAGACACCAATTCTGAGCTCTGTAAACATGAACTCTTAATAATTGAAAGCACAGAACCGTGAAAACGCCACCGGAAGTACCCGGACTTGTAAATATTACCAGTATTTTCGTCATTTCACAGCTTTCCACGGGAAACCTCTGTGATTGAATTCGACAGTAAATGTAGTAAGAATCTATTTACGTGTACTTGAGGTGTTTATTACACGTTCTTAATCATTTCTGGGCACTCTCATTGTGTATTTTAGCATTTTTAGCAAAATTAGACATTTTGCATAGAAGTATTTACCGGAACCGTCACCATTTCAACTGATTCACACAAAACACGCCAAAGCCAAACCTCCTAAATTGTAACCATAAACACTATTCGCGTCATTCCAAGGCTTTAGACAACTACTCTGAGCTCTGTAAACATGAACTCTTAATAATTGAAAGCCCAGTCCCGTAAAACGCCACCCGAAGTACCCGTATTTGTAAACATTACCAGTATTTTCGTCATTTCACAGCTTTCCACGGGAAACCTCTGTGATTGAATTCGACAGTAAATGTAGTAAGAATCTATTTACGTGTACTTGAGGTGTTTATTACACGTTCTTAATCATTTCTGGGCACTCTCATTGTGTATTTTAACATTTTTAGCAAAATTAGACATTTTGCATAGAAGTATTTACCGGAACCGTCACCATTTCAACTGATTCACAGACAAAAACGCCGAACCCAATCCTCCTTAATTGTAAACATAAACACTATTCTCGTCATTCCAAGGCTTTAGACACCACTTCTGAGCTCTGTAAACAGTAACTCTTAATAATTGAAAGCACAGAACCATGAAAACGCCACCGGAAGTACCCGGACTTGTAAACATTACCAGTATTTTCGTCATTCCACAGCTTTCCACGGGAAACCTCTGTGATTGAATTCGACAGTAAATGTAGTAAGAATCTATTTACGTGTACTTGAGGTGTTTATTACACGTTCTTAATCATTTCTGGGAACTCTCATTGTGTATTTTAACAGTTTTACCAAAATTAGGCAGTTTGCTGAGAAGTATTTACTAGAACCGTCACCATTTTAACTGATTCACACACAAAAACGCCGAACCCAATCCTCCTTAATTGTAAACATAAACACTATTCTCGTCATTCCAAGGCTTTACACACCAATTCTGAGCTCTGTAAACATGAACTCTTAATAATTGAAAGCACAGTCCCGTGAAAACGCCACCCGAAGTACCCGGACTTGTAAACATTACCAGTATTTTCGTCATTTCACAGCTTTCCACTGGAAACCTCCGTGATTGAATTCGACAGTAAATGTAGTTAAAATCTGTTTATGTGTACTTGAAGTGTTTCTTCCAGGTTTTTAATCATTTCTGGGAACTCTCATTTTGTATTATCAGTTTTACCAAAATTAGACAGTTTGCTTAGAAGTATTTACTGAAACCGTCACCATTTTAACTGATTCACAAAAAAAACGCCAAAGCCAATCCTCCCAAATTGTAAACATAAACACTATTCTCGCCATTCCAAGGCTTTAGACACCAATTCTGAGCTCTGTAAACATGAACTCTTAATAATTGAAAGCACAGTCCCGTGAAAACGCCACCCGAAGTACCCGGATTTATAAACATTACCAGTATTTTCGTCATTTCACAGCTTTACACGGGAAACCTCTGTAATTGAATTCGACAGTAAATGTAGTAAGAATCTATTTACGTGTACTTGAGGTGTTTATTACACGTTCTTAATCATTTCTGGGAACTCTCATTGTGTATTTTAACAGTTTTACCAAAATTAGGCAGTTTGCTTAGAAGTATTTACTAGAACCGTCACCATTTTAACTGAATCACACACAAAAACGCCGAACACAAACCTCCTTAATTGTAAACATAAACACTATTCTCATCATTCCAAGGCTTTAGACACCAATTCTGAGCTCTGTAAACATGAACTCTTAATAATTGAAAGCACAGTCCCGTGAAAACGCCACCCGAAGTACCCGGATTTATAAACATTACCAGTATTTTCGTCATTTCACAGCTTTACACGGGAAACCTCTGTAATTGAATTCGACAGTGTATGTAGTAAGAATCTATTTACGTGTACTTGAGGTGTTTATTACACGTTCTTAATCATTTCTGGGAACTCTCATTGTGTATTTTAACAGTTTTACCAAAATTAGGCAGTTTGCTGAGAAGTATTTACTAGAACC
This sequence comes from Myotis daubentonii, assembly GCF_963259705.1. Lineage (NCBI taxonomy): Eukaryota > Metazoa > Chordata > Mammalia > Chiroptera > Vespertilionidae > Myotis > Myotis daubentonii. The sequence goes on from NC_081848.1 coordinate 298,196, forward strand.
CTCACCATTTTAACTGACTAAAAAAAAAAAAAAAAAACGCCGAACCCAATCCTCCTTAATTGTAAACATAAACACTATTCTTGTCATTCCAAGGCTTTAGACACCTACTCTGAGCTCTGTAAACATGAACTCTTAATAATTGAAAGCACAGTCCCGTGAAAACGCCACCCGAAGTACCCGGATTTATAAACATTACCAGTATTTTCGTCATTTCACAGCTTTACACGGGAAACCTCTGTAATTGAATTCGACAGTAAATGTAGTAAGAATCTATTTACGTGTACTTGAGGTGTTTATTACACGTTCTTAATCATTTCTGTGAACTCTCATTGTGTATTTTAACAGTTTTACCAAAATTAGGCAGTTTGCTGAGAAGTATTTACTAGAACCCTCACCATTTTAACTGATTCACACACAAAAACGCCGAACCCAATCCTCCTTAATTGTAAACATAAACACTATTCTCGTCATTCCAAGGCTTTACACACCAATTCTGAGCTCTTTAAACATGAACTCTTAATAATTGAAAGCACAGTCCCGTGAAAACGCCACCCGAAGTACCCGGACTTGTAAACATTACCAGTATTTTCGTCATTTCACAGCTTTCCACTGGAAACCTCCGTGATTGAATTCGACAGTAAATGTAGTTAAAATCTGTTTATGTGTACTTGAAGTGTTTCTTCCACGTTTTTAATCATTTCTGGGAACACTCATTTTGTATTATCAGTTTACCAAAATTAGACAGTTTGCTTAGAAGTATTTACTGAAACCGTCACCATTTTAACTGATTCACAAAAAAAAACGCCAAAGCCAATCCTCCTAAATTGTTAACATAAAAACAATTCTCGTGATTCCAAGGCTTTAGACACCAATTCTGAGCTCTGTAAACATGAACTCTTAATAATTGAAAGCACAGAACCGTGAAAACGCCACCGGAAGTACCCGGACTTGTAAATATTACCAGTATTTTCGTCATTTCACAGCTTTCCACGGGAAACCTCTGTGATTGAATTCGACAGTAAATGTAGTAAGAATCTATTTACGTGTACTTGAGGTGTTTATTACACGTTCTTAATCATTTCTGGGCACTCTCATTGTGTATTTTAACATTTTTAGCAAAATTAGACATTTTGCATAGAAGTATTTACCGGAACCGTCACCATTTCAACTGATTCACACAAAACACGCCAAAGCCAAACCTCCTAAATTGTAACCATAAACACTATTCGCGTCATTCCAAGGCTTTAGACAACTACTCTGAGCTCTGTAAACATGAACTCTTAATAATTGAAAGCCCAGTCCCGTAAAACGCCACCCGAAGTACCCGTATTTGTAAACATTACCAGTATTTTCGTCATTTCACAGCTTTCCACGGGAAACCTCTGTGATTGAATTCGACAGTAAATGTAGTAAGAATCTATTTACGTGTACTTGAGGTGTTTATTACACGTTCTTAATCATTTCTGGGCACTCTCATTGTGTATTTTAACATTTTTAGCAAAATTAGACATTTTGCATAGAAGTATTTACCGGAACCGTCACCATTTCAACTGATTCACAGACAAAAACGCCGAACCCAATCCTCCTTAATTGTAAACATAAACACTATTCTCGTCATTCCAAGGCTTTAGACACCACTTCTGAGCTCTGTAAACATGAACTCTTAATAATTGAAAGCACAGAACCATGAAAACGCCACCGGAAGTACCCGGACTTGTAAACATTACCAGTATTTTCGTCATTCCACAGCTTTCCACGGGAAACCTCTGTGATTGAATTCGACAGTAAATGTAGTAAGAATCTATTTACGTGTACTTGAGGTGTTTATTACACGTTCTTAATCATTTCTGGGAACTCTCATTGTGTATTTTAACAGTTTTACCAAAATTAGGCAGTTTGCTGAGAAGTATTTACTAGAACCGTCACCATTTTAACTGATTCACACACAAAAACGCCGAACCCAATCCTCCTTAATTGTAAACATAAACACTATTCTCGTCATTCCAAGGCTTTACACACCAATTCTGAGCTCTGTAAACATGAACTCTTAATAATTGAAAGCACAGTCCCGTGAAAACGCCACCCGAAGTACCCGGACTTGTAAACATTACCAGTATTTTCGTCATTTCACAGCTTTCCACTGGAAACCTCCGTGATTGAATTCGACAGTAAATGTAGTTAAAATCTGTTTATGTGTACTTGAAGTGTTTCTTCCAGGTTTTTAATCATTTCTGGGAACTCTCATTTTGTATTATCAGTTTTACCAAAATTAGACAGTTTGCTTAGAAGTATTTACTGAAACCGTCACCATTTTAACTGATTCACAAAAAAAACGCCAAAGCCAATCCTCCCAAATTGTAAACATAAACACTATTCTCGCCATTCCAAGGCTTTAGACACCAATTCTGAGCTCTGTAAACATGAACTCTTAATAATTGAAAGCACAGTCCCGTGAAAACGCCACCCGAAGTACCCGGATTTATAAACATTACCAGTATTTTCGTCATTTCACAGCTTTACACGGGAAACCTCTGTAATTGAATTCGACAGTAAATGTAGTAAGAATCTATTTACGTGTACTTGAGGTGTTTATTACACGTTCTTAATCATTTCTGGGAACTCTCATTGTGTATTTTAACAGTTTTACCAAAATTAGGCAGTTTGCTTAGAAGTATTTACTAGAACCGTCACCATTTTAACTGAATCACACACAAAAACGCCGAACCCAATCCTCCTTAATTGTAAACATAAACACTATTCTCGTCATTCCAAGGCTTTACACACCAATTCTGAGCTCTGTAAACATGAACTCTTAATAATTGAAAGCACAGTCCCGTGAAAACGCCACCCGAAGTACCCGGATTTATAAACATTACCAGTATTTTCGTCATTTCACAGCTTTACACGGGAAACCTCTGTAATTGAATTCGACAGTGTATGTAGTAAGAATCTATTTACGTGTACTTGAGGTGTTTATTACACGTTCTTAATCATTTCTGGGAACTCTCATTGTGTATTTTAACAGTTTTACCAAAATTAGGCAGTTTGCTTAGAAGTATTTACTAGAACCCTCACCATTTTAACTGATTCACACACAAAAACGCCGAACCCAATCCTCCTTAATTGTAAACATAAACACTATTCTCGTCATTCCAAGGCTTTACACACCAATTCTGAGCTCTTTAAACATGAACTCTTAATAATTGAAAGCACAGTCCCGTGAAAACGCCACCCGAAGTACCCGGACTTGTAAACATTACCAGTATTTTCGTCATTTCACAGCTTTCCACTGGAAACCTCCGTGATTGAATTCGACAGTAAATGTAGTTAAAATCTGTTTATGTGTACTTGAAGTGTTTCTTCCACGTTTTTAATCATTTCTGGGAACACTCATTTTGTATTATCAGTTTACCAAAATTAGACAGTTTGCTTAGAAGTATTTACTGAAACCGTCACCATTTTAACTGATTCACAAAAAAAAACGCCAAAGCCAATCCTCCTAAATTGTTAACATAAAAACTATTCTCGTGATTCCAAGGCTTTAGACACCAATTCTGAGCTCTGTAAACAGGAACTCTTAATAATTGAAAGCACAGAACCGTAAAAACGCCACCGGAAGTACCCGGACTTGTAAACATTAAGAGTATTTTCGTCATTTCACAGCTTTCCACTGGAAACCTCCGTGATTGAATTCAACAGTAAATGTAGTTAAAATCTGTTTATGTGTACTTGAAGTGTTTCTTCCACGTTTTTAATCATTTCTGGGAACTCTCATTTTGTATTATCAGTTTTACCAAAATTAGACAGTTTGCTTAGAAGTATTTACTGAAACCGTCACCATTTTAACTGATTCACAAAAAAAAACGCCAAAGCCAATCCTCCTTAATTGTAAACATAAAAACTATTCTCTTGATTCCAAGGCTTTAGACACCAATTCTGAGCTCTGTAAACAGGAACTCTTAATAATTGAAAGCACAGAACCGTAAAAACGCAACCGGAAGTACCCGGACTTGTAAACATTACCAGTATTTTCGTCATTTCACAGCTTTCCACGGGAAACCTCTGTGATTGAATTCGACAGTAAATGTAGTAAGAATCTATTTACGTGTACTTGAGGTGTTTATTACACGTTCTTAATCATTTCTGGGCACTCTCATTGTGTATTTTAACATTTTTAGCAAAATTAGACATTTTGCATAGAAGTATTTACCGGAACCGTCACCATTTCAACTGATTCACAGACAAAAACGCCGAACCCAATCCTCCTTAATTGTAAACATAAACACTATTCTCGTCATTCCAAGGCTTTAGACACCACTTCTGAGCTCTGTAAACATGAACTCTTAATAATTGAAAGCACAGAACCATGAAAACGCCACCGGAAGTACCCGGACTTGTAAACATTACCAGTATTTTCGTCATTCCACAGCTTTCCACAGGAAACCTCTGTGATTGAATTCGACAGTAAATGTAGTAAGAATCTATTTACGTGTACTTGAGGTGTTTATTACACGTTCTTAATCATTTCTGGGAACTCTCATTGTGTATTTTAACAGTTTTACCAAAATTAGGCAGTTTGCTGAGAAGTATTTACTAGAACCGTCACCATTTTAACTGATTCACACACAAAAACGCCGAACCCAATCCTCCTCAATTGTAAACATAAACACTATTCTCGTCATTCCAAGGCTTTACACACCAATTCTGAGCTCTGTAAACATGAACTCTTAATAATTGAAAGCACAGTCCCGTGAAAACGCCACCCGAAGTACCCGGACTTGTAAACATTACCAGTATTTTCGTCATTTCACAGCTTTCCACTGGAAACCTCCGTGATTGAATTCGACAGTAAATGTAGTTAAAATCTGTTTATGTGTACTTGAAGTGTTTCTTCCACGTTTTTAATCATTTCTGGGAACTCTCATTTTGTATTATCAGTTTTACCAAAATTAGACAGTTTGCTTAGAAGTATTTACTGAAACCGTCACCATTTTAACTGATTCACAAAAAAAACGCCAAAGCCAATCCTCCCAAATTGTAAACATAAACACTATTCTCGCCATTCCAAGGCTTTAGACACCAATTCTGAGCTCTGTAAACATGAACTCTTAATAATTGAAAGCACAGTCCCGTGAAAACGCCACCCGAAGTACCCGGATTTATAAACATTACCAGTATTTTCGTCATTTCACAGCTTTACACGGGAAACCTCTGTAATTGAATTCGACAGTAAATGTAGTAAGAATCTATTTACGTGTACTTGAGGTGTTTATTACACGTTCTTAATCATTTCTGGGAACTCTCATTGTGTATTTTAACAGTTTTACCAAAATTAGGCAGTTTGCTTAGAAGTATTTACTAGAACCGTCACCATTTTAACTGAATCACACACAAAAACGCCGAACACAATCCTCCTTAATTGTAAACATAAACACTATTCTCATCATTCCAAGGCTTTAGACACCAATTCTGAGCTCTGTAAACATGAACTCTTAATAATTGAAAGCACAGTCCCGTGAAAACGCCACCCGAAGTACCCGGATTTATAAACATTACCAGTATTTTCGTCATTTCACAGCTTTACACGGGAAACCTCTGTAATTGAATTCGACAGTGTATGTAGTAAGAATCTATTTACGTGTACTTGAGGTGTTTATTACACGTTCTTAATCATTTCTGGGAACTCTCATTGTGTATTTTAACAGTTTTACCAAAATTAGGCAGTTTGCTGAGAAGTATTTACTAGAACCCTCACCATTTTAACTGACTAAAAAAAAAAAAAAAAAACGCCGAACCCAATCCTCCTTAATTGTAAACATAAACACTATTCTCGTCATTCCAAGGCTTTAGACACCTACTCTGAGCTCTGTAAATATGAACTCTTAATAATTGAAAGCACAGTCCCGTGAAAACGCCACCCGAAGTACCCGGATTTATAAACATTACCAGTATTTTCGTCATTTCACAGCTTTACACGGGAAACCTCTGTAATTGAATTCGACAGTAAATGTAGTAAGAATCTATTTACGTGTACTTGAGGTGTTTATTACACGTTCTTAATCATTTCTGTGAACTCTCATTGTGTATTTTAACAGTTTTACCAAAATTAGGCAGTTTGCTGAGAAGTATTTACTAGAACCCTCACCATTTTAACTGATTCACACACAAAAACGCCGAACCCAATCCTCCTTAATTGTAAACATAAACACTATTCTCGTCATTCCAAGGCTTTACACACCAATTCTGAGCTCTTTAAACATGAACTCTTAATAATTGAAAGCACAGTCCCGTGAAAACGCCACCCGAAGTACCCGGACTTGTAAACATTACCAGTATTTTCGTCATTTCACAGCTTTCCACTGGAAACCTCCGTGATTGAATTCGACAGTAAATGTAGTTAAAATCTGTTTATGTGTACTTGAAGTGTTTCTTCCACGTTTTTAATCATTTCTGGGAACACTCATTTTGTATTATCAGTTTACCAAAATTAGACAGTTTGCTTAGAAGTATTTACTGAAACCGTCACCATTTTAACTGATTCACAAAAAAAAACGCCAAAGCCAATCCTCCTAAATTGTTAACATAAAAACAATTCTCGTGATTCCAAGGCTTTAGACACCAATTCTGAGCTCTGTAAACATGAACTCTTAATAATTGAAAGCACAGAACCGTGAAAACGCCACCGGAAGTACCCGGACTTGTAAATATTACCAGTATTTTCGTCATTTCACAGCTTTCCACGGGAAACCTCTGTGATTGAATTCGACAGTAAATGTAGTAAGAATCTATTTACGTGTACTTGAGGTGTTTATTACACGTTCTTAATCATTTCTGGGCACTCTCATTGTGTATTTTAACATTTTTAGCAAAATTAGACATTTTGCATAGAAGTATTTACCGGAACCGTCACCATTTCAACTGATTCACACAAAACACGCCAAAGCCAAACCTCCTAAATTGTAACCATAAACACTATTCGCGTCATTCCAAGGCTTTAGACAACTACTCTGAGCTCTGTAAACATGAACTCTTAATAATTGAAAGCCCAGTCCCGTAAAACGCCACCCGAAGTACCCGTATTTGTAAACATTACCAGTATTTTCGTCATTTCACAGCTTTCCACGGGAAACCTCTGTGATTGAATTCGACAGTAAATGTAGTAAGAATCTATTTACGTGTACTTGAGGTGTTTATTACACGTTCTTAATCATTTCTGGGCACTCTCATTGTGTATTTTAACATTTTTAGCAAAATTAGACATTTTGCATAGAAGTATTTACCGGAACCGTCACCATTTCAACTGATTCACAGACAAAAACGCCGAACCCAATCCTCCTTAATTGTAAACATAAACACTATTCTCGTCATTCCAAGGCTTTAGACACCACTTCTGAGCTCTGTAAACATGAACTCTTAATAATTGAAAGCACAGAACCATGAAAACGCCACCGGAAGTACCCGGACTTGTAAACATTACCAGTATTTTCGTCATTCCACAGCTTTCCACGGGAAACCTCTGTGATTGAATTCGACAGTAAATGTAGTAAGAATCTATTTACGTGTACTTGAGGTGTTTATTACACGTTCTTAATCATTTCTGGGAACTCTCATTGTGTATTTTAACAGTTTTACCAAAATTAGGCAGTTTGCTGAGAAGTATTTACTAGAACCGTCACCATTTTAACTGATTCACACACAAAAACGCCGAACCCAATCCTCCTTAATTGTAAACATAAACACTATTCTCGTCATTCCAAGGCTTTACACACCAATTCTGAGCTCTGTAAACATGAACTCTTAATAATTGAAAGCACAGTCCCGTGAAAACGCCACCCGAAGTACCCGGACTTGTAAACATTACCAGTATTTTCGTCATTTCACAGCTTTCCACTGGAAACCTCCGTGATTGAATTCGACAGTAAATGTAGTTAAAATCTGTTTATGTGTACTTGAAGTGTTTCTTCCAGGTTTTTAATCATTTCTGGGAACTCTCATTTTGTATTATCAGTTTTACCAAAATTAGACAGTTTGCTTAGAAGTATTTACTGAAACCGTCACCATTTTAACTGATTCACAAAAAAAACGCCAAAGCCAATCCTCCCAAATTGTAAACATAAACACTATTCTCGCCATTCCAAGGCTTTAGACACCAATTCTGAGCTCTGTAAACATGAACTCTTAATAATTGAAAGCACAGTCCCGTGAAAACGCCACCCGAAGTACCCGGATTTATAAACATTACCAGTATTTTCGTCATTTCACAGCTTTACACGGGAAACCTCTGTAATTGAATTCGACAGTAAATGTAGTAAGAATCTATTTACGTGTACTTGAGGTGTTTATTACACGTTCTTAATCATTTCTGGGAACTCTCATTGTGTATTTTAACAGTTTTACCAAAATTAGGCAGTTTGCTTAGAAGTATTTACTAGAACCGTCACCATTTTAACTGAATCACACACAAAAACGCCGAACCCAATCCTCCTTAATTGTAAACATAAACACTATTCTCGTCATTCCAAGGCTTTACACACCAATTCTGAGCTCTGTAAACATGAACTCTTAATAATTGAAAGCACAGTCCCGTGAAAACGCCACCCGAAGTACCCGGATTTATAAACATTACCAGTATTTTCGTCATTTCACAGCTTTACACGGGAAACCTCTGTAATTGAATTCGACAGTGTATGTAGTAAGAATCTATTTACGTGTACTTGAGGTGTTTATTACACGTTCTTAATCATTTCTGGGAACTCTCATTGTGTATTTTAACAGTTTTACCAAAATTAGGCAGTTTGCTTAGAAGTATTTACTAGAACCGTCACCATTTTAACTGACTAAAAAAAAAAAAAAAAAACGCCGAACCCAATCCTCCTTAATTGTAAACATAAACACTATTCTCGTCATTCCAAGGCTTTAGACACCTACTCTGAGCTCTGGAAACATGAACTCTTAATAATTGAAAGCACAGTCCCGTGAAAACGCCACCCGAAGTACCCGGATTTATAAACATTACCAGTATTTTCGTCATTTCACAGCTTTACACGGGAAACCTCTGTAATTTAATTCGACAGTAAATGTAGTAAGAATCTATTTACGTGTACTTGAGGTGTTTATTACACGTTCTTAATCATTTCTGTGAACTCTCATTGTGTATTTTAACAGTTTTACCAAAATTAGGCAGTTTGCTGAGAAGTATTTACTAGAACCCTCACCATTTTAACTGATTCACACACAAAAACGCCGAACCCAATCCTCCTTAATTGTAAACATAAACACTATTCTCGTCATTCCAAGGCTTTACACACCAATTCTGAGCTCTTTAAACATGAACTCTTAATAATTGAAAGCACAGTCCCGTGAAAACGCCACCCGAAGTACCCGGACTTGTAAACATTACCAGTATTTTCGTCATTTCACAGCTTTCCACTGGAAACCTCCGTGATTGAATTCGACAGTAAATGTAGTTAAAATCTGTTTATGTGTACTTGAAGTGTTTCTTCCACGTTTTTAATCATTTCTGGGAACACTCATTTTGTATTATCAGTTTACCAAAATTAGACAGTTTGCTTAGAAGTATTTACTGAAACCGTCACCATTTTAACTGATTCACAAAAAAAAACGCCAAAGCCAATCCTCCTAAATTGTTAACATAAAAACTATTCTCGTGATTCCAAGGCTTTAGACACCAATTCTGAGCTCTGTAAACAGGAACTCTTAATAATTGAAAGCACAGAACCGTAAAAACGCCACCGGAAGTACCCGGACTTGTAAACATTAAGAGTATTTTCGTCATTTCACAGCTTTCCACTGGAAACCTCCGTGATTGAATTCAACAGTAAATGTAGTTAAAATCTGTTTATGTGTACTTGAAGTGTTTCTTCCACGTTTTTAATCATTTCTGGGAACTCTCATTTTGTATTATCAGTTTTACCAAAATTAGACAGTTTGCTTAGAAGTATTTACTGAAACCGTCACCATTTTAACTGATTCACAAAAAAAAACGCCAAAGCCAATCCTCCTTAATTGTAAACATAAAAACTATTCTCTTGATTCCAAGGCTTTAGACACCAATTCTGAGCTCTGTAAACAGGAACTCTTAATAATTGAAAGCACAGAACCGTAAAAACGCAACCGGAAGTACCCGGACTTGTAAACATTACCAGTATTTTCGTCATTTCACAGCTTTCCACGGGAAACCTCTGTGATTGAATTCGACAGTAAATGTAGTAAGAATCTACTTACGTGTACTTGAGGTGTTTATTACACGTTCTTAATCATTTCTGGGCACTCTCATTGTGTATTTTAACATTTTTAGCAAAATTAGACATTTTGCATAGAAGTATTTACCGGAACCGTCACCATTTCAACTGATTCACAGACAAAAACGCCGAACCCAATCCTCCTTAATTGTAAACATAAACACTATTCTCGTCATTCCAAGGCTTTAGACACCACTTCTGAGCTCTGTAAACATGAACTCTTAATAATTGAAAGCACAGAACCATGAAAACGCCACCGGAAGTACCCGGACTTGTAAACATTACCAGTATTTTCGTCATTCCACAGCTTTCCACAGGAAACCTCTGTGATTGAATTCGACAGTAAATGTAGTAAGAATCTATTTACGTGTACTTGAGGTGTTTATTACACGTTCTTAATCATTTCTGGGAACTCTCATTGTGTATTTTAACAGTTTTATCAAAATTAGGCAGTTTGCTGAGAAGTATTTACTAGAACCGTCACCATTTTAACTGATTCACACACAAAAACGCCGAACCCAATCCTCCTTAATTGTAAACATAAACACTATTCTCGTCATTCCAAGGCTTTACACACCAATTCTGAGCTCTGTAAACATGAACTCTTAATAATTGAAAGCACAGTCCCGTGAAAACGCCACCCGAAGTACCCGGACTTGTAAACATTACCAGTATTTTCGTCATTTCACAGCTTTCCACTGGAAACCTCCGTGATTGAATTCGACAGTAAATGTAGTTAAAATCTGTTTATGTGTACTTGAAGTGTTTCTTCCAGGTTTTTAATCATTTCTGGGAACTCTCATTTTGTATTATCAGTTTTACCAAAATTAGACAGTTTGCTTAGAAGTATTTACTGAAACCGTCACCATTTTAACTGATTCACAAAAAAAACGCCAAAGCCAATCCTCCCAAATTGTAAACATAAACACTATTCTCGCCATTCCAAGGCTTTAGACACCAATTCTGAGCTCTGTAAACATGAACTCTTAATAATTGAAAGCACAGTCCCGTGAAAACGCCACCCGAAGTACCCGGATTTATAAACATTACCAGTATTTTCGTCATTTCACAGCTTTACACGGGAAACCTCTGTAATTGAATTCGACAGTAAATGTAGTAAGAATCTATTTACGTGTACTTGAGGTGTTTATTACACGTTCTTAATCATTTCTGGGAACTCTCATTGTGTATTTTAACAGTTTTACCAAAATTAGGCAGTTTGCTTAGAAGTATTTACTAGAACCGTCACCATTTTAACTGAATCACACACAAAAACGCCGAACCCAATCCTCCTTAATTGTAAACATAAACACTATTCTCGTCATTCCAAGGCTTTACACACCAATTCTGAGCTCTTTAAACATGAACTCTTAATAATTGAAAGCACAGTCCCGTGAAAACGCCACCCGAAGTACCCGGACTTGTAAACATTACCAGTATTTTCGTCATTTCACAGCTTTCCACTGGAAACCTCCGTGATTGAATTCGACAGTAAATGTAGTTAAAATCTGTTTATGTGTACTTGAAGTGTTTCTTCCACGTTTTTAATCATTTCTGGGAACTCTCATTTTGTATTATCAGTTTTACCAAAATTAGACAGTTTGCTTAGAAGTATTTACTGAAACCGTCACCATTTTAACTGATTCACAAAAAAAACGCCAAAGCCAATCCTCCCAAATTGTAAACATAAACACTATTCTCGCCATTCCAAGGCTTTAGACACCAATTCTGAGCTCTGTAAACATGAACTCTTAATAATTGAAAGGACAGAACCATGAAAATGCCACCGGAAGTACCCGGACTTGTAAACATTAAGAGTATTTTCATCATTTCACAGCTTTACACGGGAAACCTCCGTGATTGAATACGACATTAAATGTAGTAAGAATCTGTTTACGTGTACTTGAAGTGTTTCTTCCATGTTTTTAATCATTTCTGGAAACTATCATTGTGTATTTTAACAGTTTTAGCAAAATGAGGCAGTTTGCTTAGAAGTATTTACTAGAACCGTCACCATTCTAACTGAATCACAAAAAAAAAAACGCCGAAACCAATCCTCCTATATTGTAAACATAAACACTATTCTCGTCATTCCAAGGCTTTAGACACCTACTCTGAGCTCTGTAAACATGAACTCTTAATAATTGAAAGCACAGTCCCGTGAAAACGCCACCCGAATTACCCGGATTTATAAACATTACCAGTATTTTCGTCATTTCACAGCTTTACACGGGAAACCTCTGTGATTGAATTCGACAGTAAATGTAGTAAGAGTCTATTTACGTGTACTTGAGGTGTTTATTACACGTTCTTAATCATTTCTGGGAAATCTCATTGTGTATTTTAACAGTTTTACCAAAATTAGGCAGTTTGCTGAGAAGTATTTACTAGAACCCTCAACATTTTAACTGATTCACACACAAAAACGCCGAACCCAATCCTCCTTAATTGTAAACATAAACACTATTCTCGTCATTCCAAGGCTTTACACACCAATTCTGAGCTCTTTAAACATGAACTCTTAATAATTGAAAGCACAGTCCCGTGAAAACGCCACCCGAAGTACCCGGACTTGTAAACATTACCAGTATTTTCGTCATTTCACAGCTTTCCACTGGAAACCTCCGTGATTGAATTCGACAGTAAATGTAGTTAAAATCTGTTTATGTGTACTTGAAGTGTTTCTTCCACGTTTTTAATCATTTCTGGGAACTCTCATTTTGTATTATCAGTTTTACCAAAATTAGACAGTTTGCTTAGAAGTATTTACTGAAACCGTCACCATTTTAACTGATTCACAAAAAAAAACGCCAAAGCCAATCCTCCTAAAGTGTTAACATAAAAACAATTCTCGTGATTCCAAGGCTTTAGACACCAATTCTGAGCTCTGTAAACATGAACTCTTAATAATTGAAAGCACAGAACCGTGAAAACGCCACCGGAAGTACCCGGACTTGTATACATTAAGAGTATTTTCGTCATTTCACAGCTTTCCAATGGAAACCTCCGTGATTGAATTCGACAGTAAATGTAGTCAAAATCTGTTTATGTGTACTTGAAGTGTTTCTTCCACGTTTTTAATCATTTCTGGGAACTCTCATTTTGTATTATCAGTTTTACCAAAATTAGACAGTTTGCTTAGAAGTATTTACTGAAACCGTCACCATTTTAACTGATTCACAAAAAAAAACGCCAAAGCCAATCCTCCTTAATTGTAAACATAAACACTATTCTCGTCATTCCAAGGCTTTAGACACCTACTCTGAGCTCTGTAAACATGAACTCTTAATAATTGAAAGCACAGTCCCGTGAAAACGCCACCCGAAGTACCCGGATTTATAAACATTACCAGTATTTTCGTCATTTCACAGCTTTACACGGGAAACCTCTGTAATTGAATTCGACAGTAAATGTAGTAAGAATCTATTTACGTGTACTTGAGGTGTTTATTACACGTTCTTAATCATTTCTGTGAACTCTCATTGTGTATTTTAACAGTTTTACCAAAATTAGGCAGTTTGCTGAGAAGTATTTACTAGAACCCTCACCATTTTAACTGATTCACACACAAAAACGCCGAACCCAATCCTCCTTAATTGTAAACATAAACACTATTCTCGTCATTCCAAGGCTTTACACACCAATTCTGAGCTCTTTAAACATGAACTCTTAATAATTGAAAGCACAGTCCCGTGAAAACGCCACCCGAAGTACCCGGACTTGTAAACATTACCAGTATTTTCGTCATTTCACAGCTTTCCACTGGAAACCTCCGTGATTGAATTCGACAGTAAATGTAGTTAAAATCTGTTTACGTGTACTTGAAGTGTTTCTTCCACGTTTTTAATCATTTCTGGGAACTCTCATTTTGTATTATCAGTTTTACCAAAATTAGACAGTTTGCTTAGAAGTATTTACTGAAACCGTCACCATTTTAACTGATTCACAAAAAAAAACGCCAAAGCAAATCCTCCTTAATTGTAAACATAAAAACTATTCTCGTGATTCCAAGGCTTTAGACACCAATTCTGAGCTCTGTAAACAGGAACTCTTAATAATTGAAAGCACAGAACCGTAAAAACGCCACCGGAAGTACCCGGACTTGTAAACATTACCAGTATTTTCGTCATTTCACAGCTTTCCACCGGAAACCTCTGTGATTGAATTCGACAGTAAATGTAGTAAGAATCTATTTACGTGTACTTGAGGTGTTTATTACACGTTCTTAAACATTTCTGGGCACTCTCATTGTGTATTTTAACATTTTTAGCAAAATTAGACATTTTGCATAGAAGTATTTACCGGAACCGTCACCATTTCAACTGATTCACACAAAACACGCCAAAGCCAAACCTCCTAAATTGTAAACATAAACACTATTCTCGTCATTCCAAGGCTTTAGACAACTACTCTGAGCTCTGTAAACATGAACTCTTAATAATTGAAAGCACAGTCCCGTGAAAACGCCACCCGAAATACCCGGATTTATAAACATTACCAGTATTTTCGTCATTTCACAGCTTTACACGGGAAACCTCTGTAATTGAATTCGACAGTAAATGTAGTGAGAATCTATTTACGTGTACTTGAGGTGTTTATTACACGTTCTTAATCATTTCTGGGAACTCTCATTGTGTATTTTAACAGTTTTACCAAAATTAGGCAGTTTGCTTAGAAGTATTTACTAGAACCGTCACCATTTTAACTGAATCACACACAAAAACGCCGAACCCAATCCTCCTTAATTGTAAACATAAACACTATTCTCGTCATTCCAAGGCTTTACACACCACTTCTGAGCTCTGTAAACATGAACTCTTAATAATTGAAAGCACAGTCCCATGAAAACGCCACCGGAAGTACCCGGACTTGTAAACATTAAGAGTATTTTCGTCATTCCACAGCTTTCCCCTGGAAACCTCCGTAATTAAATACGATATTAAATGTAGTAAGAATCTGTTTACGTGTACTTGAAGTGTTTCTTCCATGTTTTTAATCATTTCTGGAAACTATCATTGTGTATATTAACAGTTTTAGCAAAATTAGGCAGTTTGCTTAGAATTTATTTACTAGAACCGTCACCATTTTAACTGAATCACAAAAAAAAACGCCGAACCCAATCCTCCTTAATTGTAAACATAAACACTATTCTCGTCATTCCAAGGCTTTACACACCAATTCTGAGCTCTTTAAACATGAACTCTTAATAATTGAAAGCACAGTCCCATGAAAACGCCACCCGAAGTACCCGGACTTGTAAACATTACCAGTATTTTCGTCATTTCACAGCTTTCCACTGGAAACCTCCGTGATTGAATTCGACAGTAAATGTAGTTAAAATCTGTTTATGTGTACTTGAAGTGTTTCTTCCACGTTTTTAATCATTTCTGGGAACTCTCATTTTGTATTATCAGTTTTACCAAAATTAGACAGTTTGCTTAGAAGTATTTACTGAAACCGTCACCATTTTAACTGATTCACAAAAAAAAACGCCAAAGCCAATCCTCCTAAATTGTTAACATAAAAACAATTCTCGTGATTCCAAGGCTTTAGACACCAATTCTGAGCTCTGTAAACATGAACTCTTAATAATTGAAAGCACAGAACCGTGAAAACGCCACCGGAAGTACCCGGACTTGTAAACATTAAGAGTATTTTCGTCATTTCACAGCTTTCCACTGGAAACCTCCGTGATTGAATTCGACAGTAAATGTAGTTAAAATCTGTTTATGTGTACTTGAAGTGTTTCTTCCACGTTTTTAATCATTTCTGGGAACTCTCATTTTGTATTATCAGTTTTACCAAAATTAGACAGTTTGCTTAGAAGTATTTACTGAAACCGTCACCATTTTAACTGATTCACAAAAAAAAAACGCCAAAGCCAATCCTCCTTAATTGTAAACATAAAAACTATTCTCGTGATACCAAGGCTTTAGACACCAATTCTGAGCTCTGTAAACAGGAACTCTTAATAATTGAAAGCACAGAACCGTAAAAACGCAACCGGAAGTACCTGGACTTGTAAACATTACCAGTATTTTCGTCATTTCACAGCTTTCCACGGGAAACCTCTGTGATTGAATTCGACAGTAAATGTAGTAAGAATCTATTTACGTGTACTTGAGGTGTTTATTACACGTTCTTAATCATTTCTGGGCACTCTCATTGTGTATTTTAACATTTTTAGCAAAATTAGACATTTTGCATAGAAGTATTTACCGGAACCATCACCATTTCAACTGATTCACAGACAAAAACGCCGAACCCAATCCTCCTTAATTGTAAACATAAACACTATTCTCGTCATTCCAAGGCTTTAGACACCACTTCTGAGCTCTGTAAACATGAACTCTTAATAATTGAAAGCACAGAACCATGAAAACGCCACCGGAAGTACCCGGACTTGTAAACATTACCAGTATTTTCGTCATTCCACAGCTTTCCACGGGAAACCTCTGTGATTGAATTCGACAGTAAATGTAGTAAGAATCTATTTACGTGTACTTGAGGTGTTTATTACACGTTCTTAATCATTTCTGGGAACTCTCATTGTGTATTTTAACAGTTTTACCAAAATTAGGCAGTTTGCTGAGAAGTATTTACTAGAACCGTCACCATTTTAACTGAATCACACACAAAAACGCCGAACCCAATCCTCCTTAATTGTAAACATAAACACTATTCTCGTCATTCCAAGGCTTTACACACCACTTCTGAGCTCTGTAAACATGAACTCTTAATAATTGAAAGCACAGTCCCATGAAAACGCCACCGGAAGTACCCGGACTTCTAAACATTAAGAGTATTTTCGTCATTCCACAGCTTTCCCCTGGAAACCTCCGTAATTAAATACGATATTAAATGTAGTAAGAATCTGTTTACGTGTACTTGAAGTGTTTCTTCCATGTTTTTAATCATTTCTGGAAACTATCATTGTGTATATTAACAGTTTTAGCAAAATTAGGCAGTTTGCTTAGAATTTATTTACAAGAACCGTCACCATTTTAACTGAATCACAAAAAAAAACGCCGAACCCAATCCTCCTTAATTGTAAACATAAACACTATTCTCGTCATTCCAAGGCTTTACACACCAATTCTGAGCTCTTTAAACATGAACTCTTAATAATTGAAAGCACAGTCCCATGAAAACGCCACCCGAAGTACCCGGACTTGTAAACATTACCAGTATTTTCGTCATTTCACAGCTTTCCACTGGAAACCTCCGTGATTGAATTCGACAGTAAATGTAGTTAAAATCTGTTTATGTGTACTTGAAGTGTTTCTTCCACGTTTTTAATCATTTCTGGGAACTCTCATTTTGTATTATCAGTTTTACCAAAATTAGACAGTTTGCTTAGAAGTATTTACTGAAACCGTCACCATTTTAACTGATTCACAAAAAAAAACGCCAAAGCCAATCCTCCTAAATTGTTAACATAAAAACAATTCTCGTGATTCCAAGGCTTTAGACACCAATTCTGAGCTCTGTAAACATGAACTCTTAATAATTGAAAGCACAGAACCGTGAAAACGCCACCGGAAGTACCCGGACTTGTAAACATTAAGAGTATTTTCGTCATTTCACAGCTTTCCACTGGAAACCTCCGTGATTGAATTCGACAGTAAATGTAGTTAAAATCTGTTTATGTGTACTTGAAGTGTTTCTTCCACGTTTTTAATCATTTCTGGGAACTCTCATTTTGTATTATCAGTTTTACCAAAATTAGACAGTTTGCTTAGAAGTATTTACTGAAACCGTCACCATTTTAACTGATTCACAAAAAAAAAACGCCAAAGCCAATCCTCCTTAATTGTAAACATAAAAACTATTCTCGTGATACCAAGGCTTTAGACACCAATTCTGAGCTCTGTAAACAGGAACTCTTAATAATTGAAAGCACAGAACCGTAAAAACGCAACCGGAAGTACCTGGACTTGTAAACATTACCAGTATTTTCGTCATTTCACAGCTTTCCACGGGAAACCTCTGTGATTGAATTCGACAGTAAATGTAGTAAGAATCTATTTACGTGTACTTGAGGTGTTTATTACACGTTCTTAATCATTTCTGGGCACTCTCATTGTGTATTTTAACATTTTTAGCAAAATTAGACATTTTGCATAGAAGTATTTACCGGAACCATCACCATTTCAACTGATTCACAGACAAAAACGCCGAACCCAATCCTCCTTAATTGTAAACATAAACACTATTCTCGTCATTCCAAGGCTTTAGACACCTACTCTGAGCTCTGTAAACATGAACTCTTAATAATTGAAAGCACAGTCCCGAGAAAACGCCACCCGAAGTACCCGGATTTGTAAACATTACCAGTATTTTCGTCATTTCACAGCTTTACACTGGAAACCTCCGTAATTAAATACGACATTAAATGTAGTAAGAATCTGTTTACGTGTACTTGAAGTGTTTCCTGCAAGTTTTTAATCATTTCTGGGAAATCTCATTGTGTATTATCAGTTTTACCAAAATTAGACAGTTTGCTTAAAAGTATTTACTGAAACCGTCACCATTTTAACTGATTCACACACAAAAACGCCGAACCCAATCCTCCTTAATTGTAAACATAAACACTATTCTCGTCATTCCAAGGCTTTACACAACAATTCTGAGCCCTGTAAACATGAACTCTTAATAATTGAAAGCACAGTCCCGTGAAAACGCCACCCGAAGTACCCGGACTTGTAAACATTACCAGTATTTTCGTCATTTCACAGCTTTCCACTGGAAACCTCCGTGATTGAATTCGACAGTAAATGTAGTTAAAATCTGTTTACGTGTACTTGAAGTGTTTCTTCCACGTTTTTAATCATTTCTGGGAACTCTCATTGTGTATTTTTTCAGTTTTACCAAAATTAGACAGTTTGCTTAGAAGTATTTACTGAAACCGTCACCATTTTAACTGATTCACACAAAAAAACGCGGAACCGAATCCTCCTATATTGTAAACATAAACACTATTCTCGTCATTCCAAGGCTTTAGACACCTACTCTGAGCTCTGTAAACATGAACTCTTAATAATTGAAAGCACAGTCCCGTGAAAACGCCACCCGAAGTACCCGGATTTATAAACATTACCAGTATTTTCGTCATTTCACAGCTTTACACGGGAAACCTCTGTAATTGAATTCGACAGTAAATGTAGTAAGAAATATTTACGTGTACTTGAGGTGTTTATTACACGTTCTTAATCATTTCTGGGAACTCTCATTGTGTATTTTAACAGTTTTACCAAAATTAGGCAGTTTGCTTAGAAGTATTTACCGGAACCGTCACCATTTCAACTGATTCACACAAAACACGCCAAAGCCAAACCTCCTAAATTGTAAACATAAACACTATTCTCGTCATTCCAAGGCTTTAGACACCTACTCTGAGCTCTGTAAACATGAACTCTTAATAATTGAAAGCACAGTCCCGTGAAAACGCCACCGGAAGTACCCGGACTTGTAAACATTACCAGTATTTTCGTCATTTTACAGCTTTCCACTGGAAACCTCCGTGATTGAATTAGACAGTAAATGTAGTTAAAATCTGTTTACGTGTACTTGAAGTGTTTCTTCCACGTTTTTAATCATTTCTGGGAACTCTCATTTTGTATTATCAGTTTTACCAAAATTAGACAGTTTGCTTAGAAGTATTTACTGAAACCGTCACCATTTTAACTGATTCACAAAAAAAAACGCCAAAGCAAATCCTCCTTAATTGTAAACATAAAAACTATTCTCGTGATTCCAAGGCTTTAGACACCAATTCTGAGCTCTGTAAACAGGAACTCTTAATAATTGAAAGCACAGAACCGTAAAAACGCCACCGGAAGTACCCGGACTTGTAAACATTACCAGTATTTTCGTCATTTCACAGCTTTCCACCGGAAACCTCTGTGATTGAATTCGACAGTAAATGTAGTAAGAATCTATTTACGTGTACTTGAGGTGTTTATTACACGTTCTTAAACATTTCTGGGCACTCTCATTGTGTATTTTAACATTTTTAGCAAAATTAGACATTTTGCATAGAAGTATTTACCGGAACCGTCACCATTTCAACTGATTCACACAAAACACGCCAAAGCCAAACCTCCTAAATTGTAAACATAAACACTATTCTCGTCATTCCAAGGCTTTAGACAACTACTCTGAGCTCTGTAAACATGAACTCTTAATAATTGAAAGCACAGTCCCGTGAAAACGCCACCCGAAATACCCGGATTTATAAACATTACCAGTATTTTCGTCATTTCACAGCTTTACACGGGAAACCTCTGTAATTGAATTCGACAGTAAATGTAGTGAGAATCTATTTACGTGTACTTGAGGTGTTTATTACACGTTCTTAATCATTTCTGGGAACTCTCATTGTGTATTTTAACAGTTTTACAAAAATTAGGCAGTTTGCTTAGAAGTATTTACTAGAACCGTCACCATTTTAACTGAATCACACACAAAAACGCCGAACCCAATCCTCCTTAATTGTAAACATAAACACTATTCTCGTCATTCCAAGGCTTTACACACCACTTCTGAGCTCTGTAAACATGAACTCTTAATAATTGAAAGCACAGTCCCATGAAAACGCCACCGGAAGTACCCGGACTTGTAAACATTAAGAGTATTTTCGTCATTCCACAGCTTTCCCCTGGAAACCTCCGTAATTAAATACGATATTAAATGTAGTAAGAATCTGTTTACGTGTACTTGAAGTGTTTCTTCCATGTTTTTAATCATTTCTGGAAACTATCATTGTGTATATTAACAGTTTTAGCAAAATTAGGCAGTTTGCTTAGAATTTATTTACTAGAACCGTCACCATTTTAACTGAATCACAAAAAAAAAACGCCGAACCCAATCCTCCTATATTGTAAACATAAACACTATTCTCGTCATTCCAAGGCTTTAGACACCTACTCTGAGCTCTGTAAACATGAACTCTTAATAATTGAAAGCACAGTCCCGAGAAAACGCCACCCGAAGTACCCGGATTTGTAAACATTACCAGTATTTTCGTCATTTCACAGCTTTCCACTGGAAACCTCCGTAATTAAATACGACATTAAATGTAGTAAGAATCTGTTTACGTGTACTTGAAGTGTTTCCTGCAAGTTTTTAATCATTTCTGGGAAATCTCATTGTGTATTATCAGTTTTACCAAAATTAGACAGTTTGCTTAAAAGTATTTACTGAAACCGTCACCATTTCAACTGATTCACACAAAACACGCCAAAGCCAAACCTCCTAAATTGTAAACATAAACACTATTCTCGTCATTCCAAGGCTTTAGACACCTACTCTGAGCTCTGTAAACATGAACTCTTAATAATTGAAAGCACAGTCCCGTGAAAACGCCACCCGAAGTACCCGGATTTATAAACATTACCAGTATTTTCGTCATTTCACAGCTTTACACAGGAAACCTCTGTAATTGAATTCGACAGTATATGTAGTAAGAATCTATTTACGTGTACTTGAGGTGTTTATTACACGTTCTTAATCATTTCTGGGAACTCTCATTGTGTATTTTAACAGTTTTACCAAAATTAGGCAGTTTGCTTAGAAGTATTTACTAGAACCGTCACTATTTTAACTGACTAAAAAAAAAAAAAAAAACGCCGAACCCAATCCTCCTTAATTGTAAACATAAACACTATTCTCGTCATTCCAAGGCTTTAGACACCACTTCTGAGCTCTGTAAACATGAACTCTTAATAATTGAAAGCACAGAACCATGAAAACGCCACCGGAAGTACCCGGACTTGTAAACATTACCAGTATTTTCGTCATTCCACAGCTTTCCACGGGAAACCTCTGTGATTTAATTCGACAGTAAATGTAGTAAGAATCTATTTACGTGTACTTGAGGTGTTTATTACACGTTCTTAATCATTTCTGTGAACTCTCATTGTGTATTTTAACAGTTTTACCAAAATTAGGCAGTTTGCTGAGAAGTATTTACTAGAACCCTCACCATTTTAACTGATTCACACACAAAAACGCCGAACCCAATCCTCCTTAATTGTAAACATAAACACTATTCTCGTCATTCCAAGGCTTTAGAAACCAATTCTGAGCTCTGTAAACAGGAACTCTTAATAATTGAAAGCACAGAACCGTAAAAACGCCACCGGAAGTACCCGGACTTGTAAACATTACCAGTATTTCCGTCATTTCACAGCTTTCCACGGGAAACCTCTGTGATTGAATTCGACAGTAAATGTAGTAAGAATCTATTTACGTGTACTTGAGGTGTTTATTACACATTCTTAATCATTTCTGGGCCCTCTCGTTGTGTATTTTAACATTTTTAGCAAAATTAGACATTTTGCATAGAAGTATTTACCGGAACCGTCACCATTTCAACTGATTCACACAAAACACGCCAAAGCCAAACCTCCTAAATTGTAAACATAAACACTATTCTCGTCATTCCAAGGCTTTAGACACCTACTCTGAGCTCTGTAAACATGAACTCTTAATAATTGAAAGCACAGTCCCGTGAAAACGCCACCCGAAGTACCCGGACTTGTAAACATTACCAGTATTTTCGTCATTTCACAGCTTTCCACTGGAAACCTCCGTGATTGAATTCGACAGTATATGTAGTTAAAATCTGTTTATGTGTACTTGAAGTGTTTCTTCCACGTTTTTAATCATTTCTGGGAACTCTCATTTTGTATTATCAGTTTTACCAAAATTAGACAGTTTGCTTAGAAGTATTTACTGAAACCGTCACCATTTTAACTGATTCACAAAAAAAACCGCCAAAGCCAATCCTCCTAAATTGTTAACATAAAAACAATTCTCGTGATTCCAAGGCTTTAGACACCAATTCTGAGCTCTGTAAACATGAACTCTTAATAATTGAAAGCACAGAACCGTGAAAACGCCACCGGAAGTACCCGGACTTGTAAACATTAAGAGTATTTTCGTCATTTCACAGCTTTCCACTGGAAACCTCCGTGATTGAATTCGACAGTAAATGTAGTTAAAATCTGTTTATGTGTACTTGAAGTGTTTCTTCCACGTTTTTAATCATTTCTGGGAACTCTCATTTTGTATTATCAGTTTTACCAAAATTAGACAGTTTGCTTAGAAGTATTTACTGAAACCGTCACCATTTTAACTGATTCACAAAAAAAAACGCCAAAGCCAATCCTCCTTAATTGTAAACATAAAAACTATTCTCGTGATACCAAGGCTTTAGACACCAATTCTGAGCTCTGTAAACAGGAACTCTTAATAATTGAAAGCACAGAACCGTAAAAACGCAACCGGAAGTACCTGGACTTGTAAACATTACCAGTATTTTCGTCATTTCACAGCTTTCCACGGGAAACCTCTGTGATTGAATTCGACAGTAAATGTAGTAAGAATCTATTTACGTGTACTTGAGGTGTTTATTACACGTTCTTAATCATTTCTGGGCACTCTCATTGTGTATTTTAACATTTTTAGCAAAATTAGACATTTTGCATAGAAGTATTTACCGGAACCGTCACCATTTCAACTGATTCACAGACAAAAACGCCGAAACCAATCCTCCTTAATTGTAAACATAAACACTATTCTCGTCATTCCAAGGCTTTAGACACCACTTCTGAGCTCTGTAAACATGAACTCTTAATAATTGAAAGCACAGAACCATGAAAACGCCACCGGAAGTACCCGGACTTGTAAACATTACCAGTATTTTCGTCATTCCACAGCTTTCCACGGGAAACCTCTGTGATTGAATTCGACAGTAAATGTAGTAAGAATCTATTTACGTGTACTTGAGGTGTTTATTACACGTTCTTAATCATTTCTGGGAACTCTCATTGTGTATTTTAACAGTTTTACCAAAATTAGGCAGTTTGCTGAGAAGTATTTACTAGAACCGTCACCATTTTAACTGATTCACACACAAAAACGCCGAACCCAATCCTCCTTAATTGTAAACATAAACACTATTCTCGTCATTCCAAGGCTTTACACACCAATTCTGAGCTCTGTAAACATGAACTCTTAATAATTGAAAGCACAGTCCCGTGAAAACGCCACCCGAAGTACCCGGACTTGTAAACATTACCAGTATTTTCGTCATTTCACAGCTTTCCACTGGAAACCTCCGTGATTGAATTCGACAGTAAATGTAGTTAAAATCTGTTTATGTGTACTTGAAGTGTTTCTTCCACGTTTTTAATCATTTCTGGGAACTCTCATTTTGTATTATCAGTTTTACCAAAATTAGACAGTTTGCTTAGAAGTATTTACTGAAACCGTCACCATTTTAACTGATTCACAAAAAAAACGCCAAAGCCAATCCTCCCAAATTGTAAACATAAACACTATTCTCGCCATTCCAAGGCTTTAGACACCAATTCTGAGCTCTGTAAACATGAACTCTTAATAATTGAAAGGACAGAACCATGAAAATGCCACCGGAAGTACCCGGACTTGTAAACATTAAGAGTATTTTCATCATTTCACAGCTTTACCCGGGAAACCTCCGTGATTGAGTACGACATTAAATGTAGTAAGAATCTGTTTACGTGTAATTTAAGTGTTTCTTCCATGTTTTTAATCATTTCTGGAAACTATCATTGTGTATTTTAACAGTTTTAGCAAAATGAAGCAGTTTGCTTAGAAGTATTTACTAGAACCGTCACCATTCTAACTGAATCACAAAAAAAAAAAACGCCGAACCCAATCCTCCTATATTGTAAACATAAACACTATTCTCGTCATTCCAAGGCTTTAGACACCTACTCTGAGCTCTGTAAACATGAACTCTTAATAATTGAAAGCACAGTCCCGTGAAAACGCCACCCGAAGTACCCGGATTTATAAACATTACCAGTATTTTCGTCATTTCACAGCTTTACACGGGAAACCTCTGTAATTGAATTCGACAGTAAATGTAGTAAGGACTATTTACGTGTACTTGAGGTGTTTATTACACGTTCTTAATCATTTCTGGGAACTCTCATTGTGTATTTTAACAGTTTTACCAAAATTAGGCAGTTTGCTTAGAAGTATTTACCGGAACCGTCACCATTTCAACTGATTCACACAAAACACGCCAAAGCCAAACCTCCTAAATTGTAAACATAAACACTATTCTCGTCATTCCAAGGCTTTAGACACCTACTCTGAGCTCTGTAAACATGAACTCTTAATAATTGAAAGCACAGTCCCGTGAAAACGCCACCGGAAGTACCCGGACTTGTAAACATTACCAGTATTTTCGTCATTTTACAGCTTTCCACTGGAAACCTCCGTGATTGAATTCGACAGTAAATGTAGTTAAAATCTGTTTATGTGTACTTGAAGTGTTTCTTCCACGTTTTTAATCATTTCTGGGAACTCTCATTTTGTATTATCAGTTTTACCAAAATTAGACAGTTTGCTTAGAAGTATTTACTGAAACCGTCACCATTTTAACTGATTCACAAAAAAAAACGCCAAAGCAAATCCTCCTTAATTGTAAACATAAAAACTATTCTCGTGATTCCAAGGCTTTAGACACCAATTCTGAGCTCTGTAAACAGGAACTCTTAATAATTGAAAGCACAGAACCGTAAAAACGCCACCGGAAGTACCCGGACTTGTAAACATTACCAGTATTTTCGTCATTTCACAGCTTTCCACGGGAAACCTCTGTGATTGAATTCGACAGTAAATGTAGTAAGAATCTATTTACGTGTACTTGAGGTGTTTATTACACGTTCTTAAACATTTCTGGGCACTCTCATTGTGTATTTTAACATTTTTAGCAAAATTAGACATTTTGCATAGAAGTATTTACCGGAACCGTCACCATTTCAACTGATTCACACAAAACACGCCAAAGCCAAACCTCCTAAATTGTAAACATAAACACTATTCTCGTCATTCCAAGGCTTTAGACAACTACTCTGAGCTCTGTAAACATGAACCCTTAATAATTGAAAGCACAGTCCCGTGAAAACGCCACCCGAAATACCCGGATTTATAAACATTACCAGTATTTTCGTCATTTCACAGCTTTACACGGGAAACCTCTGTAATTGAATACGACAGTAAATGTAGTGAGAATCTATTTCCGTGTACTTGAGGTGTTTATTACACGTTCTTAATCATTTCTGGGAACTCTCATTGTGTATTTTAACAGTTTTACAAAAATTAGGCAGTTTGCTTAGAAGTATTTACTAGAACCGTCACCATTTTAACTGAATCACACACAAAAACCCCGAACCCAATCCTCCTTAATTGTAAACATAAACACTATTCTCGTCATTCCAAGGCTTTACACACCAATTCTGAGCTCTGTAAACATGAACTCTTAATAATTGAAAGCACAGTCCCGTGAAAACGCCACCCGAAGTACCCGGATTTATAAACATTACCAGTATTTTCGTCATTTCACAGCTTTACACGGGAAACCTCTGTAATTGAATTCGACAGTATATGTAGTAAGAATCTATTTACGTGTACTTGAGGTGTTTATTACACGTTCTTAATCATTTCTGGGAACTCTCATTGTGTATTTTAACAGTTTTACAAAAATTAGGCAGTTTGCTTAGAAGTATTTACTAGAACCGTCACCATTTTAACTGACTAAAAAAAAAAAAAAAAAACGCCGAACCCAATCCTCCTTAATTGTAAACATAAACACTATTCTCGTCATTCCAAGGCTTTAGACACCACTTCTGAGCTCTGTAAACATGAACTCTTAATAATTGAAAGCACAGAACCATGAAAACGCCACCGGAAATACCTGGACTTGTAAACACTACCAGTATTTTCGTCATTCCACAGCTTTCCACGGGAAACCTCTGTGATTGAATTCGACAGTAAATGTAGTAAGAATCTATTTACGTGTACTTGAGGTGTTTATTACACGTTCTTAATCATTTCTGGGCACTCTCATTGTGTATTTTAACATTTTTAGCAACATTAGACATTTTGAATAGAAGTATTTACCGGAACCGTCACCATTTCAACTGATTCACACAAAACACGCCAAAGCCAAACCTCCTAAATTGTAAACATAAACACTATTCTCGTCATTCCAAGGCTTTAGACAACTACTCTGAGCTCTGTAAACATGAACTCTTAATAATTGAAAGCCCAGTCCCGTAAAACGCCACCCGAAGTACCCGTATTTGTAAACATTACCAGTGTTTTCGTCATTTCACAGCTTTCCACTGGAAACCTCCGTAATTAAATACGACATTAAATGTAGTAAGAATCTGTTTACGTGTACTTGAAGTGTTTCCTGCAAGTTTTTAATCATTTCTGGGAAATCTCATTGTGTATTATCAGTTTTACCAAAATTAGACAGTTTGCTTAGAAGTATTTACTGAAACCGTCACCATTTCAACTGATTCACACAAAACACGCCAAAGCCAAACCTCCTAAATTGTAAACATAAACACTATTCTCGTCATTCCAAGGCTTTAGACACCTACTCTGAGCTCTGTAAACATGAACTCTTAATAATTGAAAGCACAGTCCCGAGAAAACGCCACCCGAAGTACCCGGATTTATAAACATTATCAGTATTTTCGTTATTTCACAGCTTTACACGGGAAACCTCTGTAATTGAATTCGACAGTAAATGTAGTAAGAATCTATTCACGTGTACTTGAGGTGTTTATTACACGTTCTTAATCATTTCTGGGAACTCTCATTGTGTATTTTAACAGTTTTACCAAAATTAGGCAGTTTTCTTAGAAGTATTTACTAGAACCGTCACCATTTTAACTGAATCACACATAAAAACGCCGAACCCAATCCTCCTTAATTGTAAACATAAAGACTATTCTCGTCATTCCAAGGCTTTACACACCAATTCTGAGCTCTGTAAATATGAACTCTTAATAATTGAAAGCACAGTCCCGTGAAAACGCCACCCGAAGTACCCGGATTTATAAACATTACCAGTATTTTCGTCATTTCACAGCTTTACACGGGAAACCTCTGTAATTGAATTCGACAGTATATGTAGTAAGAATCTATTTACGTGTACTTGAGGTGTTTATTACACGTTCTTAATCATTTCTGGGAACTCTCATTGTGTATTTTAACAGTTTTACCAAAATTAGGCAGTTTGCTTAGAAGTATTTACTAGAACCGTCACTATTTTAACTGACTAAAAAAAAAAAAAAAAACGCCGAACCCAATCCTCCTTAATTGTAAACATAAACACTATTCTCGTCATTCCAAGGCTTTAGAAACCAATTCTGAGCTCTGTAAACAGGAACTCTTAATAATTGAAAGCACAGAACCGTAAAAACGCCACCGGAAGTACCCGGACTTGTAAACATTACCAGTATTTCCGTCATTTCACAGCTTTCCACGGGAAACCTCTGTGATTGAATTCGACAGTAAATGTAGTGAGAATCTATTTACGTGTACTTGAGGTGTTTATTACACGTTCTTAATCATTTCTGGGAACTCTCATTGTGTATTTTAACAGTTTTACAAAAATTAGGCAGTTTGCTTAGAATTTATTTACTAGAACCGTCACCATTCTAACTGAATCACAAAAAAAAAACGCCGAACCCAATCCTCCTTAATTGTAAACATAAACACTATTCTCGTCATTCCAAGGCTTTACACACCAATTCTGAGCTCTGTAAACATGAACTCTTAATAATTGAAAGCACAGTCCCATGAAAACGCCACCGGAAGTACCCGGACTTGTAAACATTAAGAGTATTTTCGTCATTCCACAGCTTTCCCCTGGAAACCTCCGTAATTAAATACGATATTAAATGTAGTAAGAATCTGTTTACGTGTACTTGAAGTGTTTCTTCCATGTTTTTAATCATTTCTGGAAACTATCATTGTGTATTTTAACAGTTTTAGCAAAATTAGGCAGTTTGCTTAGAATTTATTTACTAGAACCGTCACCATTCTAACTGAATCACAAAAAAAAAACGCCGAACCCAATCCTCCTATATTGTAAACATAAACACTATTCTCGTCATTCCAAGGCTTTAGACACCTACTCTGAGCTCTGTAAACATGAACTCTTAATAATTGAAAGCACAGTCCCGAGAAAACGCCACCCGAAGTACCCGGATTTATAAACATTATCAGTATTTTCGTTATTTCACAGCTTTACACGGGAAACCTCTGTAATTGAATTCGACAGTAAATGTAGTAAGAATCTATTTACGTGTACTTGAGGTGTTTATTACACGTTCTTAATCATTTCTGGGAACTCTCATTGTGTATTTTAACAGTTTTACCAAAATTAGGCAGTTTTCTTAGAAGCATGTACTAGAACCGTCACCATTTTAACTGAATCACACATAAAAACGCCGAACCCAATCCTCCTTAATTGTAAACATAAACACTATTCTCGTCATTCCAAGGTTTAGAAACCAATTCTGAGCTCTGTAAACAGGAACTCTTAATAATTGAAAGCACAGAACCGTAAAAACGCCACCGGAAGTACCCGGACTTGTAAACATTACCAGTATTTCCGTCATTTCACAGCTTTCCACGGGAAACCTCTGTGATTGAATTCGACAGTAAATGTAGTAAGAATCTATTTACGTGTACTTGAGGTGTTTATTACACGTTCTTAATCATTTCTGGGAACTCTCATTGTGTATTTTAACAGTTTTACCAAAATTAGGCAGTTTGCTCAGAAGTATTTACTAGAACCGTCACCATTTTAACTGATTCACACACAAAAACGCCGAACCCAATCCTCCTTAATTGTAAACATAAACACTATTCTCGTCATTCCAAGGCTTTACACACCGATTCTGAGCTCTGTAAACATGAACTCTAAATAATTGAAAGCACAGTCCCGTGAAAACGCCACCCGAAGTACCCGGATTTATAAACATTACCAGTATTTTCGTCATTTCACAGCTTTACACGGGAAACCTCTGTAATTGAATTCGACAGTAAATGTAGTAAGAATCTATTTACGTGTACTTGAGGTGTTTATTACACGTTCTTAATCATTTCTGGGAACTCTCATTGTGTATTTTAACAGTTTTACCAAAATTAGGCAGTTTGCTTAGAAGTATTTACTAGAACCGTCACCATTTTAACTGAATCACACACAAAAACGCCGAACCCAATCCTCCTTAATTGTATACATAAACACTATTCTCGTCATTCCAAGGCTTTACACACCAATTCTGAGCTCTGTAAACATGAACTCTTAATAATTGAAAACACAGTCCCGTGAAAACGCCACCCGAAGTACCCGGATTTATAAACATTACCAGTATTTTCGTCATTTCACAGCTTTACACGGGAAACCTCTGTAATTGAATTCGACAGTAAATGTAGTAAGAATCTATTTACGTGTACTTGAGGTGTTTATTACACGTTCTTAATCATTTCTGGGAACTCTCATTGTGTATTTTAACAGTTTTACCAAAATTAGGCAGTTTGCTTAGAAGTATTTACTAGAACCGTCACCATTTTAACTGAATCACACACAAAAACGCCGAACCCAATCCTCCTTAATTGTATACATAAACACTATTCTCGTCATTCCAAGGCTTTACACACCAATTCTGAGCTCTGTAAACATGAACTCTTAATAATTGAAAACACAGTCCCGTGAAAACGCCACCCGAAGTACCCGGATTTATAAACATTACCAGTATTTTCGTCATTTCACAGCTTTACACGGGAAACCTCTGTAATTGAATTCGACAGTATATGTAGTAAGAATCTATTTACGTGTACTTGAGGTGTTTATTACACGTTCTTAATCATTTCTGGGAACTCTCATTGTGTATTTTAACAGTTTTACCAAAATTAGGCAGTTTGCTTAGAAGTATTTACTAGAACCGTCACTATTTTAACTGACTAAAAAAAAAAAAAAAAAACGCCGAACCCAATCCTCCTTAATTGTAAACATAAACAATATTCTCATCATTCCAAGGCTTTAGACACCACTTCTGAGCTCTGTAAACATGAACTCTTAATAATTGAAAGCACAGAACCATGAAAACGCCCCCGGAAGTACCCGGACTTGTAAACATTACCCGTATTTTCGTCATTCCACAGCTTTCCACGGGAAACCTCTGTGATTTAATTCGACAGTAAATGTAGTAAGAATCTATTTACGTGTACTTGAGGTGTTTATTACAAGTTCTTAATCATTTCTGTGAACTCTCATTGTGTATTTTAACAGTTTTACCAAAATTAGGCAGTTTGCTGAGAAGTATTTAATAGAACCCTCATCATTTTAACTGATTCACACACAAAAACGCCGAACCCAATCCTCCTTAATTGTAAACATAAAAACTATTCTCGTGATTCCAAGGCTTTAGACACCAATTCTGAGCTCTGTAAACATGAACTCTTAATAATTGAAAGCCCAGTCCCGTGAAAACGCCACCCGAAGTACCCGGATTTGTAAACATTACCAGTATTTTCGTCATTTCACAGCTTTCCACTGGAAACCTCCGTGATTGAATTCGACAGTAAATGTAGTTAAAATCTGTTTACGTGTACTTGAAGTGTTTCTTCCACGTTTTTAATCATTTCTGGGAAATCTCATTGTGTATTATCAGTTTTACCAAAATTAGACAGTTTGCTTAGAAGTATTGACTGAAACCGTCACCATTTTAACTGATTCACAAAAAAAAACGCCAAAGCCAATCCTGCTTGATTGTAAACATAAACACTATTCTCGTGATTCCAAGGCTTTAGACACCAATTCTGAGCTCTGTAAACAGGAACTCTTAATAATTGAAAGCACAGAACCGTAAAAACGCCACCGGAAGTACCCGGACTTGTAAACATTACCAGTATTTTCGTCATTTCACAGCTTTCCATGGGAAACCTCTGTGATTGAATTCGACAGTAAATGTAGTTAAAATCTGTTTTCGTGTACTTGAGGTGTTTATTACACGTTCTTAATCATTTCTGGGCACTGTCATTGTGTATTTTAACAGTTATAGCAAAATTAGATATTTTGCATAGAAGTATTTACCGGAACCGTCACCATTTTAACTGATTCACACAAAACACGCCAAAGCCAAACCTACTAAATTGTAAACATAAACACTATTCTCGCCATTCCAAGGCTTTAGACACCAATTCTGAGCTCTGTAAACATGAACTCTTAATAATTGAAAGCACAGTCCCGTGAAAACGCCACCCGAAGTACCCGTATTTGTAAACATTACCAGTATTTTCGTCATTTCACAGCTTTACACGGGAAACCTCTGTGATTGAATTCGACAGTAAATGTAGTAAGAATCTATTTACGTGTACTTGAGGTGTTTATTACACGTTCTTAATCATTTCTGGGAACTCTCATTGTGTATTTTAACAGTTTTACCAAAATTAGGCAGTTTGCTTAGAAGTATTTACTAGAACCGTCACCATTTTAACTGATTCACACACAAAAACGCCGAACCCAATCCTCCTGAATTGTAAACATAAACACTATTCTCGTCATTCCAAGGCTTTACACACCAATTCTGAGCTCTGTAAACATGAACACTTAATAATTGAAAGCACACTCCCCTGAAAACGCCACGGGAAGTACCCGTATTTGTAAACATTACCAGTATTTTCCTAATTTCACAGCTTTCCACTGGAAACCTCCGTGATTGAATTCGACAGTAAATGTAGTTAAAATCTGTTTACGTGTACTTGAAATGTTTCTTCCACGTTTTTAATCATTTCTGGAAACTATCATTGTGTATTTTAACAGTTTTAGCAAAATGAGGCAGTTTGCTTAGAAGTATTTACTAGAACCGTCACCATTTTAACTGATTCACACAAAACACGCCAAAGCCAAACCTACTAAATTGTAAACATAAACACTATTCTCGCCATTCCAAGGCTTTAGACACCAATTCTGAGCTCTGTAAACATGAACTCTTAATAATTGAAAGCCCAGTCCCGTGAAAACGCCACCCGAAGTACCCGTATTTGTAAACATTACCAGTATTTTCGTCATTTCACAGCTTTACACGGGAAACCTCCGTGATTGAATACGACATTAAATGTAGTAAGAATCTGTTTACGTGTACTTGAAGTGTTTCTTCCATGTTTTTAATCATTTCTGGAAACTATCATTGTGTATTTTAACAGTTTTAGCAAAATGAGGCAGTTTGCTTAGAAGTATTTACTAGAACCGTCACCATTTTAACTGATTCACACACAAAAACGCCGAACCCAATCCTCCTTAATTGTAAACATAAACACTATTCTCGTCATTCCAAGGCTTTTCACACCAATTCTGAGCTCTGTAAACATGAACTCTTAATAATTGAAAGCCCAGTCCCGTGAAAACGCCACCCGAAGGACCCGTATTTGTAAACATTACCAGTATTTTCGTCATTTCACAGCTTTCCACTGGAAACCTCCGTGATTGAATTCGACAGTAAATGTAGTTAAAATCTTTTTACGTGTACTTGAAGTGTTTCTTCCACGTTTTTAATCATTTCTGGGAAATCTCATTGTGTATTATCAGTTTTACCAAAATTAGACAGTTTGCTTAGAGGTATTTACTGAAACCGTCACCATTTTAACTGATTCACAAAAAAAAACGCCAAAGCCAATCCTCCTTAATTGTAAACATAAACACTATTCTCGTCATTCCAAGGCTTTAGAAACCAATTCTGAGCTTTTTAAGCATGAACTCTTAATATTTGAAAGCACAGTCCCGAGAAAACACCACCGGAAATACCCGGAGTTGTAAATATTACCAGTATTTTCGTCGTTTCACACTTTTACCAAAATTCTGAGCTCTGTAAGCATGAACTCTTAATATTTGAAAGCACAGTCGCGTGAAAACGCCACCGGACGTACCCGGAGTTGTAAATATGACCAGTATTTTCGTCATTTCACAGCTTTCCCCTGGAAACCTCCGTGATTGAATACGACAGTAAATGTAGTAAGAATCTATTTACGTGTACTTGAGGTGTTTCTTACACGTTCTTAATCATTTCTGGGAACTATCATAGTGTATTTTAACAGTTTTACCAAAATTAGACAGTTTGCTTAGAAGTATTTACCGGAATCGTCACCATTTTAACTGATTCACACAAATAAAACGGCAAAGCCAATCCTCCTTAATTGTAAACAGAAACACTATTCTCGTCATTCCAAGGCTTTAGACACCAATTCTGAGCTCTGTAAGCATGAACTCTTAATATTTGAAAGCACAGTCCCGTGAAAACGCCACCGGAAGTACCCGGAGTTGTAAATACAACCAGTATTTTCGTCATTTCACACTTTTACCAAAATTCTGAGCTCTGTAAGCATGAACTCTTAATATTTGAAAGCACAATCCCGTGAAAATGCCACCGGAAGTACCCGGAGTTGTAAACATTACCAGTATTTTCGTCATTCCACAGCTTTCCGCTGGAAACCTCCGTGATTGAATACGACAGTAAATGTAGTAAGAATCTATTTACGTGTACTTGAGGTGTTTCTTACACATTTTTAATCATTTCTGGGAACTATCATTGTGTAAATTAACAGTTTTACCAAAATTAGACAGTTTGCTGAGACGTATTTACCGGAATCGTCACCATTTTAACTGATTCACACAAATAAAACGCCAAAGCCAATCCTCCTTAATTGTAAACAGAATCACTATTCTCGTCATTCCAAGGCTTTAGAAACCAATTCTGTGCTCTGTAAGCATGAACTCTTAATATTTGAAAGCACATTCCTGTGAAAACAACACCGGAAGTACCCGGAGTTTTAAATATTACCAGTATTTTCGTCATTTCACACTTTTACCAAAATTCTGAGCTCTGTAAGCATGAACTCTTAATATTTGAAAGCACAATCCCCTGAAGACGCCACCGGAAGTACCCGGAGTTGTGAATATTACCAGTATTTTCGTCCTTTCACAGCTTTCGAGCGGAAACCTCCGTGATTGAATACGACAGTAAATGTAGTAAGAATCTATTTACGTGTACTTGAGGTGTTTCTTACACGTTCTTAATCATTTCTGGGAACTATCATTGTGTATTTTAACAGTTTTACCAAAATTAGACAGTTTGCTGAGACGTATTTACCGGAATCGTCACCATTTTAACTGATTCACACAAATAAAACGCCAAAGCCAATCCTCCTTAATTGTAAACATAAACACTATTCTCGTCATTCCAAGGCTTTAGAAACCAATACTGAGCTCTGTAAGCATGAACTCTTAATATTTAAAAGCACAGTCCCGTGAAAACGCCACCGGAAGTACCCGGAGTTGTAAATGTTACCAGTATTTTCGTCATTTCACACTGTTACCAAAATTCTGAGCTCTGTAAGAATGAACTCTTAATATTTGAAAGCACAATCCTGTGAAGACGCCACCGGAAGTACCCGGAGTTGTAAATATTACCAGTGTTTTCATCCTTTCACCGCTTTCCAGCGGAAACCTCCATGATTGAATACGACAGTAAATGTAGTAAGAATCTATTTACGTGTACTTGAGGTGTTTCTTACACGTTTTTAATCATTTCTGGCAACAATCATTCTGTATCTTCACAGTTTTACCAAAATTAGACAGTTTGCTCAGACGTATTTACCGGAATCGTCACCATTTTAACTGATTCACACAAATAAAACGCCAAAGCCAATCCTCCTTAATTGTAAACAGAAACACTATTCTCGTCATTCCAAGGCTTTAGACACCAATTCTGAGCTCTGTAAACATGAACTCTTAATATTTGAAAGCACAGTCGCGAGAAAACGCCACCGGAAGTACCCGGAGTTGTAAATACGACCGTTATTTTCATAATTTCAAGCTTTCCCCTGGAAACCTCCGTGATTGAATACGACAGTAAATGTAGTAAGAATATATTTACGTGTACTTGAGGTGTTTCTTACACGTTTTTAATCATTTATGGCAACTATCATTGTGTATTTTAACAGTTTTACCAAAATTAGACAGTTTGCTGAGACGTATTTACCGGAATCGTCACCATTTTAACTGATTCACACAAATAAAACGCCAAAGCCAATCCTCCTTAATTGTAAACAGAATCAATATTCTCGTCATTCCAAGGCTTTAGAAACCAATTCTGAGCTCTGTAAGCATGAACTCTTAATATTTGAAAGCACAGTCCCGTGAAAACAACACCGGAAGTACCCGGAGTTTTAAATATTACCAGTATTTTCGTCATTTTACACTTTTACCAAAATTCTGAGCTCTGTAAGCATGAACTCTTAATATTTGAAAGCACAATCCCCTGAAGACGCCACCGGAAGTACCCGGAGTTGTGATATTACCAGTATTTTCGTCCTTTCACAGCTTTCCAGCGGAAACCTTCGTGATTGAATACGACAGTAAATGTAGTAAGAATCTATTTACATGAACTTGAGGTGTTTCTTACACGTTCTTAATCATTTCTGGGAAC
Source organism: Myotis daubentonii (assembly GCF_963259705.1). Taxonomy (NCBI): domain Eukaryota; kingdom Metazoa; phylum Chordata; class Mammalia; order Chiroptera; family Vespertilionidae; genus Myotis; species Myotis daubentonii. The sequence continues at coordinate 334,809 of NC_081848.1, forward strand.
TATCATTGTGTATTTTAACAGTTTTACCAAAATTAGACAATTTGCTGAGACGTATTTACCGGAATCGTCACCATTTTAACTGATTCACACAAATAAAACGCCAAAGCCAATCCTCCTTAATTGTAAACATAAACACTATTCTCGTCATTCCAAGGCTTTAGAAACCAATACTGAGCTCTGTAAGCATGAACTCTTAATATTTAAAAGCACAGTCCCGTGAAAACGCCACCGGAAGTACCCGGAGTTGTAAATGTTACCAGTATTTTCGTCATTTCACACTGTTACCAAAATTCTAAGCTCTGTAAGAATGAACTCTTAATATTTGAAAGCACAATCCTGTGAAGACACCACCGGAAGTACCCGGAGTTGTAAATATTACCAGTGTTTTCATCCTTTCACAGCTTTCCAGCGGAAACCTCCATGATTGAATACGACAGTAAATGTAGTAAGAATCTATTTACGTGTACTTGAGGTGTTTCTTACACGTTTTTAATCATTTCTGGCAACAATCATTCTGTATCTTCACAGTTTTACCAAAATTAGACAGTTTGCTCAGACGTATTTACCGGAATCGTCACCATTTTAACTGATTCACACAAATAAAACGCCAAAGCCAATCCTCCTTAATTGTAAACAGAAACACTATTCTCGTCATTCCAAGGCTTTAGACACCGATTCTGAGCTCGGTAAACATGAACTCTTAATATTTGAAAGCACAGTCGCGAGAAAACGCCACCGGAAGTACCCGGAGTTGTAAATACGACCATTATTTTCATAATTTCAAGCTTTCCCCTGGAAACCTCCGTGATTGAATACGACAGTAAATGTAGTAAGAATATATTTACGTGTACTTGAGGTGTTTCTTACACGTTTTTAATCATTTATGGCAACTATCATTGTGTATTTTAACAGTTTTACCAAAATTAGACAGTTTGCTCAGACGTATTTACCGGAATCGTCACCATTTTAACTGATTCACACAAATAAAACGCCAAAGCCAATCCTCCTTAATTGTAAACATAAACACTATTCTCGTCATTCCAAGGCTTTAGAAACCAATTCTGAGCTCTGTAAGCATGAACTCTTAATATTTGAAAGCACAGTCCCGTGAAAACAACACCGGAAGTACCCGGAGTTTTAAATATTACCAGTATTTTCGTCATTTTACACTTTTACCAAAATTCTGAGCTCTGTAAGCATGAACTCTTAATATTTGAAAGCACAATCCCCTGAAGACGCCACCGGAAGTACCCGGAGTTGTGATATTACCAGTATTTTCGTCCTTTCACAGCTTTCCAGCGGAAACCTTCGTGATTGAATACGACAGTAAATGTAGTAAGAATCTATTTACATGAACTTGAGGTGTTTCTTACACGTTCTTAATCATTTCTGGGAACTATCATTGTGTATTTTAACAGTTTTACCAAAATTAGACAATTTGCTGAGACGTATTTACCGGAATCGTCACCATTTTAACTGATTCACACAAATAAAACGCCAAAGCCAATCCTCCTTAATTGTAAACAGAAACACTATTCTCGTCATTCCAAGGCTTTAGAAACCAATACTGAGCTCTGTAAGCATGAACTCTTAATATTTAAAAGCACAGTCCCGTGAAAACGCCACCGGAAGTACCCGGAGTTGTAAATGTTACCAGTATTTTCGTCATTTCACACTGTTACCAAAATTCTAAGCTCTGTAAGAATGAACTCTTAATATTTGAAAGCACAATCCTGTGAAGACACCACCGGAAGTACCCGGAGTTGTAAATATTACCAGTGTTTTCATCCTTTCACAGCTTTCCAGCGGAAACCTCCATGATTGAATACGACAGTAAATGTAGTAAGAATCTATTTACGTGTACTTGAGGTGTTTCTTACACGTTTTTAATCATTTCTGGCAACAATCATTCTGTATCTTCACAGTTTTACCAAAATTAGACAGTTTGCTCAGACGTATTTACCGGAATCGTCACCATTTTAACTGATTCACACAAATAAAACGCCAAAGCCAATCCTCCTTAATTGTAAACAGAAACACTATTCTCGTCATTCCAAGGCTTTAGACACCGATTCTGAGCTCGGTAAACATGAACTCTTAATATTTGAAAGCACAGTCGCGAGAAAACGCCACCGGAAGTACCCGGAGTTGTAAATACGACCATTATTTTCATAATTTCAAGCTTTCCCCTGGAAACCTCCGTGATTGAATACGACAGTAAATGTAGTAAGAATATATTTACGTGTACTTGAGGTGTTTCTTACACGTTTTTAATCATTTATGGCAACTATCATTGTGTATTTTAACAGTTTTACCAAAATTAGACAGTTTGCTCAGACGTATTTACCGGAATCGTCACCATTTTAACTGATTCACACAAATAAAACGCCAAAGCCAATCCTCCTTAATTGTAAACATAAACACTATTCTCGTCATTCCAAGGCTTTAGAAACCAATTCTGAGCTCTGTAAGCATGAACTCTTAATATTTGAAAGCACAGTCCCGTGAAAACGCCACCGGAAGTACCCGGAGTTGTAAATATTACCAGTATTTTCGTCATTTCACACTTTTACCAAAATTCTGAGCTCTGTAAGCATGAACTCTTAATATTTGAAAGCACAATCCTGTGAAGACGCCACCGGAAGTACCTGTAGTTGTAAATATTACCAGTATTTTCGTCCTTTCACAGCTTTCCACCGGAAACCTCCGTGATTGAATACGACAGTAAATGTAGTAAGAAACTATTTACGTGTACTTGAGGTGTTTCTTACATGTTTTTAATCATTTCTGGGAACTATCATTGTGTATTTTAACAGTTTTACCAAAATTAGACAGTTTGCTGAGAAGTATTTACCGGAATGGTCACCATTTTAACTGATTCACACAAATAAAACGCCAAAGCCAATACTCCTTAATTGTAAACAGAAACACTATTCTCGTCATTCCAAGGCTTTAGACACCAATTCTGAGCTCTGTAAGCATGAACTGTTAATATTTGAAAGCACAGTCGCGTGAAAAGGCCACCGGACGTACCCGGAGTTGTAAATATGACCAGTATTTTCGTCATTTCACAGCTTTCCCCTGGAAACCTCCGTGATTGAATACGACAGTAAATGTAGTAAGAATCTATTTACGTGTACTTGAGGTGTTTCTTACACGTTCTTTATCATTTCTGGGAACTATCATTCTGTATTTTAACAGTTTTACCAAAATTAGACTGTTTGATTAGACGTATTTACCGGAATGGTCACCATTTTAACTGATTCACACAAATAAAACGCCAAAGCCAATCCTCCTTAATTGTGAACAGAAACACTATTCTCGTCATTCCAAGGCTTTAGACACCAATTCTGAGCTCTGTAAGCATGAACTCTTAATATTTGAAAGCACAGTCCCGTGAAAACGCCACCGGAAGTACCCGGAGTTTTAAATACAACCAGTATTTTCGTCATTTCACACTTTTACCAAAATTCTGAGCTCTGTAAGCATGAACTCTTAATATTTGAAAGCACAATCCCGTGAAAATGCCACCGGAAGTACCCGGAGTTGTAAATATTACCAGTATTTTCGTCATTTCACAGCTTTCCCCCGGAAACCTCCGTGATTGAATATGACAGTAAATGTAGTAAGAATCTATTTACGTGTACTTGAGGTGTTTCTTACACGTTTTTAATCATTTCTGGGAACTATCATAGTGTATTTTAACAGTTCTACCAAAATTAGACAGTTTGCTTAGAAGTATTTACCGGAATCGTCACCATTTTAACTGATTCACACAAATAAAACGCCAAAGCCAATCCTCCTTAATTGTAAACATAAACACTATTCTCGTCATTCCAAGGCTTTAGACACCAATTCTGAGCTCTGTAAACAGGAACTCTTAATAATTGAAAGCACAGAACCGTAAAAACGCCACCGGAAGTACCCGGACTTGTAAACATTACCAGTATTTTCGTCATTTCACAGCTTTCCACGGGAAACCTCTGTGATTGAATTCGACAGTAAATGTAGTTAAAATCTGTTTTCGTGTACTTGAGGTGTTTATTACACGTTCTTAATCATTTCTGGGCACTGTCATTGTGTATTTTAACAGTTATAGCAAAATTAGACATTTTCCATAGAAGTATTTACCGGAACCGTCACCATTTTAACTGATTCACACAAAACACGCCAAAGCCAAACCTACTAAATTGTAAACATAAACACTATTCTCGCCATTCCAAGGCTTTAGACACCAATTCTGAGCTCTGTAAACATGAACTCTTAATAATTGAAAGCACAGTCCCGTGAAAACGCCACCCGAAGTACCCGGATTTATAAACATTACCAGTATTTTCGTCATTTCACAGCTTTACACGGGAAACCTGTGTGATTGAATTCGACAGTAAATGTAGTAAGAATCTATTTACGTGTACTTGAGGTGTTTATTACACGTTCTTAATCATTTCTGGGAACTCTCATTGTGTATTTTAACAGTTTTACCAAAATTAGGCAGTTTGCTTAGAAGTATTTACTAGAACCGTCACCATTTTAACTGATTCACACACAAAAACGCCGAACCCAATCCTCCTGAATTGTAAACATAAACACTATTCTCGTCATTCCAAGGCTTTAGACACCAATTCTGAGCTCTGTAAACTTGAACTCTTAATAATTGAAAGCACAGAACCATGAAAACGCCACCGGAAGTACCCGGACTTGTAAACATTAAGAGTATTTTCGACATTTCACAGCTTTACACGGGAAACCTCCGTGATTGAATACGACATTAAATGTAGTAAGAATCTGTTTACGTGTACTTGAAGTGTTTCTTCCATGTTTTTAATCATTTCTGGAAACTATCATTGTGTATTTTAACAGTTTTAGCAAAATGAGGCAGTTTGCTTAGAAGTATTTACTAGAACCGTCACCATTTTAACTGATTCACACACAAAAACGCCGAACCCAATCCTCCTTAATTGTAAACATAAACACTATTCTCGTCATTCCAAGGCTTTTCACACCAATTCTGAGCTCTGTAAACATGAACTCTTAATAATTGAAAGCCCAGTCCCGTGAAAACGCCACCCGAAGGACCCGTATTTGTAAACATTACCAGTATTTTCGTCATTTCACAGCTTTCCACTGGAAACCTCCGTGATTGAATTCGACAGTAAATGTAGTTAAAATCTTTTTACGTGTACTTGAAGTGTTTCTTCCACGTTTTTAATCATTTCTGGGAAATCTCATTGTGTATTATCAGTTTTACCAAAATTAGACAGTTTGCTTAGAGGTATTTACTGAAACCGTCACCATTTTAACTGATTCACAAAAAAAAACGCCAAAGCCAATCCTCCTTAATTGTAAACATAAACACTATTCTCGTCATTCCAAGGCTTTAGAAACCAATTCTGAGCTTTTTAAGCATGAACTCTTAATATTTGAAAGCACAGTCCCGAGAAAACACCACCGGAAATACCCGGAGTTGTAAATATTACCAGTATTTTCGTCGTTTCACACTTTTACCAAAATTCTGAGCTCTGTAAGCATGAACTCTTAATATTTGAAAGCACAGTCGCGTGAAAACGCCACCGGACGTACCCGGAGTTGTAAATATGACCAGTATTTTCGTCATTTCACAGCTTTCCCCTGGAAACCTCCGTGATTGAATACGACAGTAAATGTAGTAAGAATCTATTTACGTGTACTTGAGGTGTTTCTTACACGTTCTTAATCATTTCTGGGAACTATCATTCTGTATTTTAACTGTTTTACCAAAATTAGACAGTTTGATTAGACGTATTTACCGGAATCGTCACCATTTTAACTGATTCACACAAATAAAACGGCAAAGCCAAACCTCCTTAATTGTAAACAGAAACACTATTCTCGTCATTCCAAGGCTTTAGACACCAATTCTGAGCTCTGTAAGCATGAACTCTTAATATTTGAAAGCACAGTCCCGTGAAAACGCCACCGGAAGTACCCGGAGTTGTAAATACAACCAGTATTTTCGTCATTTCACACTTTTACCAAAATTCTGAGCTCTGTAAGCATGAACTCTTAATATTTGAAAGCACAATCCCGTGAAAATGCCACCGGAAGTACCCGGAGTTGTAAACATTACCAGTATTTTCGTCATTCCACAGCTTTCCCCTGGAAACCTCCGTGATTGAATACGACAGTAAATGTAGTAAGAATCTATTTACGTGTACTTGAGGTGTTTCTTACACATTTTTAATCATTTCTGGGAACTATCATTGTGTATTTTAACAGTTTTACCAAAATTAGACAGTTTGCTGAGACGTATTTACCGGAATGGTCACCATTTTAACTGATTCACACAAATAAAACGCCAAAGCCAATACTCCTTAATTGTAAACAGAAACACTATTCTCGTCATTCCAAGGCTTTAGACACCAATTCTGAGCTCTGTAAGCATGAACTGTTAATATTTGAAAGCACAGTCGCGTGAAAAGGCCACCGGACGTACCCGGAGTTGTAAATACGACCAGTATTTTCGTCATTTCACAGCTTTCCCCTGGAAACCTCCGTGATTGAATACGACAGTAAATGTAGTAAGAATCTATTTAGGTGTACTTGAGGTGTTTCTAACACGTTCTTAATCATTTCTGGGAACTATCATTGTGTATTTTAACAGTTTTACCAAAATTAGACAGTTTGATTAGACGTATTTACCGGAATGGTCACCATTTTAACTGATTCACACAAATAAAACGCCAAAGCCAATCCTCCTTAATTGTAAACAGAAACACTATTCTCATCATTCCAAGGCTTTAGACACCAATTCTGAGCTCTGTAAGCATGAACTCTTAATATTTGAAAGCACAGTCCCGTGAAAACAACACCGGAAGTACCCGGAGTTTTAAATATTACCAGTATTTTCGTCATTTCACACTTTTACCAAAATTCTGAGCTCTGTAAGCATGAACTCTTAATATTTGAAAGCACAATCCCCTGAAGACGCCACCGGAAGTACCCGGAGTTGTGAATATTACCAGTATTTTCGTCCTTTCACAGCTTTCCAGCGGAAACCTTCGTGATTGAATACGACAGTAAATGTAGTAAGAATCTATTTACATGAACTTGAGGTGTTTCTTACACGTTCTTAATCATTTCTGGGAACTATCATTGTGTATTTTAACAGTTTTACCAAAATTAGACAATTTGCTGAGACGTATTTACCGGAATCGTCACCATTTTAACTGATTCACACAAATAAAACGCCAAAGCCAATCCTCCTTAATTGTAAACATAAACACTATTCTCGTCATTCCAAGGCTTTAGAAACCAATACTGAGCTCTGTAAGCATGAACTCTTAATATTTAAAAGCACAGTCCCGTGAAAACGCCACCGGAAGTACCCGGAGTTGTAAATGTTACCAGTATTTTCGTCATTTCACACTGTTACCAAAATTCTAAGCTCTGTAAGAATGAACTCTTAATATTTGAAAGCACAATCCTGTGAAGACACCACCGGAAGTACCCGGAGTTGTAAATATTACCAGTGTTTTCATCCTTTCACAGCTTTCCAGCGGAAACCTCCATGATTGAATACGACAGTAAATGTAGTAAGAATCTATTTACGTGTACTTGAGGTGTTTCTTACACGTTTTTAATCATTTCTGGCAACAATCATTCTGTATCTTCACAGTTTTACCAAAATTAGACAGTTTGCTCAGACGTATTTACCGGAATCGTCACCATTTTAACTGATTCACACAAATAAAACGCCAAAGCCAATCCTCCTTAATAGTAAACAGAAACACTATTCTCGTCATTCCAAGGCTTTAGACACCAATTCTGAGCTCGGTAAACATGAACTCTTAATATTTGAAAGCACAGTCGCGAGAAAACGCCACCGGAAGTACCCGGAGTTGTAAATACGACCATTATTTTCATAATTTCAAGCTTTCCCCTGGAAACCTCCGTGATTGAATACGACAGTAAATGTAGTAAGAATATATTTACGTGTACTTGAGGTGTTTCTTACACGTTTTTAATCATTTATGGCAACTATCATTGTGTATTTTAACAGTTTTACCAAAATTAGACAGTTTGCTCAGACGTATTTACCGGAATCGTCACCATTTTAACTGATTCACACAAATAAAACGCCAAAGCCAATCCTCCTTAATTGTAAACATAAACACTATTCTCGTCATTCCAAGGCTTTAGAAACCAATTCTGAGCTCTGTAAGCATGAACTCTTAATATTTGAAAGCACAGTCCCGTGAAAACGCCACCGGAAGTACCCGGAGTTGTAAATATTACCAGTATTTTCGTCATTTCACACTTTTACCAAAATTCTGAGCTCTGTAAGCATGAACTCTTAATATTTGAAAGCACAATCCCGTGAAGACGCCACCGGAAGTACCTGTAGTTGTAAATATTACCAGTATTTTCGTCCTTTCACAGCTTTCCACCGGAAACCTCCGTGATTGAATACGACAGTAAATGTAGTAAGAAACTATTTACGTGTACTTGAGGTGTTTCTTACATGTTTTTAATCATTTCTGGGAACTATCATTGTGTATTTTAACAGTTTTACCAAAATTAGACAGTTTGCTGAGAAGTATTTACCGGAATGGTCACCATTTTAACTGATTCACACAAATAAAACGCCAAAGCCAATCCTCCTTAATTGTAAACAGAAACACTATTCTCGTCATTCCAAGGCTTTAGACACCAATTCTGAGCTCTGTAAGCATGAACTGTTAATATTTGAAAGCACAGTCGCGTGAAAAGGCCACCGGACGTACCCGGAGTTGTAAATACGACCAGTATTTTCGTCATTTCACAGCTTTCCCCTGGAAACCTCCGTGATTGAATACGACAGTAAATGTAGTAAGAATCTATTTAGGTGTACTTGAGGTGTTTCTTACACGTTCTTAATCATTTCTGGGAACTATCATTGTGTATTTTAACAGTTTTACCAAAATTAGACAGTTTGATTAGACGTATTTACCGGAATGGTCACCATTTTAACTGATTCACACAAATAAAACGCCAAAGCCAATCCTCCTTAATTGTAAACAGAAACACTATTCTCATCATTCCAAGGCTTTAGACACCAATTCTGAGCTCTGTAAGCATGAACTCTAAATATTTGAAAGCACAGTCCCGTGAAAACAACACCGGAAGTACCCGGAGTTTTAAATATTACCAGTATTTTCGTCATTTCACACTTTTACCAAAATTCTGAGCTCTGTAAGCATGAACTCTTAATATTTGAAAGCACAATCCCCTGAAGACGCCACCGGAAGTACCCGGAGTTGTGAATATTACCAGTATTTTCGTCCTTTCACAGCTTTCCAGCGGAAACCTTCGTGATTGAATACGACAGTAAATGTAGTAAGAATCTATTTACATGAACTTGAGGTGTTTCTTACACGTTCTTAATCATTTCTGGGAACTATCATTGTGTATTTTAACAGTTTTACCAAAATTAGACAATTTGCTGAGACGTATTTACCGGAATCGTCACCATTTTAACTGATTCACACAAATAAAACGCCAAAGCCAATCCTCCTTAATTGTAAACATAAACACTATTCTCGTCATTCCAAGGCTTTAGAAACCAATTCTGAGCTCTGTAAGCATGAACTCTTAATATTTGAAAGCACAGTCCCGTGAAAACGCCACCGGAAGTACCCGGAGTTGTAAATATTACCAGTATTTTCGTCATTTCACACTTTTACCAAAATTCTGAGCTCTGTAAGCATGAACTCTTAATATTTGAAAGCACAATCCCGTGAAGACGCCACCGGAAGTACCTGTAGTTGTAAATATTACCAGTATTTTCGTCCTTTCACAGCTTTCGAGCGGAAACCTCCGTGATTGAATACGACAGTAAATGTAGTAAGAAACTATTTACGTGTACTTGAGGTGTTTCTTACATGTTTTTAATCATTTCTGGGAACTATCATTGTGTATTTTAACAGTTTTACCAAAATTAGACAGTTTGCTGAGAAGTATTTACCGGAATGGTCACCATTTTAACTGATTCACACAAATAAAACGCCAAAGCCAATACTCCTTAATTGTAAACAGAAACACTATTCTCGTCATTCCAAGGCTTTAGACACCAATTCTGAGCTCTGTAAGCATGAACTGTTAATATTTGAAAGCACAGTCGCGTGAAAAGGCCACCGGACGTACCCGGAGTTGTAAATACGACCAGTATTTTCGTCATTTCACAGCTTTCCCCTGGAAACCTCCGTGATTGAATACGACAGTAAATGTAGTAAGAATCTATTTAGGTGTACTTGAGGTGTTTCTTACACGTTCTTAATCATTTCTGGGAACTATCATTGTGTATTTTAACAGTTTTACCAAAATTAGACAGTTTGATTAGACGTATTTACCGGAATGGTCACCATTTTAACTGATTCACACAAATAAAACGCCAAAGCCAATCCTCCTTAATTGTAAACAGAAACACTATTCTCGTCATTCCAAGGCTTTAGACACCAATTCTGAGCTCTGTAAGCATGAACTCTTAATATTTGAAAGCACAGTCCCGTGAAAACAACACCGGAAGTACCCGGAGTTTTAAATATTACCAGTATTTTCGTCATTTCACACTTTTACCAAAATTCTGAGCTCTGTAAGCATGAACTCTTAATATTTGAAAGCACAATCCCCTGAAGACGCCACCGGAAGTACCCGGAGTTGTAAATATTACCAGTGTTTTCATCCTTTCACAGCTTTCCAGCGGAAACCTCCATGATTGAATACGACAGTAAATGTAGTAAGAATCTATTTACGTGTACTTGAGGTGTTTCTTACACGTTTTTAATCATTTCTGGCAACAATCATTCTGTATCTTCACAGTTTTACCAAAATTAGACAGTTTGCTCAGACGTATTTACCGGAATCGTCACCATTTTAACTGATTCACACAAATAAAACGCCAAAGCCAATCCTCCTTAATTGTAAACAGAAACACTATTCTCGTCATTCCAAGGCTTTAGACACCAATTCTGAGCTCGGTAAACATGAACTCTTAATATTTGAAAGCACAGTCGCGAGAAAACGCCACCGGAAGTACCCGGAGTTGTAAATACGACCATTATTTTCATAATTTCAAGCTTTCCCCTGGAAACCTCCGTGATTGAATACGACAGTAAATGTAGTAAGAATATATTTACGTGTACTTGAGGTGTTTCTTACACGTTTTTAATCATTTATGGCAACTATCATTGTGTATTTTAACAGTTTTACCAAAATTAGACAGTTTGCTCAGACGTATTTACCGGAATCGTCACCATTTTAACTGATTCACACAAATAAAACGCCAAAGCCAATCCTCCTTAATTGTAAACATAAACACTATTCTCGTCATTCCAAGGCTTTAGAAACCAATTCTGAGCTCTGTAAGCATGAACTCTTAATATTTGAAAGCACAGTCCCGTGAAAACGCCACCGGAAGTACCCGGAGTTGTAAATATTACGAGTATTTTCGTCATTTCACACTTTTACCAAAATTCTGAGCTCTGTAAGCATGAACTCTTAATATTTGAAAGCACAATCCCGTGAAGACGCCACCGGAAGTACCTGTAGTTGTAAATATTACCAGTATTTTCGTCCTTTCACAGCTTTCCACCGGAAACCTCCGTGATTGAATACGACAGTAAATGTAGTAAGAAACTATTTACGTGTACTTGAGGTGTTTCTTACATGTTTTTAATCATTTCTGGGAACTATCATTGTGTATTTTAACAGTTTTACCAAAATTAGACAGTTTGCTGAGAAGTATTTACCGGAATGGTCACCATTTTAACTGATTCACACAAATAAAACGCCAAAGCCAATCCTCCTTAATTGTAAACAGAAACACTATTCTCGTCATTCCAAGGCTTTAGACACCAATTCTGAGCTCTGTAAGCATGAACTGTTAATATTTGAAAGCACAGTCGCGTGAAAAGGCCACCGGACGTACCCGGAGTTGTAAATACGACCAGTATTTTCGTCATTTCACAGCTTTCCCCTGGAAACCTCCGTGATTGAATACGACAGTAAATGTAGTAAGAATCTATTTAGGTGTACTTGAGGTGTTTCTTACACGTTCTTAATCATTTCTGGGAACTATCATTGTGTATTTTAACAGTTTTACCAAAATTAGACAGTTTGATTAGACGTATTTACCGGAATGGTCACCATTTTAACTGATTCACACAAATAAAACGCCAAAGCCAATCCTCCTTAATTGTAAACAGAAACACTATTCTCATCATTCCAAGGCTTTAGACACCAATTCTGAGCTCTGTAAGCATGAACTCTAAATATTTGAAAGCACAGTCCCGTGAAAACAACACCGGAAGTACCCGGAGTTTTAAATATTACCAGTATTTTCGTCATTTCACACTTTTACCAAAATTCTGAGCTCTGTAAGCATGAACTCTTAATATTTGAAAGCACAATCCCCTGAAGACGCCACCGGAAGTACCCGGAGTTGTGAATATTACCAGTATTTTCGTCCTTTCACAGCTTTCCAGCGGAAACCTTCGTGATTGAATACGACAGTAAATGTAGTAAGAATCTATTTACATGAACTTGAGGTGTTTCTTACACGTTCTTAATCATTTCTGGGAACTATCATTGTGTATTTTAACAGTTTTACCAAAATTAGACAATTTGCTGAGACGTATTTACCGGAATCGTCACCATTTTAACTGATTCACACAAATAAAACGCCAAAGCCAATCCTCCTTAATTGTAAACATAAACACTATTCTCGTCATTCCAAGGCTTTAGAAACCAATTCTGAGCTCTGTAAGCATGAACTCTTAATATTTGAAAGCACAGTCCCGTGAAAACGCCACCGGAAGTACCCGGAGTTGTAAATATTACCAGTATTTTCGTCATTTCACACTTTTACCAAAATTCTGAGCTCTGTAAGCATGAACTCTTAATATTTGAAAGCACAATCCCGTGAAGACGCCACCGGAAGTACCTGTAGTTGTAAATATTACCAGTATTTTCGTCCTTTCACAGCTTTCGAGCGGAAACCTCCGTGATTGAATACGACAGTAAATGTAGTAAGAAACTATTTACGTGTACTTGAGGTGTTTCTTACATGTTTTTAATCATTTCTGGGAACTATCATTGTGTATTTTAACAGTTTTACCAAAATTAGACAGTTTGCTGAGAAGTATTTACCGGAATGGTCACCATTTTAACTGATTCACACAAATAAAACGCCAAAGCCAATACTCCTTAATTGTAAACAGAAACACTATTCTCGTCATTCCAAGGCTTTAGACACCAATTCTGAGCTCTGTAAGCATGAACTGTTAATATTTGAAAGCACAGTCGCGTGAAAAGGCCACCGGACGTACCCGGAGTTGTAAATACGACCAGTATTTTCGTCATTTCACAGCTTTCCCCTGGAAACCTCCGTGATTGAATACGACAGTAAATGTAGTAAGAATCTATTTAGGTGTACTTGAGGTGTTTCTTACACGTTCTTAATCATTTCTGGGAACTATCATTGTGTATTTTAACAGTTTTACCAAAATTAGACAGTTTGATTAGACGTATTTACCGGAATGGTCACCATTTTAACTGATTCACACAAATAAAACGCCAAAGCCAATCCTCCTTAATTGTAAACAGAAACACTATTCTCGTCATTCCAAGGCTTTAGACACCAATTCTGAGCTCTGTAAGCATGAACTCTTAATATTTGAAAGCACAGTCCCGTGAAAACAACACCGGAAGTACCCGGAGTTTTAAATATTACCAGTATTTTCGTCATTTCACACTTTTACCAAAATTCTGAGCTCTGTAAGCATGAACTCTTAATATTTGAAAGCACAATCCCCTGAAGACGCCACCGGAAGTACCCGGAGTTGTGAATATTACCAGTATTTTCGTCCTTTCACAGCTTTCCAGCGGAAACCTTCGTGATTGAATACGACAGTAAATGTAGTAAGAATCTATTTACATGAACTTGAGGTGTTTCTTACACGTTCTTAATCATTTCTGGGAACTATCATTGTGTATTTTAACAGTTTTACCAAAATTAGACAATTTGCTGAGACGTATTTACCGGAATCGTCACCATTTTAACTGATTCACACAAATAAAACGCCAAAGCCAATCCTCCTTAATTGTAAACATAAACACTATTCTCGTCATTCCAAGGCTTTAGAAACCAATACTGAGCTCTGTAAGCATGAACTCTTAATATTTAAAAGCACAGTCCCGTGAAAACGCCACCGGAAGTACCCGGAGTTGTAAATGTTACCAGTATTTTCGTCATTTCACACTGTTACCAAAATTCTAAGCTCTGTAAGAATGAACTCTTAATATTTGAAAGCACAATCCTGTGAAGACACCACCGGAAGTACCCGGAGTTGTAAATATTACCAGTGTTTTCATCCTTTCACAGCTTTCCAGCGGAAACCTCCATGATTGAATACGACAGTAAATGTAGTAAGAATCTATTTACGTGTACTTGAGGTGTTTCTTACACGTTTTTAATCATTTCTGGCAACAATCATTCTGTATCTTCACAGTTTTACCAAAATTAGACAGTTTGCTCAGACGTATTTACCGGAATCGTCACCATTTTAACTGATTCACACAAATAAAACGCCAAAGCCAATCCTCCTTAATTGTAAACAGAAACACTATTCTCGTCATTCCAAGGCTTTAGACACCAATTCTGAGCTCGGTAAACATGAACTCTTAATATTTGAAAGCACAGTCGCGAGAAAACGCCACCGGAAGTACCCGGAGTTGTAAAATACGACCATTATTTTCATAATTGCAAGCTTTCCCCTGGAAACCTCCGTGATTGAATACGACAGTAAATGTAGTAAGAATATATTTACGTGTACTTGAGGTGTTTCTTACACGTTTTTAATCATTTATGGCAACTATCATTGTGTATTTTAACAGTTTTACCAAAATTAGACAGTTTGCTCAGACGTATTTACCGGAATCGTCACCATTTTAACTGATTCACACAAATAAAACGCCAAAGCCAATCCTCCTTAATTGTAAACATAAACACTATTCTCGTCATTCCAAGGCTTTAGAAACCAATTCTGAGCTCTGTAAGCATGAACTCTTAATATTTGAAAGCACAGTCCCGTGAAAACGCCACCGGAAGTACCCGGAGTTGTAAATATTACCAGTATTTTCGTCATTTCACACTTTTACCAAAATTCTGAGCTCTGTAAGCATGAACTCTTAATATTTGAAAGCACAATCCCGTGAAGACGCCACCGGAAGTACCTGTAGTTGTAAATATTACCAGTATTTTCGTCCTTTCACAGCTTTCCACCGGAAACCTCCGTGATTGAATACGACAGTAAATGTAGTAAGAAACTATTTACGTGTACTTGAGGTGTTTCTTACATGTTTTTAATCATTTCTGGGAACTATCATTGTGTATTTTAACAGTTTTACCAAAATTAGACAGTTTGCTGAGAAGTATTTACCGGAATGGTCACCATTTTAACTGATTCACACAAATAAAACGCCAAAGCCAATACTCCTTAATTGTAAACAGAAACACTATTCTCGTCATTCCAAGGCTTTAGACACCAATTCTGAGCTCTGTAAGCATGAACTGTTAATATTTGAAAGCACAGTCGCGTGAAAAGGCCACCGGACGTACCCGGAGTTGTAAATACGACCAGTATTTTCGTCATTTCACAGCTTTCCCCTGGAAACCTCCGTGATTGAATACGACAGTAAATGTAGTAAGAATCTATTTAGGTGTACTTGAGGTGTTTCTTACACGTTCTTAATCATTTCTGGGAACTATCATTGTGTATTTTAACAGTTTTACCAAAATTAGACAGTTTGATTAGACGTATTTACCGGAATGGTCACCATTTTAACTGATTCACACAAATAAAACGCCAAAGCCAATCCTCCTTAATTGTAAACAGAAACACTATTCTCGTCATTCCAAGGCTTTAGACACCAATTCTGAGCTCTGTAAGCATGAACTCTTAATATTTGAAAGCACAGTCCCGTGAAAACAACACCGGAAGTACCCGGAGTTTTAAATATTACCAGTATTTTCGTCATTTCACACTTTTACCAAAATTCTGAGCTCTGTAAGCATGAACTCTTAATATTTGAAAGCACAATCCCCTGAAGACGCCACCGGAAGTACCCGGAGTTGTGAATATTACCAGTATTTTCGTCCTTTCACAGCTTTCCAGCGGAAACCTTCGTGATTGAATACGACAGTAAATGTAGTAAGAATCTATTTACATGAACTTGAGGTGTTTCTTACACGTTCTTAATCATTTCTGGGAACTATCATTGTGTATTTTAACAGTTTTACCAAAATTAGACAATTTGCTGAGACGTATTTACCGGAATCGTCACCATTTTAACTGATTCACACAAATAAAACGCCAAAGCCAATCCTCCTTAATTGTAAACATAAACACTATTCTCGTCATTCCAAGGCTTTAGAAACCAATACTGAGCTCTGTAAGCATGAACTCTTAATATTTAAAAGCACAGTCCCGTGAAAAAGCCACCGGAAGTACCCGGAGTTGTAAATGTTACCAGTATTTTCGTCATTTCACACTGTTACCAAAATTCTAAGCTCTGTAAGAATGAACTCTTAATATTTGAAAGCACAATCCTGTGAAGACACCACCGGAAGTACCCGGAGTTGTAAATATTACCAGTGTTTTCATCCTTTCACAGCTTTCCAGCGGAAACCTCCATGATTGAATACGACAGTAAATGTAGTAAGAATCTATTTACGTGTACTTGAGGTGTTTCTTACACGTTTTTAATCATTTCTGGCAACAATCATTCTGTATCTTCACAGTTTTACCAAAATTAGACAGTTTGCTCAGACGTATTTACCGGAATCGTCACCATTTTAACTGATTCACACAAATAAAACGCCAAAGCCAATCCTCCTTAATTGTAAACAGAAACACTATTCTCGTCATTCCAAGGCTTTAGACACCAATTCTGAGCTCGGTAAACATGAACTCTTAATATTTGAAAGCACAGTCGCGAGAAAACGCCACCGGAAGTACCCGGAGTTGTAAATACGACCATTATTTTCATAATTTCAAGCTTTCCCCTGGAAACCTCCGTGATTGAATACGACAGTAAATGTAGTAAGAATATATTTACGTGTACTTGAGGTGTTTCTTACACGTTTTTAATCATTTATGGCAACTATCATTGTGTATTTTAACAGTTTTACCAAAATTAGACAGTTTGCTCAGACGTATTTACCGGAATCGTCACCATTTTAACTGATTCACACAAATAAAACGCCAAAGCCAATCCTCCTTAATTGTAAACATAAACACTATTCTCGTCATTCCAAGGCTTTAGAAACCAATTCTGAGCTCTGTAAGCATGAACTCTTAATATTTGAAAGCACAGTCCCGTGAAAACGCCACCGGAAGTACCCGGAGTTGTAAATATTACCAGTATTTTCGTCATTTCACACTTTTACCAAAATTCTGAGCTCTGTAAGCATGAACTCTTAATATTTGAAAGCACAATCCCGTGAAGACGCCACCGGAAGTACCTGTAGTTGTAAATATTACCAGTATTTTCGTCCTTTCACAGCTTTCCACCGGAAACCTCCGTGATTGAATACGACAGTAAATGTAGTAAGAAACTATTTACGTGTACTTGAGGTGTTTCTTACATGTTTTTAATCATTTCTGGGAACTATCATTGTGTATTTTAACAGTTTTACCAAAATTAGACAGTTTGCTGAGAAGTATTTACCGGAATGGTCACCATTTTAACTGATTCACACAAATAAAACGCCAAAGCCAATACTCCTTAATTGTAAACAGAAACACTATTCTCGTCATTCCAAGGCTTTAGACACCAATTCTGAGCTCTGTAAGCATGAACTGTTAATATTTGAAAGCACAGTCGCGTGAAAAGGCCACCGGACGTACCCGGAGTTGTAAATACGACCAGTATTTTCGTCATTTCACAGCTTTCCCCTGGAAACCTCCGTGATTGAATACGACAGTAAATGTAGTAAGAATCTATTTAGGTGTACTTGAGGTGTTTCTTACACGTTCTTAATCATTTCTGGGAACTATCATTGTGTATTTTAACAGTTTTACCAAAATTAGACAGTTTGATTAGACGTATTTACCGGAATGGTCACCATTTTAACTGATTCACACAAATAAAACGCCAAAGCCAATCCTCCTTAATTGTAAACAGAAACACTATTCTCGTCATTCCAAGGCTTTAGACACCAATTCTGAGCTCTGTAAGCATGAACTCTTAATATTTGAAAGCACAGTCCCGTGAAAACAACACCGGAAGTACCCGGAGTTTTAAATATTACCAGTATTTTCGTCATTTCACACTTTTACCAAAATTCTGAGCTCTGTAAGCATGAACTCTTAATATTTGAAAGCACAATCCCCTGAAGACGCCACCGGAAGTACCCGGAGTTGTGAATATTACCAGTATTTTCGTCCTTTCACAGCTTTCCAGCGGAAACCTTCGTGATTGAATACGACAGTAAATGTAGTAAGAATCTATTTACATGAACTTGAGGTGTTTCTTACACGTTCTTAATCATTTCTGGGAACTATCATTGTGTATTTTAACAGTTTTACCAAAATTAGACAATTTGCTGAGACGTATTTACCGGAATCGTCACCATTTTAACTGATTCACACAAATAAAACGCCAAAGCCAATCCTCCTTAATTGTAAACATAAACACTATTCTCGTCATTCCAAGGCTTTAGAAACCAATACTGAGCTCTGTAAGCATGAACTCTTAATATTTAAAAGCACAGTCCCGTGAAAACGCCACCGGAAGTACCCGGAGTTGTAAATGTTACCAGTATTTTCGTCATTTCACACTGTTACCAAAATTCTAAGCTCTGTAAGAATGAACTCTTAATATTTGAAAGCACAATCCTGTGAAGACACCACCGGAAGTACCCGGAGTTGTAAATATTACCAGTGTTTTCATCCTTTCACAGCTTTCCAGCGGAAACCTCCATGATTGAATACGACAGTAAATGTAGTAAGAATCTATTTACGTGTACTTGAGGTGTTTCTTACACGTTTTTAATCATTTCTGGCAACAATCATTCTGTATCTTCACAGTTTTACCAAAATTAGACAGTTTGCTCAGACGTATTTACCGGAATCGTCACCATTTTAACTGATTCACACAAATAAAACGCCAAAGCCAATCCTCCTTAATTGTAAACAGAAACACTATTCTCGTCATTCCAAGGCTTTAGACACCGATTCTGAGCTCGGTAAACATGAACTCTTAATATTTGAAAGCACAGTCGCGAGAAAACGCCACCGGAAGTACCCGGAGTTGTAAATACGACCATTATTTTCATAATTTCAAGCTTTCCCCTGGAAACCTCCGTGATTGAATACGACAGTAAATGTAGTAAGAATATATTTACGTGTACTTGAGGTGTTTCTTACACGTTTTTAATCATTTATGGCAACTATCATTGTGTATTTTAACAGTTTTACCAAAATTAGACAGTTTGCTCAGACGTATTTACCGGAATCGTCACCATTTTAACTGATTCACACAAATAAAACGCCAAAGCCAATCCTCCTTAATTGTAAACATAAACACTATTCTCGTCATTCCAAGGCTTTAGAAACCAATTCTGAGCTCTGTAAGCATGAACTCTTAATATTTGAAAGCACAGTCCCGTGAAAACGCCACCGGAAGTACCCGGAGTTGTAAATATTACCAGTATTTTCGTCATTTCACACTTTTACCAAAATTCTGAGCTCTGTAAGCATGAACTCTTAATATTTGAAAGCACAATCCCGTGAAGACGCCACCGGAAGTACCCGGAGTTGTAAATATTACCAGTGTTTTCATCCTTTCACAGCTTTCCAGCGGAAACCTCCATGATTGAATACGACAGTAAATGTAGTAAGAATCTATTTACGTGTACTTGAGGTGTTTCTTACACGTTTTTAATCATTTCTGGCAACAATCATTCTGTATCTTCACAGTTTTACCAAAATTAGACAGTTTGCTCAGACGTATTTACCGGAATCGTCACCATTTTAACTGATTCACACAAATAAAACGCCAAAGCCAATCCTCCTTAATTGTAAACAGAAACACTATTCTCGTCATTCCAAGGCTTTAGACACCAATTCTGAGCTCGGTAAACATGAACTCTTAATATTTGAAAGCACAGTCGCGAGAAAACGCCACCGGAAGTACCCGGAGTTGTAAATACGACCATTATTTTCATAATTTCAAGCTTTCCCCTGGAAACCTCCGTGATTGAATACGACAGTAAATGTAGTAAGAATATATTTACGTGTACTTGAGGTGTTTCTTACATGTTTTTAATCATTTCTGGGAACTATCATTGTGTATTTTAACAGTTTTACCAAAATTAGACAGTTTGCTGAGAAGTATTTACCGGAATGGTCACCATTTTAACTGATTCACACAAATAAAACGCCAAAGCCAATACTCCTTAATTGTAAACAGAAACACTATTCTCGTCATTCCAAGGCTTTAGACACCAATTCTGAGCTCTGTAAGCATGAACTGTTAATATTTGAAAGCACAGTCGCGTGAAAAGGCCACCGGACGTACCCGGAGTTGTAAATACGACCAGTATTTTCGTCATTTCACAGCTTTCCCCTGGAAACCTCCGTGATTGAATACGACAGTAAATGTAGTAAGAATCTATTTAGGTGTACTTGAGGTGTTTCTTACACGTTCTTAATCATTTCTGGGAACTATCATTGTGTATTTTAACAGTTTTACCAAAATTAGACAGTTTGATTAGACGTATTTACCGGAATGGTCACCATTTTAACTGATTCACACAAATAAAACGCCAAAGCCAATCCTCCTTAATTGTAAACAGAAACACTATTCTCGTCATTCCAAGGCTTTAGACACCAATTCTGAGCTCTGTAAGCATGAACTCTTAATATTTGAAAGCACAGTCCCGTGAAAACAACACCGGAAGTACCCGGAGTTTTAAATATTACCAGTATTTTCGTCATTTCACACTTTTACCAAAATTCTGAGCTCTGTAAGCATGAACTGTTAATATTTGAAAGCACAGTCGCGTGAAAAGGCCACCGGACGTACCCGGAGTTGTAAATACGACCAGTATTTTCGTCATTTCACAGCTTTCCCCTGGAAACCTCCGTGATTGAATACGACAGTAAATGTAGTAAGAATCTATTTAGGTGTACTTGAGGTGTTTCTAACACGTTCTTAATCATTTCTGGGAACTATCATTGTGTATTTTAACAGTTTTACCAAAATTAGACAGTTTGATTAGACGTATTTACCGGAATGGTCACCATTTTAACTGATTCACACAAATAAAACGCCAAAGCCAATCCTCCTTAATTGTAAACAGAAACACTATTCTCATCATTCCAAGGCTTTAGACACCAATTCTGAGCTCTGTAAGCATGAACTCTTAATATTTGAAAGCACAGTCCCGTGAAAACAACACCGGAAGTACCCGGAGTTTTAAATATTACCAGTATTTTCGTCATTTCACACTTTTACCAAAATTCTGAGCTCTGTAAGCATGAACTCTTAATATTTGAAAGCACAATCCCCTGAAGACGCCACCGGAAGTACCCGGAGTTGTGAATATTACCAGTATTTTCGTCCTTTCACAGCTTTCCAGCGGAAACCTTCGTGATTGAATACGACAGTAAATGTAGTAAGAATCTATTTACATGAACTTGAGGTGTTTCTTACACGTTCTTAATCATTTCTGGGAACTATCATTGTGTATTTTAACAGTTTTACCAAAATTAGACAATTTGCTGAGACGTATTTACCGGAATCGTCACCATTTTAACTGATTCACACAAATAAAACGCCAAAGCCAATCCTCCTTAATTGTAAACATAAACACTATTCTCGTCATTCCAAGGCTTTAGAAACCAATACTGAGCTCTGTAAGCATGAACTCTTAATATTTAAAAGCACAGTCCCGTGAAAACGCCACCGGAAGTACCCGGAGTTGTAAATGTTACCAGTATTTTCGTCATTTCACACTGTTACCAAAATTCTAAGCTCTGTAAGAATGAACTCTTAATATTTGAAAGCACAATCCTGTGAAGACACCACCGGAAGTACCCGGAGTTGTAAATATTACCAGTGTTTTCATCCTTTCACAGCTTTCCAGCGGAAACCTCCATGATTGAATACGACAGTAAATGTAGTAAGAATCTATTTACGTGTACTTGAGGTGTTTCTTACACGTTTTTAATCATTTCTGGCAACAATCATTCTGTATCTTCACAGTTTTACCAAAATTAGACAGTTTGCTCAGACGTATTTACCGGAATCGTCACCATTTTAACTGATTCACACAAATAAAACGCCAAAGCCAATCCTCCTTAATTGTAAACAGAAACACTATTCTCGTCATTCCAAGGCTTTAGACACCAATTCTGAGCTCGGTAAACATGAACTCTTAATATTTGAAAGCACAGTCGCGAGAAAACGCCACCGGAAGTACCCGGAGTTGTAAATACGACCATTATTTTCATAATTTCAAGCTTTCCCCTGGAAACCTCCGTGATTGAATACGGCAGTAAATGTAGTAAGAATATATTTACGTGTACTTGAGGTGTTTCTTACACGTTTTTAATCATTTATGGCAACTATCATTGTGTATTTTAACAGTTTTACCAAAATTAGACAGTTTGCTCAGACGTATTTACCGGAATCGTCACCATTTTAACTGATTCACACAAATAAAACGCCAAAGCCAATACTCCTTAATTGTAAACAGAAACACTATTCTCGTCATTCCAAGGCTTTAGACACCAATTCTGAGCTCTGTAAGCATGAACTGTTAATATTTGAAAGCACAGTCGCGTGAAAAGGCCACCGGACGTACCCGGAGTTGTAAATACGACCAGTATTTTCGTCATTTCACAGCTTTCCCCTGGAAACCTCCGTGATTGAATACGACAGTAAATGTAGTAAGAATCTATTTAGGTGTACTTGAGGTGTTTCTTACACGTTCTTAATCATTTCTGGGAACTATCATTGTGTATTTTAACAGTTTTACCAAAATTAGACAGTTTGATTAGACGTATTTACCAGAATGGTCACCATTTTAACTGATTCACACAAATAAAACGCCAAAGCCAATCCTCCTTAATTGTAAACAGAAACACTATTCTCGTCATTCCAAGGCTTTAGACACCAATTCTGAGCTCTGTAAGCATGAACTCTTAATATTTGAAAGCACAGTCCCGTGAAAACAACACCGGAAGTACCCGGAGTTTTAAATATTACCAGTATTTTCGTCATTTCACACTTTTACCAAAATTCTGAGCTCTGTAAGCATGAACTCTTAATATTTGAAAGCACAATCCCCTGAAGACGCCACCGGAAGTACCCGGAGTTGTGAATATTACCAGTATTTTCGTCCTTTCACAGCTTTCCAGCGGAAACCTTCGTGATTGAATACGACAGTAAATGTAGTAAGAATCTATTTACATGAACTTGAGGTGTTTCTTACACGTTCTTAATCATTTCTGGGAACTATCATTGTGTATTTTAACAGTTTTACCAAAATTAGACAATTTGCTGAGACGTATTTACCGGAATCGTCACCATTTTAACTGATTCACACAAATAAAACGCCAAAGCCAATCCTCCTTAATTGTAAACATAAACACTATTCTCGTCATTCCAAGGCTTTAGAAACCAATACTGAGCTCTGTAAGCATGAACTCTTAATATTTAAAAGCACAGTCCCGTGAAAACGCCACCGGAA
This sequence comes from Myotis daubentonii, assembly GCF_963259705.1. NCBI lineage: Eukaryota > Metazoa > Chordata > Mammalia > Chiroptera > Vespertilionidae > Myotis > Myotis daubentonii. The sequence goes on from NC_081848.1 coordinate 358,585, forward strand.
GTACCCGGAGTTGTAAATGTTACCAGTATTTTCGTCATTTCACACTGTTACCAAAATTCTAAGCTCTGTAAGAATGAACTCTTAATATTTGAAAGCACAATCCTGTGAAGACACCACCGGAAGTACCCGGAGTTGTAAATATTACCAGTGTTTTCATCCTTTCACAGCTTTCCAGCGGAAACCTCCATGATTGAATACGACAGTAAATGTAGTAAGAATCTATTTACGTGTACTTGAGGTGTTTCTTACACGTTTTTAATCATTTCTGGCAACAATCATTCTGTATCTTCACAGTTTTACCAAAATTAGACAGTTTGCTCAGACGTATTTACCGGAATCGTCACCATTTTAACTGATTCACACAAATAAAACGCCAAAGCCAATCCTCCTTAATTGTAAACAGAAACACTATTCTCGTCATTCCAAGGCTTTAGACACCGATTCTGAGCTCGGTAAACATGAACTCTTAATATTTGAAAGCACAGTCGCGAGAAAACGCCACCGGAAGTACCCGGAGTTGTAAATACGACCATTATTTTCATAATTTCAAGCTTTCCCCTGGAAACCTCCGTGATTGAATACGACAGTAAATGTAGTAAGAATATATTTACGTGTACTTGAGGTGTTTCTTACACGTTTTTAATCATTTATGGCAACTATCATTGTGTATTTTAACAGTTTTACCAAAATTAGACAGTTTGCTCAGACGTATTTACCGGAATCGTCACCATTTTAACTGATTCACACAAATAAAACGCCAAAGCCAATCCTCCTTAATTGTAAACATAAACACTATTCTCGTCATTCCAAGGCTTTAGAAACCAATTCTGAGCTCTGTAAGCATGAACTCTTAATATTTGAAAGCACAGTCCCGTGAAAACGCCACCGGAAGTACCCGGAGTTGTAAATATTACCAGTATTTTCGTCATTTCACACTTTTACCAAAATTCTGAGCTCTGTAAGCATGAACTCTTAATATTTGAAAGCACAATCCCGTGAAGACGCCACCGGAAGTACCCGGAGTTGTAAATATTACCAGTGTTTTCATCCTTTCACAGCTTTCCAGCGGAAACCTCCATGATTGAATACGACAGTAAATGTAGTAAGAATCTATTTACGTGTACTTGAGGTGTTTCTTACACGTTTTTAATCATTTCTGGCAACAATCATTCTGTATCTTCACAGTTTTACCAAAATTAGACAGTTTGCTCAGACGTATTTACCGGAATCGTCACCATTTTAACTGATTCACACAAATAAAACGCCAAAGCCAATCCTCCTTAATTGTAAACAGAAACACTATTCTCGTCATTCCAAGGCTTTAGACACCAATTCTGAGCTCGGTAAACATGAACTCTTAATATTTGAAAGCACAGTCGCGAGAAAACGCCACCGGAAGTACCCGGAGTTGTAAATACGACCATTATTTTCATAATTTCAAGCTTTCCCCTGGAAACCTCCGTGATTGAATACGACAGTAAATGTAGTAAGAATATATTTACGTGTACTTGAGGTGTTTCTTACATGTTTTTAATCATTTCTGGGAACTATCATTGTGTATTTTAACAGTTTTACCAAAATTAGACAGTTTGCTGAGAAGTATTTACCGGAATGGTCACCATTTTAACTGATTCACACAAATAAAACGCCAAAGCCAATACTCCTTAATTGTAAACAGAAACACTATTCTCGTCATTCCAAGGCTTTAGACACCAATTCTGAGCTCTGTAAGCATGAACTGTTAATATTTGAAAGCACAGTCGCGTGAAAAGGCCACCGGACGTACCCGGAGTTGTAAATACGACCAGTATTTTCGTCATTTCACAGCTTTCCCCTGGAAACCTCCGTGATTGAATACGACAGTAAATGTAGTAAGAATCTATTTAGGTGTACTTGAGGTGTTTCTTACACGTTCTTAATCATTTCTGGGAACTATCATTGTGTATTTTAACAGTTTTACCAAAATTAGACAGTTTGATTAGACGTATTTACCGGAATGGTCACCATTTTAACTGATTCACACAAATAAAACGCCAAAGCCAATCCTCCTTAATTGTAAACAGAAACACTATTCTCGTCATTCCAAGGCTTTAGACACCAATTCTGAGCTCTGTAAGCATGAACTCTTAATATTTGAAAGCACAGTCCCGTGAAAACAACACCGGAAGTACCCGGAGTTTTAAATATTACCAGTATTTTCGTCATTTCACACTTTTACCAAAATTCTGAGCTCTGTAAGCATGAACTGTTAATATTTGAAAGCACAGTCGCGTGAAAAGGCCACCGGACGTACCCGGAGTTGTAAATACGACCAGTATTTTCGTCATTTCACAGCTTTCCCCTGGAAACCTCCGTGATTGAATACGACAGTAAATGTAGTAAGAATCTATTTAGGTGTACTTGAGGTGTTTCTAACACGTTCTTAATCATTTCTGGGAACTATCATTGTGTATTTTAACAGTTTTACCAAAATTAGACAGTTTGATTAGACGTATTTACCGGAATGGTCACCATTTTAACTGATTCACACAAATAAAACGCCAAAGCCAATCCTCCTTAATTGTAAACAGAAACACTATTCTCATCATTCCAAGGCTTTAGACACCAATTCTGAGCTCTGTAAGCATGAACTCTTAATATTTGAAAGCACAGTCCCGTGAAAACAACACCGGAAGTACCCGGAGTTTTAAATATTACCAGTATTTTCGTCATTTCACACTTTTACCAAAATTCTGAGCTCTGTAAGCATGAACTCTTAATATTTGAAAGCACAATCCCCTGAAGACGCCACCGGAAGTACCCGGAGTTGTGAATATTACCAGTATTTTCGTCCTTTCACAGCTTTCCAGCGGAAACCTTCGTGATTGAATACGACAGTAAATGTAGTAAGAATCTATTTACATGAACTTGAGGTGTTTCTTACACGTTCTTAATCATTTCTGGGAACTATCATTGTGTATTTTAACAGTTTTACCAAAATTAGACAATTTGCTGAGACGTATTTACCGGAATCGTCACCATTTTAACTGATTCACACAAATAAAACGCCAAAGCCAATCCTCCTTAATTGTAAACATAAACACTATTCTCGTCATTCCAAGGCTTTAGAAACCAATACTGAGCTCTGTAAGCATGAACTCTTAATATTTAAAAGCACAGTCCCGTGAAAACGCCACCGGAAGTACCCGGAGTTGTAAATGTTACCAGTATTTTCGTCATTTCACACTGTTACCAAAATTCTAAGCTCTGTAAGAATGAACTCTTAATATTTGAAAGCACAATCCTGTGAAGACACCACCGGAAGTACCCGGAGTTGTAAATATTACCAGTGTTTTCATCCTTTCACAGCTTTCCAGCGGAAACCTCCATGATTGAATACGACAGTAAATGTAGTAAGAATCTATTTACGTGTACTTGAGGTGTTTCTTACACGTTTTTAATCATTTCTGGCAACAATCATTCTGTATCTTCACAGTTTTACCAAAATTAGACAGTTTGCTCAGACGTATTTACCGGAATCGTCACCATTTTAACTGATTCACACAAATAAAACGCCAAAGCCAATCCTCCTTAATTGTAAACAGAAACACTATTCTCGTCATTCCAAGGCTTTAGACACCAATTCTGAGCTCGGTAAACATGAACTCTTAATATTTGAAAGCACAGTCGCGAGAAAACGCCACCGGAAGTACCCGGAGTTGTAAATACGACCATTATTTTCATAATTTCAAGCTTTCCCCTGGAAACCTCCGTGATTGAATACGGCAGTAAATGTAGTAAGAATATATTTACGTGTACTTGAGGTGTTTCTTACACGTTTTTAATCATTTATGGCAACTATCATTGTGTATTTTAACAGTTTTACCAAAATTAGACAGTTTGCTCAGACGTATTTACCGGAATCGTCACCATTTTAACTGATTCACACAAATAAAACGCCAAAGCCAATCCTCCTTAATTGTAAACATAAACACTATTCTCGTCATTCCAAGGCTTTAGAAACCAATTCTGAGCTCTGTAAGGATGAACTCTTAATATTTGAAAGCACAGTCCCGTGAAAACGCCACCGGAAGTACCCGGAGTTGTAAATATTACCAGTATTTTCGTCATTTCACACTTTTACCAAAATTCTGAGCTCTGTAAGCATGAACTCTTAATATTTGAAAGCACAATCCCGTGAAGACGCCACCGGAAGTACCTGTAGTTGTAAATATTACCAGTATTTTCGTCCTTTCACAGCTTTCCACCGGAAACCTCCGTGATTGAATACGACAGTAAATGTAGTAAGAAACTATTTACGTGTACTTGAGGTGTTTCTTACATGTTTTTAATCATTTCTGGGAACTATCATTGTGTATTTTAACAGTTTTACCAAAATTAGACAGTTTGCTGAGAAGTATTTACCGGAATGGTCACCATTTTAACTGATTCACACAAATAAAACGCCAAAGCCAATACTCCTTAATTGTAAACAGAAACACTATTCTCGTCATTCCAAGGCTTTAGACACCAATTCTGAGCTCTGTAAGCATGAACTGTTAATATTTGAAAGCACAGTCGCGTGAAAAGGCCACCGGACGTACCCGGAGTTGTAAATACGACCAGTATTTTCGTCATTTCACAGCTTTCCCCTGGAAACCTCCGTGATTGAATACGACAGTAAATGTAGTAAGAATCTATTTAGGTGTACTTGAGGTGTTTCTTACACGTTCTTAATCATTTCTGGGAACTATCATTGTGTATTTTAACAGTTTTACCAAAATTAGACAGTTTGATTAGACGTATTTACCAGAATGGTCACCATTTTAACTGATTCACACAAATAAAACGCCAAAGCCAATCCTCCTTAATTGTAAACAGAAACACTATTCTCGTCATTCCAAGGCTTTAGACACCAATTCTGAGCTCTGTAAGCATGAACTCTTAATATTTGAAAGCACAGTCCCGTGAAAACAACACCGGAAGTACCCGGAGTTTTAAATATTACCAGTATTTTCGTCATTTCACACTTTTACCAAAATTCTGAGCTCTGTAAGCATGAACTCTTAATATTTGAAAGCACAATCCCCTGAAGACGCCACCGGAAGTACCCGGAGTTGTGAATATTACCAGTATTTTCGTCCTTTCACAGCTTTCCAGCGGAAACCTTCGTGATTGAATACGACAGTAAATGTAGTAAGAATCTATTTACATGAACTTGAGGTGTTTCTTACACGTTCTTAATCATTTCTGGGAACTATCATTGTGTATTTTAACAGTTTTACCAAAATTAGACAATTTGCTGAGACGTATTTACCGGAATCGTCACCATTTTAACTGATTCACACAAATAAAACGCCAAAGCCAATCCTCCTTAATTGTAAACATAAACACTATTCTCGTCATTCCAAGGCTTTAGAAACCAATACTGAGCTCTGTAAGCATGAACTCTTAATATTTAAAAGCACAGTCCCGTGAAAACGCCACCGGAAGTACCCGGAGTTGTAAATGTTACCAGTATTTTCGTCATTTCACACTGTTACCAAAATTCTAAGCTCTGTAAGAATGAACTCTTAATATTTGAAAGCACAATCCTGTGAAGACACCACCGGAAGTACCCGGAGTTGTAAATATTACCAGTGTTTTCATCCTTTCACAGCTTTCCAGCGGAAACCTCCATGATTGAATACGACAGTAAATGTAGTAAGAATCTATTTACGTGTACTTGAGGTGTTTCTTACACGTTTTTAATCATTTCTGGCAACAATCATTCTGTATCTTCACAGTTTTACCAAAATTAGACAGTTTGCTCAGACGTATTTACCGGAATCGTCACCATTTTAACTGATTCACACAAATAAAACGCCAAAGCCAATCCTCCTTAATTGTAAACAGAAACACTATTCTCGTCATTCCAAGGCTTTAGACACCGATTCTGAGCTCGGTAAACATGAACTCTTAATATTTGAAAGCACAGTCGCGAGAAAACGCCACCGGAAGTACCCGGAGTTGTAAATACGACCATTATTTTCATAATTTCAAGCTTTCCCCTGGAAACCTCCGTGATTGAATACGACAGTAAATGTAGTAAGAATATATTTACGTGTACTTGAGGTGTTTCTTACACGTTTTTAATCATTTATGGCAACTATCATTGTGTATTTTAACAGTTTTACCAAAATTAGACAGTTTGCTCAGACGTATTTACCGGAATCGTCACCATTTTAACTGATTCACACAAATAAAACGCCAAAGCCAATCCTCCTTAATTGTAAACATAAACACTATTCTCGTCATTCCAAGGCTTTAGAAACCAATTCTGAGCTCTGTAAGCATGAACTCTTAATATTTGAAAGCACAGTCCCGTGAAAACGCCACCGGAAGTACCCGGAGTTGTAAATATTACCAGTATTTTCGTCATTTCACACTTTTACCAAAATTCTGAGCTCTGTAAGCATGAACTCTTAATATTTGAAAGCACAATCCCGTGAAGACGCCACCGGAAGTACCCGGAGTTGTAAATATTACCAGTGTTTTCATCCTTTCACAGCTTTCCAGCGGAAACCTCCATGATTGAATACGACAGTAAATGTAGTAAGAATCTATTTACGTGTACTTGAGGTGTTTCTTACACGTTTTTAATCATTTCTGGCAACAATCATTCTGTATCTTCACAGTTTTACCAAAATTAGACAGTTTGCTCAGACGTATTTACCGGAATCGTCACCATTTTAACTGATTCACACAAATAAAACGCCAAAGCCAATCCTCCTTAATTGTAAACAGAAACACTATTCTCGTCATTCCAAGGCTTTAGACACCAATTCTGAGCTCGGTAAACATGAACTCTTAATATTTGAAAGCACAGTCGCGAGAAAACGCCACCGGAAGTACCCGGAGTTGTAAATACGACCATTATTTTCATAATTTCAAGCTTTCCCCTGGAAACCTCCGTGATTGAATACGACAGTAAATGTAGTAAGAATATATTTACGTGTACTTGAGGTGTTTCTTACACGTTTTTAATCATTTATGGCAACTATCATTGTGTATTTTAACAGTTTTACCAAAATTAGACAGTTTGCTCAGACGTATTTACCGGAATCGTCACCATTTTAACTGATTCACACAAATAAAACGCCAAAGCCAATCCTCCTTAATTGTAAACATAAACACTATTCTCGTCATTCCAAGGCTTTAGAAACCAATTCTGAGCTCTGTAAGCATGAACTCTTAATATTTGAAAGCACAGTCCCGTGAAAACGCCACCGGAAGTACCCAGAGTTGTAAATATTACCAGTATTTTCGTCATTTCACACTTTTACCAAAATTCTGAGCTCTGTAAGCATGAACTCTTAATATTTGAAAGCACAATCCCGTGAAGACGCCACCGGAAGTACCTGTAGTTGTAAATATTACCAGTATTTTCGTCCTTTCACAGCTTTCCACCGGAAACCTCCGTGATTGAATACGACAGTAAATGTAGTAAGAAACTATTTACGTGTACTTGAGGTGTTTCTTACATGTTTTTAATCATTTCTGGGAACTATCATTGTGTATTTTAACAGTTTTACCAAAATTAGACAGTTTGCTGAGAAGTATTTACCGGAATGGTCACCATTTTAACTGATTCACACAAATAAAACGCCAAAGCCAATACTCCTTAATTGTAAACAGAAACACTATTCTCGTCATTCCAAGGCTTTAGACACCAATTCTGAGCTCTGTAAGCATGAACTGTTAATATTTGAAAGCACAGTCGCGTGAAAAGGCCACCGGACGTACCCGGAGTTGTAAATACGACCAGTATTTTCGTCATTTCACAGCTTTCCCCTGGAAACCTCCGTGATTGAATACGACAGTAAATGTAGTAAGAATCTATTTAGGTGTACTTGAGGTGTTTCTTACACGTTCTTAATCATTTCTGGGAACTATCATTGTGTATTTTAACAGTTTTACCAAAATTAGACAGTTTGATTAGACGTATTTACCAGAATGGTCACCATTTTAACTGATTCACACAAATAAAACGCCAAAGCCAATCCTCCTTAATTGTAAACAGAAACACTATTCTCGTCATTCCAAGGCTTTAGACACCAATTCTGAGCTCTGTAAGCATGAACTCTTAATATTTGAAAGCACAGTCCCGTGAAAACAACACCGGAAGTACCCGGAGTTTTAAATATTACCAGTATTTTCGTCATTTCACACTTTTACCAAAATTCTGAGCTCTGTAAGCATGAACTCTTAATATTTGAAAGCACAATCCCCTGAAGACGCCACCGGAAGTACCCGGAGTTGTGAATATTACCAGTATTTTCGTCCTTTCACAGCTTTCCAGCGGAAACCTTCGTGATTGAATACGACAGTAAATGTAGTAAGAATCTATTTACATGAACTTGAGGTGTTTCTTACACGTTCTTAATCATTTCTGGGAACTATCATTGTGTATTTTAACAGTTTTACCAAAATTAGACAATTTGCTGAGACGTATTTACCGGAATCGTCACCATTTTAACTGATTCACACAAATAAAACGCCAAAGCCAATCCTCCTTAATTGTAAACATAAACACTATTCTCGTCATTCCAAGGCTTTAGAAACCAATACTGAGCTCTGTAAGCATGAACTCTTAATATTTAAAAGCACAGTCCCGTGAAAACGCCACCGGAAGTACCCGGAGTTGTAAATGTTACCAGTATTTTCGTCATTTCACACTGTTACCAAAATTCTAAGCTCTGTAAGAATGAACTCTTAATATTTGAAAGCACAATCCTGTGAAGACACCACCGGAAGTACCCGGAGTTGTAAATATTACCAGTGTTTTCATCCTTTCACAGCTTTCCAGCGGAAACCTCCATGATTGAATACGACAGTAAATGTAGTAAGAATCTATTTACGTGTACTTGAGGTGTTTCTTACACGTTTTTAATCATTTCTGGCAACAATCATTCTGTATCTTCACAGTTTTACCAAAATTAGACAGTTTGCTCAGACGTATTTACCGGAATCGTCACCATTTTAACTGATTCACACAAATAAAACGCCAAAGCCAATCCTCCTTAATTGTAAACAGAAACACTATTCTCGTCATTCCAAGGCTTTAGACACCAATTCTGAGCTCGGTAAACATGAACTCTTAATATTTGAAAGCACAGTCGCGAGAAAACGCCACCGGAAGTACCCGGAGTTGTAAATACGACCATTATTTTCATAATTTCAAGCTTTCCCCTGGAAACCTCCGTGATTGAATACGACAGTAAATGTAGTAAGAATATATTTACGTGTACTTGAGGTGTTTCTTACACGTTTTTAATCATTTATGGCAACTATCATTGTGTATTTTAACAGTTTTACCAAAATTAGACAGTTTGCTCAGACGTATTTACCGGAATCGTCACCATTTTAACTGATTCACACAAATAAAACGCCAAAGCCAATCCTCCTTAATTGTAAACATAAACACTATTCTCGTCATTCCAAGGCTTTAGAAACCAATTCTGAGCTCTGTAAGCATGAACTCTTAATATTTGAAAGCACAGTCCCGTGAAAACGCCACCGGAAGTACCCGGAGTTGTAAATATTACCAGTATTTTCGTCATTTCACACTTTTACCAAAATTCTGAGCTCTGTAAGCATGAACTCTTAATATTTGAAAGCACAATCCCGTGAAGACGCCACCGGAAGTACCTGTAGTTGTAAATATTACCAGTATTTTCGTCCTTTCACAGCTTTCCACCGGAAACCTCCGTGATTGAATACGACAGTAAATGTAGTAAGAAACTATTTACGTGTACTTGAGGTGTTTCTTACATGTTTTTAATCATTTCTGGGAACTATCATTGTGTATTTTAACAGTTTTACCAAAATTAGACAGTTTGCTGAGAAGTATTTACCGGAATGGTCACCATTTTAACTGATTCACACAAATAAAACGCCAAAGCCAATACTCCTTAATTGTAAACAGAAACACTATTCTCGTCATTCCAAGGCTTTAGACACCAATTCTGAGCTCTGTAAGCATGAACTGTTAATATTTGAAAGCACAGTCGCGTGAAAAGGCCACCGGACGTACCCGGAGTTGTAAATACGACCAGTATTTTCGTCATTTCACAGCTTTCCCCTGGAAACCTCCGTGATTGAATACGACAGTAAATGTAGTAAGAATCTATTTAGGTGTACTTGAGGTGTTTCTTACACGTTCTTAATCATTTCTGGGAACTATCATTGTGTATTTTAACAGTTTTACCAAAATTAGACAGTTTGATTAGACGTATTTACCGGAATGGTCACCATTTTAACTGATTCACACAAATAAAACGCCAAAGCCAATCCTCCTTAATTGTAAACAGAAACACTATTCTCGTCATTCCAAGGCTTTAGACACCAATTCTGAGCTCTGTAAGCATGAACTCTTAATATTTGAAAGCACAGTCCCGTGAAAACAACACCGGAAGTACCCGGAGTTTTAAATATTACCAGTATTTTCGTCATTTCACACTTTTACCAAAATTCTGAGCTCTGTAAGCATGAACTCTTAATATTTGAAAGCACAATCCCCTGAAGACGCCACCGGAAGTACCCGGAGTTGTGAATATTACCAGTATTTTCGTCCTTTCACAGCTTTCCAGCGGAAACCTTCGTGATTGAATACGACAGTAAATGTAGTAAGAATCTATTTACATGAACTTGAGGTGTTTCTTACACGTTCTTAATCATTTCTGGGAACTATCATTGTGTATTTTAACAGTTTTACCAAAATTAGACAATTTGCTGAGACGTATTTACCGGAATCGTCACCATTTTAACTGATTCACACAAATAAAACGCCAAAGCCAATCCTCCTTAATTGTAAACATAAACACTATTCTCGTCATTCCAAGGCTTTAGAAACCAATACTGAGCTCTGTAAGCATGAACTCTTAATATTTAAAAGCACAGTCCCGTGAAAACGCCACCGGAAGTACCCGGAGTTGTAAATGTTACCAGTATTTTCGTCATTTCACACTGTTACCAAAATTCTAAGCTCTGTAAGAATGAACTCTTAATATTTGAAAGCACAATCCTGTGAAGACACCACCGGAAGTACCCGGAGTTGTAAATATTACCAGTGTTTTCATCCTTTCACAGCTTTCCAGCGGAAACCTCCATGATTGAATACGACAGTAAATGTAGTAAGAATCTATTTACGTGTACTTGAGGTGTTTCTTACACGTTTTTAATCATTTCTGGCAACAATCATTCTGTATCTTCACAGTTTTACCAAAATTAGACAGTTTGCTCAGACGTATTTACCGGAATCGTCACCATTTTAACTGATTCACACAAATAAAACGCCAAAGCCAATCCTCCTTAATTGTAAACAGAAACACTATTCTCGTCATTCCAAGGCTTTAGACACCAATTCTGAGCTCGGTAAACATGAACTCTTAATATTTGAAAGCACAGTCGCGAGAAAACGCCACCGGAAGTACCCGGAGTTGTAAATACGACCATTATTTTCATAATTTCAAGCTTTCCCCTGGAAACCTCCGTGATTGAATACGACAGTAAATGTAGTAAGAATATATTTACGTGTACTTGAGGTGTTTCTTACACGTTTTTAATCATTTATGGCAACTATCATTGTGTATTTTAACAGTTTTACCAAAATTAGACAGTTTGCTCAGACGTATTTACCGGAATCGTCACCATTTTAACTGATTCACACAAATAAAACGCCAAAGCCAATCCTCCTTAATTGTAAACATAAACACTATTCTCGTCATTCCAAGGCTTTAGAAACCAATTCTGAGCTCTGTAAGCATGAACTCTTAATATTTGAAAGCACAGTCCCGTGAAAACGCCACCGGAAGTACCCGGAGTTGTAAATATTACCAGTATTTTCGTCATTTCACACTTTTACCAAAATTCTGAGCTCTGTAAGCATGAACTCTTAATATTTGAAAGCACAATCCCGTGAAGACGCCACCGGAAGTACCTGTAGTTGTAAATATTACCAGTATTTTCGTCCTTTCACAGCTTTCCACCGGAAACCTCCGTGATTGAATACGACAGTAAATGTAGTAAGAAACTATTTACGTGTACTTGAGGTGTTTCTTACATGTTTTTAATCATTTCTGGGAACTATCATTGTGTATTTTAACAGTTTTACCAAAATTAGACAGTTTGCTGAGAAGTATTTACCGGAGTGGTCACCATTTTAACTGATTCACACAAATAAAACGCCAAAGCCAATACTCCTTAATTGTAAACAGAAACACTATTCTCGTCATTCCAAGGCTTTAGACACCAATTCTGAGCTCTGTAAGCATGAACTGTTAATATTTGAAAGCACAGTCGCGTGAAAAGGCCACCGGACGTACCCGGAGTTGTAAATACGACCAGTATTTTCGTCATTTCACAGCTTTCCCCTGGAAACCTCCGTGATTGAATACGACAGTAAATGTAGTAAGAATCTATTTAGGTGTACTTGAGGTGTTTCTTACACGTTCCTAATCATTTCTGGGAACTATCATTGTGTATTTTAACAGTTTTACCAAAATTAGACAGTTTGATTAGACGTATTTACCGGAATGGTCACCATTTTAACTGATTCACACAAATAAAACGCCAAAGCCAATCCTCCTTAATTGTAAACAGAAACACTATTCTCGTCATTCCAAGGCTTTAGACACCAATTCTGAGCTCTGTAAGCATGAACTCTTAATATTTGAAAGCACAGTCCCGTGAAAACAACACCGGAAGTACCCGGAGTTTTAAATATTACCAGTATTTTCGTCATTTCACACTTTTACCAAAATTCTGAGCTCTGTAAGCATGAACTCTTAATATTTGAAAGCACAATCCCCTGAAGACGCCACCGGAAGTACCCGGAGTTGTGAATATTACCAGTATTTTCGTCCTTTCACAGCTTTCCAGCGGAAACCTTCGTGATTGAATACGACAGTAAATGTAGTAAGAATCTATTTACATGAACTTGAGGTGTTTCTTACACGTTCTTAATCATTTCTGGGAACTATCATTGTGTATTTTAACAGTTTTACCAAAATTAGACAATTTGCTGAGACGTATTTACCGGAATCGTCACCATTTTAACTGATACACACAAATAAAACGCCAAAGCCAATCCTCCTTAATTGTAAACATAAACACTATTCTCGTCATTCCAAGGCTTTAGAAACCAATACTGAGCTCTGTAAGCATGAACTCTTAATATTTAAAAGCACAGTCCCGTGAAAACGCCACCGGAAGTACCCGGAGTTGTAAATGTTACCAGTATTTTCGTCATTTCACACTGTTACCAAAATTCTAAGCTCTGTAAGAATGAACTCTTAATATTTGAAAGCACAATCCTGTGAAGACACCACCGGAAGTACCCGGAGTTGTAAATATTACCAGTGTTTTCATCCTTTCACAGCTTTCCAGCGGAAACCTCCATGATTGAATACGACAGTAAATGTAGTAAGAATCTATTTACGTGTACTTGAGGTGTTTCTTACACGTTTTTAATCATTTCTGGCAACAATCATTCTGTATCTTCACAGTTTTACCAAAATTAGACAGTTTGCTCAGACGTATTTACCGGAATCGTCACCATTTTAACTGATTCACACAAATAAAACGCCAAAGCCAATCCTCCTTAATTGTAAACAGAAACACTATTCTCGTCATTCCAAGGCTTTAGACACCAATTCTGAGCTCGGTAAACATGAACTCTTAATATTTGAAAGCACAGTCGCGAGAAAACGCCACCGGAAGTACCCGGAGTTGTAAATACGACCATTATTTTCATAATTTCAAGCTTTCCCCTGGAAACCTCCGTGATTGAATACGACAGTAAATGTAGTAAGAATATATTTACGTGTACTTGAGGTGTTTCTTACACGTTTTTAATCATTTATGGCAACTATCATTGTGTATTTTAACAGTTTTACCAAAATTAGACAGTTTGCTCAGACGTATTTACCGGAATCGTCACCATTTTAACTGATTCACACAAATAAAACGCCAAAGCCAATCCTCCTTAATTGTAAACATAAACACTATTCTCGTCATTCCAAGGCTTTAGAAACCAATTCTGAGCTCTGTAAGCATGAACTCTTAATATTTGAAAGCACAGTCCCGTGAAAACGCCACCGGAAGTACCCGGAGTTGTAAATATTACCAGTATTTTCGTCATTTCACACTTTTACCAAAATTCTGAGCTCTGTAAGCATGAACTCTTAATATTTGAAAGCACAATCCCGTGAAGACGCCACCGGAAGTACCTGTAGTTGTAAATATTACCAGTATTTTCGTCCTTTCACAGCTTTCCACCGGAAACCTCCGTGATTGAATACGACAGTAAATGTAGTAAGAAACTATTTACGTGTACTTGAGGTGTTTCTTACATGTTTTTCATCATTTCTGGGAACTATCATTGTGTATTTTAACAGTTTTACCAAAATTAGACAGTTTGCTGAGAAGTATTTACCGGAATGGTCACCATTTTAACTGATTCACACAAATAAAACGCCAAAGCCAATACTCCTTAATTGTAAACAGAAACACTATTCTCGTCATTCCAAGGCTTTAGACACCAATTCTGAGCTCTGTAAGCATGAACTGTTAATATTTGAAAGCACAGTCGCGTGAAAAGGCCACCGGACGTACCCGGAGTTGTAAATACGACCAGTATTTTCGTCATTTCACAGCTTTCCCCTGGAAACCTCCGTGATTGAATACGACAGTAAATGTAGTAAGAATCTATTTAGGTGTACTTGAGGTGTTTCTTACACGTTCTTAATCATTTCTGGGAACTATCATTGTGTATTTTAACAGTTTTACCAAAATTAGACAGTTTGATTAGACGTATTTACCGGAATGGTCACCATTTTAACTGATTCACACAAATAAAACGCCAAAGCCAATCCTCCTTAATTGTAAACAGAAACACTATTCTCGTCATTCCAAGGCTTTAGACACCAATTCTGAGCTCTGTAAGCATGAACTCTTAATATTTGAAAGCACAGTCCCGTGAAAACAACACCGGAAGTACCCGGAGTTTTAAATATTACCAGTATTTTCGTCATTTCACACTTTTACCAAAATTCTGAGCTCTGTAAGCATGAACTCTTAATATTTGAAAGCACAATCCCCTGAAGACGCCACCGGAAGTACCCGGAGTTGTGAATATTACCAGTATTTTCGTCCTTTCACAGCTTTCCAGCGGAAACCTTCGTGATTGAATACGACAGTAAATGTAGTAAGAATCTATTTACATGAACTTGAGGTGTTTCTTACACGTTCTTAATCATTTCTGGGAACTATCATTGTGTATTTTAACAGTTTTACCAAAATTAGACAATTTGCTGAGACGTATTTACCGGAATCGTCACCATTTTAACTGATTCACACAAATAAAACGCCAAAGCCAATCCTCCTTAATTGTAAACATAAACACTATTCTCGTCATTCCAAGGCTTTAGAAACCAATACTGAGCTCTGTAAGCATGAACTCTTAATATTTAAAAGCACAGTCCCGTGAAAACGCCACCGGAAGTACCCGGAGTTGTAAATGTTACCAGTATTTTCGTCATTTCACACTGTTACCAAAATTCTAAGCTCTGTAAGAATGAACTCTTAATATTTGAAAGCACAATCCTGTGAAGACACCACCGGAAGTACCCGGAGTTGTAAATATTACCAGTGTTTTCATCCTTTCACAGCTTTCCAGCGGAAACCTCCATGATTGAATACGACAGTAAATGTAGTAAGAATCTATTTACGTGTACTTGAGGTGTTTCTTACACGTTTTTAATCATTTCTGGCAACAATCATTCTGTATCTTCACAGTTTTACCAAAATTAGACAGTTTGCTCAGACGTATTTACCGGAATCGTCACCATTTTAACTGATTCACACAAATAAAACGCCAAAGCCAATCCTCCTTAATTGTAAACATAAACACTATTCTCGTCATTCCAAGGCTTTAGAAACCAATTCTGAGCTCTGTAAGCATGAACTCTTAATATTTGAAAGCACAGTCCCGTGAAAACGCCACCGGAAGTACCCGGAGTTGTAAATATTACCAGTATTTTCGTCATTTCACACTTTTACCAAAATTCTGAGCTCTGTAAGCATGAACTCTTAATATTTGAAAGCACAATCCCGTGAAGACGCCACCGGAAGTACCTGTAGTTGTAAATATTACCAGTATTTTCGTCCTTTCACAGCTTTCCACCGGAAACCTCCGTGATTGAATACGACAGTAAATGTAGTAAGAAACTATTTACGTGTACTTGAGGTGTTTCTTACATGTTTTTAATCATTTCTGGGAACTATCATTGTGTATTTTAACAGTTTTACCAAAATTAGACAGTTTGCTGAGAAGTATTTACCGGAATGGTCACCATTTTAACTGATTCACACAAATAAAACGCCAAAGCCAATACTCCTTAATTGTAAACAGAAACACTATTCTCGTCATTCCAAGGCTTTAGACACCAATTCTGAGCTCTGTAAGCATGAACTGTTAATATTTGAAAGCACAGTCGCGTGAAAAGGCCACCGGACGTACCCGGAGTTGTAAATACGACCAGTATTTTCGTCATTTCACAGCTTTCCCCTGGAAACCTCCGTGATTGAATACGACAGTAAATGTAGTAAGAATCTATTTAGGTGTACTTGAGGTGTTTCTTACACGTTCTTAATCATTTCTGGGAACTATCATTGTGTATTTTAACAGTTTTACCAAAATTAGACAGTTTGATTAGACGTATTTACCGGAATGGTCACCATTTTAACTGATTCACACAAATAAAACGCCAAAGCCAATCCTCCTTAATTGTAAACAGAAACACTATTCTCGTCATTCCAAGGCTTTAGACACCAATTCTGAGCTCTGTAAGCATGAACTCTTAATATTTGAAAGCACAGTCCCGTGAAAACAACACCGGAAGTACCCGGAGTTTTAAATATTACCAGTATTTTCGTCATTTCACACTTTTACCAAAATTCTGAGCTCTGTAAGCATGAACTCTTAATATTTGAAAGCACAATCCCCTGAAGACGCCACCGGAAGTACCCGGAGTTGTGAATATTACCAGTATTTTCGTCCTTTCACAGCTTTCCAGCGGAAACCTCCGTGATTGAATATGACAGTAAATGTAGTAAGAATCTATTTACGTGTACTTGAGGTGTTTCTTACACGTTTTTAATCATTTCTGGGAACTATCATAGTGTATTTTAACAGTTCTACCAAAATTAGACAGTTTGCTTAGAAGTATTTACCGGAATCGTCACCATTTTAACTGATTCACACAAATAAAACGCCAAAGCCAATCCTCCTTAATTGTAAACATAAACACTATTCTCGTCATTCCAAGACTTTAGAAACCAATTCTGAGCTTTTTAAGCATGAACTCTTAATATTTGAAAGCACAGTCGCGTGAAAACGCCACCGGAAGTAGCCGGAGTTGTAAATACGACCAGTATTTTCGTCATTTCACAGCTTTCCCCTGGAAACCTCCGTGATTGAATACGACAGTAAATGTAGTAAGAATCTATTTACGTGTACTTGAGGTGTTTCTTACACATTTTTAATCATTTCTGGGAACTATCATTGTGTATTTTAACAGTTTTACCAAAATTAGACAGTTTGCTGAGGCGTATTTACCGGAATCGTCACCATTTTAACTGATTCACACAAATAAAACGCCAAAGCCAATCCTCCTTAATTGTAAACAGAATCACTATTCTCGTCATTCCAAGGCTTTAGACACCAATTCTGAGCTCTGTAAGCATGAACTCTTAATATTTGAAAGCACAGTCCCGTGAAAACAACACCGGAAGTACCCGGAGTTTTAAATATTACCAGTATTTTCGTCATTTCACACTTTTACCAAAATTCTGAGCTCTGTAAGCATGAACTCTTAATATTTGAAAGCACAATCCCCTGAAGACGCCACCGGAAGTACCCGGAGTTGTGAATATTACCAGTATTTTCGTCCTTTCACAGCTTTCCAGCGGAAACCTTCGTGATTGAATACGACAGTAAATGTAGTAAGAATCTATTTACATGAACTTGAGGTGTTTCTTACACGTTCTTAATCATTTCTGGGAACTATCATTGTGTATTTTAACAGTTTTACCAAAATTAGACAATTTGCTGAGACGTATTTACCGGAATCGTCACCATTTTAACTGATTCACACAAATAAAACGCCAAAGCCAATCCTCCTTAATTGTAAACATAAACACTATTCTCGTCATTCCAAGGCTTTAGAAACCAATACTGAGCTCTGTAAGCATGAACTCTTAATATTTAAAAGCACAGTCCCGTGAAAACGCCACCGGAAGTACCCGGAGTTGTAAATGTTACCAGTATTTTCGTCATTTCACACTGTTACCAAAATTCTAAGCTCTGTAAGAATGAACTCTTAATATTTGAAAGCACAATCCTGTGAAGACACCACCGGAAGTACCCGGAGTTGTAAATATTACCAGTGTTTTCATCCTTTCACAGCTTTCCAGCGGAAACCTCCATGATTGAATACGACAGTAAATGTAGTAAGAATCTATTTACGTGTACTTGAGGTGTTTCTTACACGTTTTTAATCATTTCTGGCAACAATCATTCTGTATCTTCACAGTTTTACCAAAATTAGACAGTTTGCTCAGACGTATTTACCGGAATCGTCACCATTTTAACTGATTCACACAAATAAAACGCCAAAGCCAATCCTCCTTAATTGTAAACATAAACACTATTCTCGTCATTCCAAGGCTTTAGAAACCAATTCTGAGCTCTGTAAGCATGAACTCTTAATATTTGAAAGCACAGTCCCGTGAAAACGCCACCGGAAGTACCCGGAGTTGTAAATATTACCAGTATTTTCGTCATTTCACACTTTTACCAAAATTCTGAGCTCTGTAAGCATGAACTCTTAATATTTGAAAGCACAATCCCGTGAAGACGCCACCGGAAGTACCTGTAGTTGTAAATATTACCAGTATTTTCGTCCTTTCACAGCTTTCCACCGGAAACCTCCGTGATTGAATACGACAGTAAATGTAGTAAGAAACTATTTACGTGTACTTGAGGTGTTTCTTACATGTTTTTAATCATTTCTGGGAACTATCATTGTGTATTTTAACAGTTTTACCAAAATTAGACAGTTTGCTGAGAAGTATTTACCGGAATGGTCACCATTTTAACTGATTCACACAAATAAAACGCCAAAGCCAATACTCCTTAATTGTAAACAGAAACACTATTCTCGTCATTCCAAGGCTTTAGACACCAATTCTGAGCTCTGTAAGCATGAACTGTTAATATTTGAAAGCACAGTCGCGTGAAAAGGCCACCGGACGTACCCGGAGTTGTAAATACGACCAGTATTTTCGTCATTTCACAGCTTTCCCCTGGAAACCTCCGTGATTGAATACGACAGTAAATGTAGTAAGAATCTATTTAGGTGTACTTGAGGTGTTTCTTACACGTTCTTAATCATTTCTGGGAACTATCATTGTGTATTTTAACAGTTTTACCAAAATTAGACAGTTTGATTAGACGTATTTACCGGAATGGTCACCATTTTAACTGATTCACACAAATAAAACGCCAAAGCCAATCCTCCTTAATTGTAAACAGAAACACTATTCTCGTCATTCCAAGGCTTTAGACACCAATTCTGAGCTCTGTAAGCATGAACTCTTAATATTTGAAAGCACAGTCCCGTGAAAACAACACCGGAAGTACCCGGAGTTTTAAATATTACCAGTATTTTCGTCATTTCACACTTTTACCAAAATTCTGAGCTCTGTAAGCATGAACTCTTAATATTTGAAAGCACAATCCCCTGAAGACGCCACCGGAAGTACCCGGAGTTGTGAATATTACCAGTATTTTCGTCCTTTCACAGCTTTCCAGCGGAAACCTCCGTGATTGAATATGACAGTAAATGTAGTAAGAATCTATTTACGTGTACTTGAGGTGTTTCTTACACGTTTTTAATCATTTCTGGGAACTATCATAGTGTATTTTAACAGTTCTACCAAAATTAGACAGTTTGCTGAGGCGTATTTACCGGAATCGTCACCATTTTAACTGATTCACACAAATAAAACGCCAAAGCCAATCCTCCTTAATTGTAAACAGAATCACTATTCTCGTCATTCCAAGGCTTTAGAAATCAATTCTGAGCTCTGTAAGCATGAACTCTTAATATTTGAAAGCACAGTCCTGTGAAAACAACACCGGAAGTACCCGGAGTTTTAAATATTACCAGTATTTTCGTCATTTCACACTTTTACCAAAATTCTGAGCTCTGTAAGCATGAACTCTTAATATTTGAAAGCACAATCCCCTGAAGACGCCACCGGAAGTACCCGGAGTTGTGAATATTACCAGTATTTTCGTCCTTTCACAGCTTTCCAGCGGAAACCTCCATGATTGAATACGACAGTAAATGTAGTAAGAATCTATGTACGTGTACTTGAGGTGTTTCTTACACGTTCTTAATCATTTCTGGGAACTATCATTGTGTATTTTAACAGTTTTACCAAAATTAGACAGTTTGCTGAGATGTATTTACCGGAATCGTCACCATTTTAAATGATTCACACAAATAAAACGCCAAAGCCAATCCTCCTTATTTGTAAACATAAACACTATTCTCGTCATTCCAAGGCTTTAGAAACCAATACTGAGCTCTGTAAGCATGAACTCTTAATATTTAAAAGCACAGTCCCGTGAAAACGCCACCGGAAGTACCCGGAGTTGTAAATGTTACCAGTATTTTCGTCATTTCACACTGTTACCAAAATTCTGAGCTCTGTAAGAATGAACTCTTAATATTTGAAAGCACAATCCCCTGAAGACGCCACCGGAAGTACCCGGAGTTGTAAATATTACCAGTGTTTTCATCCTTTCACAGCTTTCTAGCGGAAACCTCCATGATTGAATACGACAGTAAATGTAGTAAGAATCTATTTACGTGTACTTGAGGTGTTTCTTACACGTTTTTAATCATTTCTGGCAACAATCATTCTGTATCTTCACAGTTTTACCAAAATTAGACAGTTTGCTCAGACGTATTTACCGGAATCGTCACCATTTTAACTGATTCACACAAATAAAACGCCAAAGCCAATCCTCCTTAATTGTAAACAGAAACACTATTCTCGTCATTCCAAGGCTTTAGACACCAATTCTGAGCTCTCTAAACATGAACTCTTAATATTTGAAAGCACAGTCGCGAGAAAACGCCACCGGAAGTATCCGGAGTTGTAAATACGACCATTATTTTCATAATTTCAAGCTTTCCCCTGGAAACCTCCGTGATTGAATACGACAGTAAATGTAGTAAGAATATATTTAGGTGTACTTGAGGTGTTTCTTACACGTTTTTAATCATTTATGGCAACTATCATTGTGTATTTTAACAGTTTTACCAAAATTAGACAGTTTGCTGAGACGTATTTACCGGAATCGTCACCATTTTAACTGATTCACACAAATAAATGGCCAAAGCCAATCCTCCTTAATTGTAAACATAAACACTATTCTCGTCATTCCAAGGCTTTAGAAACCAACTCTGAGCTCTGTAAGCATGAACTCTTAATATTTGAAAGCACAGTCCCGTGAAAACGCCACCGGAAGTACCCGGAGTTGTAAATATTACCAGTATTTTCGTCATTTCACACTTTTACCAAAATTCTGAGCTCTGTAAGCATGAACTCTTAATATTTGAAAGCACAATCCCGTGAAGACGCCACCGGAAGTACCTGGAGTTGTAAATATTACCAGTATTTTCGTCCTTTCACAGCTTTCCACCGGAAACCTCCGTGATTGAATACGACAGTAAATGTAGTAAGAAACTATTTACGTGTACTTGAGGTGTTTCTTACATGTTTTTAATCATTTCTGGGAACTATCATTGTGTATTTTAACAGTTTTACCAAAATTAGACAGTTTGCTGAGAAGTATTTCCCTGAATGGTCACCATTTTAACTGATTCACACAAATAAAACGCCAAAGCCAATACTCCTTAATTGTAAACAGAAACACTATTCTCGTCATTCCAAGGCTTTAGACACCAATTCTGAGCTCTGTAAGCATGAACTCTTAATATTTGAAAGCACAGTCGCGTGAAAAGGCCACCGGACGTAGCCGGAGTTGTAAATATGACCAGTATTTTCGTCATTTCACAGCTTTCCCCTGGAAACCTCCGTGATTGAATACGACAATAAATGTAGTAAGAATCTATTTACGTGTACTTGAGGTGTTTCTTACACGTTTTTAGTCATTTCTGGGAACTATCATAGTGTATTTTAACAGTTTTACCAAAATTAGACAGTTTGATTAGAAGTATTTACCGGAATCGTCACCATTTTAACTGATTCACACAAATAAAACGCCAAAGCCAATCCTCCTTAATTGTAAACATAAACACTATTCTCGTCATTCCAAGGCTTTAGAAACCAATTCTGAGCTCTGTAAGCATGAACTCTTAATATTGGAAAGCACAGTCCCGTGAAAACGTCACCGGAAGTACCCGGAGTTGTAAATATGACCAGTATTTTCGTCATTTCACACTTTTACCAAAATTCTGAGCTCTGTAAGCCTGAACTCTTAATATTTGAAAGCACAATCCCGTGAAGACGCCACCGGAAGTACCTGGAGTTGTAAATATTACCAGTATTTTCGTCCTTTCACAGCTTTTCAGCGGAAACCTCCGTGATTGAATACGACAGTAAATGTAGTAAGAATCTATTTACGTGTACTTGAGGTGTTTCTTACACGTTCTTAATCATTTCTGGGAACTATCATTGTGTATTTTAACAGTTTTACCAAAATTAGACAGTTTGCTGAGACGTATTTACCGGAATCGTCACCATTTTAACTGATTCACACAAATAAAACGCCAAAGCCAATCCTCCTTAATTGTAAACATAAACACTATTCTCGTCATTCCAAGGCTTTAGATACCAATACTCAGCTCTGTAAGCATGAACTCTTAATATTTAAAAGCACAGTCCCGTGAAAACGCCACCGGAAGTACCCGGAGTTGTAAATATTACCAGTATTTTCGTCATTTCACACTGTTACCAAAATTCTGAGCTCTGTAAGAATGAACTCCTAATATTAGAAAGCACAATCCCCTGAAGACGCCACCGGAAGTACCCGGAGTTGTAAATATTACCAGTGTTTTCATCCTTTCACAGCTTTCCAGCGGAAACCTCCATGATTGAATACGACAGTAAATGTAGTAAGAATCTATTTACGTGTACTTGAGGTGTTTCTTACACGTTTTTAATCATTTCTGGCAACAATCATTCTGTATCTTCACAGTTTTACCAAAATTAGACAGTTTGCTCAGACTTATTTACCGGAATCGTCACCATTTTAACTGATTCACACAAATAAAACGCCAAAGCCAATCCTCCTTAATTGTAAACAGAAACACTATTCTCGTCATTCCAAGGCTTTAGAAACCAATTCTGAGCTCTGTAAGCATGAACTCTTAATATTTGAAAGCACAGTCCCGTGAAAACGTCACCGGAAGTACCCGGAGTTGTAAATATGACCAGTATTTTCGTCATTTCACAGATTTCCCCTGGAAACCTCTGTGATTGAATACAACTGTAAATGTAGTAAGAATCTATTTACGTGTACTTGAGGTGTTTCTTACACGTTCTTAATCATTTCTGGGAACTATCATAGTGTATTTTAACAGTTTTACCAAAATTAGACAGTTTGCTTAGAAGTATTTACCGGAATCGTCACCATTTTAACTGATTCACACAAATAAAACGCCAAAGCCAATCCTCCTTAATTGTGAACATAAACACTATTCTCGTCATTCCAAGGCTTTAGCAACCAATTCTGAGCTCTGTAAGCATGAACTCTTAATATTTGAAAGCACAGTCCCTTGAAAACGCCACCGGAAGTACCCGGAGTTGTAAATATTACCAGTATTTTCGTCATTTCACACTTTTACCAAAATTCTGAGCTCTGTAAGCATGAACTCTTAATATTTGAAAGCACAATCCCGTGAAGACGCCACCGGAAGTACCTGGAGTTGTAAATATTACCAGTATTTTCGTCCTTTCACAGCTTTCCACCGGAAACCTCCGTGATTGAATACGACAGTAAATGTAGTAAGAAACTATTTACGTGTACTTGAGGTGTTTCTTACATGTTTTTAATCATTTCTGGGAACTATCATTGTGTATTTTAACAGTTTTACCAAAATTAGACAGTTTGCTGAGAAGTATTTACCGGAATGGTCACCATTTTAACTGATTCACACAAATAAAAC
This sequence comes from Myotis daubentonii, assembly GCF_963259705.1. Lineage (NCBI taxonomy): Eukaryota > Metazoa > Chordata > Mammalia > Chiroptera > Vespertilionidae > Myotis > Myotis daubentonii. The sequence goes on from NC_081848.1 coordinate 382,872, forward strand.
GCCAAAGCCAATCCTCCTTAATTGTAAACAGAAACACTATTCTCGTCATTCCAAGGCTTTAGACACCAATTCTGAGCTCTGTAAGCATGAACTCTTAATATTTGAAAGCACAGTCGCATGAAAAGGCCACCGGACGTAGCCGGAGTTGTAAATATGACCAGTATTTTCGTCATTTCACAGCTTTCCCCTGGAAACCTCCGTGATTGAATACGACAATAAATGTAGTAAGAATCTATTTACGTGTACTTGAGGTGTTTCTTACACGTTCTTAATCATTTATGGGAACTATCATTGTGTATTTTAACAGTTTTAACAAAATAAGACAGTTTGCTTAGAAGTATTTACGGGAATCGACACATTTCAACTGAATCACACAAAAAAACGCCAAAGCCAATTCTCCTTAATTGTAAACATAAACACTACTCTCGTCATTCCAAGGCTTTAGACACCAATTCTGAGCTCTGTTAGCATGAACTCTTAATATTTGAAAGCACAGTCGCGTGAAAACGCCACGGGAAGTACCCGGAGTTGTAAATACGACTAGTATTTTCGTCATTTCACAGCTTTACCCTGGAAATCTTCGTGATTGAATACTACAGTAAATGTAGTAAGAATCTATTTACGTGTACTTGAGGTGTTTCTTACACGTTCTTAATCATTTCTGGGAACTATCATTGTGTATTTTAACAGTTTTACCAAAATTAGACAGTTTGCTGAGACGTATTTACCGGAATCGTCACCATTTTAACTGATTCACACAAATAAAACGCCAAAGCCAATCCTCCTTAATTGTAAACATAAACACTATTCTCGTCATTCCAAGGCTTTAGATACCAATACTCAGCTCTGTAAGCATGAACTCTTAATATTTAAAAGCACAGTCCCGTGAAAACGCCACCGGAAGTACCCGGAGTTGTAAATATTACCAGTATTTTCGTCATTTCACACTGTTACCAAAATTCTGAGCTCTGTAAGAATGAACTCCTAATATTAGAAAGCACAATCCCCTGAAGACGCCACCGGAAGTACCCGGAGTTGTAAATATTACCAGTGTTTTCATCCTTTCACAGCTTTCCAGCGGAAACCTCCATGATTGAATACGACAGTAAATGTAGTAAGAATCTATTTACGTGTACTTGAGGTGTTTCTTACACGTTTTTAATCATTTCTGGCAACAATCATTCTGTATCTTCACAGTTTTACCAAAATTAGACAGTTTGCTCAGACTTATTTACCGGAATGGTCACCATTTTAACTGATTCACACAAATAAAACGCCAAAGCCAATCCTCCTTAATTGTAAACAGAAACACTATTCTCGTCATTCCAAGGCTTTAGACACCAATTCTGAGCTCTGTAAGCATGAACTCTTAATATTTGAAAGCACAGTCGCATGAAAAGGCCACCGGACGTACCCGGAGTTGTAAATATGACCTGTATTTTCGTCATTTCACAGCTTTCCCCTGGAAACCTCCGTGATTGAATACGACAATAAATGTAGTAAGAATCTATTTACGTGTACTTGAGGTGTTTCTTACACGTTTTTAGTCATTTCTGGGAACTATCATAGTGTATTTTAACAGTTTTACCAAAATTAGACAGTTTGCTTAGAAGTATTTACCGGAATCGTCACCATTTTAACTGATTCACACAAATAAAACGCCAAAGCCAATCCTCCTTAATTGTAAACAGAAACACTATTCTCGTCATTCCAAGGCTTTAGAAACCAATTCTGAGCTCTGTAAGCATGAACTCTTAATATTTGAAAGCACAGTCCCGTGAAAACGTCACCGGAAGTACCCGGAGTTGTAAATATGACCAGTATTTTCGTCATTTCACAGATTTCCCCTGGAAACCTCTGTGATTGAATACAACTGTAAATGTAGTAAGAATCTATTTACGTGTACTTGAGGTGTTTCTTACACGTTCTTAATCATTTCTGGGAACTATCATAGTGTATTTTAACAGTTTTACCAAAATTAGACAGTTTGCTTAGAAGTATTTACCGGAATCGTCACCATTTTAACTGATTCACACAAATAAAACGCCAAAGCCAATCCTCCTTAATTGTGAACATAAACACTATTCTCGTCATTCCAAGGCTTTAGAAACCAATTCTGAGCTCTGTAAGCATGAACTCTTAATATTTGAAAGCACAGTCCCTTGAAAACGCCACCGGAAGTACCCGGAGTTGTAAATATTACCAGTATTTTCGTCATTTCACACTTTTACCAAAATTCTGAGCTCTGTAAGCATGAACTCTTAATATTTGAAAGCACAATCCCGTGAAGACGCCACCGGAAGTACCTGTAGTTGTAAATATTACCAGTATTTTCGTCCTTTCACAGCTTTCCACCGGAAACCTCCGTGATTGAATACGACAGTAAATGTAGTAAGAAACTATTTACGTGTACTTGAGGTGTTTCTTACATGTTTTTAATCATTTCTGGGAACTATCATTGTGTATTTTAACAGTTTTACCAAAATTAGACAGTTTGCTGAGAAGTATTTACCGGAATGGTCACCATTTTAACTGATTCACACAAATAAAACGCCAAAGCCAATCCTCCTTAATTGTAAACAGAAACACTATTCTCGTCATTCCAAGGCTTTAGACACCAATTCTGAGCTCTGTAAGCATGAACTCTTAATATTTGAAAGCACAGTCGCATGAAAAGGCCACCGGACGTAGCCGGAGTTGTAAATATGACCAGTATTTTCGTCATTTCACAGCTTTCCCCTGGAAACCTCCGTGATTGAATACGACAATAAATGTAGTAAGAATCTATTTACGTGTACTTGAGGTGTTTCTTACACGTTCTTAATCATTTATGGGAACTATCATTGTGTATTTTAACAGTTTTAACAAAATAAGACAGTTTGCTTAGAAGTATTTAAGGGAATCGACACATTTCAACTGAATCACACAAAAAAACGCCAAAGCCAATTCTCCTTAATTGTAAACATAAACACTACTCTCGTCATTCCAAGGCTTTAGACACCAATTCTGAGCTCTGTTAGCATGAACTCTTAATATTTGAAAGCACAGTCGCGTGAAAACGCCACGGGAAGTACCCGGAGTTGTAAATACGACCAGTATTTTCGTCATTTCACAGCTTTACCCTGGAAATCTTCGTGATTGAATACTACAGTAAATGTAGTAAGAATCTATTTACGTGTACTTGAGGTGTTTCTTACACGTTCTTAATCATTTCTGGGAACTATCATTGTGTATTTTAACAGTTTTACCAAAATTAGACAGTTTGCTGAGACGTATTTACCGGAATCGTCACCATTTTAACTGATTCACACAAATAAAACGCCAAAGCCAATCCTCCTTAATTGTAAACATAAACACTATTCTCGTCATTCCAAGGCTTTAGATACCAATACTCAGCTCTGTAAGCATGAACTCTTAATATTTAAAAGCACAGTCCCGTGAAAACGCCACCGGAAGTACCCGGAGTTGTAAATATTACCAGTATTTTCGTCATTTCACACTGTTACCAAAATTCTGAGCTCTGTAAGAATGAACTCCTAATATTAGAAAGCACAATCCCCTGAAGACGCCACCGGAAGTACCCGGAGTTGTAAATATTACCAGTGTTTTCATCCTTTCACAGCTTTCCAGCGGAAACCTCCATGATTGAATACGACAGTAAATGTAGTAAGAATCTATTTACGTGTACTTGAGGTGTTTCTTACACGTTTTTAATCATTTCTGGCAACAATCATTCTGTATCTTCACAGTTTTACCAAAATTAGACAGTTTGCTCAGACTTATTTACCGGAATCGTCACCATTTTAACTGATTCACACAAATAAAACGCCAAAGCCAATCCTCCTTAATTGTAAACAGAAACACTATTCTCGTCATTCCAAGGCTTTAGACACCAATTCTGAGCTCTGTAAGCATGAACTCTTAATATTTGAAAGCACAGTCGCATGAAAAGGCCACCGGACGTACCCGGAGTTGTAAATATGACCTGTATTTTCGTCATTTCACAGCTTTCCCCTGGAAACCTCCGTGATTGAATACGACAATAAATGTAGTAAGAATCTATTTACGTGTACTTGAGGTGTTTCTTACACGTTTTTAGTCATTTCTGGGAACTATCATAGTGTATTTTAACAGTTTTACCAAAATTAGACAGTTTGCTTAGAAGTATTTACCGGAATCGTCACCATTTTAACTGATTCACACAAATAAAACGCCAAAGCCAATCCTCCTTAATTGTAAACATAAACACTATTCTCGTCATTCCAAGGCTTTAGAAACCAATTCTGAGCTCTGTAAGCATGAACTCTTAATATTTGAAAGCACAGTCCCGTGAAAACGTCACCGGAAGTACCCGGAGTTGTAAATATGACCAGTATTTTCGTCATTTCACAGATTTCCCCTGGAAACCTCTGTGATTGAATACAACTGTAAATGTAGTAAGAATCTATTTACGTGTACTTGAGGTGTTTCTTACACGTTCTTAATCATTTCTGGGAACTATCATAGTGTATTTTAACAGTTTTACCAAAATTAGACAGTTTGCTTAGAAGTATTTACCGGAATCGTCACCATTTTAACTGATTCACACAAATAAAACGCCAAAGCCAATCCTCCTTAATTGTGAACATAAACACTATTCTCGTCATTCCAAGGCTTTAGAAACCAATTCTGAGCTCTGTAAGCATGAACTCTTAATATTTGAAAGCACAGTCCCTTGAAAACGCCACCGGAAGTACCCGGAGTTGTAAATATTACCAGTATTTTCGTCATTTCACACTTTTACCAAAATTCTGAGCTCTGTAAGCATGAACTCTTAATATTTGAAAGCACAATCCCGTGAAGACGCCACCGGAAGTACCTGGAGTTGTAAATATTACCAGTATTTTCGTCCTTTCACAGCTTTCCACCGGAAACCTCCGTGATTGAATACGACAGTAAATGTAGTAAGAAACTATTTACGTGTACTTGAGGTGTTTCTTACATGTTTTTAATCATTTCTGGGAACTATCATTGTGTATTTTAACAGTTTTACCAAAATTAGACAGTTTGCTGAGAAGTATTTACCGGAATGGTCACCATTTTAACTGATTCACACAAATAAAACGCCAAAGCCAATCCTCCTTAATTGTAAACAGAAACACTATTCTCGTCATTCCAAGGCTTTAGACACCAATTCTGAGCTCTGTAAGCATGAACTCTTAATATTTGAAAGCACAGTCGCATGAAAAGGCCACCGGACGTAGCCGGAGTTGTAAATATGACCAGTATTTTCGTCATTTCACAGCTTTCCCCTGGAAACCTCCGTGATTGAATACGACAATAAATGTAGTAAGAATCTATTTACGTGTACTTGAGGTGTTTCTTACACGTTCTTAATCATTTATGGGAACTATCATTGTGTATTTTAACAGTTTTAACAAAATAAGACAGTTTGCTTAGAAGTATTTACGGGAATCGACACATTTCAACTGAATCACACAAAAAAACGCCAAAGCCAATTCTCCTTAATTGTAAACATAAACACTACTCTCGTCATTCCAAGGCTTTAGACACCAATTCTGAGCTCTGTTAGCATGAACTCTTAATATTTGAAAGCACAGTCGCGTGAAAACGCCACGGGAAGTACCCGGAGTTGTAAATACGACCAGTATTTTCGTCATTTCACAGCTTTACCCTGGAAATCTTCGTGATTGAATACTACAGTAAATGTAGTAAGAATCTATTTACGTGTACTTGAGGTGTTTCTTACACGTTCTTAATCATTTCTGGGAACTATCATTGTGTATTTTAACAGTTTTACCAAAATTAGACAGTTTGCTGAGACGTATTTACCGGAATCGTCACCATTTTAACTGATTCACACAAATAAAACGCCAAAGCCAATCCTCCTTAATTGTAAACATAAACACTATTCTCGTCATTCCAAGGCTTTAGATACCAATACTCAGCTCTGTAAGCATGAACTCTTAATATTTAAAAGCACAGTCCCGTGAAAACGCCACCGGAAGTACCCGGAGTTGTAAATATTACCAGTATTTTCGTCATTTCACACTGTTACCAAAATTCTGAGCTCTGTAAGAATGAACTCCTAATATTAGAAAGCACAATCCCCTGAAGACGCCACCGGAAGTACCCGGAGTTGTAAATATTACCAGTGTTTTCATCCTTTCACAGCTTTCCAGCGGAAACCTCCATGATTGAATACGACAGTAAATGTAGTAAGAATCTATTTACGTGTACTTGAGGTGTTTCTTACACGTTTTTAATCATTTCTGGCAACAATCATTCTGTATCTTCACAGTTTTACCAAAATTAGACAGTTTGCTCAGACTTATTTACCGGAATCGTCACCATTTTAACTGATTCACACAAATAAAACGCCAAAGCCAATCCTCCTTAATTGTAAACAGAAACACTATTCTCGTCATTCCAAGGCTTTAGACACCAATTCTGAGCTCTGTAAGCATGAACTCTTAATATTTGAAAGCACAGTCGCATGAAAAGGCCACCGGACGTACCCGGAGTTGTAAATATGACCTGTATTTTCGTCATTTCACAGCTTTCCCCTGGAAACCTCCGTGATTGAATACGACAATAAATGTAGTAAGAATCTATTTACGTGTACTTGAGGTGTTTCTTACACGTTTTTAGTCATTTCTGGGAACTATCATAGTGTATTTTAACAGTTTTACCAAAATTAGACAGTTTGCTTAGAAGTATTTACCGGAATCGTCACCATTTTAACTGATTCACACAAATAAAACGCCAAAGCCAATCCTCCTTAATTGTAAACATAAACACTATTCTCGTCATTCCAAGGCTTTAGAAACCAATTCTGAGCTCTGTAAGCATGAACTCTTAATATTTGAAAGCACAGTCCCGTGAAAACGTCACCGGAAGTACCCGGAGTTGTAAATATGACCAGTATTTTCGTCATTTCACAGATTTCCCCTGGAAACCTCTGTGATTGAATACAACTGTAAATGTAGTAAGAATCTATTTACGTGTACTTGAGGTGTTTCTTACACGTTCTTAATCATTTCTGGGAACTATCATAGTGTATTTTAACAGTTTTACCAAAATTAGACAGTTTGCTTAGAAGTATTTACCGGAATCGTCACCATTTTAACTGATTCACACAAATAAAACGCCAAAGCCAATCCTCCTTAATTGTGAACATAAACACTATTCTCGTCATTCCAAGGCTTTAGAAACCAATTCTGAGCTCTGTAAGCATGAACTCTTAATATTTGAAAGCACAGTCCCTTGAAAACGCCACCGGAAGTACCCGGAGTTGTAAATATTACCAGTATTTTCGTCATTTCACACTTTTACCAAAATTCTGAGCTCTGTAAGCATGAACTCTTAATATTTGAAAGCACAATCCCGTGAAGACGCCACCGGAAGTACCTGGAGTTGTAAATATTACCAGTATTTTCGTCCTTTCACAGCTTTCCACCGGAAACCTCCGTGATTGAATACGACAGTAAATGTAGTAAGAAACTATTTACGTGTACTTGAGGTGTTTCTTACATGTTTTTAATCATTTCTGGGAACTATCATTGTGTATTTTAACAGTTTTACCAAAATTAGACAGTTTGCTGAGAAGTATTTACCGGAATGGTCACCATTTTAACTGATTCACACAAATAAAACGCCAAAGCCAATCCTCCTTAATTGTAAACAGAAACACTATTCTCGTCATTCCAAGGCTTTAGACACCAATTCTGAGCTCTGTAAGCATGAACTCTTAATATTTGAAAGCACAGTCGCATGAAAAGGCCACCGGACGTAGCCGGAGTTGTAAATATGACCAGTATTTTCGTCATTTCACAGCTTTCCCCTGGAAACCTCCGTGATTGAATACGACAATAAATGTAGTAAGAATCTATTTACGTGTACTTGAGGTGTTTCTTACACGTTTTTAGTCATTTCTGGGAACTATCATAGTGTATTTTAACAGTTTTACCAAAATTAGACAGTTTGATTAGAAGTATTTACCGGAATCGTCACCATTTTAACTGATTCACACAAATAAAACGCCAAAGCCAATCCTCCTTAATTGTAAACATAAACACTATTCTCGTCATTCCAAGGCTTTAGAAACCAATTCTGAGCTCTGTAAGCATGAACTCTTAATATTGGAAAGCACAGTCCCGTGAAAACGTCACCGGAAGTACCCGGAGTTGTAAATATGACCAGTATTTTCGTCATTTCACAGATTTCCCCTGGAAACCTCTGTGATTGAATACAACTGTAAATGTAGTAAGAATCTATTTACGTGTACTTGAGGTGTTTCTTACACGTTTTTAATCATTTCTGGGAACTATCATAGTGTATTTTAACAGTTTTACCAAAATTAGACAGTTTGCTTAGAAGTATTTACCGGAATCGTCACCATTTTAACTGATTCACACAAATAAAACGCCAAAGCCAATCCTCCTTAATTGTAAACATAAACACTATTCTCGTCATTCCAAGGCTTTAGAAACCAATTCTGAGCTCTGTAAGCATGAAATCTTAATATTTGAAAGCACAGTCCCGTGAAAACGCCACCGGAAGTACCCGGAGTTGTAAATATTACCAGTATTTTCGTCATTTCACACTTTTACCAAAATTCTGAGCTCTGTAAGCCTGAACTCTTAATATTTGAAAGCACAATCCCGTGAAGACGCCACCGGAAGTACCTGGAGTTGTAAATATTACCAGTATTTTCGTCCTTTCACAGCTTTTCAGCGGAAACCTCCGTGATTGAATACGACAGTAAATGTAGTAAGAATCTATTTACGTGTACTTGAGGTGTTTCTTACACGTTCTTAATCATTTATGGGAACTATCATTGTGTATTTTAACAGTTTTAACAAAATAAGACAGTTTGCTTAGAAGTATTTACGGGAATCGACACATTTCAACTGAATCACACAAAAAAACGCCAAAGCCAATTCTCCTTAATTGTAAACATAAACACTACTCTCGTCATTCCAAGGCTTTAGACACCAATTCTGAGCTCTGTTAGCATGAACTCTTAATATTTGAAAGCACAGTCGCGTGAAAACGCCACGGGAAGTACCCGGAGTTGTAAATACGACCAGTATTTTCGTCATTTCACAGCTTTACCCTGGAAATCTTCGTGATTGAATACTACAGTAAATGTAGTAAGAATCTATTTACGTGTACTTGAGGTGTTTCTTACACGTTCTTAATCATTTCTGGGAACTATCATTGTGTATTTTAACAGTTTTACCAAAATTAGACAGTTTGCTGAGACGTATTTACCGGAATCGTCACCATTTTAACTGATTCACACAAATAAAACGCCAAAGCCAATCCTCCTTAATTGTAAACATAAACACTATTCTCGTCATTCCAAGGCTTTAGATACCAATACTCAGCTCTGTAAGCATGAACTCTTAATATTTAAAAGCACAGTCCCGTGAAAACGCCACCGGAAGTACCCGGAGTTGTAAATATTACCAGTATTTTCGTCATTTCACACTGTTACCAAAATTCTGAGCTCTGTAAGAATGAACTCCTAATATTAGAAAGCACAATCCCCTGAAGACGCCACCGGAAGTACCCGGAGTTGTAAATATTACCAGTGTTTTCATCCTTTCACAGCTTTCCAGCGGAAACCTCCATGATTGAATACGACAGTAAATGTAGTAAGAATCTATTTACGTGTACTTGAGGTGTTTCTTACACGTTTTTAATCATTTCTGGCAACAATCATTCTGTATCTTCACAGTTTTACCAAAATTAGACAGTTTGCTCAGACTTATTTACCGGAATCGTCACCATTTTAACTGATTCACACAAATAAAACGCCAAAGCCAATCCTCCTTAATTGTAAACAGAAACACTATTCTCGTCATTCCAAGGCTTTAGACACCAATTCTGAGCTCTGTAAGCATGAACTCTTAATATTTGAAAGCACAGTCGCATGAAAAGGCCACCGGACGTACCCGGAGTTGTAAATATGACCTGTATTTTCGTCATTTCACAGCTTTCCCCTGGAAACCTCCGTGATTGAATACGACAATAAATGTAGTAAGAATCTATTTACGTGTACTTGAGGTGTTTCTTACACGTTTTTAGTCATTTCTGGGAACTATCATAGTGTATTTTAACAGTTTTACCAAAATTAGACAGTTTGCTTAGAAGTATTTACCGGAATCGTCACCATTTTAACTGATTCACACAAATAAAACGCCAAAGCCAATCCTCCTTAATTGTAAACATAAACACTATTCTCGTCATTCCAAGGCTTTAGAAACCAATTCTGAGCTCTGTAAGCATGAACTCTTAATATTTGAAAGCACAGTCCCGTGAAAACGTCACCGGAAGTACCCGGAGTTGTAAATATGACCAGTATTTTCGTCATTTCACAGATTTCCCCTGGAAACCTCTGTGATTGAATACAACTGTAAATGTAGTAAGAATCTATTTACGTGTACTTGAGGTGTTTCTTACACGTTCTTAATCATTTCTGGGAACTATCATAGTGTATTTTAACAGTTTTACCAAAATTAGACAGTTTGCTTAGAAGTATTTACCGGAATCGTCACCATTTTAACTGATTCACACAAATAAAACGCCAAAGCCAATCCTCCTTAATTGTGAACATAAACACTATTCTCGTCATTCCAAGGCTTTAGAAACCAATTCTGAGCTCTGTAAGCATGAACTCTTAATATTTGAAAGCACAGTCCCTTGAAAACGCCACCGGAAGTACCCGGAGTTGTAAATATTACCAGTATTTTCGTCATTTCACACTTTTACCAAAATTCTGAGCTCTGTAAGCATGAACTCTTAATATTTGAAAGCACAATCCCGTGAAGACGCCACCGGAAGTACCTGGAGTTGTAAATATTACCAGTATTTTCGTCCTTTCACAGCTTTCCACCGGAAACCTCCGTGATTGAATACGACAGTAAATGTAGTAAGAAACTATTTACGTGTACTTGAGGTGTTTCTTACATGTTTTTAATCATTTCTGGGAACTATCATTGTGTATTTTAACAGTTTTACCAAAATTAGACAGTTTGCTGAGAAGTATTTACCGGAATGGTCACCATTTTAACTGATTCACACAAATAAAACGCCAAAGCCAATCCTCCTTAATTGTAAACAGAAACACTATTCTCGTCATTCCAAGGCTTTAGACACCAATTCTGAGCTCTGTAAGCATGAACTCTTAATATTTGAAAGCACAGTCGCATGAAAAGGCCACCGGACGTAGCCGGAGTTGTAAATATGACCAGTATTTTCGTCATTTCACAGCTTTCCCCTGGAAACCTCCGTGATTGAATACGACAATAAATGTAGTAAGAATCTATTTACGTGTACTTGAGGTGTTTCTTACACGTTCTTAATCATTTATGGGAACTATCATTGTGTATTTTAACAGTTTTAACAAAATAAGACAGTTTGCTTAGAAGTATTTACGGGAATCGACACATTTCAACTGAATCACACAAAAAAACGCCAAAGCCAATTCTCCTTAATTGTAAACATAAACACTACTCTCGTCATTCCAAGGCTTTAGACACCAATTCTGAGCTCTGTTAGCATGAACTCTTAATATTTGAAAGCACAGTCGCGTGAAAACGCCACGGGAAGTACCCGGAGTTGTAAATACGACCAGTATTTTCGTCATTTCACAGCTTTACCCTGGAAATCTTCGTGATTGAATACTACAGTAAATGTAGTAAGAATCTATTTACGTGTACTTGAGGTGTTTCTTACACGTTCTTAATCATTTCTGGGAACTATCATTGTGTATTTTAACAGTTTTACCAAAATTAGACAGTTTGCTGAGACGTATTTACCGGAATCGTCACCATTTTAACTGATTCACACAAATAAAACGCCAAAGCCAATCCTCCTTAATTGTAAACATAAACACTATTCTCGTCATTCCAAGGCTTTAGATACCAATACTCAGCTCTGTAAGCATGAACTCTTAATATTTAAAAGCACAGTCCCGTGAAAACGCCACCGGAAGTACCCGGAGTTGTAAATATTACCAGTATTTTCGTCATTTCACACTGTTACCAAAATTCTGAGCTCTGTAAGAATGAACTCCTAATATTAGAAAGCACAATCCCCTGAAGACGCCACCGGAAGTACCCGGAGTTGTAAATATTACCAGTGTTTTCATCCTTTCACAGCTTTCCAGCGGAAACCTCCATGATTGAATACGACAGTAAATGTAGTAAGAATCTATTTACGTGTACTTGAGGTGTTTCTTACACGTTTTTAATCATTTCTGGCAACAATCATTCTGTATCTTCACAGTTTTACCAAAATTAGACAGTTTGCTCAGACTTATTTACCGGAATGGTCACCATTTTAACTGATTCACACAAATAAAACGCCAAAGCCAATCCTCCTTAATTGTAAACAGAAACACTATTCTCGTCATTCCAAGGCTTTAGACACCAATTCTGAGCTCTGTAAGCATGAACTCTTAATATTTGAAAGCACAGTCGCATGAAAAGGCCACCGGACGTACCCGGAGTTGTAAATATGACCTGTATTTTCGTCATTTCACAGCTTTCCCCTGGAAACCTCCGTGATTGAATACGACAATAAATGTAGTAAGAATCTATTTACGTGTACTTGAGGTGTTTCTTACACGTTTTTAGTCATTTCTGGGAACTATCATAGTGTATTTTAACAGTTTTACCAAAATTAGACAGTTTGCTTAGAAGTATTTACCGGAATCGTCACCATTTTAACTGATTCACACAAATAAAACGCCAAAGCCAATCCTCCTTAATTGTAAACATAAACACTATTCTCGTCATTCCAAGGCTTTAGAAACCAATTCTGAGCTCTGTAAGCATGAACTCTTAATATTTGAAAGCACAGTCCCGTGAAAACGTCACCGGAAGTACCCGGAGTTGTAAATATGACCAGTATTTTCGTCATTTCACAGATTTCCCCTGGAAACCTCTGTGATTGAATACAACTGTAAATGTAGTAAGAATCTATTTACGTGTACTTGAGGTGTTTCTTACACGTTCTTAATCATTTCTGGGAACTATCATAGTGTATTTTAACAGTTTTACCAAAATTAGACAGTTTGCTTAGAAGTATTTACCGGAATCGTCACCATTTTAACTGATTCACACAAATAAAACGCCAAAGCCAATCCTCCTTAATTGTGAACATAAACACTATTCTCGTCATTCCAAGGCTTTAGAAACCAATTCTGAGCTCTGTAAGCATGAACTCTTAATATTTGAAAGCACAGTCCCTTGAAAACGCCACCGGAAGTACCCGGAGTTGTAAATATTACCAGTATTTTCGTCATTTCACACTTTTACCAAAATTCTGAGCTCTGTAAGCATGAACTCTTAATATTTGAAAGCACAATCCCGTGAAGACGCCACCGGAAGTACCTGTAGTTGTAAATATTACCAGTATTTTCGTCCTTTCACAGCTTTCCACCGGAAACCTCCGTGATTGAATACGACAGTAAATGTAGTAAGAAACTATTTACGTGTACTTGAGGTGTTTCTTACATGTTTTTAATCATTTCTGGGAACTATCATTGTGTATTTTAACAGTTTTACCAAAATTAGACAGTTTGCTGAGAAGTATTTACCGGAATGGTCACCATTTTAACTGATTCACACAAATAAAACGCCAAAGCCAATCCTCCTTAATTGTAAACAGAAACACTATTCTCGTCATTCCAAGGCTTTAGACACCAATTCTGAGCTCTGTAAGCATGAACTCTTAATATTTGAAAGCACAGTCGCATGAAAAGGCCACCGGACGTACCCGGAGTTGTAAATATGACCTGTATTTTCGTCATTTCACAGCTTTCCCCTGGAAACCTCCGTGATTGAATACGACAATAAATGTAGTAAGAATCTATTTACGTGTACTTGAGGTGTTTCTTACACGTTTTTAGTCATTTCTGGGAACTATCATAGTGTATTTTAACAGTTTTACCAAAATTAGACAGTTTGCTTAGAAGTATTTACCGGAATCGTCACCATTTTAACTGATTCACACAAATAAAACGCCAAAGCCAATCCTCCTTAATTGTAAACATAAACACTATTCTCGTCATTCCAAGGCTTTAGAAACCAATTCTGAGCTCTGTAAGCATGAACTCTTAATATTTGAAAGCACAGTCCCGTGAAAACGTCACCGGAAGTACCCGGAGTTGTAAATATGACCAGTATTTTCGTCATTTCACAGATTTCCCCTGGAAACCTCTGTGATTGAATACAACTGTAAATGTAGTAAGAATCTATTTACGTGTACTTTAGGTGTTTCTTACACGTTCTTAATCATTTCTGGGAACTATCATAGTGTATTTTAACAGTTTTACCAAAATTAGACAGTTTGCTTAGAAGTATTTACCGGAATCGTCACCATTTTAACTGATTCACACAAATAAAACGCCAAAGCCAATCCTCCTTAATTGTGAACATAAACACTATTCTCGTCATTCCAAGGCTTTAGAAACCAATTCTGAGCTCTGTAAGCATGAACTCTTAATATTTGAAAGCACAGTCCCTTGAAAACGCCACCGGAAGTACCCGGAGTTGTAAATATTACCAGTATTTTCGTCATTTCACACTTTTACCAAAATTCTGAGCTCTGTAAGCATGAACTCTTAATATTTGAAAGCACAATCCCGTGAAGACGCCACCGGAAGTACCTGGAGTTGTAAATATTACCAGTATTTTCGTCCTTTCACAGCTTTCCACCGGAAACCTCCGTGATTGAATACGACAGTAAATGTAGTAAGAATCTATTTACGTGTACTTGAGGTGTTTCTTACACGTTCTTAATCATTTATGGGAACTATCATTGTGTATTTTAACAGTTTTAACAAAATAAGACAGTTTGCTTAGAAGTATTTACGGGAATCGACACATTTCAACTGAATCACACAAAAAAACGCCAAAGCCAATTCTCCTTAATTGTAAACATAAACACTACTCTCGTCATTCCAAGGCTTTAGACACCAATTCTGAGCTCTGTTAGCATGAACTCTTAATATTTGAAAGCACAGTCGCGTGAAAACGCCACGGGAAGTACCCGGAGTTGTAAATACGACCAGTATTTTCGTCATTTCACAGCTTTACCCTGGAAATCTTCGTGATTGAATACTACAGTAAATGTAGTAAGAATCTATTTACGTGTACTTGAGGTGTTTCTTACACGTTCTTAATCATTTCTGGGAACTATCATTGTGTATTTTAACAGTTTTACCAAAATTAGACAGTTTGCTGAGACGTATTTACCGGAATCGTCACCATTTTAACTGATTCACACAAATAAAACGCCAAAGCCAATCCTCCTTAATTGTAAACATAAACACTATTCTCGTCATTCCAAGGCTTTAGATACCAATACTCAGCTCTGTAAGCATGAACTCTTAATATTTAAAAGCACAGTCCCGTGAAAACGCCACCGGAAGTACCCGGAGTTGTAAATATTACCAGTATTTTCGTCATTTCACACTGTTACCAAAATTCTGAGCTCTGTAAGAATGAACTCCTAATATTAGAAAGCACAATCCCCTGAAGACGCCACCGGAAGTACCCGGAGTTGTAAATATTACCAGTGTTTTCATCCTTTCACAGCTTTCCAGCGGAAACCTCCATGATTGAATACGACAGTAAATGTAGTAAGAATCTATTTACGTGTACTTGAGGTGTTTCTTACACGTTTTTAATCATTTCTGGCAACAATCATTCTGTATCTTCACAGTTTTACCAAAATTAGACAGTTTGCTCAGACTTATTTACCGGAATGGTCACCATTTTAACTGATTCACACAAATAAAACGCCAAAGCCAATCCTCCTTAATTGTAAACAGAAACACTATTCTCGTCATTCCAAGGCTTTAGACACCAATTCTGAGCTCTGTAAGCATGAACTCTTAATATTTGAAAGCACAGTCGCATGAAAAGGCCACCGGAAGTACCTGGAGTTGTAAATATTACCAGTATTTTCGTCCTTTCACAGCTTTCCACCGGAAACCTCCGTGATTGAATACGACAGTAAATGTAGTAAGAAACTATTTACGTGTACTTGAGGTGTTTCTTACATGTTTTTAATCATTTCTGGGAACTATCATTGTGTATTTTAACAGTTTTACCAAAATTAGACAGTTTGCTGAGAAGTATTTACCGGAATGGTCACCATTTTAACTGATTCACACAAATAAAACGCCAAAGCCAATCCTCCTTAATTGTAAACAGAAACACTATTCTCGTCATTCCAAGGCTTTAGACACCAATTCTGAGCTCTGTAAGCATGAACTCTTAATATTTGAAAGCACAGTCGCATGAAAAGGCCACCGGACGTACCCGGAGTTGTAAATATGACCTGTATTTTCGTCATTTCACAGCTTTCCCCTGGAAACCTCCGTGATTGAATACGACAATAAATGTAGTAAGAATCTATTTACGTGTACTTGAGGTGTTTCTTACACGTTTTTAGTCATTTCTGGGAACTATCATAGTGTATTTTAACAGTTTTACCAAAATTAGACAGTTTGCTTAGAAGTATTTACCGGAATCGTCACCATTTTAACTGATTCACACAAATAAAACGCCAAAGCCAATCCTCCTTAATTGTAAACATAAACACTATTCTCGTCATTCCAAGGCTTTAGAAACCAATTCTGAGCTCTGTAAGCATGAACTCTTAATATTTGAAAGCACAGTCCCGTGAAAACGTCACCGGAAGTACCCGGAGTTGTAAATATGACCAGTATTTTCGTCATTTCACAGATTTCCCCTGGAAACCTCTGTGATTGAATACAACTGTAAATGTAGTAAGAATCTATTTACGTGTACTTGAGGTGTTTCTTACACGTTCTTAATCATTTCTGGGAACTATCATAGTGTATTTTAACAGTTTTACCAAAATTAGACAGTTTGCTTAGAAGTATTTACCGGAATCGTCACCATTTTAACTGATTCACACAAATAAAACGCCAAAGCCAATCCTCCTTAATTGTGAACATAAACACTATTCTCGTCATTCCAAGGCTTTAGAAACCAATTCTGAGCTCTGTAAGCATGAACTCTTAATATTTGAAAGCACAGTCCCTTGAAAACGCCACCGGAAGTACCCGGAGTTGTAAATATTACCAGTATTTTCGTCATTTCACACTTTTACCAAAATTCTGAGCTCTGTAAGCATGAACTCTTAATATTTGAAAGCACAATCCCGTGAAGACGCCACCGGAAGTACCTGGAGTTGTAAATATTACCAGTATTTTCGTCCTTTCACAGCTTTCCACCGGAAACCTCCGTGATTGAATACGACAGTAAATGTAGTAAGAATCTATTTACGTGTACTTGAGGTGTTTCTTACACGTTCTTAATCATTTATGGGAACTATCATTGTGTATTTTAACAGTTTTAACAAAATAAGACAGTTTGCTTAGAAGTATTTACGGGAATCGACACATTTCAACTGAATCACACAAAAAAACGCCAAAGCCAATTCTCCTTAATTGTAAACATAAACACTACTCTCGTCATTCCAAGGCTTTAGACACCAATTCTGAGCTCTGTTAGCATGAACTCTTAATATTTGAAAGCACAGTCGCGTGAAAACGCCACGGGAAGTACCCGGAGTTGTAAATACGACCAGTATTTTCGTCATTTCACAGCTTTACCCTGGAAATCTTCGTGATTGAATACTACAGTAAATGTAGTAAGAATCTATTTACGTGTACTTGAGGTGTTTCTTACACGTTCTTAATCATTTCTGGGAACTATCATTGTGTATTTTAACAGTTTTACCAAAATTAGACAGTTTGCTGAGACGTATTTACCGGAATCGTCACCATTTTAACTGATTCACACAAATAAAACGCCAAAGCCAATCCTCCTTAATTGTAAACATAAACACTATTCTCGTCATTCCAAGGCTTTAGATACCAATACTCAGCTCTGTAAGCATGAACTCTTAATATTTAAAAGCACAGTCCCGTGAAAACGCCACCGGAAGTACCCGGAGTTGTAAATATTACCAGTATTTTCGTCATTTCACACTGTTACCAAAATTCTGAGCTCTGTAAGAATGAACTCCTAATATTAGAAAGCACAATCCCCTGAAGACGCCACCGGAAGTACCCGGAGTTGTAAATATTACCAGTGTTTTCATCCTTTCACAGCTTTCCAGCGGAAACCTCCATGATTGAATACGACAGTAAATGTAGTAAGAATCTATTTACGTGTACTTGAGGTGTTTCTTACACGTTTTTAATCATTTCTGGCAACAATCATTCTGTATCTTCACAGTTTTACCAAAATTAGACAGTTTGCTCAGACTTATTTACCGGAATGGTCACCATTTTAACTGATTCACACAAATAAAACGCCAAAGCCAATCCTCCTTAATTGTAAACAGAAACACTATTCTCGTCATTCCAAGGCTTTAGACACCAATTCTGAGCTCTGTAAGCATGAACTCTTAATATTTGAAAGCACAGTCGCATGAAAAGGCCACCGGAAGTACCTGGAGTTGTAAATATTACCAGTATTTTCGTCCTTTCACAGCTTTCCACCGGAAACCTCCGTGATTGAATACGACAGTAAATGTAGTAAGAAACTATTTACGTGTACTTGAGGTGTTTCTTACATGTTTTTAATCATTTCTGGGAACTATCATTGTGTATTTTAACAGTTTTACCAAAATTAGACAGTTTGCTGAGAAGTATTTACCGGAATGGTCACCATTTTAACTGATTCACACAAATAAAACGCCAAAGCCAATCCTCCTTAATTGTAAACAGAAACACTATTCTCGTCATTCCAAGGCTTTAGACACCAATTCTGAGCTCTGTAAGCATGAACTCTTAATATTTGAAAGCACAGTCGCATGAAAAGGCCACCGGACGTACCCGGAGTTGTAAATATGACCTGTATTTTCGTCATTTCACAGCTTTCCCCTGGAAACCTCCGTGATTGAATACGACAATAAATGTAGTAAGAATCTATTTACGTGTACTTGAGGTGTTTCTTACACGTTTTTAGTCATTTCTGGGAACTATCATAGTGTATTTTAACAGTTTTACCAAAATTAGACAGTTTGCTTAGAAGTATTTACCGGAATCGTCACCATTTTAACTGATTCACACAAATAAAACGCCAAAGCCAATCCTCCTTAATTGTAAACATAAACACTATTCTCGTCATTCCAAGGCTTTAGAAACCAATTCTGAGCTCTGTAAGCATGAACTCTTAATATTTGAAAGCACAGTCCCGTGAAAACGTCACCGGAAGTACCCGGAGTTGTAAATATGACCAGTATTTTCGTCATTTCACAGATTTCCCCTGGAAACCTCTGTGATTGAATACAACTGTAAATGTAGTAAGAATCTATTTACGTGTACTTGAGGTGTTTCTTACACGTTCTTAATCATTTCTGGGAACTATCATAGTGTATTTTAACAGTTTTACCAAAATTAGACAGTTTGCTTAGAAGTATTTACCGGAATCGTCACCATTTTTACTGATTCACACAAATAAAACGCCAAAGCCAATCCTCCTTAATTGTGAACATAAACACTATTCTCGTCAATCCAAGGCTTTAGAAACCAATTCTGAGCTCTGTAAGCATGAACTCTTAATATTTGAAAGCACAGTCCCTTGAAAACGCCACCGGAAGTACCCGGAGTTGTAAATATTACCAGTATTTTCGTCATTTCACACTTTTACCAAAATTCTGAGCTCTGTAAGCATGAACTCTTAATATTTGAAAGCACAATCCCGTGAAGACGCCACCGGAAGTACCTGGAGTTGTAAATATTACCAGTATTTTCGTCCTTTCACAGCTTTCCACCGGAAACCTCCGTGATTGAATACGACAGTAAATGTAGTAAGAAACTATTTACGTGTACTTGAGGTGTTTCTTACATGTTTTTAATCATTTCTGGGAACTATCATTGTGTATTTTAACAGTTTTACCAAAATTAGACAGTTTGCTGAGAAGTATTTACCGGAATGGTCACCATTTTAACTGATTCACACAAATAAAACGCCAAAGCCAATCCTCCTTAATTGTAAACAGAAACACTATTCTCGTCATTCCAAGGCTTTAGACACCAATTCTGAGCTCTGTAAGCATGAACTCTTAATATTTGAAAGCACAGTCGCATGAAAAGGCCACCGGACGTACCCGGAGTTGTAAATATGACCTGTATTTTCGTCATTTCACAGCTTTCCCCTGGAAACCTCCGTGATTGAATACGACAATAAATGTAGTAAGAATCTATTTACGTGTACTTGAGGTGTTTCTTACACGTTTTTAGTCATTTCTGGGAACTATCATAGTGTATTTTAACAGTTTTACCAAAATTAGACAGTTTGCTTAGAAGTATTTACCGGAATCGTCACCATTTTAACTGATTCACACAAATAAAACGCCAAAGCCAATCCTCCTTAATTGTAAACATAAACACTATTCTCGTCATTCCAAGGCTTTAGAAACCAATTCTGAGCTCTGTAAGCATGAACTCTTAATATTTGAAAGCACAGTCCCGTGAAAACGTCACCGGAAGTACCCGGAGTTGTAAATATGACCAGTATTTTCGTCATTTCACAGATTTCCCCTGGAAACCTCTGTGATTGAATACAACTGTAAATGTAGTAAGAATCTATTTACGTGTACTTGAGGTGTTTCTTACACGTTCTTAATCATTTCTGGGAACTATCATAGTGTATTTTAACAGTTTTACCAAAATTAGACAGTTTGCTTAGAAGTATTTACCGGAATCGTCACCATTTTAACTGATTCACACAAATAAAACGCCAAAGCCAATCCTCCTTAATTGTGAACATAAACACTATTCTCGTCATTCCAAGGCTTTAGAAACCAATTCTGAGCTCTGTAAGCATGAACTCTTAATATTTGAAAGCACAGTCCCTTGAAAACGCCACCGGAAGTACCCGGAGTTGTAAATATTACCAGTATTTTCGTCATTTCACACTTTTACCAAAATTCTGAGCTCTGTAAGCATGAACTCTTAATATTTGAAAGCACAATCCCGTGAAGACGCCACCGGAAGTACCTGGAGTTGTAAATATTACCAGTATTTTCGTCCTTTCACAGCTTTCCACCGGAAACCTCCGTGATTGAATACGACAGTAAATGTAGTAAGAATCTATTTACGTGTACTTGAGGTGTTTCTTACACGTTCTTAATCATTTATGGGAACTATCATTGTGTATTTTAACAGTTTTAACAAAATAAGACAGTTTGCTTAGAAGTATTTACGGGAATCGACACATTTCAACTGAATCACACAAAAAAACGCCAAAGCCAATTCTCCTTAATTGTAAACATAAACACTACTCTCGTCATTCCAAGGCTTTAGACACCAATTCTGAGCTCTGTTAGCATGAACTCTTAATATTTGAAAGCACAGTCGCGTGAAAACGCCACGGGAAGTACCCGGAGTTGTAAATACGACCAGTATTTTCGTCATTTCACAGCTTTACCCTGGAAATCTTCGTGATTGAATACTACAGTAAATGTAGTAAGAATCTATTTACGTGTACTTGAGGTGTTTCTTACACGTTCTTAATCATTTCTGGGAACTATCATTGTGTATTTTAACAGTTTTACCAAAATTAGACAGTTTGCTGAGACGTATTTACCGGAATCGTCACCATTTTAACTGATTCACACAAATAAAACGCCAAAGCCAATCCTCCTTAATTGTAAACATAAACACTATTCTCGTCATTCCAAGGCTTTAGATACCAATACTCAGCTCTGTAAGCATGAACTCTTAATATTTAAAAGCACAGTCCCGTGAAAACGCCACCGGAAGTACCCGGAGTTGTAAATATTACCAGTATTTTCGTCATTTCACACTGTTACCAAAATTCTGAGCTCTGTAAGAATGAACTCCTAATATTAGAAAGCACAATCCCCTGAAGACGCCACCGGAAGTACCCGGAGTTGTAAATATTACCAGTGTTTTCATCCTTTCACAGCTTTCCAGCGGAAACCTCCATGATTGAATACGACAGTAAATGTAGTAAGAATCTATTTACGTGTACTTGAGGTGTTTCTTACACGTTTTTAATCATTTCTGGCAACAATCATTCTGTATCTTCACAGTTTTACCAAAATTAGACAGTTTGCTCAGACTTATTTACCGGAATGGTCACCATTTTAACTGATTCACACAAATAAAACGCCAAAGCCAATCCTCCTTAATTGTAAACAGAAACACTATTCTCGTCATTCCAAGGCTTTAGACACCAATTCTGAGCTCTGTAAGCATGAACTCTTAATATTTGAAAGCACAGTCGCATGAAAAGGCCACCGGAAGTACCTGGAGTTGTAAATATTACCAGTATTTTCGTCCTTTCACAGCTTTCCACCGGAAACCTCCGTGATTGAATACGACAGTAAATGTAGTAAGAAACTATTTACGTGTACTTGAGGTGTTTCTTACATGTTTTTAATCATTTCTGGGAACTATCATTGTGTATTTTAACAGTTTTACCAAAATTAGACAGTTTGCTGAGAAGTATTTACCGGAATGGTCACCATTTTAACTGATTCACACAAATAAAACGCCAAAGCCAATCCTCCTTAATTGTAAACAGAAACACTATTCTCGTCATTCCAAGGCTTTAGACACCAATTCTGAGCTCTGTAAGCATGAACTCTTAATATTTGAAAGCACAGTCGCATGAAAAGGCCACCGGACGTACCCGGAGTTGTAAATATGACCTGTATTTTCGTCATTTCACAGCTTTCCCCTGGAAACCTCCGTGATTGAATACGACAATAAATGTAGTAAGAATCTATTTACGTGTACTTGAGGTGTTTCTTACACGTTTTTAGTCATTTCTGGGAACTATCATAGTGTATTTTAACAGTTTTACCAAAATTAGACAGTTTGCTTAGAAGTATTTACCGGAATCGTCACCATTTTAACTGATTCACACAAATAAAACGCCAAAGCCAATCCTCCTTAATTGTAAACATAAACACTATTCTCGTCATTCCAAGGCTTTAGAAACCAATTCTGAGCTCTGTAAGCATGAACTCTTAATATTTGAAAGCACAGTCCCGTGAAAACGTCACCGGAAGTACCCGGAGTTGTAAATATGACCAGTATTTTCGTCATTTCACAGATTTCCCCTGGAAACCTCTGTGATTGAATACAACTGTAAATGTAGTAAGAATCTATTTACGTGTACTTGAGGTGTTTCTTACACGTTCTTAATCATTTCTGGGAACTATCATAGTGTATTTTAACAGTTTTACCAAAATTAGACAGTTTGCTTAGAAGTATTTACCGGAATCGTCACCATTTTAACTGATTCACACAAATAAAACGCCAAAGCCAATCCTCCTTAATTGTGAACATAAACACTATTCTCGTCATTCCAAGGCTTTAGAAACCAATTCTGAGCTCTGTAAGCATGAACTCTTAATATTTGAAAGCACAGTCCCTTGAAAACGCCACCGGAAGTACCCGGAGTTGTAAATATTACCAGTATTTTCGTCATTTCACACTTTTACCAAAATTCTGAGCTCTGTAAGCATGAACTCTTAATATTTGAAAGCACAATCCCGTGAAGACGCCACCGGAAGTACCTGGAGTTGTAAATATTACCAGTATTTTCGTCCTTTCACAGCTTTCCACCGGAAACCTCCGTGATTGAATACGACAGTAAATGTAGTAAGAATCTATTTACGTGTACTTGAGGTGTTTCTTACACGTTCTTAATCATTTATGGGAACTATCATTGTGTATTTTAACAGTTTTAACAAAATAAGACAGTTTGCTTAGAAGTATTTACGGGAATCGACACATTTCAACTGAATCACACAAAAAAACGCCAAAGCCAATTCTCCTTAATTGTAAACATAAACACTACTCTCGTCATTCCAAGGCTTTAGACACCAATTCTGAGCTCTGTTAGCATGAACTCTTAATATTTGAAAGCACAGTCGCGTGAAAACGCCACGGGAAGTACCCGGAGTTGTAAATACGACCAGTATTTTCGTCATTTCACAGCTTTACCCTGGAAATCTTCGTGATTGAATACTACAGTAAATGTAGTAAGAATCTATTTACGTGTACTTGAGGTGTTTCTTACACGTTCTTAATCATTTCTGGGAACTATCATTGTGTATTTTAACAGTTTTACCAAAATTAGACAGTTTGCTGAGACGTATTTACCGGAATCGTCACCATTTTAACTGATTCACACAAATAAAACGCCAAAGCCAATCCTCCTTAATTGTAAACATAAACACTATTCCCGTCATTCCAAGGCTTTAGATACCAATACTCAGCTCTGTAAGCATGAACTCTTAATATTTAAAAGCACAGTCCCGTGAAAACGCCACCGGAAGTACCCGGAGTTGTAAATATTACCAGTATTTTCGTCATTTCACACTGTTACCAAAATTCTGAGCTCTGTAAGAATGAACTCCTAATATTAGAAAGCACAATCCCCTGAAGACGCCACCGGAAGTACCCGGAGTTGTAAATATTACCAGTGTTTTCATCCTTTCACAGCTTTCCAGCGGAAACCTCCATGATTGAATACGACAGTAAATGTAGTAAGAATCTATTTACGTGTACTTGAGGTGTTTCTTACACGTTTTTAATCATTTCTGGCAACAATCATTCTGTATCTTCACAGTTTTACCAAAATTAGACAGTTTGCTCAGACTTATTTACCGGAATGGTCACCATTTTAACTGATTCACACAAATAAAACGCCAAAGCCAATCCTCCTTAATTGTAAACAGAAACACTATTCTCGTCATTCCAAGGCTTTAGACACCAATTCTGAGCTCTGTAAGCATGAACTCTTAATATTTGAAAGCACAATCCCGTGAAGACGCCACCGGAAGTACCTGGAGTTGTAAATATTACCAGTATTTTCGTCCTTTCACAGCTTTCCACCGGAAACCTCCGTGATTGAATACGACAGTAAATGTAGTAAGAAACTCTTTACGTGTACTTGAGGTGTTTCTTACATGTTTTTAATCATTTCTGGGAACTATCATTGTGTATTTTAACAGTTTTACCAAAATTAGACAGTTTGCTGAGAAGTATTTACCGGAATGGTCACCATTTTAACTGATTCACACAAATAAAACGCCAAAGCCAATCCTCCTTAATTGTAAACAGAAACACTATTCTCGTCATTCCAAGGCTTTAGACACCAATTCTGAGCTCTGTAAGCATGAACTCTTAATATTTGAAAGCACAGTCGCATGAAAAGGCCACCGGACGTACCCGGAGTTGTAAATATGACCTGTATTTTCGTCATTTCACAGCTTTCCCCTGGAAACCTCCGTGATTGAATACGACAATAAATGTAGTAAGAATCTATTTACGTGTACTTGAGGTGTTTCTTACACGTTTTTAGTCATTTCTGGGAACTATCATAGTGTATTTGACAGTTTTACCAAAATTAGACAGTTTGCTTAGAAGTATTTACCGGAATCGTCACCATTTTAACTGATTCACACAAATAAAACGCCAAAGCCAATCCTCCTTAATTGTAAACATAAACACTATTCTCGTCATTCCAAGGCTTTAGAAACCAATTCTGAGCTCTGTAAGCATGAACTCTTAATATTTGAAAGCACAGTCCCGTGAAAACGTCACCGGAAGTACCCGGAGTTGTAAATATGACCAGTATTTTCGTCATTTCACAGATTTCCCCTGGAAACCTCTGTGATTGAATACAACTGTAAATGTAGTAAGAATCTATTTACGTGTACTTGAGGTGTTTCTTACACGTTCTTAATCATTTCTGGGAACTATCATAGTGTATTTTAACAGTTTTACCAAAATTAGACAGTTTGCTTAGAAGTATTTACCGGAATCGTCACCATTTTAACTGATTCACACAAATAAAACGCCAAAGCCAATCCTCCTTAATTGTGAACATAAACACTATTCTCGTCATTCCAAGGCTTTAGAAACCAATTCTGAGCTCTGTAAGCATGAACTCTTAATATTTGAAAGCACAGTCCCTTGAAAACGCCACCGGAAGTACCCGGAGTTGTAAATATTACCAGTATTTTCGTCATTTCACACTTTTACCAAAATTCTGAGCTCTGTAAGCATGAACTCTTAATATTTGAAAGCACAATCCCGTGAAGACGCCACCGGAAGTACCTGGAGTTGTAAATATTACCAGTATTTTCGTCCTTTCACAGCTTTCCACCGGAAACCTCCGTGATTGAATACGACAGTAAATGTAGTAAGAATCTATTTACGTGTACTTGAGGTGTTTCTTACACGTTCTTAATCATTTATGGGAACTATCATTGTGTATTTTAACAGTTTTAACAAAATAAGACAGTTTGCTTAGAAGTATTTACGGGAATCGACACATTTCAACTGAATCACACAAAAAAACGCCAAAGCCAATTCTCCTTAATTGTAAACATAAACACTACTCTCGTCATTCCAAGGCTTTAGACACCAATTCTGAGCTCTGTTAGCATGAACTCTTAATATTTGAAAGCACAGTCGCGTGAAAACGCCACGGGAAGTACCCGGAGTTGTAAATACGACCAGTATTTTCGTCATTTCACAGCTTTACCCTGGAAATCTTCGTGATTGAATACTACAGTAAATGTAGTAAGAATCTATTTACGTGTACTTGAGGTGTTTCTTACACGTTCTTAATCATTTCTGGGAACTATCATTGTGTATTTTAACAGTTTTACCAAAATTAGACAGTTTGCTGAGACGTATTTACCGGAATCGTCACCATTTTAACTGATTCACACAAATAAAACGCCAAAGCCAATCCTCCTTAATTGTAAACATAAACACTATTCTCGTCATTCCAAGGCTTTAGATACCAATACTCAGCTCTGTAAGCATGAACTCTTAATATTTAAAAGCACAGTCCCGTGAAAACGCCACCGGAAGTACCCGGAGTTGTAAATATTACCAGTATTTTCGTCATTTCACACTGTTACCAAAATTCTGAGCTCTGTAAGAATGAACTCCTAATATTAGAAAGCACAATCCCCTGAAGACGCCACCGGAAGTACCCGGAGTTGTAAATATTACCAGTGTTTTCATCCTTTCACAGCTTTCCAGCGGAAACCTCCATGATTGAATACGACAGTAAATGTAGTAAGAATCTATTTACGTGTACTTGAGGTGTTTCTTACACGTTTTTAATCATTTCTGGCAACAATCATTCTGTATCTTCACAGTTTTACCAAAATTAGACAGTTTGCTCAGACTTATTTACCGGAATGGTCACCATTTTAACTGATTCACACAAATAAAACGCCAAAGCCAATCCTCCTTAATTGTAAACAGAAACACTATTCTCGTCATTCCAAGGCTTTAGACACCAATTCTGAGCTCTGTAAGCATGAACTCTTAATATTTGAAAGCACAGTCGCATGAAAAGGCCACCGGAAGTACCTGGAGTTGTAAATATTACCAGTATTTTCGTCCTTTCACAGCTTTCCACCGGAAACCTCCGTGATTGAATACGACAGTAAATGTAGTAAGAAACTATTTACGTGTACTTGAGGTGTTTCTTACATGTTTTTAATCATTTCTGGGAACTATCATTGTGTATTTTAACAGTTTTACCAAAATTAGACAGTTTGCTGAGAAGTATTTACCGGAATGGTCACCATTTTAACTGATTCACACAAATAAAACGCCAAAGCCAATCCTCCTTAATTGTAAACAGAAACACTATTCTCGTCATTCCAAGGCTTTAGACACCAATTCTGAGCTCTGTAAGCATGAACTCTTAATATTTGAAAGCACAGTCGCATGAAAAGGCCACCGGACGTACCCGGAGTTGTAAATATGACCTGTATTTTCGTCATTTCACAGCTTTCCCCTGGAAACCTCCGTGATTGAATACGACAATAAATGTAGTAAGAATCTATTTACGTGTACTTGAGGTGTTTCTTACACGTTTTTAGTCATTTCTGGGAACTATCATAGTGTATTTTAACAGTTTTACCAAAATTAGACAGTTTGCTTAGAAGTATTTACCGGAATCGTCACCATTTTAACTGATTCACACAAATAAAACGCCAAAGCCAATCCTCCTTAATTGTAAACATAAACACTATTCCCGTCATTCCAAGGCTTTAGATACCAATACTCAGCTCTGTAAGCATGAACTCTTAATATTTAAAAGCACAGTCCCGTGAAAACGCCACCGGAAGTACCCGGAGTTGTAAATATTACCAGTATTTTCGTCATTTCACACTGTTACCAAAATTCTGAGCTCTGTAAGAATGAACTCCTAATATTAGAAAGCACAATCCCCTGAAGACGCCACCGGAAGTACCCGGAGTTGTAAATATTACCAGTGTTTTCATCCTTTCACAGCTTTCCAGCGGAAACCTCCATGATTGAATACGACAGTAAATGTAGTAAGAATCTATTTACGTGTACTTGAGGTGTTTCTTACACGTTTTTAATCATTTCTGGCAACAATCATTCTGTATCTTCACAGTTTTACCAAAATTAGACAGTTTGCTCAGACTTATTTACCGGAATGGTCACCATTTTAACTGATTCACACAAATAAAACGCCAAAGCCAATCCTCCTTAATTGTAAACAGAAACACTATTCTCGTCATTCCAAGGCTTTAGACACCAATTCTGAGCTCTGTAAGCATGAACTCTTAATATTTGAAAGCACAATCCCGTGAAGACGCCACCGGAAGTACCTGGAGTTGTAAATATTACCAGTATTTTCGTCCTTTCACAGCTTTCCACCGGAAACCTCCGTGATTGAATACGACAGTAAATGTAGTAAGAAACTCTTTACGTGTACTTGAGGTGTTTCTTACATGTTTTTAATCATTTCTGGGAACTATCATTGTGTATTTTAACAGTTTTACCAAAATTAGACAGTTTGCTGAGAAGTATTTACCGGAATGGTCACCATTTTAACTGATTCACACAAATAAAACGCCAAAGCCAATCCTCCTTAATTGTAAACAGAAACACTATTCTCGTCATTCCAAGGCTTTAGACACCAATTCTGAGCTCTGTAAGCATGAACTCTTAATATTTGAAAGCACAGTCGCATGAAAAGGCCACCGGACGTACCCGGAGTTGTAAATATGACCTGTATTTTCGTCATTTCACAGCTTTCCCCTGGAAACCTCCGTGATTGAATACGACAATAAATGTAGTAAGAATCTATTTACGTGTACTTGAGGTGTTTCTTACACGTTTTTAGTCATTTCTGGGAACTATCATAGTGTATTTGACAGTTTTACCAAAATTAGACAGTTTGCTTAGAAGTATTTACCGGAATCGTCACCATTTTAACTGATTCACACAAATAAAACGCCAAAGCCAATCCTCCTTAATTGTAAACATAAACACTATTCTCGTCATTCCAAGGCTTTAGAAACCAATTCTGAGCTCTGTAAGCATGAACTCTTAATATTTGAAAGCACAGTCCCGTGAAAACGTCACCGGAAGTACCCGGAGTTGTAAATATGACCAGTATTTTCGTCATTTCACAGATTTCCCCTGGAAACCTCTGTGATTGAATACAACTGTAAATGTAGTAAGAATCTATTTACGTGTACTTGAGGTGTTTCTTACACGTTCTTAATCATTTCTGGGAACTATCATAGTGTATTTTAACAGTTTTACCAAAATTAGACAGTTTGCTTAGAAGTATTTACCGGAATCGTCACCATTTTAACTGATTCACACAAATAAAACGCCAAAGCCAATCCTCCTTAATTGTGAACATAAACACTATTCTCGTCATTCCAAGGCTTTAGAAACCAATTCTGAGCTCTGTAAGCATGAACTCTTAATATTTGAAAGCACAGTCCCTTGAAAACGCCACCGGAAGTACCCGGAGTTGTAAATATTACCAGTATTTTCGTCATTTCACACTTTTACCAAAATTCTGAGCTCTGTAAGCATGAACTCTTAATATTTGAAAGCACAATCCCGTGAAGACGCCACCGGAAGTACCTGGAGTTGTAAATATTACCAGTATTTTCGTCCTTTCACAGCTTTCCACCGGAAACCTCCGTGATTGAATACGACAGTAAATGTAGTAAGAATCTATTTACGTGTACTTGAGGTGTTTCTTACACGTTCTTAATCATTTATGGGAACTATCATTGTGTATTTTAACAGTTTTAACAAAATAAGACAGTTTGCTTAGAAGTATTTACGGGAATCGACACATTTCAACTGAATCACACAAAAAAACGCCAAAGCCAATTCTCCTTAATTGTAAACATAAACACTACTCTCGTCATTCCAAGGCTTTAGACACCAATTCTGAGCTCTGTTAGCATGAACTCTTAATATTTGAAAGCACAGTCGCGTGAAAACGCCACGGGAAGTACCCGGAGTTGTAAATACGACCAGTATTTTCGTCATTTCACAGCTTTACCCTGGAAATCTTCGTGATTGAATACTACAGTAAATGTAGTAAGAATCTATTTACGTGTACTTGAGGTGTTTCTTACACGTTCTTAATCATTTCTGGGAACTATCATTGTGTATTTTAACAGTTTTACCAAAATTAGACAGTTTGCTGAGACGTATTTACCGGAATCGTCACCATTTTAACTGATTCACACAAATAAAACGCCAAAGCCAATCCTCCTTAATTGTAAACATAAACACTATTCTCGTCATTCCAAGGCTTTAGATACCAATACTCAGCTCTGTAAGCATGAACTCTTAATATTTAAAAGCACAGTCCCGTGAAAACGCCACCGGAAGTACCCGGAGTTGTAAATATTACCAGTATTTTCGTCATTTCACACTGTTACCAAAATTCTGAGCTCTGTAAGAATGAACTCCTAATATTAGAAAGCACAATCCCCTGAAGACGCCACCGGAAGTACCCGGAGTTGTAAATATTACCAGTGTTTTCATCCTTTCACAGCTTTCCAGCGGAAACCTCCATGATTGAATACGACAGTAAATGTAGTAAGAATCTATTTACGTGTACTTGAGGTGTTTCTTACACGTTTTTAATCATTTCTGGCAACAATCATTCTGTATCTTCACAGTTTTACCAAAATTAGACAGTTTGCTCAGACTTATTTACCGGAATGGTCACCATTTTAACTGATTCACACAAATAAAACGCCAAAGCCAATCCTCCTTAATTGTAAACAGAAACACTATTCTCGTCATTCCAAGGCTTTAGACACCAATTCTGAGCTCTGTAAGCATGAACTCTTAATATTTGAAAGCACAGTCGCATGAAAAGGCCACCGGAAGTACCTGGAGTTGTAAATATTACCAGTATTTTCGTCCTTTCACAGCTTTCCACCGGAAACCTCCGTGATTGAATACGACAGTAAATGTAGTAAGAAACTATTTACGTGTACTTGAGGTGTTTCTTACATGTTTTTAATCATTTCTGGGAACTATCATTGTGTATTTTAACAGTTTTACCAAAATTAGACAGTTTGCTGAGAAGTATTTACCGGAATGGTCACCATTTTAACTGATTCACACAAATAAAACGCCAAAGCCAATCCTCCTTAATTGTAAACAGAAACACTATTCTCGTCATTCCAAGGCTTTAGACACCAATTCTGAGCTCTGTAAGCATGAACTCTTAATATTTGAAAGCACAGTCGCATGAAAAGGCCACCGGACGTACCCGGAGTTGTAAATATGACCTGTATTTTCGTCATTTCACAGCTTTCCCCTGGAAACCTCCGTGATTGAATACGACAATAAATGTAGTAAGAATCTATTTACGTGTACTTGAGGTGTTTCTTACACGTTTTTAGTCATTTCTGGGAACTATCATAGTGTATTTTAACAGTTTTACCAAAATTAGACAGTTTGCTTAGAAGTATTTACCGGAATCGTCACCATTTTAACTGATTCACACAAATAAAACGCCAAAGCCAATCCTCCTTAATTGTAAACATAAACACTATTCTCGTCATTCCAAGGCTTTAGAAACCAATTCTGAGCTCTGTAAGCATGAACTCTTAATATTTGAAAGCACAGTCCCGTGAAAACGTCACCGGAAGTACCCGAAGTTGTAAATATGACCAGTATTTTCGTCATTTCACAGATTTCCCCTGGAAACCTCTGTGATTGAATACAACTGTAAATGTAGTAAGAATCTATTTACGTGTACTTGAGGTGTTTCTTACACGTTCTTAATCATTTCTGGGAACTATCATAGTGTATTTTAACAGTTTTACCAAAATTAGACAGTTTGCTTAGAAGTATTTACCGGAATCGTCACCATTTTAACTGATTCACACAAATAAAACGCCAAAGCCAATCCTCCTTAATTGTGAACATAAACACTATTCTCGTCATTCCAAGGCTTTAGAAACCAATTCTGAGCTCTGTAAGCATGAACTCTTAATATTTGAAAGCACAGTCCCTTGAAAACGCCACCGGAAGTACCCGGAGTTGTAAATATTACCAGTATTTTCGTCATTTCACACTTTTACCAAAATTCTGAGCTCTGTAAGCATGAACTCTTAATATTTGAAAGCACAATCCCGTGAAGACGCCACCGGAAGTACCTGGAGTTGTAAATATTACCAGTATTTTCGTCCTTTCACAGCTTTCCACCGGAAACCTCCGTGATTGAATACGACAGTAAATGTAGTAAGAATCTATTTACGTGTACTTGAGGTGTTTCTTACACGTTCTTAATCATTTATGGGAACTATCATTGTGTATTTTAACAGTTTTAACAAAATAAGACAGTTTGCTTAGAAGTATTTACGGGAATCGACACATTTCAACTGAATCACACAAAAAAACGCCAAAGCCAATTCTCCTTAATTGTAAACATAAACACTACTCTCGTCATTCCAAGGCTTTAGACACCAATTCTGAGCTCTGTTAGCATGAACTCTTAATATTTGAAAGCACAGTCGCGTGAAAACGCCACGGGAAGTACCCGGAGTTGTAAATACGACCAGTATTTTCGTCATTTCACAGCTTTACCCTGGAAATCTTCGTGATTGAATACTACAGTAAATGTAGTAAGAATCTATTTACGTGTACTTGAGGTGTTTCTTACACGTTCTTAATCATTTCTGGGAACTATCATTGTGTATTTTAACAGTTTTACCAAAATTAGACAGTTTGCTGAGACGTATTTACCGGAATCGTCACCATTTTAACTGATTCACACAAATAAAACGCCAAAGCCAATCCTCCTTAATTGTAAACATAAACACTATTCTCGTCATTCCAAGGCTTTAGATACCAATACTCAGCTCTGTAAGCATGAACTCTTAATATTTAAAAGCACAGTCCCGTGAAAACGCCACCGGAAGTACCCGGAGTTGTAAATATTACCAGTATTTTCGTCATTTCACACTGTTACCAAAATTCTGAGCTCTGTAAGAATGAACTCCTAATATTAGAAAGCACAATCCCCTGAAGACGCCACCGGAAGTACCCGGAGTTGTAAATATTACCAGTGTTTTCATCCTTTCACAGCTTTCCAGCGGAAACCTCCATGATTGAATACGACAGTAAATGTAGTAAGAATCTATTTACGTGTACTTGAGGTGTTTCTTACACGTTTTTAATCATTTCTGGCAACAATCATTCTGTATCTTCACAGTTTTACCAAAATTAGACAGTTTGCTCAGACTTATTTACCGGAATGGTCACCATTTTAACTGATTCACACAAATAAAACGCCAAAGCCAATCCTCCTTAATTGTAAACAGAAACACTATTCTCGTCATTCCAAGGCTTTAGACACCAATTCTGAGCTCTGTAAGCATGAACTCTTAATATTTGAAAGCACAATCCCGTGAAGACGCCACCGGAAGTACCTGGAGTTGTAAATATTACCAGTATTTTCGTCCTTTCACAGCTTTCCACCGGAAACCTCCGTGATTGAATACGACAGTAAATGTAGTAAGAAACTATTTACGTGTACTTGAGGTGTTTCTTACATGTTTTTAATCATTTCTGGGAACTATCATTGTGTATTTTAACAGTTTTACCAAAATTAGACAGTTTGCTGAGAAGTATTTACCGGAATGGTCACCATTTTAACTGATTCACACAAATAAAACGCCAAAGCCAATCCTCCTTAATTGTAAACAGAAACACTATTCTCGTCATTCCAAGGCTTTAGACACCAATTCTGAGCTCTGTAAGCATGAACTCTTAATATTTGAAAGCACAGTCGCATGAAAAGGCCACCGGACGTACCCGGAGTTGTAAATATGACCTGTATTTTCGTCATTTCACAGCTTTCCCCTGGAAACCTCCGTGATTGAATACGACAATAAATGTAGTAAGAATCTATTTACGTGTACTTGAGGTGTTTCTTACACGTTTTTAGTCATTTCTGGGAACTATCATAGTGTATTTTAACAGTTTTACCAAAATTAGACAGTTTGCTTAGAAGTATTTACCGGAATCGTCACCATTTTAACTGATTCACACAAATAAAACGCCAAAGCCAATCCTCCTTAATTGTAAACATAAACACTATTCTCGTCATTCCAAGGCTTTAGAAACCAATTCTGAGCTCTGTAAGCATGAACTCTTAATATTTGAAAGCACAGTCCCGTGAAAACGTCACCGGAAGTACCCGGAGTTGTAAATATGACCAGTATTTTCGTCATTTCACAGATTTCCCCTGGAAACCTCTGTGATTGAATACAACTGTAAATGTAGTAAGAATCTATTTACGTGTACTTGAGGTGTTTCTTACACGTTCTTAATCATTTCTGGGAACTATCATAGTGTATTTTAACAGTTTTACCAAAATTAGACAGTTTGCTTAGAAGTATTTACCGGAATCGTCACCATTTTAACTGATTCACACAAATAAAACGCCAAAGCCAATCCTCCTTAATTGTGAACATAAACACTATTCTCGTCATTCCAAGGCTTTAGAAACCAATTCTGAGCTCTGTAAGCATGAACTCTTAATATTTGAAAGCACAGTCCCTTGAAAACGCCACCGGAAGTACCCGGAGTTGTAAATATTACCAGTATTTTCGTCATTTCACACTTTTACCAAAATTCTGAGCTCTGTAAGCATGAACTCTTAATATTTGAAAGCACAATCCCGTGAAGACGCCACCGGAAGTACCTGGAGTTGTAAATATTACCAGTATTTTCGTCCTTTCACAGCTTTCCACCGGAAACCTCCGTGATTGAATACGACAGTAAATGTAGTAAGAATCTATTTACGTGTACTTGAGGTGTTTCTTACACGTTCTTAATCATTTATGGGAACTATCATTGTGTATTTTAACAGTTTTAACAAAATAAGACAGTTTGCTTAGAAGTATTTACGGGAATCGACACATTTCAACTGAATCACACAAAAAAACGCCAAAGCCAATTCTCCTTAATTGTAAACATAAACACTACTCTCGTCATTCCAAGGCTTTAGACACCAATTCTGAGCTCTGTTAGCATGAACTCTTAATATTTGAAAGCACAGTCGCGTGAAAACGCCACGGGAAGTACCCGGAGTTGTAAATACGACCAGTATTTTCGTCATTTCACAGCTTTACCCTGGAAATCTTCGTGATTGAATACTACAGTAAATGTAGTAAGAATCTATTTACGTGTACTTGAGGTGTTTCTTACACGTTCTTAATCATTTCTGGGAACTATCATTGTGTATTTTAACAGTTTTACCAAAATTAGACAGTTTGCTGAGACGTATTTACCGGAATCGTCACCATTTTAACTGATTCACACAAATAAAACGCCAAAGCCAATCCTCCTTAATTGTAAACATAAACACTATTCTCGTCATTCCAAGGCTTTAGATACCAATACTCAGCTCTGTAAGCATGAACTCTTAATATTTAAAAGCACAGTCCCGTGAAAACGCCACCGGAAGTACCCGGAGTTGTAAATATTACCAGTATTTTCGTCATTTCACACTGTTACCAAAATTCTGAGCTCTGTAAGAATGAACTCCTAATATTAGAAAGCACAATCCCCTGAAGACGCCACCGGAAGTACCCGGAGTTGTAAATATTACCAGTGTTTTCATCCTTTCACAGCTTTCCAGCGGAAACCTCCATGATTGAATACGACAGTAAATGTAGTAAGAATCTATTTACGTGTACTTGAGGTGTTTCTTACACGTTTTTAATCATTTCTGGCAACAATCATTCTGTATCTTCACAGTTTTACCAAAATTAGACAGTTTGCTCAGACTTATTTACCGGAATGGTCACCATTTTAACTGATTCACACAAATAAAACGCCAAAGCCAATCCTCCTTAATTGTAAACAGAAACACTATTCTCGTCATTCCAAGGCTTTAGACACCAATTCTGAGCTCTGTAAGCATGAACTCTTAATATTTGAAAGCACAATCCCGTGAAGACGCCACCGGAAGTACCTGGAGTTGTAAATATTACCAGTATTTTCGTCCTTTCACAGCTTTCCACCGGAAACCTCCGTGATTGAATACGACAGTAAATGTAGTAAGAAACTATTTACGTGTACTTGAGGTGTTTCTTACATGTTTTTAATCATTTCTGGGAACTATCATTGTGTATTTTAACAGTTTTACCAAAATTAGACAGTTTGCTGAGAAGTATTTACCGGAATGGTCACCATTTTAACTGATTCACACAAATAAAACGCCAAAGCCAATCCTCCTTAATTGTAAACAGAAACACTATTCTCGTCATTCCAAGGCTTTAGACACCAATTCTGAGCTCTGTAAGCATGAACTCTTAATATTTGAAAGCACAGTCGCATGAAAAGGCCACCGGACGTACCCGGAGTTGTAAATATGACCTGTATTTTCGTCATTTCACAGCTTTCCCCTGGAAACCTCCGTGATTGAATACGACAATAAATGTAGTAAGAATCTATTTACGTGTACTTGAGGTGTTTCTTACACGTTTTTAGTCATTTCTGGGAACTATCATAGTGTATTTTAACAGTTTTACCAAAATTAGACAGTTTGCTTAGAAGTATTTACCGGAATCGTCACCATTTTAACTGATTCACACAAATAAAACGCCAAAGCCAATCCTCCTTAATTGTAAACATAAACACTATTCTCGTCATTCCAAGGCTTTAGAAACCAATTCTGAGCTCTGTAAGCATGAACTCTTAATATTTGAAAGCACAGTCCCGTGAAAACGTCACCGGAAGTACCCGGAGTTGTAAATATGACCAGTATTTTCGTCATTTCACAGATTTCCCCTGGAAACCTCTGTGATTGAATACAACTGTAAATGTAGTAAGAATCTATTTACGTGTACTTGAGGTGTTTCTTACACGTTCTTAATCATTTCTGGGAACTATCATAGTGTATTTTAACAGTTTTACCAAAATTAGACAGTTTGCTTAGAAGTATTTACCGGAATCGTCACCATTTTAACTGATTCACACAAATAAAACGCCAAAGCCAATCCTCCTTAATTGTGAACATAAACACTATTCTCGTCATTCCAAGGCTTTAGAAACCAATTCTGAGCTCTGTAAGCATGAACTCTTAATATTTGAAAGCACAGTCCCTTGAAAACGCCACCGGAAGTACCCGGAGTTGTAAATATTACCAGTATTTTCGTCATTTCACACTTTTACCAAAATTCTGAGCTCTGTAAGCATGAACTCTTAATATTTGAAAGCACAATCCCGTGAAGACGCCACCGGAAGTACCTGGAGTTGTAAATATTACCAGTATTTTCGTCCTTTCACAGCTTTCCACCGGAAACCTCCGTGATTGAATACGACAGTAAATGTAGTAAGAATCTATTTACGTGTACTTGAGGTGTTTCTTACACGTTCTTAATCATTTATGGGAACTATCATTGTGTATTTTAACAGTTTTAACAAAATAAGACAGTTTGCTTAGAAGTATTTACGGGAATCGACACATTTCAACTGAATCACACAAAAAAACGCCAAAGCCAATTCTCCTTAATTGTAAACATAAACACTACTCTCGTCATTCCAAGGCTTTAGACACCAATTCTGAGCTCTGTTAGCATGAACTCTTAATATTTGAAAGCACAGTCGCGTGAAAACGCCACGGGAAGTACCCGGAGTTGTAAATACGACCAGTATTTTCGTCATTTCACAGCTTTACCCTGGAAATCTTCGTGATTGAATACTACAGTAAATGTAGTAAGAATCTATTTACGTGTACTTGAGGTGTTTCTTACACGTTCTTAATCATTTCTGGGAACTATCATTGTGTATTTTAACAGTTTTACCAAAATTAGACAGTTTGCTGAGACGTATTTACCGGAATCGTCACCATTTTAACTGATTCACACAAATAAAACGCCAAAGCCAATCCTCCTTAATTGTAAACATAAACACTATTCTCGTCATTCCAAGGCTTTAGATACCAATACTCAGCTCTGTAAGCATGAACTCTTAATATTTAAAAGCACAGTCCCGTGAAAACGCCACCGGAAGTACCCGGAGTTGTAAATATTACCAGTATTTTCGTCATTTCACACTGTTACCAAAATTCTGAGCTCTGTAAGAATGAACTCCTAATATTAGAAAGCACAATCCCCTGAAGACGCCACCGGAAGTACCCGGAGTTGTAAATATTACCAGTGTTTTCATCCTTTCACAGCTTTCCAGCGGAAACCTCCATGATTGAATACGACAGTAAATGTAGTAAGAATCTATTTACGTGTACTTGAGGTGTTTCTTACACGTTTTTAATCATTTCTGGCAACAATCATTCTGTATCTTCACAGTTTTACCAAAATTAGACAGTTTGCTCAGACTTATTTACCGGAATGGTCACCATTTTAACTGATTCACACAAATAAAACGCCAAAGCCAATCCTCCTTAATTGTAAACAGAAACACTATTCTCGTCATTCCAAGGCTTTAGACACCAATTCTGAGCTCTGTAAGCATGAACTCTTAATATTTGAAAGCACAGTCGCATGAAAAGGCCACCGGAAGTACCTGGAGTTGTAAATATTACCAGTATTTTCGTCCTTTCACAGCTTTCCACCGGAAACCTCCGTGATTGAATACGACAGTAAATGTAGTAAGAAACTATTTACGTGTACTTGAGGTGTTTCTTACATGTTTTTAATCATTTCTGGGAACTATCATTGTGTATTTTAACAGTTTTACCAAAATTAGACAGTTTGCTGAGAAGTATTTACCGGAATGGTCACCATTTTAACTGATTCACACAAATAAAACGCCAAAGCCAATCCTCCTTAATTGTAAACAGAAACACTATTCTCGTCATTCCAAGGCTTTAGACACCAATTCTGAGCTCTGTAAGCATGAACTCTTAATATTTGAAAGCACAGTCGCATGAAAAGGCCACCGGACGTACCCGGAGTTGTAAATATGACCTGTATTTTCGTCATTTCACAGCTTTCCCCTGGAAACCTCCGTGATTGAATACGACAATAAATGTAGTAAGAATCTATTTACGTGTACTTGAGGTGTTTCTTACACGTTTTTAGTCATTTCTGGGAACTATCATAGTGTATTTTAACAGTTTTACCAAAATTAGACAGTTTGCTTAGAAGTATTTACCGGAATCGTCACCATTTTAACTGATTCACACAAATAAAACGCCAAAGCCAATCCTCCTTAATTGTAAACATAAACACTATTCTCGTCATTCCAAGGCTTTAGAAACCAATTCTGAGCTCTGTAAGCATGAACTCTTAATATTTGAAAGCACAGTCCCGTGAAAACGTCACCGGAAGTACCCGGAGTTGTAAATATGACCAGTATTTTCGTCATTTCACAGATTTCCCCTGGAAACCTCTGTGATTGAATACAACTGTAAATGTAGTAAGAATCTATTTACGTGTACTTGAGGTGTTTCTTACACGTTCTTAATCATTTCTGGGAACTATCATAGTGTATTTTAACAGTTTTACCAAAATTAGACAGTTTGCTTAGAAGTATTTACCGGAATCGTCACCATTTTAACTGATTCACACAAATAAAACGCCAAAGCCAATCCTCCTTAATTGTGAACATAAACACTATTCTCGTCATTCCAAGGCTTTAGAAACCAATTCTGAGCTCTGTAAGCATGAACTCTTAATATTTGAAAGCACAGTCCCTTGAAAACGCCACCGGAAGTACCCGGAGTTGTAAATATTACCAGTATTTTCGTCATTTCACACTTTTACCAAAATTCTGAGCTCTGTAAGCATGAACTCTTAATATTTGAAAGCACAATCCCGTGAAGACGCCACCGGAAGTACCTGGAGTTGTAAATATTACCAGTATTTTCGTCCTTTCACAGCTTTCCACCGGAAACCTCCGTGATTGAATACGACAGTAAATGTAGTAAGAATCTATTTACGTGTACTTGAGGTGTTTCTTACACGTTCTTAATCATTTATGGGAACTATCATTGTGTATTTTAACAGTTTTAACAAAATAAGACAGTTTGCTTAGAAGTATTTACGGGAATCGACACATTTCAACTGAATCACACAAAAAAACGCCAAAGCCAATTCTCCTTAATTGTAAACATAAACACTACTCTCGTCATTCCAAGGCTTTAGACACCAATTCTGAGCTCTGTTAGCATGAACTCTTAATATTTGAAAGCACAGTCGCGTGAAAACGCCACGGGAAGTACCCGGAGTTGTAAATACGACCAGTATTTTCGTCATTTCACAGCTTTACCCTGGAAATCTTCGTGATTGAATACTACAGTAAATGTAGTAAGAATCTATTTACGTGTACTTGAGGTGTTTCTTACACGTTCTTAATCATTTCTGGGAACTATCATTGTGTATTTTAACAGTTTTACCAAAATTAGACAGTTTGCTGAGACGTATTTACCGGAATCGTCACCATTTTAACTGATTCACACAAATAAAACGCCAAAGCCAATCCTCTTTAATTGTAAACATAAACACTATTCTCGTCATTCCAAGGCTTTAGATACCAATACTCAGCTCTGTAAGCATGAACTCTTAATATTTAAAAGCACAGTCCCGTGAAAACGCCACCGGAAGTACCCGGAGTTGTAAATATTACCAGTATTTTCGTCATTTCACACTGTTACCAAAATTCTGAGCTCTGTAAGAATGAACTCCTAATATTAGAAAGCACAATCCCCTGAAGACGCCACCGGAAGTACCCGGAGTTGTAAATATTACCAGTGTTTTCATCCTTTCACAGCTTTCCAGCGGAAACCTCCATGATTGAATACGACAGTAAATGTAGTAAGAATCTATTTACGTGTACTTGAGGTGTTTCTTACACGTTTTTAATCATTTCTGGCAACAATCATTCTGTATCTTCACAGTTTTACCA
Organism: Myotis daubentonii; assembly: GCF_963259705.1. Classification (NCBI taxonomy): domain Eukaryota; kingdom Metazoa; phylum Chordata; class Mammalia; order Chiroptera; family Vespertilionidae; genus Myotis; species Myotis daubentonii. Next base: position 424,141 of record NC_081848.1, read on the forward strand.
AAATTAGACAGTTTGCTCAGACTTATTTACCGGAATGGTCACCATTTTAACTGATTCACACAAATAAAACGCCAAAGCCAATCCTCCTTAATTGTAAACAGAAACACTATTCTCGTCATTCCAAGGCTTTAGACACCAATTCTGAGCTCTGTAAGCATGAACTCTTAATATTTGAAAGCACAATCCCGTGAAGACGCCACCGGAAGTACCTGGAGTTGTAAATATTACCAGTATTTTCGTCCTTTCACAGCTTTCCACCGGAAACCTCCGTGATTGAATACGACAGTAAATGTAGTAAGAAACTATTTACGTGTACTTGAGGTGTTTCTTACATGTTTTTAATCATTTCTGGGAACTATCATTGTGTATTTTAACAGTTTTACCAAAATTAGACAGTTTGCTGAGAAGTATTTACCGGAATGGTCACCATTTTAACTGATTCACACAAATAAAACGCCAAAGCCAATCCTCCTTAATTGTAAACAGAAACACTATTCTCGTCATTCCAAGGCTTTAGACACCAATTCTGAGCTCTGTAAGCATGAACTCTTAATATTTGAAAGCACAGTCGCATGAAAAGGCCACCGGACGTACCCGGAGTTGTAAATATGACCTGTATTTTCGTCATTTCACAGCTTTCCCCTGGAAACCTCCGTGATTGAATACGACAATAAATGTAGTAAGAATCTATTTACGTGTACTTGAGGTGTTTCTTACACGTTTTTAGTCATTTCTGGGAACTATCATAGTGTATTTTAACAGTTTTACCAAAATTAGACAGTTTGCTTAGAAGTATTTACCGGAATCGTCACCATTTTAACTGATTCACACAAATAAAACGCCAAAGCCAATCCTCCTTAATTGTAAACATAAACACTATTCTCGTCATTCCAAGGCTTTAGAAACCAATTCTGAGCTCTGTAAGCATGAACTCTTAATATTTGAAAGCACAGTCCCGTGAAAACGTCACCGGAAGTACCCGGAGTTGTAAATATGACCAGTATTTTCGTCATTTCACAGATTTCCCCTGGAAACCTCTGTGATTGAATACAACTGTAAATGTAGTAAGAATCTATTTACGTGTACTTGAGGTGTTTCTTACACGTTCTTAATCATTTCTGGGAACTATCATAGTGTATTTTAACAGTTTTACCAAAATTAGACAGTTTGCTTAGAAGTATTTACCGGAATCGTCACCATTTTAACTGATTCACACAAATAAAACGCCAAAGCCAATCCTCCTTAATTGTGAACATAAACACTATTCTCGTCATTCCAAGGCTTTAGAAACCAATTCTGAGCTCTGTAAGCATGAACTCTTAATATTTGAAAGCACAGTCCCTTGAAAACGCCACCGGAAGTACCCGGAGTTGTAAATATTACCAGTATTTTCGTCATTTCACACTTTTACCAAAATTCTGAGCTCTGTAAGCATGAACTCTTAATATTTGAAAGCACAATCCCGTGAAGACGCCACCGGAAGTACCTGGAGTTGTAAATATTACCAGTATTTTCGTCCTTTCACAGCTTTCCACCGGAAACCTCCGTGATTGAATACGACAGTAAATGTAGTAAGAATCTATTTACGTGTACTTGAGGTGTTTCTTACACGTTCTTAATCATTTATGGGAACTATCATTGTGTATTTTAACAGTTTTAACAAAATAAGACAGTTTGCTTAGAAGTATTTACGGGAATCGACACATTTCAACTGAATCACACAAAAAAACGCCAAAGCCAATTCTCCTTAATTGTAAACATAAACACTACTCTCGTCATTCCAAGGCTTTAGACACCAATTCTGAGCTCTGTTAGCATGAACTCTTAATATTTGAAAGCACAGTCGCGTGAAAACGCCACGGGAAGTACCCGGAGTTGTAAATACGACCAGTATTTTCGTCATTTCACAGCTTTACCCTGGAAATCTTCGTGATTGAATACTACAGTAAATGTAGTAAGAATCTATTTACGTGTACTTGAGGTGTTTCTTACACGTTCTTAATCATTTCTGGGAACTATCATTGTGTATTTTAACAGTTTTACCAAAATTAGACAGTTTGCTGAGACGTATTTACCGGAATCGTCACCATTTTAACTGATTCACACAAATAAAACGCCAAAGCCAATCCTCCTTAATTGTAAACATAAACACTATTCTCGTCATTCCAAGGCTTTAGATACCAATACTCAGCTCTGTAAGCATGAACTCTTAATATTTAAAAGCACAGTCCCGTGAAAACGCCACCGGAAGTACCCGGAGTTGTAAATATTACCAGTATTTTCGTCATTTCACACTGTTACCAAAATTCTGAGCTCTGTAAGAATGAACTCCTAATATTAGAAAGCACAATCCCCTGAAGACGCCACCGGAAGTACCCGGAGTTGTAAATATTACCAGTGTTTTCATCCTTTCACAGCTTTCCAGCGGAAACCTCCATGATTGAATACGACAGTAAATGTAGTAAGAATCTATTTACGTGTACTTGAGGTGTTTCTTACACGTTTTTAATCATTTCTGGCAACAATCATTCTGTATCTTCACAGTTTTACCAAAATTAGACAGTTTGCTCAGACTTATTTACCGGAATGGTCACCATTTTAACTGATTCACACAAATAAAACGCCAAAGCCAATCCTCCTTAATTGTAAACAGAAACACTATTCTCGTCATTCCAAGGCTTTAGACACCAATTCTGAGCTCTGTAAGCATGAACTCTTAATATTTGAAAGCACAGTCGCATGAAAAGGCCACCGGAAGTACCTGGAGTTGTAAATATTACCAGTATTTTCGTCCTTTCACAGCTTTCCACCGGAAACCTCCGTGATTGAATACGACAGTAAATGTAGTAAGAAACTATTTACGTGTACTTGAGGTGTTTCTTACATGTTTTTAATCATTTCTGGGAACTATCATTGTGTATTTTAACAGTTTTACCAAAATTAGACAGTTTGCTGAGAAGTATTTACCGGAATGGTCACCATTTTAACTGATTCACACAAATAAAACGCCAAAGCCAATCCTCCTTAATTGTAAACAGAAACACTATTCTCGTCATTCCAAGGCTTTAGACACCAATTCTGAGCTCTGTAAGCATGAACTCTTAATATTTGAAAGCACAGTCGCATGAAAAGGCCACCGGACGTACCCGGAGTTGTAAATATGACCTGTATTTTCGTCATTTCACAGCTTTCCCCTGGAAACCTCCGTGATTGAATACGACAATAAATGTAGTAAGAATCTATTTACGTGTACTTGAGGTGTTTCTTACACGTTTTTAGTCATTTCTGGGAACTATCATAGTGTATTTTAACAGTTTTACCAAAATTAGACAGTTTGCTTAGAAGTATTTACCGGAATCGTCACCATTTTAACTGATTCACACAAATAAAACGCCAAAGCCAATCCTCCTTAATTGTAAACATAAACACTATTCTCGTCATTCCAAGGCTTTAGAAACCAATTCTGAGCTCTGTAAGCATGAACTCTTAATATTTGAAAGCACAGTCCCGTGAAAACGTCACCGGAAGTACCCGGAGTTGTAAATATGACCAGTATTTTCGTCATTTCACAGATTTCCCCTGGAAACCTCTGTGATTGAATACAACTGTAAATGTAGTAAGAATCTATTTACGTGTACTTGAGGTGTTTCTTACACGTTCTTAATCATTTCTGGGAACTATCATAGTGTATTTTAACAGTTTTACCAAAATTAGACAGTTTGCTTAGAAGTATTTACCGGAATCGTCACCATTTTAACTGATTCACACAAATAAAACGCCAAAGCCAATCCTCCTTAATTGTGAACATAAACACTATTCTCGTCATTCCAAGGCTTTAGAAACCAATTCTGAGCTCTGTAAGCATGAACTCTTAATATTTGAAAGCACAGTCCCTTGAAAACGCCACCGGAAGTACCCGGAGTTGTAAATATTACCAGTATTTTCGTCATTTCACACTTTTACCAAAATTCTGAGCTCTGTAAGCATGAACTCTTAATTTTTGAAAGCACAATCCCGTGAAGACGCCACCGGAAGTACCTGGAGTTGTAAATATTACCAGTATTTTCGTCCTTTCACAGCTTTCCACCGGAAACCTCCGTGATTGAATACGACAGTAAATGTAGTAAGAAACTATTTACATGTACTTGAGGTGTTTCTTACATGTTTTTAATCATTTCTGGGAACTATCATTGTGTATTTTAACAGTTTTACCAAAATTAGACAGTTTGCTGAGAAGTATTTACCGGAATGGTCACCATTTTAACTGATTCACACAAATAAAACGCCAAAGCCAATCCTCCTTAATTGTAAACAGAAACACTATTCTCGTCATTCCAAGGCTTTAGACACCAATTCTGAGCTCTGTAAGCATGAACTCTTAATATTTGAAAGCACAGTCGCATGAAAAGGCCACCGGACGTAGCCGGAGTTGTAAATATGACCAGTATTTTCGTCATTTCACAGCTTTCCCCTGGAAACCTCCGTGATTGAATACGACAATAAATGTAGTAAGAATCTATTTACGTGTACTTGAGGTGTTTCTTACACGTTCTTAATCATTTATGGGAACTATCATTGTGTATTTTAACAGTTTTAACAAAATAAGACAGTTTGCTTAGAAGTATTTACGGGAATCGACACATTTCAACTGAATCACACAAAAAAACGCCAAAGCCAATTCTCCTTAATTGTAAACATAAACACTACTCTCGTCATTCCAAGGCTTTAGACACCAATTCTGAGCTCTGTTAGCATGAACTCTTAATATTTGAAAGCACAGTCGCGTGAAAACGCCACGGGAAGTACCCGGAGTTGTAAATACGACCAGTATTTTCGTCATTTCACAGCTTTACCCTGGAAATCTTCGTGATTGAATACTACAGTAAATGTAGTAAGAATCTATTTACGTGTACTTGAGGTGTTTCTTACACGTTCTTAATCATTTCTGGGAACTATCATTGTGTATTTTAACAGTTTTACCAAAATTAGACAGTTTGCTGAGACGTATTTACCGGAATCGTCACCATTTTAACTGATTCACACAAATAAAACGCCAAAGCCAATCCTCCTTAATTGTAAACATAAACACTATTCTCGTCATTCCAAGGCTTTAGATACCAATACTCAGCTCTGTAAGCATGAACTCTTAATATTTAAAAGCACAGTCCCGTGAAAACGCCACCGGAAGTACCCGGAGTTGTAAATATTACCAGTATTTTCGTCATTTCACACTGTTACCAAAATTCTGAGCTCTGTAAGAATGAACTCCTAATATTAGAAAGCACAATCCCCTGAAGACGCCACCGGAAGTACCCGGAGTTGTAAATATTACCAGTGTTTTCATCCTTTCACAGCTTTCCAGCGGAAACCTCCATGATTGAATACGACAGTAAATGTAGTAAGAATCTATTTACGTGTACTTGAGGTGTTTCTTACACGTTTTTAATCATTTCTGGCAACAATCATTCTGTATCTTCACAGTTTTACCAAAATTAGACAGTTTGCTCAGACTTATTTACCGGAATCGTCACCATTTTAACTGATTCACACAAATAAAACGCCAAAGCCAATCCTCCTTAATTGTAAACAGAAACACTATTCTCGTCATTCCAAGGCTTTAGACACCAATTCTGAGCTCGGTAAGCATGAACTCTTAATATTTGAAAGCACAGTCGCATGAAAAGGCCACCGGACGTACCCGGAGTTGTAAATATGACCTGTATTTTCGTCATTTCACAGCTTTCCCCTGGAAACCTCCGTGATTGAATACGACAATAAATGTAGTAAGAATCTATTTACGTGTACTTGAGGTGTTTCTTACACGTTTTTAGTCATTTCTGGGAACTATCATAGTGTATTTTAACAGTTTTACCAAAATTAGACAGTTTGCTTAGAAGTATTTACCGGAATCGTCACCATTTTAACTGATTCACACAAATAAAACGCCAAAGCCAATCCTCCTTAATTGTAAACATAAACACTATTCTCGTCATTCCAAGGCTTTAGAAACCAATTCTGAGCTCTGTAAGCATGAACTCTTAATATTTGAAAGCACAGTCCCGTGAAAACGTCACCGGAAGTACCCGGAGTTGTAAATATGACCAGTATTTTCGTCATTTCACAGATTTCCCCTGGAAACCTCTGTGATTGAATACAACTGTAAATGTAGTAAGAATCTATTTACGTGTACTTGAGGTGTTTCTTACACGTTCTTAATCATTTCTGGGAACTATCATAGTGTATTTTAACAGTTTTACCAAAATTAGACAGTTTGCTTAGAAGTATTTACCGGAATCGTCACCATTTTAACTGATTCACACAAATAAAACGCCAAAGCCAATCCTCCTTAATTGTGAACATAAACACTATTCTCGTCATTCCAAGGCTTTAGAAACCAATTCTGAGCTCTGTAAGCATGAACTCTTAATATTTGAAAGCACAGTCCCTTGAAAACGCCACCGGAAGTACCCGGAGTTGTAAATATTACCAGTATTTTCGTCATTTCACACTTTTACCAAAATTCTGAGCTCTGTAAGCATGAACTCTTAATATTTGAAAGCACAATCCCGTGAAGACGCCACCGGAAGTACCTGGAGTTGTAAATATTACCAGTATTTTCGTCCTTTCACAGCTTTCCACCGGAAACCTCCGTGATTGAATACGACAGTAAATGTAGTAAGAAACTATTTACGTGTACTTGAGGTGTTTCTTACATGTTTTTAATCATTTCTGGGAACTATCATTGTGTATTTTAACAGTTTTACCAAAATTAGACAGTTTGCTGAGAAGTATTTACCGGAATGGTCACCATTTTAACTGATTCACACAAATAAAACGCCAAAGCCAATCCTCCTTAATTGTAAACAGAAACACTATTCTCGTCATTCCAAGGCTTTAGACACCAATTCTGAGCTCTGTAAGCATGAACTCTTAATATTTGAAAGCACAGTCGCATGAAAAGGCCACCGGACGTAGCCGGAGTTGTAAATATGACCAGTATTTTCGTCATTTCACAGCTTTCCCCTGGAAACCTCCGTGATTGAATACGACAATAAATGTAGTAAGAATCTATTTACGTGTACTTGAGGTGTTTCTTACACGTTTTTAGTCATTTCTGGGAACTATCATAGTGTATTTTAACAGTTTTACCAAAATTAGACAGTTTGATTAGAAGTATTTACCGGAATCGTCACCATTTTAACTGATTCACACAAATAAAACGCCAAAGCCAATCCTCCTTAATTGTAAACATAAACACTATTCTCGTCATTCCAAGGCTTTAGAAACCAATTCTGAGCTCTGTAAGCATGAACTCTTAATATTGGAAAGCACAGTCCCGTGAAAACGTCACCGGAAGTACCCGGAGTTGTAAATATGACCAGTATTTTCGTCATTTCACAGATTTCCCCTGGAAACCTCTGTGATTGAATACAACTGTAAATGTAGTAAGAATCTATTTACGTGTACTTGAGGTGTTTCTTACACGTTTTTAATCATTTCTGGGAACTATCATAGTGTATTTTAACAGTTTTACCAAAATTAGACAGTTTGCTTAGAAGTATTTACCGGAATCGTCACCATTTTAACTGATTCACACAAATAAAACGCCAAAGCCAATCCTCCTTAATTGTAAACATAAACACTATTCTCGTCATTCCAAGGCTTTAGAAACCAATTCTGAGCTCTGTAAGCATGAAATCTTAATATTTGAAAGCACAGTCCCGTGAAAACGCCACCGGAAGTACCCGGAGTTGTAAATATTACCAGTATTTTCGTCATTTCACACTTTTACCAAAATTCTGAGCTCTGTAAGCCTGAACTCTTAATATTTGAAAGCACAATCCCGTGAAGACGCCACCGGAAGTACCTGGAGTTGTAAATATTACCAGTATTTTCGTCCTTTCACAGCTTTTCAGCGGAAACCTCCGTGATTGAATACGACAGTAAATGTAGTAAGAATCTATTTACGTGTACTTGAGGTGTTTCTTACACGTTCTTAATCATTTATGGGAACTATCATTGTGTATTTTAACAGTTTTAACAAAATAAGACAGTTTGCTTAGAAGTATTTACGGGAATCGACACATTTCAACTGAATCACACAAAAAAACGCCAAAGCCAATTCTCCTTAATTGTAAACATAAACACTACTCTCGTCATTCCAAGGCTTTAGACACCAATTCTGAGCTCTGTTAGCATGAACTCTTAATATTTGAAAGCACAGTCGCGTGAAAACGCCACGGGAAGTACCCGGAGTTGTAAATACGACCAGTATTTTCGTCATTTCACAGCTTTACCCTGGAAATCTTCGTGATTGAATACTACAGTAAATGTAGTAAGAATCTATTTACGTGTACTTGAGGTGTTTCTTACACGTTCTTAATCATTTCTGGGAACTATCATTGTGTATTTTAACAGTTTTACCAAAATTAGACAGTTTGCTGAGACGTATTTACCGGAATCGTCACCATTTTAACTGATTCACACAAATAAAACGCCAAAGCCAATCCTCCTTAATTGTAAACATAAACACTATTCTCGTCATTCCAAGGCTTTAGATACCAATACTCAGCTCTGTAAGCATGAACTCTTAATATTTAAAAGCACAGTCCCGTGAAAACGCCACCGGAAGTACCCGGAGTTGTAAATATTACCAGTATTTTCGTCATTTCACACTGTTACCAAAATTCTGAGCTCTGTAAGAATGAACTCCTAATATTAGAAAGCACAATCCCCTGAAGACGCCACCGGAAGTACCCGGAGTTGTAAATATTACCAGTGTTTTCATCCTTTCACAGCTTTCCAGCGGAAACCTCCATGATTGAATACGACAGTAAATGTAGTAAGAATCTATTTACGTGTACTTGAGGTGTTTCTTACACGTTTTTAATCATTTCTGGCAACAATCATTCTGTATCTTCACAGTTTTACCAAAATTAGACAGTTTGCTCAGACTTATTTACCGGAATCGTCACCATTTTAACTGATTCACACAAATAAAACGCCAAAGCCAATCCTCCTTAATTGTAAACATAAACACTATTCTCGTCATTCCAAGGCTTTAGAAACCAATTCTGAGCTCTGTAAGCATGAACTCTTAATATTGGAAAGCACAGTCCCGTGAAAACGTCACCGGAAGTACCCGGAGTTGTAAATATGACCAGTATTTTCGTCATTTCACAGATTTCCCCTGGAAACCTCTGTGATTGAATACAACTGTAAATGTAGTAAGAATCTATTTACGTGTACTTGAGGTGTTTCTTACACGTTTTTAATCATTTCTGGGAACTATCATAGTGTATTTTAACAGTTTTACCAAAATTAGACAGTTTGCTTAGAAGTATTTACCGGAATCGTCACCATTTTAACTGATTCACACAAATAAAACGCCAAAGCCAATCCTCCTTAATTGTAAAAATAAACACTATTCTCGTCATTCCAAGGCTTTAGAAACCAATTCTGAGCTCTGTAAGCATGAAATCTTAATATTTGAAAGCACAGTCCCGTGAAAACGCCACCGGAAGTACCCGGAGTTGTAAATATTACCAGTATTTTCGTCATTTCACACTTTTACCAAAATTCTGAGCTCTGTAAGCCTGAACTCTTAATATTTGAAAGCACAATCCCGTGAAGACGCCACTGGAAGTACCTGGAGTTGTAAATATTACCAGTATTTTCGTCCTTTCACAGCTTTTCAGCGGAAACCTCCGTGATTGAATACGACAGTAAATGTAGTAAGAATCTATTTACGTGTACTTGAGGTGTTTCTTACACGTTCTTAATCATTTATGGGAACTATCATTGTGTATTTTAACAGTTTTAACAAAATAAGACAGTTTGCTTAGAAGTATTTACGGGAATCGACACATTTCAACTGAATCACACAAAAAAACGCCAAAGCCAATTCTCCTTAATTGTAAACATAAACACTACTCTCGTCATTCCAAGGCTTTAGACACCAATTCTGAGCTCTGTTAGCATGAACTCTTAATATTTGAAAGCACAGTCGCGTGAAAACGCCACGGGAAGTACCCGGAGTTGTAAATACGACCAGTATTTTCGTCATTTCACAGCTTTACCCTGGAAATCTTCGTGATTGAATACTACAGTAAATGTAGTAAGAATCTATTTACGTGTACTTGAGGTGTTTCTTACACGTTCTTAATCATTTCTGGGAACTATCATTGTGTATTTTAACAGTTTTACCAAAATTAGACAGTTTGCTGAGACGTATTTACCGGAATCGTCACCATTTTAACTGATTCACACAAATAAAACGCCAAAGCCAATCCTCCTTAATTGTAAACATAAACACTATTCTCGTCATTCCAAGGCTTTAGATACCAATACTCAGCTCTGTAAGCATGAACTCTTAATATTTAAAAGCACAGTCCCGTGAAAACGCCACCGGAAGTACCCGGAGTTGTAAATATTACCAGTATTTTCGTCATTTCACACTGTTACCAAAATTCTGAGCTCTGTAAGAATGAACTCCTAATATTAGAAAGCACAATCCCCTGAAGACGCCACCGGAAGTACCCGGAGTTGTAAATATTACCAGTGTTTTCATCCTTTCACAGCTTTCCAGCGGAAACCTCCATGATTGAATACGACAGTAAATGTAGTAAGAATCTATTTACGTGTACTTGAGGTGTTTCTTACACGTTTTTAATCATTTCTGGCAACAATCATTCTGTATCTTCACAGTTTTACCAAAATTAGACAGTTTGCTCAGACTTATTTACCGGAATCGTCACCATTTTAACTGATTCACACAAATAAAACGCCAAAGCCAATCCTCCTTAATTGTAAACAGAAACACTATTCTCGTCATTCCAAGGCTTTAGACACCAATTCTGAGCTCTGTAAGCATGAACTCTTAATATTTGAAAGCACAGTCGCATGAAAAGGCCACCGGACGTACCCGGAGTTGTAAATATGACCTGTATTTTCGTCATTTCACAGCTTTCCCCTGGAAACCTCCGTGATTGAATACGACAATAAATGTAGTAAGAATCTATTTACGTGTACTTGAGGTGTTTCTTACACGTTTTTAGTCATTTCTGGGAACTATCATAGTGTATTTTAACAGTTTTACCAAAATTAGACAGTTTGCTTAGAAGTATTTACCGGAATCGTCACCATTTTAACTGATTCACACAAATAAAACGCCAAAGCCAATCCTCCTTAATTGTAAACATAAACACTATTCTCGTCATTCCAAGGCTTTAGAAACCAATTCTGAGCTCTGTAAGCATGAACTCTTAATATTTGAAAGCACAGTCCCGTGAAAACGTCACCGGAAGTACCCGGAGTTGTAAATATGACCAGTATTTTCGTCATTTCACAGATTTCCCCTGGAAACCTCTGTGATTGAATACAACTGTAAATGTAGTAAGAATCTATTTACGTGTACTTGAGGTGTTTCTTACACGTTCTTAATCATTTCTGGGAACTATCATAGTGTATTTTAACAGTTTTACCAAAATTAGACAGTTTGCTTAGAAGTATTTACCGGAATCGTCACCATTTTAACTGATTCACACAAATAAAACGCCAAAGCCAATCCTCCTTAATTGTAAACATAAACACTATTCTCGTCATTCCAAGGCTTTAGAAACCAATTCTGAGCTCTGTAAGCATGAAATCTTAATATTTGAAAGCACAGTCCCGTGAAAACGCCACCGGAAGTACCCGGAGTTGTAAATATTACCAGTATTTTCGTCATTTCACACTTTTACCAAAATTCTGAGCTCTGTAAGCCTGAACTCTTAATATTTGAAAGCACAATCCCGTGAAGACGCCACCGGAAGTACCCGAAGTTGTAAATATGACCAGTATTTTCGTCATTTCACAGATTTCCCCTGGAAATCTCCGTGATTGAATACGACAGTAAATGTAGTAAGAATCTATTTACATGTACTTGAGGTGTTTCTTACACGTTCTTAATCATTTATGGGAACTATCATTGTGTATTTTAACAGTTTTAACAAAATTAGACAGTTTGCTTATAAGTATTTACGGGAATCGACACATTTCAACTGAATCACACAAAAAAACGCCAAAGCCAATTCTCCTTAATTGTAAACATAAACACTACTCTCGTCATTCCAAGGCTTTAGACACCAATTCTGAGCTCTGTAAGCATGAACTCTTAATATTTGAAAGCACAGTCGCGTGAAAACGCCACGGGAAGTACCCGGAGTTGTAAATACGACCAGTATTTTCGTCATTTCACAGCTTTACACTGGAAACCTCCGTGATTGAATACGACAATAAATGTAGTAAGAATCTATTTACGTGTACTTGAGGTGTTTCTTACACGTTTTTAGTCATTTCTGGGAACTATCATAGTGTATTTTAACAGTTTTACCAAAATTAGACAGTTTGATTAGAAGTATTTACCGGAATCGTCACCATTTTAACTGATTCACACAAATAAAACGCCAAAGCCAATCCTCCTTAATTGTAAACATAAACACTATTCTCGTCATTCCAAGGCTTTAGAAACCAATTCTGAGCTCTGTAAGCATGAACTCTTAATATTGGAAAGCACAGTCCCGTGAAAACGTCACCGGAAGTACCCGGAGTTGTAAATATGACCAGTATTTTCGTCATTTCACAGATTTCCCCTGGAAACCTCTGTGATTGAATACAACTGTAAATGTAGTAAGAATCTATTTACGTGTACTTGAGGTGTTTCTTACACGTTTTTAATCATTTCTGGGAACTATCATAGTGTATTTTAACAGTTTTACCAAAATTAGACAGTTTGCTTAGAAGTATTTACCGGAATCGTCACCATTTTAACTGATTCACACAAATAAAACGCCAAAGCCAATCCTCCTTAATTGTAAACATAAACACTATTCTCGTCATTCCAAGGCTTTAGAAACCAATTCTGAGCTCTGTAAGCATGAAATCTTAATATTTGAAAGCACAGTCCCGTGAAAACGCCACCGGAAGTACCCGGAGTTGTAAATATTACCAGTATTTTCGTCATTTCACACTTTTACCAAAATTCTGAGCTCTGTAAGCCTGAACTCTTAATATTTGAAAGCACAATCCCGTGAAGACGCCACCGGAAGTACCTGGAGTTGTAAATATTACCAGTATTTTCGTCCTTTCACAGCTTTTCAGCGGAAACCTCCGTGATTGAATACGACAGTAAATGTAGTAAGAATCTATTTACGTGTACTTGAGGTGTTTCTTACACGTTCTTAATCATTTATGGGAACTATCATTGTGTATTTTAACAGTTTTAACAAAATAAGACAGTTTGCTTAGAAGTATTTACGGGAATCGACACATTTCAACTGAATCACACAAAAAAACGCCAAAGCCAATTCTCCTTAATTGTAAACATAAACACTACTCTCGTCATTCCAAGGCTTTAGACACCAATTCTGAGCTCTGTTAGCATGAACTCTTAATATTTGAAAGCACAGTCGCGTGAAAACGCCACGGGAAGTACCCGGAGTTGTAAATACGACCAGTATTTTCGTCATTTCACAGCTTTACCCTGGAAATCTTCGTGATTGAATACTACAGTAAATGTAGTAAGAATCTATTTACGTGTACTTGAGGTGTTTCTTACACGTTCTTAATCATTTCTGGGAACTATCATTGTGTATTTTAACAGTTTTACCAAAATTAGACAGTTTGCTGAGACGTATTTACCGGAATCGTCACCATTTTAACTGATTCACACAAATAAAACGCCAAAGCCAATCCTCCTTAATTGTAAACATAAACACTATTCTCGTCATTCCAAGGCTTTAGATACCAATACTCAGCTCTGTAAGCATGAACTCTTAATATTTAAAAGCACAGTCCCGTGAAAACGCCACCGGAAGTACCCGGAGTTGTAAATATTACCAGTATTTTCGTCATTTCACACTGTTACCAAAATTCTGAGCTCTGTAAGAATGAACTCCTAATATTAGAAAGCACAATCCCCTGAAGACGCCACCGGAAGTACCCGGAGTTGTAAATATTACCAGTGTTTTCATCCTTTCACAGCTTTCCAGCGGAAACCTCCATGATTGAATACGACAGTAAATGTAGTAAGAATCTATTTACGTGTACTTGAGGTGTTTCTTACACGTTTTTAATCATTTCTGGCAACAATCATTCTGTATCTTCACAGTTTTACCAAAATTAGACAGTTTGCTCAGACTTATTTACCGGAATCGTCACCATTTTAACTGATTCACACAAATAAAACGCCAAAGCCAATCCTCCTTAATTGTAAACAGAAACACTATTCTCGTCATTCCAAGGCTTTAGACACCAATTCTGAGCTCTGTAAGCATGAACTCTTAATATTTGAAAGCACAGTCGCATGAAAAGGCCACCGGACGTACCCGGAGTTGTAAATATGACCTGTATTTTCGACATTTCACAGCTTTCCCCTGGAAAACTCCGTGATTGAATACGACAATAAATGTAGTAAGAATCTATTTACGTGTACTTGAGGTGTTTCTTACACGTTTTTAGTCATTTCTGGGAACTATCATAGTGTATTTTAACAGTTTTACCAAAATTAGACAGTTTGCTTAGAAGTATTTACCGGAATCGTCACCATTTTAACTGATTCACACAAATAAAACGCCAAAGCCAATCCTCCTTAATTGTAAACATAAACACTATTCTCGTCATTCCAAGGCTTTAGAAACCAATTCTGAGCTCTGTAAGCATGAACTCTTAATATTTGAAAGCACAGTCCCGTGAAAACGTCACCGGAAGTACCCGGAGTTGTAAATATGACCAGTATTTTCGTCATTTCACAGATTTCCCCTGGAAACCTCTGTGATTGAATACAACTGTAAATGTAGTAAGAATCTATTTACGTGTACTTGAGGTGTTTCTTACACGTTCTTAATCATTTCTGGGAACTATCATAGTGTATTTTAACAGTTTTACCAAAATTAGACAGTTTGCTTAGAAGTATTTACCGGAATCGTCACCATTTTAACTGATTCACACAAATAAAACGCCAAAGCCAATCCTCCTTAATTGTGAACATAAACACTATTCTCGTCATTCCAAGGCTTTAGAAACCAATTCTGAGCTCTGTAAGCATGAAATCTTAATATTTGAAAGCACAGTCCCGTGAAAACGCCACCGGAAGTACCCGGAGTTGTAAATATTACCAGTATTTTCGTCATTTCACACTTTTACCAAAATTCTGAGCTCTGTAAGCCTGAACTCTTAATATTTGAAAGCACAATCCCGTGAAGACGCCACCGGAAGTACCTGGAGTTGTAAATATTACCAGTATTTTCGTCCTTTCACAGCTTTCCAGCGGAAACCTCCGTGATTGAATACGACAGTAAATGTAGTAAGAATCTATTTACATGTACTTGAGGTGTTTCTTACACATTCTTAATCATTTATGGGAACTATCATTGTGTATTTTAACAGTTTTAACAAAATTAGACAGTTTGCTTATAAGTATTTACGGGAATCGACACATTTCAACTGAATCACACAAAAAAACGCCAAAGCCAATTCTCCTTAATTGTAAACATAAACACTACTCTCGTCATTCCAAGGCTTTAGACACCAATTCTGAGCTCTGTAAGCATGAACTCTTAATATTTGAAAGCACAGTCGCGTGAAAACGCCACGGGAAGTACCCGGAGTTGTAAATACGACCAGTATTTTCGTCATTTCACAGCTTTACCCTGGAAACCTCCGTGATTGAATACGACAGTAAATGTAGTAAGAATCTATTTACGTGTACTTGAGGTGTTTCTTACACGTTTTTAATCATTTCTGGCAACAATCATTCTGTATCTTCACAGTTTTACCAAAATTAGACAGTTTGCTAAGACGTATTTACCGGAATCGTCACCATTTTAACTGATTCACACAAATAAAACGCCAAAGCCAATCCTCCTTAATTGTAAACAGAAACACTATTCTCGTCATTCCAAGGCTTTAGACACCAATTCTGAGCTCTGTAAACATGAACTCTTAATATTTGAAAGCACAGTCGCGAGAAAACGCCACCGGAAGTACCCGGAGTTGTAAATACGACCATTATTTTCATAATTTCAAGCTTTCCCCTGGAAACCTCCGTGATTGAATACGACAGTAAATGTAGTAAGAATATATTTACGTGTACTTGAGGTGTTTCTTACACGTTCTTAATCATTTATGGGAACTATCATTGTGTATTTTAACAGTTTTAACAAAATAAGACAGTTTGCTTAGAAGTTTTTACGGGAATCGACACATTTCAACTGAATCACACAAAAAAAACGCCAAAGTCAATTCTCCTTAATTGTAAACATAAACACTACTCTCGTCATTCCAAGGCTTTAGACACCAATTCTGAGCTCTGTAAGCATGAACTCTTAATATTTGAAAGCACAGTCGCGTGAAAACGCCACCGGAAGTACCCGGAGTTGTAAATACGACCATTATTTTCATAATTTCAAGCTTTCCCCTGGAAACCTCCGTGATTGAATACGACAGTAAATGCAGTAAGAATCTATTTACGTGTACTTGAGGTGTTTCTTACACGTTTTTAATCATTTCTGGCAACTATCATTGTGTATTTTAACAGTTTTACCAAAATTAGACAGTTTGCTCCGACGTATTTACCGGAATCGTCACCATTTTAACTGATTCACACAAATAAAACGCCAAAGCCAATCCTCCTTAATTGTGAACATAAACACTATTCTCGTCATTCCAAGGCTTTAGAAACCAATTCTGAGCTCTGTAAGCATGAACTCTTAATATGTAAAAGCACAGTCCCGTGAAAACGCCACCGGAAGTACCCGGAGTTGTAAATATTACCAGTATTTTCGTCATTTCACACTTTTACCAAAATTCTGAGCTCTGTAAGCATGAACTCTTAATATTTGAAAGCACAATCCCGTGAAGACGCCCCCGGAAGTACCTGTACTTGTAAATATTACCAGTATTTTCGTCCTTTCACAGCTTTCCACCGGAAACCTCCGTGATTGAATACGACAGTAAATGTAGTAAGAAACTATTTACGTGTACTTGAGGTGTTTCTTACATGTTTTTAATCATTTCTGGGAACTATCATTGTGTATTTTAACAGTTTTACCAAAATTAGACAGTTTGCTGAGAAGTATTTACCGGAATGGTCACCATTTTAACTGATTCACACAAATAAAACACCAAAGCCAATACTCCTTAATTGTAAACAGAAACACTATTCTCATCATTCCAAGGCTTTAGACACCAATTCTGAGCTCTGTAAGCATGAACTCTTAATATTTGAAAGCACAGTCGCGTGAAAAGGCCACCGGACGTACCCGGTGTTGTAAATATGACCAGTATTTTCGTCATTTCACAGCTTTCCCCTGGAAACCTCCGTGATTGAATACGACAATAAATGTAGTAAGAATCTATTTACGTGTACTTGAGGTGTTTCTTACACGTTTTTAGTCATTTCTGGGAACTATCATAGTGTATTTTAACAGTTTTACCAAAATTAGACAGTTTGCTGAGAAGTATTTACCGGAATGGTCACCATTTTAACTGATTCACACAAATAAAACGCCAAAGCCAATCCTCCTTAATTGTAAACATAAACACTATTCTCGTCATTCCAAGGCTTTAGAAACCAATTCTGAGCTCTGTAAGCATGAACTCTTAATATTTGAAAGCACAGTCCCGTGAAAACGTCACCGGAAGTACCCGGAGTTGTAAATATGACCAGTATTTTCGTCATTTCACAGATTTCCCCTGGAAACCTCTGTGATTGAATACAACTGTAAATGTAGTAAGAATCTATTTACGTGTACTTGAGGTGTTTCTTACACGTTTTTAATCATTTCTGGGAACTATCATAGTGTATTTTAACAGTTTTACCAAAATTAGACAGTTTGCTTAGAAGTATTTACCGGAATCGTCACCATTTTAACTGATTCACACAAATAAAACGCCAAAGCCAATCCTCCTTAATTGTAAACATAAACACTATTCTCGTCATTCCAAGGCTTTAGAAACCAATTCTGAGCTCTGTAAGCATGAACTCTTAATATTTGAAAGCACAGTCCCGTGAAAACGCCACCGGAAGTACCCGGAGTTGTAAATATTACCAGTATTTTCGTCATTTCACACTTTTACCAAAATTCTGAGCTCTGTAAACATGAACTCTTAATATTTGAAAGCACAGTCGCGAGAAAACGCCACCGGAAGTACCCGGAGTTGTAAATACGACCATTATTTTCATAATTTCAAGCTTTTCCCTGGAAACCTCCGTGATTGAATACGACAGTAAATGTAGTAAGAATATATTTACGTGTACTTGAGGTGTTTCTTACACGTTTTTAATCATTTATGGCAACTATCTTTGTGTATTTTAACAGTTTTACCAAAATTAGACAGTTTGCTCAGAGGTATTTACCGGAATCGTCACCATTTTAACTGATTCACACAAATAAAACGCCAAAGCCAATCCTCCTTAATTGTAAACATAAACACTATTCTCGTCATTCCAAGGCTTTAGAAACCAATTCTGAGCTCTGTAAGCATGAACTCTTAATATTTGAAAGCACAGTCCCGTGAAAACGCCACCAGAAGTACCCGGAGTTGTAAATATTACCAGTATTTTCGTCATTTCACACTTTTACCAAAATTCTGAGCTCTGTAAGCATGAACTCTTAATGTTTGAAAGCACAATCCCTTGAAGACGCCACCGGAAGTACCTGTACTTGTAAATATTACCAGTATTTTCGTCCTTTCACAGCTTTCCACCGGAAACCTCCGTGATTGAATACGACAGTAAATGTAGTAAGAAACTATTTACGTGTACTTGAGGTGTTTCTTACATGTTTTTAATCATTTCTGGGAACTATCATTGTGTATTTTAACAGTTTTACCAAAATTAGACAGTTTGCTGAGAAGTATTTACCGGAATCATCACCATTTTAACTGATTCACACAAATAAAACACCAAAGCCAATACTCCTTAATTGTAAACAGAAACACTATTCTCGTCATTCCAAGGCTTTAGACACCAATTCTGAGCTCTGTAAGCATGAACTCTTAATATTTGAAAGCACAGTCGCGTGAAAAGGCCACCGGACGTACCCGGTGTTGTAAATATGACCAGTATTTTCGTCATTTCACAGCTTTCCCCTGGAAACCTCCGTGATTGAATACGACAATAAATGTAGTAAGAATCTATTTACGTGTACTTGAGGTGTTTCTTACACGTTTTTAGTCATTTCTGGGAACTATCATAGTGTATTTTAACAGTTTTACCAAAATTAGACAGTTTGCTGAGAAGTATTTACCGGAATGGTCACCATTTTAACTGATTCACACAAATAAAACGCCAAAGCCAATCCTCCTTAATTGTAAACATAAACACTATTCTCGTCATTCCAAGGCTTTAGAAACCAATTCTGAGCTCTGTAAGCATGAACTCTTAATATTTGAAAGCACAGTCCCGTGAAAACGTCACCGGAAGTACCCGGAGTTGTAAATATGACCAGTATTTTCGTCATTTCACAGATTTCCCCTGGAAACCTCTGTGATTGAATACAACTGTAAATGTAGTAAGAATCTATTTACGTGTACTTGAGGTGTTTCTTACACGTTTTTAATCATTTCTGGGAACTATCATAGTGTATTTTAACAGTTTTACCAAAATTAGACAGTTTGCTTAGAAGTATTTACCGGAATCGTCACCATTTTAACTGATTCACACAAATAAAACGCCAAAGCCAATCCTCCTTAATTGTAAACATAAACACTATTCTCGTCATTCCAAGGCTTTAGAAACCAATTCTGAGCTCTGTAAGCATGAACTCTTAATATTTGAAAGCACAGTCCCGTGAAAACGCCACCGGAAGTACCCGGAGTTGTAAATATTACCAGTATTTTCGTCATTTCACACTTTTACCAAAATTCTGAGCTCTGTAAACATGAACTCTTAATATTTGAAAGCACAGTCGCGAGAAAACGCCCCCGGAAGTACCCGGAGTTGTAAATACGACCATTATTTTCATAATTTCAAGCTTTTCCCTGGAAACCTCCGTGATTGAATACGACAGTAAATGTAGTAAGAATATATTTACGTGTACTTGAGGTGTTTCTTACACGTTTTTAATCATTTATGGCAACTATCATTGTGTATTTTAACAGTTTTACCAAAATTAGACAGTTTGCTCAGAGGTATTTACCGGAATCGTCACCATTTTAACTGATTCACACAAATAAAACGCCAAAGCCAATCCTCCTTAATTGTAAACATAAACACTATTCTCGTCATTCCAAGGCTTTAGAAACCAATTCTGAGCTCTGTAAGCATGAACTCTTAATATGTGAAAGCACAGTCCCGTGAAAACGCCACCAGAAGTACCCGGAGTTGTAAATATTACCAGTATTTTCGTCATTTCACACTTTTACCAAAATTCTGAGCTCTGTAAGCATGAACTCTTAATGTTTGAAAGCACAATCCCTTGAAGACGCCACCGGAAGTACCTGTACTTGTAAATATTACCAGTATTTTCGTCCTTTCACAGCTTTCCACCGGAAACCTCCGTGATTGAATACGACAGTAAATGTAGTAAGAAACTATTTACGTGTACTTGAGGTGTTTCTTACATGTTTTTAATCATTTCTGGGAACTATCATTGTGTATTTTAACAGTTTTACCAAAATTAGACAGTTTGCTGAGAAGTATTTACCGGAATCATCACCATTTTAACTGATTCACACAAATAAAACACCAAAGCCAATACTCCTTAATTGTAAACAGAAACACTATTCTCGTCATTCCAAGGCTTTAGACACCAATTCTGAGCTCTGTAAGCATGAACTCTTAATATTTGAAAGCACAGTCGCGTGAAAAGGCCACCGGACGTACCCGGTGTTGTAAATATGACCAGTATTTTCGTCATTTCACAGCTTTCCCCTGGAAACCTCCGTGATTGAATACGACAATAAATGTAGTAAGAATCTATTTACGTGTACTTGAGGTGTTTCTTACACGTTTTTAGTCATTTCTGGGAACTATCATAGTGTATTTTAACAGTTTTACCAAAATTAGACAGTTTGATTAGAAGTATTTACCGGAATCGTCACCATTTTAACTGATTCACACAAATAAAACGCCAAAGCCAATCCTCCTTAATTGTAAACATAAACACTATTCTCGTCATTCCAAGGCTTTAGAAACCAATTCTGAGCTCTGTAAGCATGAACTCTTAATATTTGAAAGCACAGTCCCGTGAAAACGTCACCGGAAGTACCCGGAGTTGTAAATATGACCAGTATTTTCGTCATTTCACAGATTTCCCCTGGAAACCTCTGTGATTGAATACAACTGTAAATGTAGTAAGAATCTATTTACGTGTACTTGAGGTGTTTCTTACACGTTTTTAATCATTTCTGGGAACTATCATAGTGTATTTTAACAGTTTTACCAAAATTAGACAGTTTGCTTAGAAGTATTTACCGGAATCGTCACCATTTTAACTGATTCACACAAATTAAACGCCAAAGCCAATCCTCCTTAATTGTAAACATAAACACTATTCTCGTCATTCCAAGGCTTTAGAAACCAATTCTGAGCTCTGTAAGCATGAACTCTTAATATTTGAAAGCACAGTCCCGTGAAAACGCCACCGGAAGTACCCGGAGTTGTAAATATTACCAGTATTTTCGTCATTTCACACTTTTACCAAAATTCTGAGCTCTGTAAACATGAACTCTTAATATTTGAAAGCACAGTCGCGAGAAAACGCCACCGGAAGTACCCGGAGTTGTAAATACGACCATTATTTTCATAATTTCAAGCTTTTCCCTGGAAACCTCCGTGATTGAATACGACAGTAAATGTAGTAAGAATATATTTACGTGTACTTGAGGTGTTTCTTACACGTTTTTAATCATTTATGGCAACTATCATTGTGTATTTTAACAGTTTTACCAAAATTAGACAGTTTGCTCAGAGGTATTTACCGGAATCGTCACCATTTTAACTGATTCACACAAATAAAACGCCAAAGCCAATCCTCCTTAATTGTAAACATAAACACTATTCTCGTCATTCCAAGGCTTTAGAAACCAATTCTGAGCTCTGTAAGCATGAACTCTTAATATTTGAAAGCACAGTCCCGTGAAAACGCCACCAGAAGTACCCGGAGTTGTAAATATTACCAGTATTTTCGTCATTTCACACTTTTACCAAAATTCTGAGCTCTGTAAGCATGAACTCTTAATGTTTGAAAGCACAATCCCGTGAAGACGCCACCGGAAGTACCTGTACTTGTAAATATTACCAGTATTTTCGTCCTTTCACAGCTTTCCACCGGAAACCTCCGTGATTGAATACGACAGTAAATGTAGTAAGAAACTATTTACGTGTACTTGAGGTGTTTCTTACATGTTTTTAATCATTTCTGGGAACTATCATTGTGTATTTTAACAGTTTTACCAAAATTAGACAGTTTGCTGAGAAGTATTTACCGGAATCATCACCATTTTAACTGATTCACACAAATAAAACACCAAAGCCAATACTCCTTAATTGTAAACAGAAACACTATTCTCGTCATTCCAAGGCTTTAGACACCAATTCTGAGCTCTGTAAGCATGAACTCTTAATATTTGAAAGCACAGTCCCGTGAAAACGTCACCGGAAGTACCCGGAGTTGTAAATATGACCAGTATTTTCGTCATTTCACAGATTTCCCCTGGAAACCTCTGTGATTGAATACAACTGTAAATGTAGTAAGAATCTATTTACGTGTACTTGAGGTGTTTCTTACACGTTTTTAATCATTTCTGGGAACTATCATAGTGTATTTTAACAGTTTTACCAAAATTAGACAGTTTGCTTAGAAGTATTTACCGGAATCGTCACCATTTTAACTGATTCACACAAATTAAACGCCAAAGCCAATCCTCCTTAATTGTAAACATAAACACTATTCTCGTCATTCCAAGGCTTTAGAAACCAATTCTGAGCTCTGTAAGCATGAACTCTTAATATTTGAAAGCACAGTCCCGTGAAAACGCCACCGGAAGTACCCGGAGTTGTAAATATTACCAGTATTTTCGTCATTTCACACTTTTACCAAAATTCTGAGCTCTGTAAGCCTGAACTCTTAATATTTGAAAGCACAATCCCGTGAAGACGCCACCGGAAGTACCTGGAGTTGTAAATATTACCAGTATTTTCGTCCTTTCACAGCTTTTCAGCGGAAACCTCCGTGATTGAATACGACAGTAAATGTAGTAAGAATCTATTTACGTGTACTTGAGGTGTTTCTTACACGTTCTTAATCATTTATGGGAACTATCATTGTGTATTTTAACAGTTTTAACAAAATAAGACAGTTTGCTTAGAAGTATTTACGGGAATCGACACATTTCAACTGAATCACACAAAAAAACGCCAAAGCCAATTCTCCTTAATTGTAAACATAAACACTACTCTCGTCATTCCAAGGCTTTAGACACCAATTCTGAGCTCTGTAAGCATGAACTCTTAATATTTGAAAGCACAGTCGCGTGAAAACGCCACGGGAAGTACCAGGAGTTGTAAATACGACCAGTATTTTCGTCATTTCACAGCTTTACCCTGGAAATCTTCGTCATTGAATACGACAGTAAATGTAGTAAGAATTTATTTACGTGTACTTGAGGTGTTTCTTTCACGTTCTTAATCATTTCTGGGAACTATCATTGTGTATTTTAACAGTTTTACCAAAATTAGACAGTTTGCTGAGACGTATTTACCGGAATCGTCACCATTTTAACTGATTCACACAAATAAAACGCCAAAGCCAATCCTCCTTAATTGTAAACATAAACACTACTCTCGTCATTCCAAGGCTTTAGAAACCAATACTGAGCTCTGTAAGCATGAACTCTTAATATTTAAAAGCACAGTCCCGTGAAAACGCCACCGGAAGTACCCGGAGTTGTAAATGTTACCAGTATTTTCGTCATTTCACACTGTTACCAAAATTCTGAGCTCTGTAAGCATGAACTCTTAATATTTGAAAGCACAATCCCGTGAAGACGCCACCGGAAGTACCTGTACTTGTAAATATTACCAGTATTTTCGTCCTTTCACAGCTTTCCACCGGAAACCTCCGTGATTGAATACGACAGTAAATGTAGTAAGAAACTATTTACGTGTACTTGAGGTGTTTCTTACACGTTTTTAGTCATTTCTGGGAACTATCATAGTGTATTTTAACAGTTTTACGAAAATTAGACAGTTTGATTAGAAGTATTTACCGGAATCGTCAATATTTTAACTGATTCACACAAATAAAACGCCAAAGCCAATCCTCCTTAATTGTAAACATAAACACTATTCTCGTCATTCCAAGGCTTTAGAAACCAATTCTGAGCTCTGTAAACATGAACTCTTAATATTTGAAAGCACAGTCGCCAGAAAACGCCACCGGAAGTACCCGGAGTTGTAAATACGACCATTATTTTCATAATTTCAAGCTTTCCCCTGGAAACCTCCGTGATTGAATACGACAATAAATGTAGTAAGAATCTATTTACGTGTACTTGAGGTGTTTCTTACACGTTTTTAGTCATTTCTGGGAACTATCATAGTGTATTTTAACAGTTTTACCAAAATTAGACAGTTTGATTAGAAGTATTTACCGGAATCGTCACCATTTTAACTGATTCACACAAATAAAACGCCAAAGCCAATCCTCCTTAATTGTAAACATAAACACTATTCTCGTCATTCCAAGGCTTTAGAAACCAATTCTGAGCTCTGTAAGCATGAACTCTTAATATTTGAAAGCACAGTCCCGTGAAAACGTCACCGGAAGTACCCGGAGTTGTAAATATGACCAGTATTTTCGTCATTTCACAGATTTCCCCTGGAAACCTCTGTGATTGAATACAACTGTAAATGTAGTAAGAATCTATTTACGTGTACTTGAGGTGTTTCTTACACGTTTTTAATCATTTCTGGGAACTATCATAGTGTATTTTAACAGTTTTACCAAAATTAGACAGTTTGCTTAGAAGTATTTACCGGAATCGTCACCATTTTAACTGATTCACACAAATAAAACGCCAAAGCCAATCCTCCTTAATTGTAAACATAAACACTATTCTCGTCATTCCAAGGCTTTAGAAACCAATTCTGAGCTCTGTAAGCATGAACTCTTAATATTTGAAAGCACAGTCCCGTGAAAACGTCACCGGAAGTACCCGGAGTTGTAAATATGACCAGTATTTTCGTCATTTCACAGATTTCCCCTGGAAACCTCTGTGATTGAATACAACTGTAAATGTAGTAAGAATCTATTTACGTGTACTTGAGGTGTTTCTTACACGTTTTTAATCATTTCTGGGAACTATCATAGTGTATTTTAACAGTTTTACCAAAATTAGACAGTTTGCTTAGAAGTATTTACCGGAATCGTCACCATTTTAACTGATTCACACAAATTAAACGCCAAAGCCAATCCTCCTTAATTGTAAACATAAACACTATTCTCGTCATTCCAAGGCTTTAGAAACCAATTCTGAGCTCTGTAAGCATGAACTCTTAATATTTGAAAGCACAGTCCCGTGAAAACGCCACCGGAAGTACCCGGAGTTGTAAATATTACCAGTATTTTCGTCATTTCACACTTTTACCAAAATTCTGAGCTCTGTAAGCCTGAACTCTTAATATTTGAAAGCACAATCCCGTGAAGACGCCACCGGAAGTACCTGGAGTTGTAAATATTACCAGTATTTTCGTCCTTTCACAGCTTTTCAGCGGAAACCTCCGTGATTGAATACGACAGTAAATGTAGTAAGAATCTATTTACGTGTACTTGAGGTGTTTCTTACACGTTCTTAATCATTTATGGGAACTATCATTGTGTATTTTAACAGTTTTAACAAAATAAGACAGTTTGCTTAGAAGTATTTACGGGAATCGACACATTTCAACTGAATCACACAAAAAAACGCCAAAGCCAATTCTCCTTAATTGTAAACATAAACACTACTCTCATCATTCCAAGGCTTTAGACACCAATTCTGAGCTCTGTAAGCATGAACTCTTAATATTTGAAAGCACAGTCGCGTGAAAACGCCACGGGAAGTACCAGGAGTTGTAAATACGACCAGTATTTTCGTCATTTCACAGCTTTACCCTGGAAATCTTCGTCATTGAATACGACAGTAAATGTAGTAAGAATTTATTTACGTGTACTTGAGGTGTTTCTTTCACGTTCTTAATCATTTCTGGGAACTATCATTGTGTATTTTAACAGTTTTACCAAAATTAGACAGTTTGCTGAGACGTATTTACCGGAATCGTCACCATTTTAACTGATTCACACAAATAAAACGCCAAAGCCAATCCTCCTTAATTGTAAACATAAACACTACTCTCGTCATTCCAAGGCTTTAGAAACCAATACTGAGCTCTGTAAGCATGAACTCTTAATATTTAAAAGCACAGTCCCGTGAAAACGCCACCGGAAGTACCCGGAGTTGTAAATGTTACCAGTATTTTCGTCATTTCACACTGTTACCAAAATTCTGAGCTCTGTAAGCATGAACTCTTAATATTTGAAAGCACAATCCCGTGAAGACACCACCGGAAGTACCTGTACTTGTAAATATTACCAGTATTTTCGTCCTTTCACAGCTTTCCACCGGAAACCTCCGTGATTGAATACGACAGTAAATGTAGTAAGAAACTATTTACGTGTACTTGAGGTGTTTCTTACATGTTTTTAATCATTTCTGGGAACTATCATTGTGTATTTTAACAGTTTTACCAAAATTAGACAGTTTGCTGAGAAGTATTTACCGGAATGGTCACCATTTTAACTGATTCACACAAATAAAACGCCAAAGCCAATACTCCTTAATTGTAAACAGAAACACTATTCTCGTCATTCCAAGGCTTTAGACACCAATTCTGAGCTCTGTAAGCATGAACTCTTAATATTTGAAAGCACAGTCGCGTGAAAAGGCCACCGGACGTACCCGGAGTTCTAATATGACCAGTATTTTCGTCATTTCACAGCTTTCCCCTGGAAACCTCCGTGATTGAATACGACAATAAATGTAGTAAGAATCTATTTACGTGTACTTGAGGTGTTTCTTACACGTTTTTAGTCATTTCTGGGAACTATCATAGTGTATTTTAACAGTTTTACGAAAATTAGACAGTTTGATTAGAAGTATTTACCGGAATCGTCAATATTTTAACTGATTCACACAAATAAAACGCCAAAGCCAATCCTCCTTAATTGTAAACATAAACACTATTCTCGTCATTCCAATGCTTTAGAAACCAATTCTGAGCTCTGTAAACATGAACTCTTAATATTTGAAAGCACAGTCGCCAGAAAACGCCACCGGAAGTACCCGGAGTTGTAAATACGACCATTATTTTCATAATTTCAAGCTTTCCCCTGGAAACCTCCGTGATTGAATACGACAATAAATGTAGTAAGAATCTATTTACGTGTACTTGAGGTGTTTCTTACACGTTTTTAGTCATTTCTGGGAACTATCATAGTGTATTTTAACAGTTTTACCAAAATTAGACAGTTTGATTAGAAGTATTTACCGGAATCGTCACCATTTTAACTGATTCACACAAATAAAACGCCAAAGCCAATCCTCCTTAATTGTAAACATAAACACTATTCTCGTCATTCCAAGGCTTTAGAAACCAATTCTGAGCTCTGTAAGCATGAACTCTTAATATTTGAAAGCACAATCCCGTGAAGACGCCACCGGAAGTACCTGTACTTGTAAATATTACCAGTATTTTCGTCCTTTCACAGCTTTCCACCGGAAACCTCCGTGATTGAATACGACAGTAAATGTAGTAAGAAACTATTTACGTGTACTTGAGGTGTTTCTTACATGTTTTTAATCATTTCTGGGAACTATCATTGTGTATTTTAACAGTTTTACCAAAATTAGACAGTTTGCTGAGAAGTATTTACCGGAATGGTCACCATTTTAACTGATTCACACAAATAAAACGCCAAAGCCAATACTCCTTAATTGTAAACAGAAACACTATTCTCGTCATTCCAAGGCTTTAGACACCAATTCTGAGCTCTGTAAGCATGAACTCTTAATATTTGAAAGCACAGTCGCGTGAAAAGGCCACCGGACGTACCCGGAGTTGTAAATATGACCAGTATTTTCGTCATTTCACAGCTTTCCCCTGGAAACCTCCGTGATTGAATACGACAATAAATGTAGTAAGAATCTATTTACGTGTACTTGAGGTGTTTCTTACACGTTTTTAGTCATTTCTGGGAACTATCATAGTGTATTTTAACAGTTTTACCAAAATTAGACAGTTTGATTAGAAGTATTTACCGGAATCGTCACCATTTTAACTGATTCACACAAATAAAACGCCAAAGCCAATCCTCCTTAATTGTAAACATAAACACTATTCTCGTCATTCCAAGGCTTTAGAAACCAATTCTGAGCTCTGTAAGCATGAACTCTTAATATTTGAAAGCACAGTCCCGTGAAAACGTCACCGGAAGTACCCGGAGTTGTAAATATGACCAGTATTTTCGTCATTTCACAGATTTCCCCTGGAAACCTCTGTGATTGAATACAACTGTAAATGTAGTAAGAATCTATTTACGTGTACTTGAGGTGTTTCTTACACGTTTTTAATCATTTCTGGGAACTATCATAGTGTATTTTAACAGTTTTACCAAAATTAGACAGTTTGCTGAGACGTATTTACCGGAATCGTCACCATTTTAACTGATTCACACAAATAAAACGCCAAAGCCAATCCTCCTTAATTGTAAACATAAACACTACTCTCGTCATTCCAAGGCTTTAGAAACCAATACTGAGCTCTGTAAGTATGAACTCTTAATATTTAAAAGCACAGTCCCGTGAAAACGCCACCGGAAGTACCCGGAGTTGTAAATGTTACCAGTATTTTCGTCATTTCACACTGTTACCAAAATTCTGAGCTCTGTAAGCATGAACTCTTAATATTTGAAAGCACAATCCCGTGAAGACGCCACCGGAAGTACCTGTACTTGTAAATATTACCAGTATTTTCGTCCTTTCACAGCTTTCCACCGGAAACCTCCGTGATTGAATACGACAGTAAATGTAGTAAGAAACTATTTACGTGTACTTGAGGTGTTTCTTACATGTTTTTAATCATTTCTGGGAACTATCATTGTGTATTTTAACAGTTTTACCAAAATTAGACAGTTTGCTGAGAAGTATTTACCGGAATGGTCACCATTTTAACTGATTCACACAAATAAAACGCCAAAGCCAATACTCCTTAATTGTAAACAGAAACACTATTCTCGTCATTCCAAGGCTTTAGACACCAATTCTGAGCTCTGTAAGCATGAACTCTTAATATTTGAAAGCACAGTCGCGTGAAAAGGCCACCGGACGTACCCGGAGTTGTAAATATGACCAGTATTTTCGTCATTTCACAGCTTTCCCCTGGAAACCTCCGTGATTGAATACGACAATAAATGTAGTAAGAATCTATTTACGTGTACTTGAGGTGTTTCTTACACGTTTTTAGTCATTTCTGGGAACTATCATAGTGTATTTTAACAGTTTTACGAAAATTAGACAGTTTGATTAGAAGTATTTACTGGAATCGTCAATATTTTAACTGATTCACACAAATAAAACGCCAAAGCCAATCCTCCTTAATTGTAAACATAAACACTATTCTCGTCATTCCAAGGCTTTAGAAACCAATTCTGAGCTCTGTAAGCATGAACTCTTAATATTTGAAAGCACAATCCCGTGAAGACGCCACCGGAAGTACCTGTACTTGTAAATATTACCAGTATTTTCGTCCTTTCACAGCTTTCCACCGGAAACCTCCGTGATTGAATACGACAGTAAATGTAGTAAGAAACTATTTACGTGTACTTGAGGTGTTTCTTACATGTTTTTAATCATTTCTGGGAACTATCATTGTGTATTTTAACAGTTTTACCAAAATTAGACAGTTTGCTGAGAAGTATTTACCGGAATGGTCACCATTTTAACTGATTCACACAAATAAAACGCCAAAGCCAATACTCCTTAATTGTAAACAGAAACACTATTCTCGTCATTCCAAGGCTTTAGACACCAATTCTGAGCTCTGTAAGCATGAACTCTTAATATTTGAAAGCACAGTCGCGTGAAAAGGCCACCGGACGTACCCGGAGTTGTAAATATGACCAGTATTTTCGTCATTTCACAGCTTTCCCCTGGAAACCTCCGTGATTGAATACGACAATAAATGTAGTAAGAATCTATTTACGTGTACTTGAGGTGTTTCTTACACGTTTTTAGTCATTTCTGGGAACTATCATAGTGTATTTTAACAGTTTTACCAAAATTAGACAGTTTGATTAGAAGTATTTACCGGAATCGTCACCATTTTAACTGATTCACACAAATAAAACGCCAAAGCCAATCCTCCTTAATTGTAAACATAAACACTATTCTCGTCATTCCAAGGCTTTAGAAACCAATTCTGAGCTCTGTAAGCATGAACTCTTAATATTTGAAAGCACAGTCCCGTGAAAACGTCACCGGAAGTACCCGGAGTTGTAAATATGACCAGTATTTTCGTCATTTCACAGATTTCCCCTGGAAACCTCTGTGATTGAATACAACTGTAAATGTAGTAAGAATCTATTTACGTGTACTTGAGGTGTTTCTTACACGTTTTTAATCATTTCTGGGAACTATCATAGTGTATTTTAACAGTTTTACCAAAATTAGACAGTTTGCTTAGAAGTATTTACCGGAATGGTCACCATTTTAACTGATTCACACAAATTAAACGCCAAAGCCAATCCTCCTTAATTGTAAACATAAACACTATTCTCGTCATTCCAAGGCTTTAGAAACCAATACTGAGCTCTGTAAGCATGAACTCTTAATATTTGAAAGCACAGTCCTGTGAAAACGCCACCGGAAGTACCCGGAGTTGTAAATATTACCAGTATTTTCGTCATTTCACACTGTTACCAAAATTCTGAGCTCTGTAAGAATGAACTCCTAATATTAGAAAGCACAATCCCCTGAGGACGCCACCGGAAGTACCCGGAGTTGTAAATATTACTAGTGTTTTCATCCTTTCACAGCTTTCCAGCGGAAACCTCCATGATTGAATACGACAGTAAATGTAGTAAGAATCTATTTACGTGTACTTGAGGTGTTTCTTACACGTTTTTAATCATTTCTGGCAACTATCATTGTGTATTTTAACAGTTTTACCAAAATTAGACATTTTGCTCAGACGTATTTACCGGAATCGTCACCATTTTAACTGATTCACACAAATAAAACGCCAAAGCCAATCCTCCTTAATTGTAAAGATAAACACTATTCTCGTCATTCCAAGGCTTTAGACACCAATTTTGAGCTCTGTAAGCATGAACTCTTAATATTTGAAAGCACAATCCCCTGAAGACGCCACCGGAAGTACCCGGAGTTGTGAATATTACCAGTATTTTCGTCATTTCACAGCTTTCTCGGGAAACTTCTGTGATTGAATTCGACAGTAAATGTAGTAAGAATCTGTTTAAGTGTACTTGAAGTGTTTCTTCCATGTTTTTAATCATTTCTGGAAACTATCATTGTGTATTTTAACAGTTTGAGCAAAATGAGGCAGTTTGCTTAGAAGTATTTACTTGAACCGTCACCATTTTAACTGAATCATAACAAAAAAACGCCGAACCCAATCCTCCTTAATTGTAAACATAAACACTATTCTCGTCATTCCAAGGCTTTAGACACCTACTCTGAGCTCTGTAAACATGAACTCTTAATAATTGAAAGCACAGTCCCGTTAAAACGCCACCGGAAGTACCCGGAGTTGTAAATGTTACCAGTATTTTCGTCATTTCACACTGTTACCAAAATTCTGAGCTCTGTAAGAATGAACTCTTAATATTTGAAAGCACAATCCTGTGAAGACGCCACCGGAAGTACCCGGAGTTGTAAATATTACCAGTGTGTTCATCCTTTCACAGCTTTCCAGCGGAAACCTCCATGATTGAATACGACAGTAAATGTAGTAAGAATCTATTTACGTGTACTTGAGGTGTTTCTTACACGTTTTTAATCATTTCTGGCAACAATCATTCTGTATTTTAACAGTTTTACCAAAATTAGGCAGTTTGCTCAGACGTATTTACCGGAACCGTCACCATTTTAACTGACTTAAAAAAAAAAAAAAAAACGCCAAAGCCAATCCTCCTTAATTGTAAACATAAACACTATTCTCGTCATTCCAAGGCTTTACACACCAATTCTGAGCTCTGTAAACATGAACTCTTAATAATTGAAAGCACAGAACCGTAAAAACGCCACCGGAAGTACCCGGACTTGTAAACATTACCAGTATTTTCGTCATTTCACAGCTTTCCACGGGAAACCTCGGTGATTGAATTCGACAGTAAATGTAGTTAAAATCTGTTTTCGTGTACTTGAGGTGTTTATTACACGTTCTTAATCATTTCTGGGCACTGTCATTGTGTACTTTAACAGTTTTAGCAAAAATAGACATTTTGCATAGAAGTATTTATCGGAACCGTCACCATTTTAACTGATTCACACAAAACACGCCAAAGCCAAACCTCCTAAATTGTAAACATAAACACTATTCTCGCCATTCCAAGGCTTTAGACACCAATTCTGAGCTCTGTAAACATGAACTCTTAATAATTGAAAGCACAGAACCGTGAAAACGCCACCGGAAGTACCCGGACTTGTAAACATTAAGAGTATTTTCATCATTCCACAGCTTTCCCCTGGAAAACTCCGTGATTGAATACGACATTAAATGTAGTAAGAGTCTGTTTACGTGTACTTGAAGTGTTTCTTCAATGTTTTTAATCATTTCTGGAAACTATCATTGTGTATTTTAACAGTTTTAGCAAAATGAGGCAGTTTGCTTAGAAGTATTTACTAGAACCGTCACCATTCTAACTGAATCACAAAAAAAAAAAAACGCCGAAACCAATCCTCCTATATTGTAAACATAAACACTATTCTCGTCATTCCAAGGCTTTAGACACCTACTCTGAGCTCTGTAAACATGAACTCTTAATAATTGAAAGCACAGTCCCGTGAAAACGCCACCGGAAGTACCCGTATTTGTAAATATTACCAGTATTTTCGTCATTTCACAGCTTTCCACTGGAAACCTCCGTGATTGAATTCGACAGTAAATGTAGTTAAAATCAGTTTACGTGTACTTGAAGTGTTTCTTCTACGTTTTTAGTCATTTCTGGGAACTCTCATTGTGTATTTTATCAGTTTTACCAAAATTAGACAGTTTGCTTAGAAGTATTTACTGAAACCGTCACCATTTTAACTGATTCACACAAAAAAACGCCGAACCCAATCCTCCTATATTGTAAACATAAACACTATTCTCGTCATTCCAAGGCTTTAGACACCAATTCTGAGCTCAATAAACATGAACTCTTAATAATTGAAAGCACAGAACCGTGAAAACGCCACCCGAAGTACCCGGACTTGTAAACATTACCAGTATTTTCGTCATTCCACAGCTTTCCACGGGAAACCTCTGTGATTGAATTCGACAGTAAATGTAGTAAGAATCTATTTACGTGTACTTGAGGTGTTTCTTCCACGTTCTTAATCATTTCTGGGAACTCTCATTGTGTATTTAAACAGTTTTACCAAAATTAGGCAGTTTGCTTAGAAGTATTTACTAGAACCGTCACCATTTTAACTGAATCACACACAAAAACGCCGAACCCAATCCTCCTTAATTGTAAACATAAACACTATTCTCGTCATTCCAAGGCTTTACACACCAATTCGGAGCTCTGTAAACATGAACTCTTAATAATTGTAAGCACAGTCCCGTGAAAACGCCACCGGAAGTACCCGTATTTGTAAACATTACCAGTATTTTCGTCATTTCACTGCTTTCCACTGGAAACCTCGGTGATTGAATTCGAGAGTAAATGTAGTTAAAATCTGTTTACGTGTACTTGAAGTGTTTCTTCCACGTTTTTAATCATTTCTGGGAACTCTCATTGTGTATTTTATCAGTTTTATCAAAATTAGACAGTTTGCTTAGAAGTATTTACTGAAACCGTCACCATTTTAACTGATTCACACAAAAAAACGCCGAACCCAATCCTCCTATATTGTAAACATAAACACTATTCTCGTCATTCCAAGGCTTTAGACACCAATTCTGAGCTCTGTAAACATGAACTCTTAATAATTGAAAGCACAGTCCCGTGAAAACGCCACCGGAAGTACACGGACTTGTAAACATTACCAGTATTTTCGTCATTCCACAGCTTTCCACGGGAAACCTCTGTGATTGAATTCGACAGTAAATGTAGTAAGAATCTATTTACGTGTACTTGAGGTGTTTATTACACGTTCTTAATCATTTCTGGGAACTCTCATTGTGTATTTTAACAGTTTTACCAAAATTAAGCAGTTTGCTTAGAAGTATTTACTAGAACCGTCACCATTTTAACTGACTAAAAAAAAAAAAAAAACGCCGAACCCAATCCTCCTTAATTGTAAACATAAACACTATTCTCGTCATTCCAAGGCTTTAGACACCAATTCTGAGCTCTGTAAACAGGAACTCTTAATAATTGAAAGCACAGAACCGTGAAAAGCAACCGGAAGTACCCGGACTTATAAACATTACCAGTATTTTCGTCATTCCACAGCTTTCCACGGGAAACCTCTGTGATTGAATTCGACAGTAAATGTAGTAAGAATCTATTTACGTGTACTTGAGGTGTTTATTACACGTTCATCATCATTTCTGGGAACTCTCTTTGTGTATTTTAACAGTTTTACCAAAATTAGGCAGTTTTCTTAGAAGTATTTACTAGAACCGTCACCATTTTAACTGATTCACACACAAAAACGCCGAACCCAATCCTCCTTAATTGTAAACATAAACACTATTCTCGTCATTCCAAGGCTTTAGACACCAATTCTGAGCTCTGTAAACAGGAACTGTTAATAATTGAAAGCACAGAACCGTGAAAATGCCACCGGAAGTACCCGGACTTGTAAACATTACCACTATTTTCGTCATTTCACAGCTTTCCACTGGAAACCTCCGGGATTGAATTCGACAGTAAATGTAGTTAAAATCTGTTTACGTGTACTTGAAGTGTTTCTTCCACGTTTTTAATCATTTCTGGGAACTCTCATTGTGCATTATCAGTTTTACCAAAATTAGACAGTTTGCTTAGAAGTATTTACTGAAACCGTCACCATTTTAACTGATTCACACAAAACACGCCAAAGCCAAACCTCCTAAATTGTAAACATAAACACTATTCTCGCCATTCCAAGGCTTTAGACACCAATTCTGAGCTCTGTAAACATGAACTCTTAATAATTGAAAGCACAGAACCGTGAAAACGCCACCCGAAGTACCCGGACTTGTAAACATTACCAGTATTTTCGTCATTCCACAGCTTTCCACGGGAAACCTCTGTGATTGAATTCGACAGTAAATGTAGTAAGAATCTATTTACGTGTACTTGAGGTGTTTCTTCCACGTTCTTAATCATTTCTGGGAACTCTCATTGTGTATTTAAACAGTTTTACCAAAATTAGGCAGTTTGCTTAGAAGTATTTACTAGAACCGTCACCATTTTAACTGAATCACACACAAAAACGCCGAACCCAATCC
This sequence comes from Myotis daubentonii, assembly GCF_963259705.1. Classification (NCBI taxonomy): domain Eukaryota; kingdom Metazoa; phylum Chordata; class Mammalia; order Chiroptera; family Vespertilionidae; genus Myotis; species Myotis daubentonii. Next base: position 459,830 of record NC_081848.1, read on the forward strand.
TCCTTAATTGTAAACATAAACACTATTCTCGTCATTCCAAGGCTTTACACACCAATTCGGAGCTCTGTAAACATGAACTCTTAATAATTGTAAGCACAGTCCCGTGAAAACGCCACCGGAAGTACCCGTATTTGTAAATATTACCAGTATTTTCGTCATTTCACTGCTTTCCACTGGAAACCTCCGTGATTGAATTCGAGAGTAAATGTAGTTAAAATCTGTTTACGTGTACTTGAGGTGTTTCTTACATGTTTTTAATCATTTCTGGGAACTATCATTGTGTATTTTAACAGTTTTACCAAAATTAGACAGTTTGCTGAGAAGTATTTACCGGAATGGTCACCATTTTAACTGATTCACACAAATAAAACGCCAAAGCCAATACTCCTTAATTGTAAACAGAAACACTATTCTCGTCATTCCAAGACTTTAGACACCAATTCTGAGCTCTGTAAGCATGAACTCTTAATATTTGAAAGCACAATCCCGTGAAGACGCCACCGGAAGTACCTGTACTTGTAAATATTACCAGTATTTTCGTCCTTTCACAGCTTTCCACCGGAAACCTCCGTGATTGAATACGACAGTAAATGTAGTAAGAAACTATTTACGTGTACTTGAGGTGTTTCTTACATGTTTTTAATCATTTCTGGGAACTATCATTGTGTATTTTAACAGTTTTACCAAAATTAGACAGTTTGCTGAGAAGTATTTACCGGAATGGTCACCATTTTAACTGATTCACACAAATAAAACGCCAAAGCCAATACTCCTTAATTGTAAACAGAAACACTATTCTCGTCATTCCAAGGCTTTAGACACCAATTCTGAGCTCTGTAAGCATGAACTCTTAATATTTGAAAGCACAGTCGCGTGAAAAGGCCACCGGACGTACCCGGAGTTGTAAATATGACCAGTATTTTCGTCATTTCACAGCTTTCCCCTGGAAACCTCCGTGATTGAATACGACAATAAATGTAGTAAGAATCTATTTACGTGTACTTGAGGTGTTTCTTACACGTTTTTAGTCATTTCTGGGAACTATCATAGTGTATTTTAACAATTTTACCAAAATTAGACAGTTTGATTAGAAGTATTTACCGGAATCGTCACCATTTTAACTGATTCACACAAATAAAACGCCAAAGCCAATCCTCCTTAATTGTAAACATAAACACTATTCTCGTCATTCCAAGGCTTTAGAAACCAATTCTGAGCTCTGTAAGCATGAACTCTTAATATTTGAAAGCACAGTCCCGTGAAAACGTCACCGGAAGTACCCGGAGTTGTAAATATGACCAGTATTTTCGTCATTTCACAGATTTCCCCTGGAAACCTCTGTGATTGAATACAACTGTAAATGTAGTAAGAATCTATTTACGTGTACTTGAGGTGTTTCTTACACGTTTTTAATCATTTCTGGGAACTATCATAGTGTATTTTAACAGTTTTACCAAAATTAGACAGTTTGCTTAGAAGTATTTACCGGAATCGTCACCATTTTAACTGATTCACACAAATAAAACGCCAAAGCCAATCCTCCTTAATTGTAAACATAAACACTATTCTCGTCATTCCAAGGCTTTAGAAACCAATACTGAGCTCTGTAAGCATGAACTCTTAATATTTGAAAGCACAGTCCCGTGAAAACGCCACCGGAAGTACCCGGAGTTGTAAATATTACCAGTATTTTCGTCATTTCACACTGTTACCAAAATTCTGAGCTCTGTAAGAATGAACTCCTAATATTAGAAAGCACAATCCCCTGAGGACGCCACCGGAAGTACCCGGAGTTGTAAATATTACTAGTGTTTTCATCCTTTCACAGCTTTCCAGCGGAAACCTCCATGATTGAATACGACAGTAAATGTAGTAAGAATCTATTTACGTGTACTTGAGGTGTTTCTTACACGTTTTTAATCATTTCTGGCAACTATCATTGTGTATTTTAACAGTTTTACCAAAATTAGACATTTTGCTCAGACGTATTTACCGGAATCGTCACCATTTTAACTGATTCACACAAATAAAACGCCAAAGCCAATCCTCCTTAATTGTAAAGATAAACACTATTCTCGTCATTCCAAGGCTTTAGACACCAATTTTGAGCTCTGTAAGCATGAACTCTTAATATTTGAAAGCACAATCCCCTGAAGACGCCACCGGAAGTACCCGGAGTTGTGAATATTACCAGTATTTTCGTCATTTCACAGCTTTCTCGGGAAACTTCTGTGATTGAATTCGACAGTAAATGTAGTAAGAATCTGTTTAAGTGTACTTGAAGTGTTTCTTCCATGTTTTTAATCATTTCTGGAAACTATCATTGTGTATTTTAACAGTTTGAGCAAAATGAGGCAGTTTGCTTAGAAGTATTTACTTGAACCGTCACCATTTTAACTGAATCATAACAAAAAAACGCCGAACCCAATCCTCCTTAATTGTAAACATAAACACTATTCTCGTCATTCCAAGGCTTTAGACACCTACTCTGAGCTCTGTAAACATGAACTCTTAATAATTGAAAGCACAGTCCCGTTAAAACGCCACCGGAAGTACCCGGAGTTGTAAATTTTACCAGTATTTTCGTCATTTCACACTGTTACCAAAATTCTGAGCTCTGTAAGAATGAACTCTTAATATTTGAAAGCACAATCCTGTGAAGACGCCACCGGAAGTACCCGGAGTTGTAAATATTACCAGTGTGTTCATCCTTTCACAGCTTTCCAGCGGAAACCTCCATGATTGAATACGACAGTAAATGTAGTAAGAATCTATTTACGTGTACTTGAGGTGTTTCTTACACGTTTTTAATCATTTCTGGCAACAATCATTCTGTATTTTAACAGTTTTACCAAAATTAGGCAGTTTGCTCAGACGTATTTACCGGAACCGTCACCATTTTAACTGACTTAAAAAAAAAAAAAAAACGCCAAAGCCAATCCTCCTTAATTGTAAACATAAACACTATTCTCGTCATTCCAAGGCTTTACACACCAATTCTGAGCTCTGTAAACATGAACTCTTAATAATTGAAAGCACAGAACCGTAAAAACGCCACCGGAAGTACCCGGACTTGTAAACATTACCAGTATTTTCGTCATTTCACAGCTTTCCACGGGAAACCTCGGTGATTGAATTCGACAGTAAATGTAGTTAAAATCTGTTTTCGTGTACTTGAGGTGTTTATTACACGTTCTTAATCATTTCTGGGCACTGTCATTGTGTACTTTAACAGTTTTAGCAAAAATAGACATTTTGCATAGAAGTATTTATCGGAACCGTCACCATTTTAACTGATTCACACAAAACACGCCAAAGCCAAACCTCCTAAATTGTAAACATAAACACTATTCTCGCCATTCCAAGGCTTTAGACACCAATTCTGAGCTCTGTAAACATGAACTCTTAATAATTGAAAGCACAGAACCGTGAAAACGCCACCGGAAGTACCCGGACTTGTAAACATTAAGAGTATTTTCATCATTCCACAGCTTTCCCCTGGAAAACTCCGTGATTGAATACGACATTAAATGTAGTAAGAGTCTGTTTACGTGTACTTGAAGTGTTTCTTCAATGTTTTTAATCATTTCTGGAAACTATCATTGTGTATTTTAACAGTTTTAGCAAAATGAGGCAGTTTGCTTAGAAGTATTTACTAGAACCATCACCATTCTAACTGAATCACAAAAAAAAACGCCGAAACCAATCCTCCTATATTGTAAACATAAACACTATTCTCGTCATTCCAAGGCTTTAGACACCTACTCTGAGCTCTGTAAACATGAACTCTTAATAATTGAAAGCACAGTCCCGTGAAAACGCCACCGGAAGTACCCGTATTTGTAAATATTACCAGTATTTTCGTCATTTCACAGCTTTCCACTGGAAACCTCCGTGATTGAATTCGACAGTAAATGTAGTTAAAATCAGTTTACGTGTACTTGAAGTGTTTCTTCTACGTTTTTAGTCATTTCTGGGAACTCTCATTGTGTATTTTATCAGTTTTACCAAAATTAGACAGTTTGCTTAGAAGTATTTACTGAAACCGTCACCATTTTAACTGATTCACACAAAAAAACGCCGAACCCAATCCTCCTATATTGTAAACATAAACACTATTCTCGTCATTCCAAGGCTTTAGACACCAATTCTGAGCTCTGTAAACATGAACTCTTAATAATTGAAAGCACAGAACCGTGAAAACGCCACCCGAAGTACCCGGACTTGTAAACATTACCAGTATTTTCGTCATTCCACAGCTTTCCACGGGAAACCTCTGTGATTGAATTCGACAGTAAATGTAGTAAGAATCTATTTACGTGTACTTGAGGTGTTTCTTCCACGTTCTTAATCATTTCTGGGAACTCTCATTGTGTATTTAAACAGTTTTACCAAAATTAGGCAGTTTGCTTAGAAGTATTTACTAGAACCGTCACCATTTTAACTGAATCACACACAAAAACGCCGAACCCAATCCTCCTTAATTGTAAACATAAACACTATTCTCGTCATTCCAAGGCTTTACACACCAATTCGGAGCTCTGTAAACATGAACTCTTAATAATTGTAAGCACAGTCCCGTGAAAACGCCACCGGAAGTACCCGTATTTGTAAACATTACCAGTATTTTCGTCATTTCACTGCTTTCCACTGGAAACCTCCGTGATTGAATTCGAGAGTAAATGTAGTTAAAATCTGTTTACGTGTACTTGAAGTGTTTCTTCCACGTTTTTAATCATTTCTGGGAACTCTCATTGTGTATTTTGTCAGTTTTATCAAAATTAGACAGTTTGCTTAGAAGTATTTACTGAAACCGTCACCATTTTAACTGATTCACACAAAAAAACGCCGAACCCAATCCTCCTATATTGTAAACATAAACACTATTCTCGTCATTCCAAGGCTTTAGACACCAATTCTGAGCTCTGTAAACATGAACTCTTAATAATTGAAAGCACAGTCCCGTGAAAACGCCACCGGAAGTACACGGACTTGTAAACATTACCAGTATTTTCGTCATTCCACAGCTTTCCACGGGAAACCTCTGTGATTGAATTCGACAGTAAATGTAGTAAGAATCTATTTACGTGTACTTGAGGTGTTTATTACACGTTCTTAATCATTTCTGGGAACTCTCATTGTGTATTTTAACAGTTTTACCAAAATTAAGCAGTTTGCTTAGAAGTATTTACTAGAACCGTCACCATTTTAACTGACTAAAAAAAAAAAAAAAACGCCGAACCCAATCCTCCTTAATTGTAAACATAAACACTATTCTCGTCATTCCAAGGCTTTAGACACCAATTCTGAGCTCTGTAAACAGGAACTCTTAATAATTGAAAGCACAGAACCGTGAAAAAGCAACCGGAAGTACCCGGACTTATAAACATTACCAGTATTTTCGTCATTCCACAGCTTTCCACGGGAAACCTCTGTGATTGAATTCGACAGTAAATGTAGTAAGAATCTATTTACGTGTACTTGAGGTGTTTATTACACGTTCATCATCATTTCTGGGAACTCTCTTTGTGTATTTTAACAGTTTTACCAAAATTAGGCAGTTTTCTTAGAAGTATTTACTAGAACCGTCACCATTTTAACTGATTCACACACAAAAACGCCGAACCCAATCCTCCTTAATTGTAAACATAAACACTATTCTCGTCATTCCAAGGCTTTAGACACCAATTCTGAGCTCTGTAAACAGGAACTGTTAATAATTGAAAGCACAGAACCGTGAAAATGCCACCGGAAGTACCCGGACTTGTAAACATTACCACTATTTTCGTCATTTCACAGCTTTCCACTGGAAACCTCCGGGATTGAATTCGACAGTAAATGTAGTTAAAATCTGTTTACGTGTACTTGAAGTGTTTCTTCCACGTTTTTAATCATTTCTGGGAACTCTCATTGTGCATTATCAGTTTTACCAAAATTAGACAGTTTGCTTAGAAGTATTTACTGAAACCGTCACCATTTTAACTGATTCACACAAAACACGCCAAAGCCAAACCTCCTAAATTGTAAACATAAACACTATTCTCGCCATTCCAAGGCTTTAGACACCAATTCTGAGCTCTGTAAACATGAACTCTTAATAATTGAAAGCACAGAACCGTGAAAACGCCACCCGAAGTACCCGGACTTGTAAACATTACCAGTATTTTTGTCATTCCACAGCTTTCCACGGGAAACCTCTGTGATTGAATTCGACAGTAAATGTAGTAAGAATCTATTTACGTGTACTTGAGGTGTTTCTTCCACGTTCTTAATCATTTCTGGGAACTCTCATTGTGTATTTAAACAGTTTTACCAAAATTAGGCAGTTTGCTTAGAAGTATTTACTAGAACCGTCACCATTTTAACTGAATCACACACAAAAACGCCGAACCCAATCCTCCTTAATTGTAAACATAAACACTATTCTCGTCATTCCAAGGCTTTACACACCAATTCGGAGCTCTGTAAACATGAACTCTTAATAATTGTAAGCACAGTCCCGTGAAAACGCCACCGGAAGTACCCGTATTTGTAAACATTACCAGTATTTTCGTCATTTCACTGCTTTCCACTGGAAACCTCCGTGATTGAATTCGAGAGTAAATGTAGTTAAAATCTGTTTACGTGTACTTGAGGTGTTTCTTACATGTTTTTAATCATTTCTGGGAACTATCATTGTGTATTTTAACAGTTTTACCAAAATTAGACAGTTTGCTGAGAAGTATTTACCGGAATGGTCACCATTTTAACTGATTCACACAAATAAAACGCCAAAGCCAATACTCCTTAATTGTAAACAGAAACACTATTCTCGTCATTCCAAGGCTTTAGACACCAATTCTGAGCTCTGTAAGCATGAACTCTTAATATTTGAAAGCACAATCCCGTGAAGACGCCACCGGAAGTACCTGTACTTGTAAATATTACCAGTATTTTCGTCCTTTCACAGCTTTCCACCGGAAACCTCCGTGATTGAATACGACAGTAAATGTAGTAAGAAACTATTTACGTGTACTTGAGGTGTTTCTTACATGTTTTTAATCATTTCCGGGAACTATCATTGTGTATTTTAACAGTTTTACCAAAATTAGACAGTTTGCTGAGAAGTATTTACCGGAATGGTCACCATTTTAACTGATTCACACAAATAAAACGCCAAAGCCAATACTCCTTAATTGTAAACAGAAACACTATTCTCGTCATTCCAAGGCTTTAGACACCAATTCTGAGCTCTGTAAGCATGAACTCTTAATATTTGAAAGCACAGTCGCGTGAAAAGGCCACCGGACGTACCCGGAGTTGTAAATATGACCAGTATTTTCGTCATTTCACAGCTTTCCCCTGGAAACCTCCGTGATTGAATACGACAATAAATGTAGTAAGAATCTATTTACGTGTACTTGAGGTGTTTCTTACACGTTTTTAGTCATTTCTGGGAACTATCATAGTGTATTTTAACAGTTTTACCAAAATTAGACATTTTGATTAGAAGTATTTACCGGAATTGTCACCATTTTTACTGATTCACACAAATAAAACGCCAAAGCCAATCCTCCTTAATTGTAAACATAAACACTATTCTCGTCATTCCAAGGCTTTAGAAACCAATTCTGAGCTCTGTAAACATGAACTCTTAATATTTGAAAGCACAGTCGCCAGAAAACGCCACCGGAAGTACCCGGAGTTGTAAATACGACCATTATTTTCATAATTTCAAGCTTTCCCCTGGAAACCTCCGTGATTGAATACGACAGTAAATGTAGTAAGAATATATTTACGTGTACTTGAGGTGTTTCTTACACGTTTTTAATCATTTATGGCAACTATCATTGTGTATTTTAACAGTTTTACCAAAATTAGACAGTTTGCTCAGAGGTATTTACCGGAATCGTCACGATTTTAACTGATTCACACAAATAAAACGCCAAAGCCAATCCTCCTTAATTGTAAACATAAACACTATTCTCGTCATTCCAAGGCTTTAGAAACCAATTCTGAGCTCTGTAAGCATGAACTCTTAATATTTGAAAGCACAGTCCCGTGAAAACGCCACCGGAAGTACCCGGAGTTGTAAATATTACCAGTATTTTCGTCATTTCACACTTTTACCAAAATTCTGAGCTCTGTAAGCATGAACTCTTAATATTTGAAAGCACAATCCCGTGAAGACGCCACCGGAAGTACCTGTACTTGTAAATATTACCAGTATTTTCGTCCTTTCACAGCTTTCCACCGGAAACCTCCGTGATTGAATACGACAGTAAATGTAGTAAGAAACTATTTACGTGTACTTGAGGTGTTTCTTACATGTTTTTAATCATTTCTGGGAACTATCATTGTGTATTTTAACAGTTTTACCAAAATTAGACAGTTTGCTGAGAAGTATTTACCGGAATGGTCACCATTTTAACTGATTCACACAAATAAAACGCCAAAGCCAATACTCCTTAATTGTAAACAGAAACACTATTCTCGTCATTCCAAGGCTTTAGACACCAATTCTGAGCTCTGTAAGCATGAACTCTTAATATTTGAAAGCACAGTCGCGTGAAAAGGCCACCGGACGTACCCGGAGTTGTAAATATGACCAGTATTTTCGTCATTTCACAGCTTTCCCCTGGAAACCTCCGTGATTGAATACGACAATAAATGTAGTAAGAATCTATTTACGTGTACTTGAGGTGTTTCTTACACGTTTTTAGTCATTTCTGGGAACTATCATAGTGTATTTTAACAGTTTTACCAAAATTAGACAGTTTGATTAGAAGTATTTACCGGAATCGTCACCATTTTAACTGATTCACACAAATAAAACGCCAAAGCCAATCCTCCTTAATTGTAAACATAAACACTATTCTCGTCATTCCAAGGCTTTAGAAACCAATTCTGAGCTCTGTAAGCATGAACTCTTAATATTTGAAAGCACAGTCCCGTGAAAACGTCACCGGAAGTACCCGGAGTTGTAAATATGACCAGTATTTTCGTCATTTCACAGATTTCCCCTGGAAACCTCTGTGATTGAATACAACTGTAAATGTAGTAAGAATCTATTTACGTGTACTTGAGGTGTTTCTTACATGTTTTTAATCATTTCTGGGAACTATCATAGTGTATTTTAACAGTTTTACCAAAATTAGACAGTTTGCTTAGAAGTATTTACCGGAATCGTCACCATTTTAACTGATTCACACAAATAAAACGCCAAAGCCAATCCTCCTTAATTGTAAACATAAACACTATTCTCGTCATTCCAAGGCTTTAGAAACCAATACTGAGCTCTGTAAGCATGAACTCTTAATATTTGAAAGCACAGTCCCGTGAAAACGCCACCGGAAGTACCCGGAGTTGTAAATATTACCAGTATTTTCGTCATTTCACACTGTTACCAAAATTCTGAGCTCTGTAAGAATGAACTCCTAATATTAGAAAGCACAATCCCCTGAGGACGCCACCGGAAGTACCCGGAGTTGTAAATATTACTAGTGTTTTCATCCTTTCACAGCTTTCCAGCGGAAACCTCCATGATTGAATACGACAGTAAATGTAGTAAGAATCTATTTACGTGTACTTGAGGTGTTTCTTACACGTTTTTAATCATTTCTGGCAACTATCATTGTGTATTTTAACAGTTTTACCAAAATTAGACATTTTGCTCAGACGTATTTACCGGAATCGTCACCATTTTAACTGATTCACACAAATAAAACGCCAAAGCCAATCCTCCTTAATTGTAAAGATAAACACTATTCTCGTCATTCCAAGGCTTTAGACACCAATTTTGAGCTCTGTAAGCATGAACTCTTAATATTTGAAAGCACAATCCCCTGAAGACGCCACCGGAAGTACCCGGAGTTGTGAATATTACCAGTATTTTCGTCATTTCACAGCTTTCTCGGGAAACTTCTGTGATTGAATTCGACAGTAAATGTAGTAAGAATCTGTTTAAGTGTACTTGAAGTGTTTCTTCCATGTTTTTAATCATTTCTGGAAACTATCATTGTGTATTTTAACAGTTTGAGCAAAATGAGGCAGTTTGCTTAGAAGTATTTACTTGAACCGTCACCATTTTAACTGAATCATAACAAAAAAACGCCGAACCCAATCCTCCTTAATTGTAAACATAAACACTATTCTCGTCATTCCAAGGCTTTAGACACCTACTCTGAGCTCTGTAAACATGAACTCTTAATAATTGAAAGCACAGTCCCGTTAAAACGCCACCGGAAGTACCCGGAGTTGTAAATGTTACCAGTATTTTCGTCATTTCACACTGTTACCAAAATTCTGAGCTCTGTAAGAATGAACTCTTAATATTTGAAAGCACAATCCTGTGAAGACGCCACCGGAAGTACCCGGAGTTGTAAATATTACCAGTGTGTTCATCCTTTCACAGCTTTCCAGCGGAAACCTCCATGATTGAATACGACAGTAAATGTAGTAAGAATCTATTTACGTGTACTTGAGGTGTTTCTTACACGTTTTTAATCATTTCTGGCAACAATCATTCTGTATTTTAACAGTTTTACCAAAATTAGGCAGTTTGCTCAGACGTATTTACCGGAACCGTCACCATTTTAACTGACTTAAAAAAAAAAAAAAACGCCAAAGCCAATCCTCCTTAATTGTAAACATAAACACTATTCTCGTCATTCCAAGGCTTTACACACCAATTCTGAGCTCTGTAAACATGAACTCTTAATAATTGAAAGCACAGAACCGTAAAAACGCCACCGGAAGTACCCGGACTTGTAAACATTACCAGTATTTTCGTCATTTCACAGCTTTCCACGGGAAACCTCGGTGATTGAATTCGACAGTAAATGTAGTTAAAATCTGTTTTCGTGTACTTGAGGTGTTTATTACACGTTCTTAATCATTTCTGGGCACTGTCATTGTGTACTCTAACAGTTTTAGCAAAAATAGACATTTTGCATAGAAGTATTTATCGGAACCGTCACCATTTTAACTGATTCACACAAAACACGCCAAAGCCAAACCTCCTAAATTGTAAACATAAACACTATTCTCGCCATTCCAAGGCTTTAGACACCAATTCTGAGCTCTGTAAACATGAACTCTTAATAATTGAAAGCACAGAACCGTGAAAACGCCACCGGAAGTACCCGGACTTGTAAACATTAAGAGTATTTTCATCATTCCACAGCTTTCCCCTGGAAAACTCCGTAATTGAATACGACATTAAATGTAGTAAGAGTCTGTTTACGTGTACTTGAAGTGTTTCTTCAATGTTTTTAATCATTTCTGGAAACTATCATTGTGTATTTTAACAGTTTTAGCAAAATGAGGCAGTTTGCTTAGAAGTATTTACTAGAACCATCACCATTCTAACTGAATCACAAAAAAAAACGCCGAAACCAATCCTCCTATATTGTAAACATAAACACTATTCTCGTCATTCCAAGGCTTTAGACACCTACTCTGAGCTCTGTAAACATGAACTCTTAATAATTGAAAGCACAGTCCCGTGAAAACGCCACCGGAAGTACCCGTATTTGTAAATATTACCAGTATTTTCGTCATTTCACAGCTTTCCACTGGAAACCTCCGTGATTGAATTCGACAGTAAATGTAGTTAAAATCAGTTTACGTGTACTTGAAGTGTTTCTTCTACGTTTTTAGTCATTTCTGGGAACTCTCATTGTGTATTTTATCAGTTTTACCAAAATTAGACAGTTTGCTTAGAAGTATTTACTGAAACCGTCACCATTTTAACTGATTCACACAAAAAAACGCCGAACCCAATCCTCCTATATTGTAAACATAAACACTATTCTCGTCATTCCAAGGCTTTAGACACCAATTCTGAGCTCTGTAAACATGAACTCTTAATAATTGAAAGCACAGAACCGTGAAAACGCCACCCGAAGTACCCGGACTTGTAAACATTACCAGTATTTTCGTCATTCCACAGCTTTCCACGGGAAACCTCTGTGATTGAATTCGACAGTAAATGTAGTAAGAATCTATTTACGTGTACTTGAGGTGTTTATTACACGTTCTTAATCATTTCTGGGAACTCTCATTGTGTATTTTAACAGTTTTACCAAAATTAAGCAGTTTGCTTAGAAGTATTTACTAGAACCGTCACCATTTTAACTGACTAAAAAAAAAAAAAAAACGCCGAACCCAATCCTCCTTAATTGTAAACATAAACACTATTCTCGTCATTCCAAGGCTTTAGACACCAATTCTGAGCTCTGTAAACAGGAACTCTTAATAATTGAAAGCACAGAACCGTGAAAAAGCAACCGGAAGTACCCGGACTTATAAACATTACCAGTATTTTCGTCATTCCACAGCTTTCCACGGGAAACCTCTGTGATTGAATTCGACAGTAAATGTAGTAAGAATCTATTTACGTGTACTTGAGGTGTTTATTACACGTTCATCATCATTTCTGGGAACTCTCTTTGTGTATTTTAACAGTTTTACCAAAATTAGGCAGTTTTCTTAGAAGTATTTACTAGAACCGTCACCATTTTAACTGATTCACACACAAAAACGCCGAACCCAATCCTCCTTAATTGTAAACATAAACACTATTCTCGTCATTCCAAGGCTTTAGACACCAATTCTGAGCTCTGTAAACAGGAACTGTTAATAATTGAAAGCACAGAACCGTGAAAATGCCACCGGAAGTACCCGGACTTGTAAACATTACCACTATTTTCGTCATTTCACAGCTTTCCACTGGAAACCTCCGGGATTGAATTCGACAGTAAATGTAGTTAAAATCTGTTTACGTGTACTTGAAGTGTTTCTTCCACGTTTTTAATCATTTCTGGGAACTCTCATTGTGCATTATCAGTTTTACCAAAATTAGACAGTTTGCTTAGAAGTATTTACTGAAACCGTCACCATTTTAACTGATTCACACAAAACACGCCAAAGCCAAACCTCCTAAATTGTAAACATAAACACTATTCTCGCCATTCCAAGGCTTTAGACACCAATTCTGAGCTCTGTAAACATGAACTCTTAATAATTGAAAGCACAGAACCGTGAAAACGCCACCCGAAGTACCCGGACTTGTAAACATTACCAGTATTTTTGTCATTCCACAGCTTTCCACGGGAAACCTCTGTGATTGAATTCGACAGTAAATGTAGTAAGAATCTATTTACGTGTACTTGAGGTGTTTCTTCCACGTTCTTAATCATTTCTGGGAACTCTCATTGTGTATTTAAACAGTTTTACCAAAATTAGGCAGTTTGCTTAGAAGTATTTACTAGAACCGTCACCATTTTAACTGAATCACACACAAAAACGCCGAACCCAATCCTCCTTAATTGTAAACATAAACACTATTCTCGTCATTCCAAGGCTTTACACACCAATTCGGAGCTCTGTAAACATGAACTCTTAATAATTGTAAGCACAGTCCCGTGAAAACGCCACCGGAAGTACCCGTATTTGTAAACATTACCAGTATTTTCGTCATTTCACTGCTTTCCACTGGAAACCTCCGTGATTGAATTCGAGAGTAAATGTAGTTAAAATCTGTTTACGTGTACTTGAGGTGTTTCTTACATGTTTTTAATCATTTCTGGGAACTATCATTGTGTATTTTAACAGTTTTACCAAAATTAGACAGTTTGCTGAGAAGTATTTACCGGAATGGTCACCATTTTAACTGATTCACACAAATAAAACGCCAAAGCCAATACTCCTTAATTGTAAACAGAAACACTATTCTCGTCATTCCAAGGCTTTAGACACCAATTCTGAGCTCTGTAAGCATGAACTCTTAATATTTGAAAGCACAATCCCGTGAAGACGCCACCGGAAGTACCTGTACTTGTAAATATTACCAGTATTTTCGTCCTTTCACAGCTTTCCACCGGAAACCTCCGTGATTGAATACGACAGTAAATGTAGTAAGAAACTATTTACGTGTACTTGAGGTGTTTCTTACATGTTTTTAATCATTTCCGGGAACTATCATTGTGTATTTTAACAGTTTTACCAAAATTAGACAGTTTGCTGAGAAGTATTTACCGGAATGGTCACCATTTTAACTGATTCACACAAATAAAACGCCAAAGCCAATACTCCTTAATTGTAAACAGAAACACTATTCTCGTCATTCCAAGGCTTTAGACACCAATTCTGAGCTCTGTAAACATGAACTCTTAATATTTGAAAGCACAGTCGCCAGAAAACGCCACCGGAAGTACCCGGAGTTGTAAATACGACCATTATTTTCATAATTTCAAGCTTTCCCCTGGAAACCTCCGTGATTGAATACGACAGTAAATGTAGTAAGAATATATTTACGTGTACTTGAGGTGTTTCTTACACGTTTTTAATCATTTATGGCAACTATCATTGTGTATTTTAACAGTTTTACCAAAATTAGACAGTTTGCTCAGAGGTATTTACCGGAATCGTCACGATTTTAACTGATTCACACAAATAAAACGCCAAAGCCAATCCTCCTTAATTGTAAACATAAACACTATTCTCGTCATTCCAAGGCTTTAGAAACCAATTCTGAGCTCTGTAAGCATGAACTCTTAATATTTGAAAGCACAGTCCCGTGAAAACGCCACCGGAAGTACCCGGAGTTGTAAATATTACCAGTATTTTCGTCATTTCACACTTTTACCAAAATTCTGAGCTCTGTAAGCATGAACTCTTAATATTTGAAAGCACAATCCCGTGAAGACGCCACCGGAAGTACCTGTACTTGTAAATATTACCAGTATTTTCGTCCTTTCACAGCTTTCCACCGGAAACCTCCGTGATTGAATACGACAGTAAATGTAGTAAGAAACTATTTACGTGTACTTGAGGTGTTTCTTACATGTTTTTAATCATTTCTGGGAACTATCATTGTGTATTTTAACAGTTTTACCAAAATTAGACAGTTTGCTGAGAAGTATTTACCGGAATGGTCACCATTTTAACTGATTCACACAAATAAAACGCCAAAGCCAATACTCCTTAATTGTAAACAGAAACACTATTCTCGTCATTCCAAGGCTTTAGACACCAATTCTGAGCTCTGTAAGCATGAACTCTTAATATTTGAAAGCACAGTCGCGTGAAAAGGCCACCGGACGTACCCGGAGTTGTAAATATGACGAGTATTTTCGTCATTTCACAGCTTTCCCCTGGAAACCTCCGTGATTGAATACGACAATAAATGTAGTAAGAATCTATTTACGTGTACTTGAGGTGTTTCTTACACATTTTTAGTCATTTCTGGGAACTATCATAGTGTATTTTAACAGTTTTACCAAAATTAGACAGTTTGATTAGAAGTATTTACCGGAATCGTCACCATTTTAACTGATTCACACAAATAAAACGCCAAAGCCAATCCTCCTTAATTGTAAACATAAACACTATTCTCGTCATTCCAAGGCTTTAGAAACCAATTCTGAGCTCTGTAAGCATGAACTCTTAATATTTGAAAGCACAGTCCCGTGAAAACGTCACCGGAAGTACCCGGAGTTGTAAATATGACCAGTATTTTCGTCATTTCACAGATTTCCCCTGGAAACCTCTGTGATTGAATACAACTGTAAATGTAGTAAGAATCTATTTACGTGTACTTGAGGTGTTTCTTACATGTTTTTAATCATTTCTGGGAACTATCATAGTGTATTTTAACAGTTTTACCAAAATTAGACAGTTTGCTTAGAAGTATTTACCGGAATCGTCACCATTTTAACTGATTCACACAAATAAAACGCCAAAGCCAATCCTCCTTAATTGTAAACATAAACACTATTCTCGTCATTCCAAGGCTTTAGAAACCAATACTGAGCTCTGTAAGCATGAACTCTTAATATTTGAAAGCACAGTCCCGTGAAAACGCCACCGGAAGTACCCGGAGTTGTAAATATTACCAGTATTTTCGTCATTTCACACTGTTACCAAAATTCTGAGCTCTGTAAGAATGAACTCCTAATATTAGAAAGCACAATCCCCTGAGGACGCCACCGGAAGTACCCGGAGTTGTAAATATTACTAGTGTTTTCATCCTTTCACAGCTTTCCAGCGGAAACCTCCATGATTGAATACGACAGTAAATGTAGTAAGAATCTATTTACGTGTACTTGAGGTGTTTCTTACACGTTTTTAATCATTTCTGGCAACTATCATTGTGTATTTTAACAGTTTTACCAAAATTAGACATTTTGCTCAGACGTATTTACCGGAATCGTCACCATTTTAACTGATTCACACAAATAAAACGCCAAAGCCAATCCTCCTTAATTGTAAAGATAAACACTATTCTCGTCATTCCAAGGCTTTAGACACCAATTTTGAGCTCTGTAAGCATGAACTCTTAATATTTGAAAGCACAATCCCCTGAAGACGCCACCGGAAGTACCCGGAGTTGTGAATATTACCAGTATTTTCGTCATTTCACAGCTTTCTCGGGAAACTTCTGTGATTGAATTCGACAGTAAATGTAGTAAGAATCTGTTTAAGTGTACTTGAAGTGTTTCTTCCATGTTTTTAATCATTTCTGGAAACTATCATTGTGTATTTTAACAGTTTGAGCAAAATGAGGCAGTTTGCTTAGAAGTATTTACTTGAACCGTCACCATTTTAACTGAATCATAACAAAAAAACGCCGAACCCAATCCTCCTTAATTGTAAACATAAACACTATTCTCGTCATTCCAAGGCTTTAGACACCTACTCTGAGCTCTGTAAACATGAACTCTTAATAATTGAAAGCACAGTCCCGTTAAAACGCCACCGGAAGTACCCGGAGTTGTAAATGTTACCAGTATTTTCGTCATTTCACACTGTTACCAAAATTCTGAGCTCTGTAAGAATGAACTCTTAATATTTGAAAGCACAATCCTGTGAAGACGCCACCGGAAGTACCCGGAGTTGTAAATATTACCAGTGTGTTCATCCTTTCACAGCTTTCCAGCGGAAACCTCCATGATTGAATACGACAGTAAATGTAGTAAGAATCTATTTACGTGTACTTGAGGTGTTTCTTACACGTTTTTAATCATTTCTGGCAACAATCATTCTGTATTTTAACAGTTTTACCAAAATTAGGCAGTTTGCTCAGACGTATTTACCGGAACCGTCACCATTTTAACTGACTTAAAAAAAAAAAAAAACGCCAAAGCCAATCCTCCTTAATTGTAAACATAAACACTATTCTCGTCATTCCAAGGCTTTACACACCAATTCTGAGCTCTGTAAACATGAACTCTTAATAATTGAAAGCACAGAACCGTAAAAACGCCACCGGAAGTACCCGGACTTGTAAACATTACCAGTATTTTCGTCATTTCACAGCTTTCCACGGGAAACCTCTGTGATTGAATTCGACAGTAAATGTAGTTAAAATCTGTTTTCGTGTACTTGAGGTGTTTATTACACGTTCTTAATCATTTCTGGGCACTGTCATTGTGTACTCTAACAGTTTTAGCAAAAATAGACATTTTGCATAGAAGTATTTATCGGAACCGTCACCATTTTAACTGATTCACACAAAACACGCCAAAGCCAAACCTCCTAAATTGTAAACATAAACACTATTCTCGCCATTCCAAGGCTTTAGACACCAATTCTGAGCTCTGTAAACATGAACTCTTAATAATTGAAAGCACAGAACCGTGAAAACGCCACCGGAAGTACCCGGACTTGTAAACATTAAGAGTATTTTCATCATTCCACAGCTTTCCCCTGGAAAACTCCGTAATTGAATACGACATTAAATGTAGTAAGAGTCTGTTTACGTGTACTTGAAGTGTTTCTTCAATGTTTTTAATCATTTCTGGAAACTATCATTGTGTATTTTAACAGTTTTAGCAAAATGAGGCAGTTTGCTTAGAAGTATTTACTAGAACCATCACCATTCTAACTGAATCACAAAAAAAAACGCCGAAACCAATCCTCCTATATTGTAAACATAAACACTATTCTCGTCATTCCAAGGCTTTAGACACCTACTCTGAGCTCTGTAAACATGAACTCTTAATAATTGAAAGCACAGTCCCGTGAAAACGCCACCGGAAGTACCCGTATTTGTAAATATTACCAGTATTTTCGTCATTTCACAGCTTTCCACTGGAAACCTCCGTGATTGAATTCGACAGTAAATGTAGTTAAAATCAGTTTACGTGTACTTGAAGTGTTTCTTCTACGTTTTTAGTCATTTCTGGGAACTCTCATTGTGTATTTTATCAGTTTTACCAAAATTAGACAGTTTGCTTAGAAGTATTTACTGAAACCGTCACCATTTTAACTGATTCACACAAAAAAACGCCGAACCCAATCCTCCTATATTGTAAACATAAACACTATTCTCGTCATTCCAAGGCTTTAGACACCAATTCTGAGCTCTGTAAACATGAACTCTTAATAATTGAAAGCACAGAACCGTGAAAACGCCACCCGAAGTACCCGGACTTGTAAACATTACCAGTATTTTCGTCATTCCACAGCTTTCCACGGGAAACCTCTGTGATTGAATTCGACAGTAAATGTAGTAAGAATATATTTACGTGTACTTGAGGTGTTTCTTCCACGTTCTTAATCATTTCTGGGAACTCTCATTGTGTATTTAAACAGTTTTACCAAAATTAGGCAGTTTGCTTAGAAGTATTTACTAGAACCGTCACCATTTTAACTGAATCACACACAAAAACGCCGAACCCAATCCTCCTTAATTGTAAACATAAACACTATTCTCGTCATTCCAAGGCTTTACACACCAATTCGGAGCTCTGTAAACATGAACTCTTAATAATTGTAAGCACAGTCCCGTGAAAACGCCACCGGAAGTACCCGTATTTGTAAACATTACCAGTATTTTCGTCATTTCACTGCTTTCCACTGGAAACCTCCGTGATTGAATTCGAGAGTAAATGTAGTTAAAATCTGTTTACGTGTACTTGAAGTGTTTCTTCCCCGTTTTTAATCATTTCTGGGAACTCTCATTGTGTATTTTATCAGTTTTATCAAAATTAGACAGTTTGCTTAGAAGTATTTACTGAAACCGTCACCATTTTAACTGATTCACACAAAAAAACGCCGAACCCAATCCTCCTATATTGTAAACATAAACACTATTCTCGTCATTCCAAGGCTTTAGACACCAATTCTGAGCTCTGTAAACATGAACTCTTAATAATTGAAAGCACAGTCCCGTGAAAACGCCACCGGAAGTACACGGACTTGTAAACATTACCAGTATTTTCGTCATTCCACAGCTTTCCACGGGAAACCTCTGTGATTGAATTCGACAGTAAATGTAGTAAGAATCTATTTACGTGTACTTGAGGTGTTTATTACACGTTCTTAATCATTTCTGGGAACTCTCATTGTGTATTTTAACAGTTTTACCAAAATTAAGCAGTTTGCTTAGAAGTATTTACTAGAACCGTCACCATTTTAACTGACTAAAAAAAAAAAAAAAAACGCCGAACCCAATCCTCCTTAATTGTAAACATAAACACTATTCTCGTCATTCCAAGGCTTTAGACACCAATTCTGAGCTCTGTAAACAGGAACTCTTAATAATTGAAAGCACAGAACCGTGAAAAAGCAACCGGAAGTACCCGGACTTATAAACATTACCAGTATTTTCGTCATTCCACAGCTTTCCACGGGAAACCTCTGTGATTGAATTCGACAGTAAATGTAGTAAGAATCTATTTACGTGTACTTGAGGTGTTTATTACACGTTCATCATCATTTCTGGGAACTCTCTTTGTGTATTTTAACAGTTTTACCAAAATTAGGCAGTTTTCTTAGAAGTATTTACTAGAACCGTCACCATTTTAACTGATTCACACACAAAAACGCCGAACCCAATCCTCCTTAATTGTAAACATAAACACTATTCTCGTCATTCCAAGGCTTTAGACACCAATTCTGAGCTCTGTAAACAGGAACTGTTAATAATTGAAAGCACAGAACCGTGAAAATGCCACCGGAAGTACCCGGACTTGTAAACATTACCACTATTTTCGTCATTTCACAGCTTTCCACTGGAAACCTCCGGGATTGAATTCGACAGTAAATGTAGTTAAAATCTGTTTACGTGTACTTGAAGTGTTTCTTCCACGTTTTTAATCATTTCTGGGAACTCTCATTGTGCATTATCAGTTTTACCAAAATTAGACAGTTTGCTTAGAAGTATTTACTGAAACCGTCACCATTTTAACTGATTCACACAAAACACGCCAAAGCCAAACCTCCTAAATTGTAAACATAAACACTATTCTCGCCATTCCAAGGCTTTAGACACCAATTCTGAGCTCTGTAAACATGAACTCTTAATAATTGAAAGCACAGAACCGTGAAAACGCCACCCGAAGTACCCGGACTTGTAAACATTACCAGTATTTTCGTCATTCCACAGCTTTCCACGGGAAACCTCTGTGATTGAATTCGACAGTAAATGTAGTAAGAATCTATTTACGTGTACTTGAGGTGTTTCTTCCACGTTCTTAATCATTTCTGGGAACTCTCATTGTGTATTTAAACAGTTTTACCAAAATTAGGCAGTTTGCTTAGAAGTATTTACTAGAACCGTCACCATTTTAACTGAATCACACACAAAAACGCCGAACCCAATCCTCCTTAATTGTAAACATAAACACTATTCTCGTCATTCCAAGGCTTTACACACCAATTCGGAGCTCTGTAAACATGAACTCTTAATAATTGTAAGCACAGTCCCGTGAAAACGCCACCGGAAGTACCCGTATTTGTAAACATTACCAGTATTTTCGTCATTTCACTGCTTTCCACTGGAAACCTCCGTGATTGAATTCGAGAGTAAATGTAGTTAAAATCTGTTTACGTGTACTTGAGGTGTTTCTTACATGTTTTTAATCATTTCTGGGAACTATCATTGTGTATTTTAACAGTTTTACCAAAATTAGACAGTTTGCTGAGAAGTATTTACCGGAATGGTCACCATTTTAACTGATTCACACAAATAAAACGCCAAAGCCAATACTCCTTAATTGTAAACAGAAACACTATTCTCGTCATTCCAAGGCTTTAGACACCAATTCTGAGCTCTGTAAGCATGAACTCTTAATATTTGAAAGCACAATCCCGTGAAGACGCCACCGGAAGTACCTGTACTTGTAAATATTACCAGTATTTTCGTCCTTTCACAGCTTTCCACCGGAAACCTCCGTGATTGAATACGACAGTAAATGTAGTAAGAAACTATTTACGTGTACTTGAGGTGTTTCTTACATGTTTTTAATCATTTCCGGGAACTATCATTGTGTATTTTAACAGTTTTACCAAAATTAGACAGTTTGCTGAGAAGTATTTACCGGAATGGTCACCATTTTAACTGATTCACACAAATAAAACGCCAAAGCCAATACTCCTTAATTGTAAACAGAAACACTATTCTCGTCATTCCAAGGCTTTAGACACCAATTCTGAGCTCTGTAAGCATGAACTCTTAATATTTGAAAGCACAGTCGCGTGAAAAGGCCACCGGACGTACCCGGAGTTGTAAATATGACCAGTATTTTCGTCATTTCACAGCTTTCCCCTGGAAACCTCCGTGATTGAATACGACAATAAATGTAGTAAGAATCTATTTACGTGTACTTGAGGTGTTTCTTACACGTTTTTAGTCATTTCTGGGAACTATCATAGTGTATTTTAACAGTTTTACCAAAATTAGACAGTTTGATTAGAAGTATTTACCGGAATTGTCACCATTTTAACTGATTCACACAAATAAAACGCCAAAGCCAATCCTCCTTAATTGTAAACATAAACACTATTCTCGTCATTCCAAGGCTTTAGAAACCAATTCTGAGCTCTGTAAACATGAACTCTTAATATTTGAAAGCACAGTCGCCAGAAAACGCCACCGGAAGTACCCGGAGTTGTAAATACGACCATTATTTTCATAATTTCAAGCTTTCCCCTGGAAACCTCCGTGATTGAATACGACAGTAAATGTAGTAAGAATATATTTACGTGTACTTGAGGTGTTTCTTACACGTTTTTAATCATTTATGGCAACTATCATTGTGTATTTTAACAGTTTTACCAAAATTAGACAGTTTGCTCAGAGGTATTTACCGGAATCGTCACGATTTTAACTGATTCACACAAATAAAACGCCAAAGCCAATCCTCCTTAATTGTAAACATAAACACTATTCTCGTCATTCCAAGGCTTTAGACACCAATTCTGAGCTCTGTAAGCATGAACTCTTAATATTTGAAAGCACAGTCGCGTGAAAAGGCCACCGGATGTACCCGGAGTTGTAAATATGACCAGTATTTTCGTCATTTCACAGCTTTCCCCTGGAAACCTCCGTGGTTGAATACGACAATAAATGTAGTAAGAATCTATTTACGTGTACTTGAGGTGTTTCTTACACGTTTTTAGTCATTTCTGGGAACTATCATAGTGTATTTTAACAGTTTTACCAAAATTAGACAGTTTGATTAGAAGTATTTACCGGAATCGTCACCATTTTAACTGATTCACACAAATAAAACGCCAAAGCCAATCCTCCTTAATTGTAAACATAAACACTATTCTCGTCATTCCAAGGCTTTAGAAACCAATTCTGAGCTCTGTAAGCATGAACTCTTAATATTTGAAAGCACAGTCCCGTGAAAACGTCACCGGAAGTACCCGGAGTTGTAAATATGACCAGTATTTTCGTCATTTCACAGATTTCCCCTGGAAACCTCTGTGATTGAATACAACTGTAAATGTAGTAAGAATCTATTTACGTGTACTTGAGGTGTTTCTTACACGTTTTTAATCATTTCTGGGAACTATCATAGTGTATTTTAACAGTTTTACCAAAATTAGACAGTTTGCTTAGAAGTATTTACCGGAATCGTCACCATTTTAACTGATTCACACAAATAAAACGCCAAAGCCAATCCTCCTTAATTGTAAACATAAACACTATTCTCGTCATTCCAAGGCTTTAGAAACCAATACTGAGCTCTGTAAGCATGAACTCTTAATATTTGAAAGCACAGTCCCGTGAAAACGCCACCGGAAGTACCCGGAGTTGTAAATATTACCAGTATTTTCGTCATTTCACACTGTTACCAAAATTCTGAGCTCTGTAAGAATGAACTCCTAATATTAGAAAGCACAATCCCCTGAGGACGCCACCGGAAGTACCCGGAGTTGTAAATATTACTAGTGTTTTCATCCTTTCACAGCTTTCCAGCGGAAACCTCCATGATTGAATACGACAGTAAATGTAGTAAGAATCTATTTACGTGTACTTGAGGTGTTTCTTACACGTTTTTAATCATTTCCGGCAACTATCATTGTGTATTTTAACAGTTTTACCAAAATTAGACATTTTGCTCAGACGTATTTACCGGAATCGTCACCATTTTAACTGATTCACACAAATAAAACGCCAAAGCCAATCCTCCTTAATTGTGAACATAAACACTATTCTCGTCATTCCAAGGCTTTAGAAACCAATTCTGAGCTCTGTAAGCATGAACTCTTAATATTTGAAAGCACAGTCCCGTGAAAACGCCACCGGAAGTACCCGGAGTTGTAAATATTACCAGTATTTTCGTCATTTCACACTTTTACCAAAATTCTGAGCTCTGTAAGCATGAACTCTTAATATTTGAAAGCACAATCCCGTGAAGACGCCACCGGAAGTACCTGTACTTGTAAATATTACCAGTATTTTCGTCCTTTCACAGCTTTCCACCGGAAACCTCCGTGATTGAATACGACAGTAAATGTAGTAAGAAACTATTTACGTGTACTTGAGGTGTTTCTTACATGTTTTTAATCATTTCTGGGAACTATCATTGTGTATTTTAACAGTTTTACCAAAATTAGACAGTTTGCTGAGAAGTATTTACCGGAATGGTCACCATTTTAACTGATTCACACAAATAAAACCCCAAAGGCAATCCTCCTTAATTGTAAACAGAAACACTATTCTCGTCATTCCAAGGCTTTAGACACCAATTCTGAGCTCTGTAAGCATGAACTCTTAATATTTGAAAGCACAGTCCCATGAAAAGGCCACCGGACGTACCCGGAGTTGTAAATATGACCAGTATTTTCGTCATTTCACAGCTTTCCCCTGGAAACCTCCGTGATTGAATACGACAATAAATGTAGTAAGAATCTATTTACGTGTACTTGAGGTGTTTCTTACACGTTTTTAATCATTTCTGGGAACTATCATAGTGTATTTTAACAGTTTTACCAAAATTAGACAGTTTGCTTAGAAGTATTTACCGGAATCGTCACCATTTTAACTGATTCACACAAATAAAACGCCAAAGCCAATCCTCCTTAATTGTAAACATAAACACTATTCTCGTCATTCCAAGGCTTTAGAAACCAATTCTGAGCTCTGTAAGCATGAAATCTTAATATTTGAAAGCACAGTCCCGTGAAAACGCCACCGGAAGTACCCGGAGTTGTAAATATTACCAGTATTTTCGTCATTTCACACTGTTACCAAAATTCTGAGCTCTGTAAGAATGAACTCTTAATATTTGAAAGCACAATCCCGTGAAGACGCCACCGGAAGTACCTGGAGTTGTAAATATTACCAGTATTTTCGTCCTTTCACAGCTTTCCAGCGGAAACCTCCGTGATTGAATACGACAGTAAATGTAGTAAGAATCTATTTACATGTACTTGAGGTGTTTCTTACACGTTCTTAATCATTTATGGGAACTATCATTGTGTATTTTAACAGTTTTAACAAAATTAGACAGTTTGCTTATAAGTATTTACGGGAATCGACACATTTCAACTGAATCACACAAAAAAACGCCAAAGCCAATTCTCCTTAATTGTAAACATAAACACTACTCTCGTCATTCCAAGGCTTTAGACACCAATTCTGAGCTCTGTAAGCATGAACTCTTAATATTTGAAAGCACAGTCGCGTGAAAACGCCACGGGAAGTACCCGGAGTTGTAAATACGACCAGTATTTTCGTCATTTCACAGCTTTACCCTGGAAACCACCGTGATTGAATACGACAGTAAATGTAGTAAGAATCTATTTACGTGTACTTGAGGTGTTTCTTACACGTTTTTAATCATTAATTGGAACTATCATTGTGTATTTTAACAGTTTTACCAAAATTAGACAGTTTGCTGAGACGTATTTACCGGAATCGTCACCATTTTAACTGATTCACACAAATAAAACGCCAAAGCCAATCCTCCTTAATTGTAAAGATAAACACTATTCTCGTCATTCCAAGGCTTTAGACACCAATTTTGAGCTCTGTAAGCATGAACTCTTAATATTTGAAAGCACAATCCCCTGAAGACGCCACCGGAAGTACCCGGAGTTGTGAATATTACCAGTATTTTCGTCATTTCACAGCTTTCTCGGGAAACTTCTGTGATTGAATTCGACAGTAAATGTAGTAAGAATCTGTTTAAGTGTACTTGAAGTGTTTCTTCCATGTTTTTAATCATTTCTGGAAACTATCATTGTGTATTTTAACAGTTTGAGCAAAATGAGGCAGTTTGCTTAGAAGTATTTACTTGAACCGTCACCATTTTAACTGAATCATAACAAAAAAACGCCGAACCCAATCCTCCTTAATTGTAAACATAAACACTATTCTCGTCATTCCAAGGCTTTAGACACCTACTCTGAGCTCTGTAAACATGAACTCTTAATAATTGAAAGCACAGTCCCGTTAAAACGCCACCGGAAGTACCCGGAGTTGTAAATGTTACCAGTATTTTCGTCATTTCACACTGTTACCAAAATTCTGAGCTCTGTAAGAATGAACTCTTAATATTTGAAAGCACAATCCTGTGAAGACGCCACCGGAAGTACCCGGAGTTGTAAATATTACCAGTGTGTTCATCCTTTCACAGCTTTCCAGCGGAAACCTCCATGATTGAATACGACAGTAAATGTAGTAAGAATCTATTTACGTGTACTTGAGGTGTTTCTTACACGTTTTTAATCATTTCTGGCAACAATCATTCTGTATTTTAACAGTTTTACCAAAATTAGGCAGTTTGCTCAGACGTATTTACCGGAACCGTCACCATTTTAACTGACTTAAAAAAAAAAAAAAAAAACGCCAAAGCCAATCCTCCTTAATTGTAAACATAAACACTATTCTCGTCATTCCAAGGCTTTACACACCAATTCTGAGCTCTGTAAACATGAACTCTTAATAATTGAAAGCACAGAACCGTAAAAACGCCACCGGAAGTACCCGGATTGTAAACATTACCAGTATTTTCGTCATTTCACAGCTTTCCACGGGAAACCTCGGTGATTGAATTCGACAGTAAATGTAGTTAAAATCTGTTTTCGTGTACTTGAGGTGTTTATTACACGTTCTTAATCATTTCTGGGCACTGTCATTGTGTACTTTAACAGTTTTAGCAAAAATAGACATTTTGCATAGAAGTATTTATCGGAACCGTCACCATTTTAACTGATTCACACAAAACACGCCAAAGCCAAACCTCCTAAATTGTAAACATAAACACTATTCTCGCCATTCCAAGGCTTTAGACACCAATTCTGAGCTCTGTAAACATGAACTCTTAATAATTGAAAGCACAGAACCGTGAAAACGCCACCGGAAGTACCCGGACTTGTAAACATTAAGAGTATTTTCATCATTCCACAGCTTTCCCCTGGAAAACTCCGTGATTAAATACGACATTAAATGTAGTAAGAGTCCGTTTACGTGTACTTGAAGTGTTTCTTCCATGTTTTTAATCATTTCTGGAAACTATCATTGTGTATTTTAACAGTTTTAGCAAAATGAGGCAGTTTGCTTAGAAGTATTTACTAGAACCGTCACCATTCTAACTGAATCACAAAAAAAAAACGCCGAAACCAATCCTCCTATATTGTAAACATAAACACTATTCTCGTCATTCCAAGGCTTTAGACACCTACTCTGAGCTCTGTAAACATGAACTCTTAATAATTGAAAGCACAGTCCCGTGAAAACGCCACCGGAAGTACCCGTATTTGTAAATATTACCAGTATTTTCGTCATTTCACAGCTTTCCACTGGAAACCTCCGTGATTGAATTCGACAGTAAATGTAGTTAAAATCAGTTTACGTGTACTTGAAGTGTTTCTTCTACGTTTTTAGTCATTTCTGGGAACTCTCATTGTGTATTTTATCAGTTTTACCAAAATTAGACAGTTTGCTTAGAAGTATTTACTGAAACCGTCACCATTTTAACTGATTCACACAAAAAAACGCCGAACCCAATCCTCCTATATTGTAAACATAAACACTATTCTCGTCATTCCAAGGCTTTAGACACCAATTCTGAGCTCTGTAAACATGAACTCTTAATAATTGAAAGCACAGTCCCGTGAAAACGCCACCGGAAGTACACGGACTTGTAAACATTACCAGTATTTTCGTCATTCCACAGCTTTCCACGGGAAACCTCTGTGATTGAATTCGACAGTAAATGTAGTAAGAATCTATTTACGTGTACTTGAGGTGTTTATTACACGTTCTTAATCATTTCTGGGAACTCTCATTGTGTATTTTAACAGTTTTACCAAAATTAAGCAGTTTGCTTAGAAGTATTTACTAGAACCGTCACCATTTTAACTGACTAAAAAAAAAAAAAAAACGCCGAACCCAATCCTCCTTAATTGTAAACATAAACACTATTCTCGTCATTCCAAGGCTTTAGACACCAATTCTGAGCTCTGTAAACAGGAACTCTTAATAATTGAAAGCACAGAACCGTGAAAAAGCAACCGGAAGTACCCGGACTTATAAACATTACCAGTATTTTCGTCATTCCACAGCTTTCCACGGGAAACCTCTGTGATTGAATTCGACAGTAAATGTAGTAAGAATCTATTTACGTGTACTTGAGGTGTTTATTACACGTTCATCATCATTTCTGGGAACTCTCTTTGTGTATTTTAACAGTTTTACCAAAATTAGGCAGTTTTCTTAGAAGTATTTACTAGAACCGTCACCATTTTAACTGATTCACACACAAAAACGCCGAACCCAATCCTCCTTAATTGTAAAGATAAACACTATTCTCGTCATTCCAAGGCTTTAGACACCACTTCTGAGCTCTGTAAACAGGAACTGTTAATAATTGAAAGCACAGAACCGTGAAAATGCCACCGGAAGTACCCGGACTTGTAAACATTACCACTATTTTCGTCATTTCACAGCTTTCCACTGGAAACCTCCGGGATTGAATTCGACAGTAAATGTAGTTAAAATCTGTTTACGTGTACTTGAAGTGTTTCTTCCACGTTTTTAATCATTTCTGGGAACTCTCATTGTGCATTATCAGTTTTACCAAAATTAGACAGTTTGCTTAGAAGTATTTACTGAAACCGTCACCATTTTAACTGATTCACACAAAACACGCCAAAGCCAAACCTCCTAAATTGTAAACATAAACACTATTCTCGCCATTCCAAGGCTTTAGACACCAATTCTGAGCTCTGTAAACATGAACTCTTAATAATTGAAAGCACAGAACCGTGAAAACGCCACCCGAAGTACCCGGACTTGTAAACATTACCAGTATTTTCGTCATTCCACAGCTTTCCACGGTAAACCTCTGTGATTGAATTCGACAGTAAATGTAGTAAGAATCTATTTACGTGTACTTGAGGTGTTTCTTCCACGTTCTTAATCATTTCTGGGAACTCTCATTGTGTATTTAAACAGTTTTACCAAAATTAGGCAGTTTGCTTAGAAGTATTTACTAGAACCGTCACCATTTTAACTGAATCACACACAAAAACGCCGAACCCAATCCTCCTTAATTGTAAACATAAACACTATTCTCGTCATTCCAAGGCTTTACACACCAATTCGGAGCTCTGTAAACATGAACTCTTAATAATTGTAAGCACAGTCCCGTGAAAACGCCACCGGAAGTACCCGTATTTGTAAACATTACCAGTATTTTCGTCATTTCACTGCTTTCCACTGGAAACCTCCGTGATTGAATTCGAGAGTAAATGTAGTTAAAATCTGTTTACGTGTACTTGAAGTGTTTCTTCCACGTTTTTAATCATTTCTGGGAACTCTCATTGTGTATTTTATCAGTTTTATCAAAATTAGACAGTTTGCTTAGAAGTATTTACTGAAACCGTCACCATTTTAACTGATTCACACAAACAAACGCCGAACCCAATCCTCCTATATTGTAAACATAAACACTATTCTCGACATTCCAAGGCTTTAGACACCAATTCTGAGCTCTGTAAACATGAACTCTTAATAATTGAAAGCACAGTCCCGTGAAAACGCCACCGGAAGTACACGGACTTGTAAACATTACCAGTATTTTCGTCATTCCACAGCTTTCCACGGGAAACCTCTGTGATTGAATTCGACAGTAAATGTAGTAAGAATCTATTTACGTGTACTTGAGGTGTTTATTACACGTTCTTAATCATTTCTGGGAACTCTCATTGTGTATTTTAACAGTTTTACCAAAATTAAGCAGTTTGCTTAGAAGTATTTACTAGAACCGTCACCATTTTAACTGACTAAAAAAAAAAAAAAAACGCCGAACCCAATCCTCCTTAATTGTAAACATAAACACTATTCTCGTCATTCCAAGGCTTTAGACACCAATTCTGAGCTCTGTAAACAGGAACTCTTAATAATTGAAAGCACAGAACCGTGAAAAAGCAACCGGAAGTACCCGGACTTATAAACATTACCAGTATTTTCGTCATTCCACAGCTTTCCACGGGAAACCTCTGTGATTGAATTCGACAGTAAATGTAGTAAGAATCTATTTACGTGTACTTGAGGTGTTTATTACACGTTCATCATCATTTCTGGGAACTCTCTTTGTGTATTTTAACAGTTTTACCAAAATTAGGCAGTTTTCTTAGAAGTATTTACTAGAACCGTCACCATTTTAACTGATTCACACACAAAAACGCCGAACCCAATCCTCCTTAATTGTAAACATAAACACTATTCTCGTCATTCCAAGGCTTTAGACACCAATTCTGAGCTCTGTAAACAGGAACTGTTAATAATTGAAAGCACAGAACCGTGAAAATGCCACCGGAAGTACCCGGACTTGTAAACATTACCACTATTTTCGTCATTTCACAGCTTTCCACTGGAAACCTCCGGGATTGAATTCGACAGTAAATGTAGTTAAAATCTGTTTACGTGTACTTGAAGTGTTTCTTCCACGTTTTTAATCATTTCTGGGAACTCTCATTGTGCATTATCAGTTTTACCAAAATTAGACAGTTTGCTTAGAAGTATTTACTGAAACCGTCACCATTTTAACTGATTCACACAAAACACGCCAAAGCCAAACCTCCTAAATTGTAAACATAAACACTATTCTCGCCATTCCAAGGCTTTAGACACCAATTCTGAGCTCTGTAAACACGAACTCTTAATAATTGAAAGCACAGAACCGTAAAAACGCCACCGGAAGTACCCGGACTTGTAAACATTGCCAGTATTTTCGTCATTCCACAGCTTTCCACGGGAAACCTCTGTGATTGAATTCGACAGTAAATGTAGTAAGAATCTATTTACGTGTACTTGAGGTGTTTATTACACGTTCTTAATCATTTCTGGGAACTCTCATTGTGTATTTTAACAGTTTTACCAAAATTAGGCAGTTTGCTTAGAAGTATTTACTAGAACCTTCACCATTTTAACTGACTAAAAAAAAAAAAAAAAAACGCCGAACCCAATCCTCCTTAATTGTAAACATAAACACTATTCTCGTCATTCCAAGGCTTTACACACCAATTCTGAGCTCTGTAAACATGAACTCTTAATAATTGAAAGCACAGAACCGAAAAAACGCCACCGGAAGTACCCGGACTTGTAAACATTACCAGTATTTTCGTCATTTCACAGCTTTCCACGGGAAACCTCTGTGATTGAATTCGACAGTAAATGTAGTTAAAATCTGTTTTCGTGTACTTGAGGTGTTTATTACGCGTTCTTAATCATTTCTGGGCACTGTCATTGTGTATTTTAACAGTTTTAGCAAAATTAGACATTTTGCATAGAAGTATTTACCGGAACCGTCACCATTTTAACTGATTCACACAAAACACGCCAAAGCCAAACCTCCTAAATTGTAAACATAAACACTATTCTCATGATTCCAAGGCTTTAGACACCAATTCTGAGCTCTGTAAACAGGAACTCTTAATAATTGAAAGCACAGAACCGTAAAAACGCCACCGGAAGTACCCGGACTTGTAAACATTACCAGTATTTTCGTCATTTCACAGCTTTCCACGGGAAACCTCCGTGATTGAATTCGACAGTAAATGTAGTAAGAATCTGTTTACGTGTACTTGAAGTGTTTCTTCCATGTTTTTAATCATTTCTGGAAACTATCATTGTGTATTTTAACAGTTTGAGCAAAATGAGGCAGTTTGCTTAGAAGTATTTACTTGAACCGTCACCATTTTAACTGAATCACAACAAAAAAACGCCGAACCCAATCCTCCTTAATTGTAAACATAAACACTATTCTCGTCATTCCAAGGCTTTAGACACCTACTCTGAGCTCTGTAAACATGAAGTCTTAATAATTGAAAGCACAGAACCTTGAAAACGGCACTCGAAGTACCCGTATTTGTAAACATTACCAGTATTTTCGTCATTTCACAGCTTTCCACCGGAAAACTCCGTGATTGAATTCGACAGTAAATATAGTTAAAATCTGTTTACGTGTACTTGAAGTGTTTCTTCCACGTTTGTAATCATTTCTGGGAACACTCATTGTGTATTATCAGTTTTACCAAAATTAGACAGTTTGCTTAGAAGTATTTACTGAAACTGTCACCATTTTAACTGATTCACAAAACAAAACGCAAAAGCCAATCCTCCTTAATTGTAAACATAAACACTATTCTCGTGATTTCAAGGCTTTAGACACCAATTCTGAGCTCTGTAAACAGGAACTCTTAATAATTGAAAGCACAGAACCGTAAAAACGCCACCGGAAGTACCCGGACTTGTAAACATTACCAGTATTTTCGTCATTTCACAGCTTTCCACGGAAAACCTCTGTGATTGAATTCGACAGTAAATGTAGTTAAAATCTGTTTTCGTGTACTTGAGGTGTTTATTACACGTTCTTCATCATTTCTGGGCACTGTCATTGTGTATTTTAACAGTTTTAGCAAAATTAGACATTTTGCATAGAAGTATTTACCTGAACCGTCACCATTTTAACTGATTCACACAAAACACGCCAAAGCCAAACCTCCTAAATTGTAAACATAAACACTATTCTCGCCATTCCAAGGCTTTAGACACCAATTCTGAGCTCTGTAAACATGAACTCTTAATAATTGAAAGCACAGAACCGTAAAAACGCCACCGGAAGTACCCGGACTTGTAAACATTAAGAGTATTTTCGTCATTCCACAGCTTTCCCCTGGAAAACTCCGTGATTGAATACGACATTAAATGTAGTAAGAATCTGTTTACGTGTACTTGAAGTGTTTCTTCCATGTTTTTAATCATTTCTGGAAACTATCATTGTGTATTTTAACAGTTTTAGCAAAATGAGGCAGTTTGCTTAGAAGTATTTACTGAAACCGTCACCATTTTAACTGAATCACACACAAAAACGCCGAACCCAATCCTCCTATATTGTAAACATAAACACTATTCTCATCATTCCAAGGCTTTACACACCAATTCTGAGCTCTGTAAACATGAACTCTTAATAATTGAAAGCACAGTCCCGTGAAAACGCCACCCGAAGTACCCGCATTTGTAAACATTACCAGTATTTTCGTCATTTCACAGCTTTCCACTGGAAACCTCCGGGATTGAATTCGACAGTAAATGTAGTTAAAATCTGTTTACGTGTACTTGAAGTGATTCTTCCACGTTTTTAATCATTTCTGGGAACTCTCATTGTGTATTATCAGTTTTACCAAAATTAGACAGTTTGCTTAGAAGTATTTACTGAAACCGTCACCATTTTAACTGATTCACAAAAAAAAACCGCCAAAGCCAATCCTCATTAATTGTAAACATAAACACTATTCTCATGATTCCAAGGCTTTAGACACCAATTCTGAGCTCTGTAAACAGGAACTCTTAATAATTGAAAGCACAGAACCGTAAAAACGCCACCGGAAGTACCCGGACTTGTAAACATTACCAGTATTTTCGTCATTTCACAGCTTTCCACGGGAAACCTCCGTGATTGAATTCGACAGTAAATGTAGTAAGAATCTGTTTACGTGTACTTGAAGTGTTTCTTCCATGTTTTTAATCATTTCTGGAAACTATCATTGTGTATTTTAACAGTTTGAGCAAAATGAGGCAGTTTGCTTAGAAGTATTTACTTGAACCGTCACCATTTTAACTGAATCACAACAAAAAAACGCCGAACCCAATCCTCCTTAATTGTAAACATAAACACTATTCTCGTCATTCCAAGGCTTTAGACACCTACTCTGAGCTCTGTAAACATGAACTCTTAATAATTGAAAGCACAGTCCCGTGAAAACGCCACCCGAAGTACCCGGATTTATAAACATTACCAGTATTTTCGTCATTTCACAGCTTTACACGGGAAACCTCTGTAATTGAATTCGACAGTAAATGTAGTAAGAATCTATTTACGTGTACTTGAGGTGTTTATTACACGTTCTTAATCATTTCTGGGAACTCTCATTGTGTATTTTAACAGTTTTACCAAAATTAGGCAGTTTGCTTAGAAGTATTTTCTAGAACCGTCACCATTTTAACTGATTCACACAAAACACGCCTAAGCCAAACCTCCTAAATTGTAAACATAAACACTATTCTCGCCATTCTGAGGCTTTAGACACCAATTCTGAGCTCTGTAAACATGAACTCTTAATAATTGAAAACACAGAACCATGAAAACGCCACCGGAAGTACCCGGACTTGTAAACATTACCAGTATTTTCGTCATTTCACAGCTTTACACGGGAAACCTCTGTAATTGAATTCGACAGTATATGTAGTAAGAATCTATTTACGTGTACTTGAGGTGTTTATTACACTATCTTAATCATTTCTGGGAACTCTCATTGTGTATTTTAACAGTTTTACCAAAATTAGGCAGTTTAATTAGAAGTATTTACTAGAACCGTCACCATTTTAACTGACTAAAAAAAAAAAAAAAACGCCGAACCCAATCCTCCTTAATTGTAAACATAAACACTATTCTCGTCATTCCAAGGCTTTACACACCAATTCTGAGCTCTGTAAACATGAACTCTTAAAAATTGAAAGCACAGAACCATGAAAACGCCACCGGAAGTACCCGGACTTGTAAACATTACCAGTATTTTCGTCATTCCACAGCTTTACACGGGAAACCTCTGTAATTGAATTCGACAGTAAATGTAGTAAGAATCTATTTACGTGTACTTGAGGTGTTTATTACACGTTCTTAATCATTTCTGGGAACTCTCATTGTGTATTTTAACAGTTTTACCAAAATTAGGCAGTTTGCTTAGAAGTATTTTCTAGAACCGTCACCATTTTAACTGATTCACACAAAACACGCCAAAGCCAAACCTCCTAAATTGTAAACATAAACACTATTCTCGCCATTCCAAGGCTTTAGACACCAATTCTGAGCTCTGTAAACATGAGCTCTTAATAATTGAAAGCACAGAACCATGAAAACGCCACCGGAAGTAACCGGACTTGTAAACATTACCAGTATTTTCGTCATTTCACAGCTTTACACGGGAAACCTCTGTAATTGAATTCGACAGTAAATGTAGTAAGAATCTATTTACGTGTACTTGAGGTGTTTATTACACGTTCTTAATCATTTCTGGGAACTCTCATTGTGTATTTTAACAGTTTTACCAAAATTAGGCAGTTTGCTTAGAAGTATTTTCTAGAACCGTCACCATTTTAACTGAATCACACACAAAAACGCCGAACCCAATCCTCCTTAATTGTAAACATAAACACTATTCTCGTCATTCCAAGGCTTTACACACCTACTCTGAGCTCTGTAAACATGAACTCTTAATAATTGAAAGCACAGTCCCGTGAAAACGCCACCCGAAGTACCCGTATTTGTAAACATTACCAGTATTTTCGTCATTTCACAGCTTTCCACTGGAAACCTCCGGGATTGAATTCGACAGTAAATGTAGTTAAAATCTGTTTACGTGTACTTGAAGTGATTCTTCCACGTTTTTAATCATTTCTGGGAACTCTCATTGTGTATTATCAGTTTTACCAAAATTAGACAGTTTGCTTAGAAGTATTTACTGAAACCGTCACCATTTTAACTGATTCACAAAAAAAAAAACGCCAAAGCCAATCCTCATTAATTGTAAACATAAACACTATTCTCATGATTCCAAGGCTTTAGACACCAATTCTGAGCTCTGTAAACAGGAACTCTTAATAATTGAAAGCACAGAACCGTAAAAACGCCACCGGAAGTACCCGGACTTGTAAACATAACCAGTATTTTCGTCATTTTACAGCTTTCCACGGGAAACCTCCGTGATTGAATTCGACAGTAAATGTAGTAAGAATCTGTTTACGTGTACTTGAAGTGTTTCTTCCATGTTTTTAATCATTTCTGGAAACTATCATTGTGTATTTTAACAGTTTGAGCAAAATGAGGCAGTTTGCTTAGAAGTATTTACTTGAACCGTCACCATTTTAACTGAATCACAACAAAAAAACGCCGAACCCAATCCTCCTTAATTGTAAACATAAACACTATTCTCGTCATTCCAAGGCTTTAGACACCTACTCTGAGCTCTGTAAACATGAAGTCTTAATAATTGAAAGCACAGAACCTTGAAAACGGCACTCGAAGTACCCGTATTTGTAAACATTACCAGTATTTTCGTCATTTCACAGCTTTCCACCGGAAAACTCCGTGATTGAATTCGACAGTAAATATAGTTAAAATCTGTTTACGTGTACTTGAAGTGTTTCTTCCACGTTTGTAATCATTTCTGGGAACACTCATTGTGTATTATCAGTTTTACCAAAATTAGACAGTTTGCTTAGAAGTATTTACTGAAACCGTCACCATTTTAACTGATTCACAAAACAAAACGCAAAAGCCAATCCTCCTTAATTGTAAACATAAACACTATTCTCGTGATTTCAAGGCTTTAGACACCAATTCTGAGCTCTGTAAACAGGAACTCTTAATAATTGAAAGCACAGAACCATGAAAACGCCACCGGAAGTACCCGGACTTGTAAACATTACCAGTATTTTCGTCATTCCACAGCTTTACACGGGAAACCTCTGTAATTGAATTCGACAGTAAATGTAGTAAGAATCTATTTACGTGTACTTGAGGTGTTTATTACACGTTCTTAATCATTTCTGGGAACTCTCCTTGTGTATTTTAACAGTTTTACCAAAATTAGGCAGTTTGCTTAGAAGTATTTTCTAGAACCGTCACCATTTTAACTGATTCACACAAAACACGCCAAAGCCAAACCTCCTAAATTGTAAACATAAACACTATTCTCGCCATTCCAAGGCTTTAGACACCAATTCTGAGCTCTGTAAACATGAACTCTTAATAATTGAAAGCACAGAACCGTGAAAACGCCACCGGAAGTACCCGGACTTGTAAACATTAAGAGTATTTTCGTCATTCCACAGCTTTCCCCTGGAAAACTCCGTGATTGAATACGACATTAAATGTAGTAAGAATCTGTTTACGTGTACTTGAAGTGTTTCTTCCATGTTTTTAATCATTTCTGGAAACTATCATTGTGTATTTTAACAGTTTTAGCAAAATGAGGCAGTTTGTTTAGAAGTATTTACTGAAACCGTCACCATTTTAACTGAATCACACACAAAAACGCCGAACCCAATCCTCCTATATTGTAAACATAAACACTATTCTCATCATTCCAAGGCTTTACACACCAATTCTGAGCTCTGTAAACATGAACTCTTAATAATTGAAAGCACAGTCCCGTGAAAACGCCACCCGAAGTACCCGTATTTGTAAACATTACCAGTATTTTCGTCATTTCACAGCTTTCCACTGGAAACCTCCGGGATTGAATTCGACAGTAAATGTAGTTAAAATCTGTTTACGTGTACTTGAAGTGATTCTTCCACGTTTTTAATCATTTCTGGGAACTCTCATTGTGTATTATCAGTTTTACCAAAATTAGACAGTTTGCTTAGAAGTATTTACTGAAACCGTCACCATTTTAACTGATTCACAAAAAAAAAACGCCAAAGCCAATCCTCATTAATTGTAAACATAAACACTATTCTCGTCATTCCAAGGCTTTAGACACCACTTCTGAGCTCTGTAAACATGAACTCTTAATAATTGAAAGCACAGAACCATGAAAACACCACCGGAAGTACCCGGACTTGTAAACATTACCAGTATTTTCGTCATTCCACAGCTTTACACGGGAAACCTCTGTAATTGAATTCGACAGTAAATGTAGTAAGAATCTATTTACGTGTACTTGAGGTGTTTATTACACGTTCTTAATCATTTCTGGGAACTCTCATTGTGTATTTTAACAGTTTTACCAAAATTAGGCAGTTTGCTTAGAAGTATTTTCTAGAACCGTCACCATTTTAACTGATTCACACAAAACACGCCTAAGCCAAACCTCCTAAATTGTAAACATAAACACTATTCTCGCCATTCCGAGGCTTTAGACACCAATTCTGAGCTCTGTAAACATAAACTCTTAATAATTGAAAGCACAGAACCATGAAAACGCCACCGGAAGTACCCGGACTTGTAAACATTACCAGTATTTTCGTCATTTCACAGCTTTACACGGGAAACCTCTGTAATTGAATTCGACAGTATATGTAGTAAGAATCTATTTACGTGTACTTGAGGTGTTTATTACACTATCTTAATCATTTCTGGGAACTCTCATTGTGTATTTTAACAGTTTTACCAAAATTAGGCAGTTTAATTAGAAGTATTTACTAGAACCGTCACCATTTTAACTGACTAAAAAAAAAAAAAAAAAACGCCGAACCCAATCCTCCTTAATTGTAAACATAAACACTATTCTCGTCATTCCAAGGCTTTACACACCAATTCTGAGCTCTGTAAACATGAACTCTTAATAATTGAAAGCACAGAACCATGAAAACGCCACCGGAAGTACCCGGACTTGTAAACATTACCAGTATTTTCGCCATTCCACAGCTTTACACGGGAAACCTCTGTAATTGAATTCGACAGTAAATGTAGTAAGAATCTATTTACGTGTACTTGAGGTGTTTATTACACGTTCTTAATCATTTCTGGGAACTCTCATTGTGTATTTTAACAGTTTTACCAAAATTAGGCAGTTTGCTTAGAAGTATTTTCTAGAACCGTCACCATTTTAACCGATTCACACAAAACACGCCAAAGCCAAACCTCCTAAATTGTAAACATAAACACTATTCTCGCCATTCCAAGGCTTTAGACACCAATTCTGAGCTCTGTAAACATGAGCTCTTAATAATTGAAAGCACAGAACCATGAAAACGCCACCGGAAGTAACCGGACTTGTAAACATTACCAGTATTTTCGTCATTTCACAGCTTTACACGGGAAACCTCTGTAATTGAATTCGACAGTATATGTAGTAAGAATCTATTTACGTGTACTTGAGGTGTTTATTACACTATCTTAATCATTTCTGGGAACTCTCATTGTGTATTTTAACAGTTTTACCAAAATTAGGCAGTTTAATTAGAAGTATTTACTAGAACCGTCACCATTTTAACTGACTAAAAAAAAAAAAAAAAACGCCGAACCCAATCCTCCTTAATTGTAAACATAAACACTATTCTCGTCATTCCAAGGCTTTACACACCAATTCTGAGCTCTGTAAACATGAACTCTTAATAATTGAAAGCACAGAACCATGAAAACGCCACCGGAAGTACCCGGACTTGTAAACATTACCAGTATTTTCGTCATTCCACAGCTTTCCACGGGAAACCTCTGTAATTGAATTCGACAGTAAATGTAGTAAGAATCTATTTACGTGTACTTGAGGTGTTTATTACACGTTCTTAATCATTTCTGGGAACTCTCATTGTGTATTTTAACAGTTTTACCAAAATTAGGCAGTTTGCTTAGAAGTATTTTCTAGAACCGTCACCATTTTAACTGATTCACACAAAACACGCCAAAGCCAAACCTCCTAAATTGTAAACATAAACACTATTCTCGCCATTCCAAGGCTTTAGACACCAATTCTGAGCTCTGTAAACATGAGCTCTTAATAATTGAAAGCACAGAACCATGAAAACGCCACCGGAAGTACCCGGACTTGTAAACATTACCAGTATTTTCGTCATTTCACAGCTTTACACGGGAAACCTCTGTAATTGAATTCGACAGTAAATGTAGTAAGAATCTATTTACGTGTACTTGAGGTGTTTATTACACGTTCTTAATCATTTCTGGGAACTCTCATTGTGTATTTTAACAGTTTTACCAAAATTAGGCAGTTTGCTTAGAAGTATTTTCTAGAACCGTCACCATTTTAACTGAATCACACACAAAAACGCCGAACCCAATCCTCATTAATTGTAAACATAAACACTATTCTCGTCATTCCAAGGCTTTAGACACCAATTCTGAGCTCTGTAAACATGAACTCTTAATAATTGAAAGCACAGTCCCGTGAAAACGCCACCCGAAGTACCCGTATTTGAAAACATTAACAGTATTTTCGTCATTTCACAGCTTTCCACTGGAAACCTCCGGGATTGAATTCGACAGTAAATGTAGTTAAAATCTGTTTACGTGTACTTGAAGTGATTCTTCCACGTTTTTAATCATTTCTGGGAACTCTCATTGTGTATTATCAGTTTTACCAAAATTAGACAGTTTGCTTAGAAGTATTTACTGAAACCGTCACCATTTTAACTGATTCACAAAAAAAAAACGCCAAAGCCAATCCTCATTAATTGTAAACATAAACACTATTCTCGTCATTCCAAGGCTTTAGACACCACTTCTGAGCTCTGTAAACATGAACTCTTAATAATTGAAAGCACAGAACCATGAAAACGCCACCGGAAGTACCCGGACTTGTAAACATTACCAGTATTTTCGTCATTCCACAGCTTTACACGGGAAACCTCTGTAATTGAATTCGACAGTAAATGTAGTAAGAATCTATTTACGTGTACTTGAGGTGTTTATTACACGTTCTTAATCATTTCTGGGAACTCTCATTGTGTATTTTAACAGTTTTACCAAAATTAGGCAGTTTGCTTAGAAGTATTTTCTAGAACCGTCACCATTTTAACTGATTCACACAAAACACGCCTAAGCCAAACCTCCTAAATTGTAAACATAAACACTATTCTCGCCATTCCGAGGCTTTAGACACCAATTCTGAGCTCTGTAAACATGAACTCTTAATAATTGAAAGCACAGAACCATGAAAACGCCACCGGAAGTACCCGGACTTGTAAACATTACCAGTATTTTCGTCATTTCACAGCTTTACACGGGAAACCTCTGTAATTGAATTCGACAGTATATGTAGTAAGAATCTATTTACGTGTACTTGAGGTGTTTATTACACTATCTTAATCATTTCTGGGAACTCTCATTGTGTATTTTAACAGTTTTACCAAAATTAGGCAGTTTAATTAGAAGTATTTACTAGAACCGTCACCATTTTAACTGACTAAAAAAAAAAAAAAAAAACGCCGAACCCAATCCTCCTTAATTGTAAACATAAACACTATTCTCGTCATTCCAAGGCTTTACACACCAATTCTGAGCTCTGTAAACATGAACTCTTAATAATTGAAAGCACAGAACCATGAAAACGCCACCGGAAGTACCCGGACTTGTAAACATTACCAGTATTTTCGTCATTCCACAGCTTTACACGGGAAACCTCTGTAATTGAATTCGACAGTAAATGTAGTAAGAATCTATTTACGTGTACTTGAGGTGTTTATTACACGTTCTTAATCATTTCTGGGAACTCTCATTGTGTATTTTAACAGTTTTACCAAAATTAGGCAGTTTGCTTAGAAGTATTTTCTAGAACCGTCACCATTTTAACCGATTCACACAAAACACGCCAAAGCCAATCCTCCTTAATTGTAAACATAAACACTATTCTCGCCATTCCAAGGCTTTAGACACCAATTCTGAGCTCTGTAAACATGAGCTCTTAATAATTGAAAGCACAGAACCATGAAAACGCCACCGGAAGTAACCGGACTTGTAAACATTACCAGTATTTTCGTCATTTCACAGCTTTACACGGGAAACCTCTGTAATTGAATTCGACAGTAAATGTAGTAAGAATCTATTTACGTGTACTTGAGGTGTTTATTACACGTTCTTAATCATTTCTGGGAACTCTCATTGTGTATTTTAACAGTTTTACCAAAATTAGGCAGTTTGCTTAGAAGTATTTTCTAGAACCGTCACCATTTTAACTGAATCACACACAAAAACGCCGAACCCAATCCTCCTTAATTGTAAACATAAACACTATTCTCGTCATTCCAAGGCTTTACACACCTACTCTGAGCTCTGTAAACATGAACTCTTAATAATTGAAAGCACAGTCCCGTGAAAACGCCACCCGAAGTACCCGTATTTGTAAACATTACCAGTATTTTCGTCATTTCACAGCTTTCCACTGGAAACCTCCGGGATTGAATTCGACAGTAAATGTAGTTAAAATCTGTTTACGTGTACTTGAAGTGATTCTTCCACGTTTTTAATCATTTCTGGGAACTCTCATTGTGTATTATCAGTTTTACCAAAATTAGACAGTTTGCTTAGAAGTATTTACTGAAACCGTCACCATTTTAACTGATTCACAAAAAAAAAACGCCAAAGCCAATCCTCATTAATTGTAAACATAAACACTATTCTCATGATTCCAAGGCTTTAGACACCAATTCTGAGCTCTGTAAACAGGAACTCTTAATAATTGAAAGCACAGAACCGTAAAAACGCCACCGGAAGTACCCGGACTTGTAAACATTACCAGTATTTTCGTCATTTCACAGCTTTCCACGGGAAACCTCTGTGATTGAATTCGACAGTAAATGTAGTTAAAATCTGTTTTCGTGTACTTGAGGTGTTTATTACACGTTCTTAATCATTTCTGGGCACTGTCATTGTGTATTTTAACAGTTTTAGCAAAATTAGACATTTTGCATAGAAGTATTTACCTGAACCTTCACCATTTTAACTGATTCACACAAAACACGCCAAAGCCAAACCTCCTAAATTGTAAACATAAACACTATTCTCGCCATTCCAAGGCTTTAGACACCAATTCTGAGCTCTGTAAACATGAACTCTTAATAATTGAAAGCACAGAACCGTGAAAACGCCACCGGAAGTATCCGGACTTGTAAACATTAAGAGTATTTTCGTCATTCCACAGCTTTCCCCTGGAAAACTCCGTGATTGAATACGACATTAAATGTAGTAAGAATCTGTTTACGTGTACTTGAAGTGTTTCTTCCATGTTTTTAATCATTTCTGGAAACTATCATTGTGTATTTTAACAGTTTTAGCAAAATGAGGCAGTTTGCTTAGAAGTATTTACTGAAACCGTCACCATTTTAACTGAATCACACACAAAAACGCCGAACCCAATCCTCCTATATTGTAAACATAAACACTATTCTCATCATTCCAAGGCTTTACACACCAATTCTGAGCTCTGTAAACATGAACTCTTAATAATTGAAAGCACAGTCCCGTGAAAACGCCACCCGAAGTACCCGCATTTGTAAACATTACCAGTATTTTCGTCATTTCACAGCTTTCCACTGGAAACCTCCGGGATTGAATTCGACAGTAAATGTAGTTAAAATCTGTTTACGTGTACTTGAAGTGATTCTTCCACGTTTTTAATCATTTCTGGGAACTCTCATTGTGTATTATCAGTTTTACCAAAATTAGACAGTTTGCTTAGAAGTATTTACCGGAATCGTCACCATTTTAACTGATTCACAAAAAAAAAACGCCAAAGCCAATCCTCATTAATTGTAAACATAAACACTATTCTCATGATTCCAAGGCTTTAGACACCAATTCTGAGCTCTGTAAACAGGAACTCTTAATAATTGAAAGCACAGAACCGTAAAAACGCCACCGGAAGTACCCGGACTTGTAAACATTACCAGTATTTTCGTCATTTCACAGCTTTCCACAGGAAACCTCCGTGATTGAATTCGACAGTAAATGTAGTAAGAATCTGTTTACGTGTACTTGAAGTGTTTCTTCCATGTTTTTAATCATTTCTGGAAACTATCATTGTGTATTTTAACAGTTTGAGCAAAATGAGGCAGTTTGCTTAGAAGTATTTACTTGAACCGTCACCATTTTAACTGAATCACAACAAAAAAACGCCGAACCCAATCCTCCTTAATTGTAAACATAAACACTATTCTCGTCATTCCAAGGCTTTACACACCAATTCTGAGCTCTGTAAACATGAACTCTTAATAATTGAAAGCACAGAACCATGAAAACGCCACCGGAAGTACCCGGACTTGTAAACATTACCAGTATTTTCGTCATTCCACAGCTTTACACGGGAAACCTCTGTAATTGAATTCGACAGTAAATGTAGTAAGAATCTATTTACGTGTACTTGAGGTGTTTATTACACGTTCTTAATCATTTCTGGGAACTCTCATTGTGTATTTTAACAGTTTTACCAAAATTAGGCAGTTTGCTTAGAAGTATTTTCTAGAACCGTCACCATTTTAACTGAATCACACACAAAAACGCCGAACCCAATCCTCATTAATTGTAAACATAAACACTATTCTCGTCATTCCAAGGCTTTAGACACCAATTCTGAGCTCTGTAAACATGAACTCTTAATAATTGAAAGCACAGTCCCGTGAAAACGCCACCCGAAGTACCCGTATTTGAAAACATTAACAGTATTTTCGTCATTTCACAGCTTTCCACTGGAAACCTCCGGGATTGAATTCGACAGTAAATGTAGTTAAAATCTGTTTACGTGTACTTGAAGTGATTCTTCCACGTTTTTAATCATTTCTGGGAACTCTCATTGTGTATTATCAGTTTTACCAAAATTAGACAGTTTGCTTAGAAGTATTTACTGAAACCGTCACCATTTTAACTGATTCACAAAAAAAAAACGCCAAAGCCAATCCTCATTAATTGTAAACATAAACACTATTCTCGTCATTCCAAGG
Source organism: Myotis daubentonii (assembly GCF_963259705.1). Taxonomy (NCBI): domain Eukaryota; kingdom Metazoa; phylum Chordata; class Mammalia; order Chiroptera; family Vespertilionidae; genus Myotis; species Myotis daubentonii. The sequence continues at coordinate 504,018 of NC_081848.1, forward strand.
CTTTAGACACCACTTCTGAGCTCTGTAAACATGAACTCTTAATAATTGAAAGCACAGAACCATGAAAACGCCACCGGAAGTACCCGGACTTGTAAACATTACCAGTATTTTCGTCATTCCACAGCTTTACACGGGAAACCTCTGTAATTGAATTCGACAGTAAATGTAGTAAGAATCTATTTACGTGTACTTGAGGTGTTTATTACACGTTCTTAATCATTTCTGGGAACTCTCATTGTGTATTTTAACAGTTTTACCAAAATTAGGCAGTTTGCTTAGAAGTATTTTCTAGAACCGTCACCATTTTAACTGATTCACACAAAACACGCCTAAGCCAAACCTCCTAAATTGTAAACATAAACACTATTCTCGCCATTCCGAGGCTTTAGACACCAATTCTGAGCTCTGTAAACATGAACTCTTAATAATTGAAAGCACAGAACCATGAAAACGCCACCGGAAGTACCCGGACTTGTAAACATTACCAGTATTTTCGTCATTTCACAGCTTTACACGGGAAACCTCTGTAATTGAATTCGACAGTATATGTAGTAAGAATCTATTTACGTGTACTTGAGGTGTTTATTACACTATCTTAATCATTTCTGGGAACTCTCATTGTGTATTTTAACAGTTTTACCAAAATTAGGCAGTTTAATTAGAAGTATTTACTAGAACCGTCACCATTTTAACTGACTAAAAAAAAAAAAAAAAAACGCCGAACCCAATCCTCCTTAATTGTAAACATAAACACTATTCTCGTCATTCCAAGGCTTTACACACCAATTCTGAGCTCTGTAAACATGAACTCTTAATAATTGAAAGCACAGAACCATGAAAACGCCACCGGAAGTACCCGGACTTGTAAACATTACCAGTATTTTCGTCATTCCACAGCTTTACACGGGAAACCTCTGTAATTGAATTCGACAGTAAATGTAGTAAGAATCTATTTACGTGTACTTGAGGTGTTTATTACACGTTCTTAATCATTTCTGGGAACTCTCATTGTGTATTTTAACAGTTTTACCAAAATTAGGCAGTTTGCTTAGAAGTATTTTCTAGAACCGTCACCATTTTAACCGATTCACACAAAACACGCCAAAGCCAATCCTCCTTAATTGTAAACATAAACACTATTCTCGCCATTCCAAGGCTTTAGACACCAATTCTGAGCTCTGTAAACATGAGCTCTTAATAATTGAAAGCACAGAACCATGAAAACGCCACCGGAAGTAACCGGACTTGTAAACATTACCAGTATTTTCGTCATTTCACAGCTTTACACGGGAAACCTCTGTAATTGAATTCGACAGTAAATGTAGTAAGAATCTATTTACGTGTACTTGAGGTGTTTATTACACGTTCTTAATCATTTCTGGGAACTCTCATTGTGTATTTTAACAGTTTTACCAAAATTAGGCAGTTTGCTTAGAAGTATTTTCTAGAACCGTCACCATTTTAACTGAATCACACACAAAAACGCCGAACCCAATCCTCCTTAATTGTAAACATAAACACTATTCTCGTCATTCCAAGGCTTTACACACCTACTCTGAGCTCTGTAAACATGAACTCTTAATAATTGAAAGCACAGTCCCGTGAAAACGCCACCCGAAGTACCCGTATTTGTAAACATTACCAGTATTTTCGTCATTTCACAGCTTTCCACTGGAAACCTCCGGGATTGAATTCGACAGTAAATGTAGTTAAAATCTGTTTACGTGTACTTGAAGTGATTCTTCCACGTTTTTAATCATTTCTGGGAACTCTCATTGTGTATTATCAGTTTTACCAAAATTAGACAGTTTGCTTAGAAGTATTTACTGAAACCGTCACCATTTTAACTGATTCACAAAAAAAAAACGCCAAAGCCAATCCTCATTAATTGTAAACATAAACACTATTCTCATGATTCCAAGGCTTTAGACACCAATTCTGAGCTCTGTAAACAGGAACTCTTAATAATTGAAAGCACAGAACCGTAAAAACGCCACCGGAAGTACCCGGACTTGTAAACATTACCAGTATTTTCGTCATTTCACAGCTTTCCACGGGAAACCTCTGTGATTGAATTCGACAGTAAATGTAGTTAAAATCTGTTTTCGTGTACTTGAGGTGTTTATTACACGTTCTTAATCATTTCTGGGCACTGTCATTGTGTATTTTAACAGTTTTAGCAAAATTAGACATTTTGCATAGAAGTATTTACCTGAACCTTCACCATTTTAACTGATTCACACAAAACACGCCAAAGCCAAACCTCCTAAATTGTAAACATAAACACTATTCTCGCCATTCCAAGGCTTTAGACACCAATTCTGAGCTCTGTAAACATGAACTCTTAATAATTGAAAGCACAGAACCGTGAAAACGCCACCGGAAGTATCCGGACTTGTAAACATTAAGAGTATTTTCGTCATTCCACAGCTTTCCCCTGGAAAACTCCGTGATTGAATACGACATTAAATGTAGTAAGAATCTGTTTACGTGTACTTGAAGTGTTTCTTCCATGTTTTTAATCATTTCTGGAAACTATCATTGTGTATTTTAACAGTTTTAGCAAAATGAGGCAGTTTGCTTAGAAGTATTTACTGAAACCGTCACCATTTTAACTGAATCACACACAAAAACGCCGAACCCAATCCTCCTATATTGTAAACATAAACACTATTCTCATCATTCCAAGGCTTTACACACCAATTCTGAGCTCTGTAAACATGAACTCTTAATAATTGAAAGCACAGTCCCGTGAAAACGCCACCCGAAGTACCCGCATTTGTAAACATTACCAGTATTTTCGTCATTTCACAGCTTTCCACTGGAAACCTCCGGGATTGAATTCGACAGTAAATGTAGTTAAAATCTGTTTACGTGTACTTGAAGTGATTCTTCCACGTTTTTAATCATTTCTGGGAACTCTCATTGTGTATTATCAGTTTTACCAAAATTAGACAGTTTGCTTAGAAGTATTTACCGGAATCGTCACCATTTTAACTGATTCACAAAAAAAAAACGCCAAAGCCAATCCTCATTAATTGTAAACATAAACACTATTCTCATGATTCCAAGGCTTTAGACACCAATTCTGAGCTCTGTAAACAGGAACTCTTAATAATTGAAAGCACAGAACCGTAAAAACGCCACCGGAAGTACCCGGACTTGTAAACATTACCAGTATTTTCGTCATTTCACAGCTTTCCACAGGAAACCTCCGTGATTGAATTCGACAGTAAATGTAGTAAGAATCTGTTTACGTGTACTTGAAGTGTTTCTTCCATGTTTTTAATCATTTCTGGAAACTATCATTGTGTATTTTAACAGTTTGAGCAAAATGAGGCAGTTTGCTTAGAAGTATTTACTTGAACCGTCACCATTTTAACTGAATCACAACAAAAAAACGCCGAACCCAATCCTCCTTAATTGTAAACATAAACACTATTCTCGTCATTCCAAGGCTTTACACACCAATTCTGAGCTCTGTAAACATGAACTCTTAATAATTGAAAGCACAGAACCATGAAAACGCCACCGGAAGTACCCGGACTTGTAAACATTACCAGTATTTTCGTCATTCCACAGCTTTACACGGGAAACCTCTGTAATTGAATTCGACAGTAAATGTAGTAAGAATCTATTTACGTGTACTTGAGGTGTTTATTACACGTTCTTAATCATTTCTGGGAACTCTCATTGTGTATTTTAACAGTTTTACCAAAATTAGGCAGTTTGCTTAGAAGTATTTTCTAGAACCGTCACCATTTTAACTGATTCACACAAAACACGCCAAAGCCAAACCTCCTAAATTGTAAACATAAACACTATTCTCGCCATTCCAAGGCTTTAGACACCAATTCTGAGCTCTGTAAACATGAGCTCTTAATAATTGAAAGCACAGAACCATGAAAACGCCACCGGAAGTAACCGGACTTGTAAACATTACCAGTATTTTCGTCATTTCACAGCTTTACACGGGAAACCTCTGTAATTGAATTCGACAGTAAATGTAGTAAGAATCTATTTACGTGTACTTGAGGTGTTTATTACACGTTCTTAATCATTTCTGGGAACTCTCATTGTGTATTTTAACAGTTTTACCAAAATTAGGCAGTTTGCTTAGAAGTATTTTCTAGAACCGTCACCATTTTAACTGAATCACACACAAAAACGCCGAACCCAATCCTCCTTAATTGTAAACATAAACACTATTCTCGTCATTCCAAGGCTTTACACACCTACTCTGAGCTCTGTAAACATGAACTCTTAATAATTGAAAGCACAGTCCCGTGAAAACGCCACCCGAAGTACCCGTATTTGTAAACATTACCAGTATTTTCGTCATTTCACAGCTTTCCACTGGAAACCTCCGGGATTGAATTCGACAGTAAATGTAGTTAAAATCTGTTTACGTGTACTTGAAGTGATTCTTCCACGTTTTTAATCATTTCTGGGAACTCTCATTGTGTATTATCAGTTTTACCAAAATTAGACAGTTTGCTTAGAAGTATTTACTGAAACCGTCACCATTTTAACTGATTCACAAAAAAAAAACGCCAAAGCCAATCCTCATTAATTGTAAACATAAACACTATTCTCATGATTCCAAGGCTTTAGACACCAATTCTGAGCTCTGTAAACAGGAACTCTTAATAATTGAAAGCACAGAACCGTAAAAACGCCACCGGAAGTACCCGGACTTGTAAACATTACCAGTATTTTCGTCATTTCACAGCTTTCCACGGGAAACCTCCGTGATTGAATTCGACAGTAAATGTAGTAAGAATCTGTTTACGTGTACTTGAAGTGTTTCTTCCATGTTTTTAATCATTTCTGGAAACTATCATTGTGTATTTTAACAGTTTGAGCAAAATGAGGCAGTTTGCTTAGAAGTATTTACTTGAACCGTCACCATTTTAACTGAATCACAACAAAAAAACGCCGAACCCAATCCTCCTTAATTGTAAACATAAACACTATTCTCGTCATTCCAAGGCTTTAGACACCTACTCTGAGCTCTGTAAACATGAAGTCTTAATAATTGAAAGCACAGAACCTTGAAAACGGCACTCGAAGTACCCGTATTTGTAAACATTACCAGTATTTTCGTCATTTCACAGCTTTCCACCGGAAAACTCAGTGATTGAATTCGACAGTAAATATAGTTAAAATCTGTTTACGTGTACTTGAAGTGTTTCTTCCACGTTTGTAATCATTTCTGGGAACACTCATTGTGTATTATCAGTTTTACCAAAATTAGACAGTTTGCTTAGAAGTATTTACTGAAACCGTCACCATTTTAACTGATTCACAAAACAAAACGCAAAAGCCAATCCTCCTTAATTGTAAACATAAACACTATTCTCGTGATTTCAAGGCTTTAGACACCAATTCTGAGCTCTGTAAACAGGAACTCTTAATAATTGAAAGCACAGAACCGTAAAAACGCCACCGGATGTACCCGGACTTGTAAACATTACCAGTATTTTCGTCATTTCACAGCTTTCCACGGGAAACCTCTGTGATTGAATTCGACAGTAAATGTAGTTAAAATCTGTTTTCGTGTACTTGAGGTGTTTATTACACGTTCTTAATCATTTCTGGGAACTCTCATTGTGTATTATCAGTTTTACCAAAATTAGACAGTTTGCTTAGAAGTATTTACTGAAACCGTCACCATTTTAACTGATTCACAAAAAAAAAAACGCCAAAGCCAATCCTCATTAATTGTAAACATAAACACTATTCTCATGATTCCAAGGCTTTAGACACCAATTCTGAGCTCTGTAAACAGGAACTCTTAATAATTGAAAGCACAGAACCGTAAAAACGCCACCGGAAGTACCCGGACTTGTAAACATTACCAGTATTTTCGTCATTTCACAGCTTTCCACGGGAAACCTCCGTGATTGAATTCGACAGTAAATGTAGTAAGAATCTGTTTACGTGTACTTGAAGTGTTTCTTCCATGTTTTTAATCATTTCTGGAAACTATCATTGTGTATTTTAACAGTTTGAGCAAAATGAGGCAGTTTGCTTAGAAGTATTTACTTGAACCGTCACCATTTTAACTGAATCACAACAAAAAAACGCCGAACCCAATCCTCCTTAATTGTAAACATAAACACTATTCTCGTCATTCCAAGGCTTTAGACACCTACTCTGAGCTCTGTAAACATGAAGTCTTAATAATTGAAAGCACAGAACCTTGAAAACGGCACTCGAAGTACCCGTATTTGTAAACATTACCAGTATTTTCGTCATTTCACAGCTTTCCACCGGAAAACTCCGTGATTGAATTCGACAGTAAATATAGTTAAAATCTGTTTACGTGTACTTGAAGTGTTTCTTCCACGTTTGTAATCATTTCTGGGAACACTCATTGTGTATTATCAGTTTTACCAAAATTAGACAGTTTGCTTAGAAGTATTTACTGAAACCGTCACCATTTTAACTGATTCACAAAACAAAACGCAAAAGCCAATCCTCCTTAATTGTAAACATAAACACTATTCTCGTGATTTCAAGGCTTTAGACACCAATTCTGAGCTCTGTAAACAGGAACTCTTAATAATTGAAAGCACAGAACCATGAAAACGCCACCGGAAGTACCCGGACTTGTAAACATTACCAGTATTTTCGTCATTCCACAGCTTTACACGGGAAACCTCTGTAATTGAATTCGACAGTAAATGTAGTAAGAATCTATTTACGTGTACTTGAGGTGTTTATTACACGTTCTTAATCATTTCTGGGAACTCTCATTGTGTATTTTAACAGTTTTACCAAAATTAGGCAGTTTGCTTAGAAGTATTTTCTAGAACCGTCACCATTTTAACTGATTCACACAAAACACGCCAAAGCCAAACCTCCTAAATTGTAAACATAAACACTATTCTCGCCATTCCAAGGCTTTAGACACCAATTCTGAGCTCTGTAAACATGAACTCTTAATAATTGAAAGCACAGAACCGTGAAAACGCCACCGGAAGTACCCGGACTTGTAAACATTAAGAGTATTTTTGTCATTCCACAGCTTTCCCCTGGAAAACTCCGTGATTGAATACGACATTAAATGTAGTAAGAATCTGTTTACGTGTACTTGAAGTGTTTCTTCCATGTTTTTAATCATTTCTGGAAACTATCATTGTGTATTTTAACAGTTTTAGCAAAATGAGGCAGTTTGTTTAGAAGTATTTACTGAAACCGTCACCATTTTAACTGAATCACACACAAAAACGCCGAACCCAATCCTCCTATATTGTAAACATAAACACTATTCTCATCATTCCAAGGCTTTACACACCAATTCTGAGCTCTGTAAACATGAACTCTTAATAATTGAAAGCACAGTCCCGTGAAAACGCCACCCGAAGTACCCGTATTTGTAAACATTACCAGTATTTTCGTCATTTCACAGCTTTCCACTGGAAACCTCCGGGATTGAATTCGACAGTAAATGTAGTTAAAATCTGTTTACGTGTACTTGAAGTGATTCTTCCACGTTTTTAATCATTTCTGGGAACTCTCATTGTGTATTTTAACAGTTTTACCAAAATTAGGCAGTTTGCTTAGAAGTATTTTCTAGAACCGTCACCATTTTAACTGATTCACACAAAACACGCCTAAGCCAAACCTCCTAAATTGTAAACATAAACACTATTCTCGCCATTCCGAGGCTTTAGACACCAATTCTGAGCTCTGTAAACATGAACTCTTAATAATTGAAAGCACAGAACCATGAAAACGCCACCGGAAGTACCCGGACTTGTAAACATTACCAGTATTTTCGTCATTTCACAGCTTTACACGGGAAACCTCTGTAATTGAATTCGACAGTATATGTAGTAAGAATCTATTTACGTGTACTTGAGGTGTTTATTACACTATCTTAATCATTTCTGGGAACTCTCATTGTGTATTTTAACAGTTTTACCAAAATTAGGCAGTTTAATTAGAAGTATTTACTAGAACCGTCACCATTTTAACTGACTAAAAAAAAAAAAAAAAAACGCCGAACCCAATCCTCCTTAATTGTAAACATAAACACTATTCTCGTCATTCCAAGGCTTTACACACCAATTCTGAGCTCTGTAAACATGAACTCTTAATAATTGAAAGCACAGAACCATGAAAACGCCACCGGAAGTACCCGGACTTGTAAACATTACCAGTATTTTCGTCATTCCACAGCTTTACACGGGAAACCTCTGTAATTGAATTCGACAGTAAATGTAGTAAGAATCTATTTACGTGTACTTGAGGTGTTTATTACACGTTCTTAATCATTTCTGGGAACTCTCATTGTGTATTTTAACAGTTTTACCAAAATTAGGCAGTTTGCTTAGAAGTATTTTCTAGAACCGTCACCATTTTAACCGATTCACACAAAACACGCCAAAGCCAAACCTCCTAAATTGTAAACATAAACACTATTCTCGCCATTCCAAGGCTTTAGACACCAATTCTGAGCTCTGTAAACATGAGCTCTTAATAATTGAAAGCACAGAACCATGAAAACGCCAGCGGAAGTACCCGGACTTGTAAACATTACCAGTATTTTCGTCATTTCACAGCTTTACACGGGAAACCTCTGTAATTGAATTCGACAGTATATGTAGTAAGAATCTATTTACGTGTACTTGAGGTGTTTATTACACTATCTTAATCATTTCTGGGAACTCTCATTGTGTATTTTAACAGTTTTACCAAAATTAGGCAGTTTAATTAGAAGTATTTACTAGAACCGTCACCATTTTAACTGACTAAAAAAAAAAAAAAAAACGCCGAACCCAATCCTCCTTAATTGTAAACATAAACACTATTCTCGTCATTCCAAGGCTTTACACACCAATTCTGAGCTCTGTAAACATGAACTCTTAATAATTGAAAGCACAGAACCATGAAAACGCCACCGGAAGTACCCGGACTTGTAAACATTACCAGTATTTTCGTCATTCCACAGCTTTCCACGGGAAACCTCTGTAATTGAATTCGACAGTAAATGTAGTAAGAATCTATTTACGTGTACTTGAGGTGTTTATTACACGTTCTTAATCATTTCTGGGAACTCTCATTGTGTATTTTAACAGTTTTACCAAAATTAGGCTGTTTGCTTAGAAGTATTTTCTAGAACCGTCACCATTTTAACTGATTCACACAAAACACGCCAAAGCCAAACCTCCTAAATTGTAAACATAAACACTATTCTCGCCATTCCAAGGCTTTAGACACCAATTCTGAGCTCTGTAAACATGAGCTCTTAATAATTGAAAGCACAGAACCATGAAAACGCCACCGGAAGTAACCGGACTTGTAAACATTACCAGTATTTTCGTCATTTCACAGCTTTACACGGGAAACCTCTGTAATTGAATTCGACAGTAAATGTAGTAAGAATCTATTTACGTGTACTTGAGGTGTTTATTACACGTTCTTAATCATTTCTGGGAACTCTCATTGTGTATTTTAACAGTTTTACCAAAATTAGGCAGTTTGCTTAGAAGTATTTTCTAGAACCGTCACCATTTTAACTGAATCCCACACAAAAACGCCGAACCCAATCCTCCTTAATTGTAAACATAAACACTATTCTCGTCATTCCAAGGCTTTACACACCTACTCTGAGCTCTGTAAACATGAACTCTTAATAATTGAAAGCACAGTCCCGTGAAAACGCCACCCGAAGTACCCGTATTTGTAAACATTACCAGTATTTTCGTCATTTCACAGCTTTCCACTGGAAACCTCCGGGATTGAATTCGACAGTAAATGTAGTTAAAATCTGTTTACGTGTACTTGAAGTGATTCTTCCACGTTTTTAATCATTTCTGGGAACTCTCATTGTGTATTATCAGTTTTACCAAAATTAGACAGTTTGCTTAGAAGTATTTACTGAAACCGTCACCATTTTAACTGATTCACAAAAAAAAAACGCCAAAGCCAATCCTCATTAATTGTAAACATAAACACTATTCTCATGATTCCAAGGCTTTAGACACCAATTCTGAGCTCTGTAAACAGGAACTCTTAATAATTGAAAGCACAGAACCGTAAAAACGCCACCGGAAGTACCCGGACTTGTAAACATTACCAGTATTTTCGTCATTTCACAGCTTTCCACGGGAAACCTCCGTGATTGAATTCGACAGTAAATGTAGTAAGAATCTGTTTACGTGTACTTGAAGTGTTTCTTCCATGTTTTTAATCATTTCTGGAAACTATCATTGTGTATTTTAACAGTTTGAGCAAAATGAGGCAGTTTGCTTAGAAGTATTTACTTGAACCGTCACCATTTTAACTGAATCACAACAAAAAAACGCCGAACCCAATCCTCCTTAATTGTAAACATAAACACTATTCTCGTCATTCCAAGGCTTTAGACACCTACTCTGAGCTCTGTAAACATGAAGTCTTAATAATTGAAAGCACAGAACCTTGAAAACGGCACTCGAAGTACCCGTATTTGTAAACATTACCAGTATTTTCGTCATTTCACAGCTTTCCACCGGAAAACTCCGTGATTGAATTCGACAGTAAATATAGTTAAAATCTGTTTACGTGTACTTGAAGTGTTTCTTCCACGTTTGTAATCATTTCTGGGAACACTCATTGTGTATTATCAGTTTTACCAAAATTAGACAGTTTGCTTAGAAGTATTTACTGAAACCGTCACCATTTTAACTGATTCACAAAACAAAACGCAAAAGCCAATCCTCCTTAATTGTAAACATAAACACTATTCTCGTGATTTCAAGGCTTTAGACACCAATTCTGAGCTCTGTAAACAGGAACTCTTAATAATTGAAAGCACAGAACCGTAAAAACGCCACCGGATGTACCCGGACTTGTAAACATTACCAGTATTTTCGTCATTTCACAGCTTTCCACGGGAAACCTCTGTGATTGAATTCGACAGTAAATGTAGTTAAAATCTGTTTTCGTGTACTTGAGGTGTTTATTACACGTTCTTAATCATTTCTGGGCACTGTCATTGTGTATTTTAACAGTTTTAGCAAAATTAGACATTTTGCATAGAAGTATTTACCTGAACCGTCACCATTTTAACTGATTCACACAAAACACGCCAAAGCCAAACCTCCTAAATTGTAAACATAAACACTATTCTCGCCATTCCAAGGCTTTAGACACCAATTCTGAGCTCTGTAAACATGAACTCTTAATAATTGAAAGCACAGAACCGTAAAAACGCCACCGGAAGTACCCGGACTTGTAAACATTAAGAGTATTTTCGTCATTCCACAGCTTTCCCCTGGAAAACTCCGTGATTGAATACGACATTAAATGTAGTAAGAATCTGTTTACGTGTACTTGAAGTGTTTCTTCCATGTTTTTAATCATTTCTGGAAACTATCATTGTGTATGTTAACAGTTTTAGCAAAATGAGGCAGTTTGCTTAGAAGTATTTACTGAAACCGTCACCATTTTAACTGAATCACACACAAAAACGCCGAACCCAATCCTCCTATATTGTAAACATAAACACTATTCTCATCATTCCAAGGCTTTACACACCAATTCTGAGCTCTGTAAACATGAACTCTTAATAATTGAAAGCACAGTCCCGTGAAAACGCCACCCGAAGTACCCGCATTTGTAAACATTACCAGTATTTTCGTCATTTCACAGCTTTCCACTGGAAACCTCCGGGATTGAATTCGACAGTAAATGTAGTTAAAATCTGTTTACGTGTACTTGAAGTGATTCTTCCACGTTTTTAATCATTTCTGGGAACTCTCATTGTGTATTATCAGTTTTACCAAAATTAGACAGTTTGCTTAGAAGTATTTACTGAAACCGTCACCATTTTAACTGATTCACAAAAAAAAAACGCCAAAGCCAATCCTCATTAATTGTAAACATAAACACTATTCTCATGATTCCAAGGCTTTAGACACCAATTCTGAGCTCTGTAAACAGGAACTCTTAATAATTGAAAGCACAGAACCGTAAAAACGCCACCGGAAGTACCCGGACTTGTAAACATTACCAGTATTTTCGTCATTTCACAGCTTTCCACGGGAAACCTCCGTGATTGAATTCGACAGTAAATGTAGTAAGAATCTGTTTACGTGTACTTGAAGTGTTTCTTCCATGTTTTTAATCATTTCTGGAAACTATCATTGTGTATTTTAACAGTTTGAGCAAAATGAGGCAGTTTGCTTAGAAGTATTTACTTGAACCGTCACCATTTTAACTGAATCACAACAAAAAAACGCCGAACCCAATCCTCCTTAATTGTAAACATAAACACTATTCTCGTCATTCCAAGGCTTTAGACACCTACTCTGAGCTCTGTAAACATGAACTCTTAATAATTGAAAGCACAGTCCCGTGAAAACGCCACCCGAAGTACCCGGATTTATAAACATTACCAGTATTTTCGTCATTTCACAGCTTTACACGGGAAACCTCTGTAATTGAATTCGACAGTAAATGTAGTAAGAATCTATTTACGTGTACTTGAGGTGTTTATTACACGTTCTTAATCATTTCTGGGAACTCTCATTGTGTATTTTAACAGTTTTACCAAAATTAGGCAGTTTGCTTAGAAGTATTTTCTAGAACCGTCACCATTTTAACTGATTCACACAAAACACGCCTAAGCCAAACCTCCTAAATTGTAAACATAAACACTATTCTCGCCATTCCGAGGCTTTAGACACCAATTCTGAGCTCTGTAAACATGAACTCTTAATAATTGAAAACACAGAACCATGAAAACGCCACCGGAAGTACCCGGACTTGTAAACATTACCAGTATTTTCGTCATTTCACAGCTTTACACGGGAAACCTCTGTAATTGAATTCGACAGTATATGTAGTAAGAATCTATTTACGTGTACTTGAGGTGTTTATTACACTATCTTAATCATTTCTGGGAACTCTCATTGTGTATTTTAACAGTTTTACCAAAATTAGGCAGTTTAATTAGAAGTATTTACTAGAACCGTCACCATTTTAACTGACTAAAAAAAAAAAAAAAAACGCCGAACCCAATCCTCCTTAATTGTAAACATAAACACTATTCTCGTCATTCCAAGGCTTTACACACCAATTCTGAGCTCTGTAAACATGAACTCTTAATAATTGAAAGCACAGAACCATGAAAACGCCACCGGAAGTACCCGGACTTGTAAACATTACCAGTATTTTCGTCATTCCACAGCTTTCCACGGGAAACCTCTGTAATTGAATTCGACAGTAAATGTAGTAAGAATCTATTTACGTGTACTTGAGGTGTTTATTACACGTTCTTAATCATTTCTGGGAACTCTCATTGTGTATTTTAACAGTTTTACCAAAATTAGGCAGTTTGCTTAGAAGTATTTTCTAGAACCGTCACCATTTTAACTGATTCACACAAAACACGCCAAAGCCAAACCTCCTAAATTGTAAACATAAACACTATTCTCGCCATTCCAAGGCTTTAGACACCAATTCTGAGCTCTGTAAACATGAGCTCTTAATAATTGAAAGCACAGAACCATGAAAACGCCACCGGAAGTAACCGGACTTGTAAACATTACCAGTATTTTCGTCATTTCACAGCTTTACACGGGAAACCTCTGTAATTGAATTCGACAGTAAATGTAGTAAGAATCTATTTACGTGTACTTGAGGTGTTTATTACACGTTCTTAATCATTTCTGGGAACTCTCATTGTGTATTTTAACAGTTTTACCAAAATTAGGCAGTTTGCTTAGAAGTATTTTCTAGAACCGTCACCATTTTAACTGAATCACACACAAAAACGCCGAACCCAATCCTCCTTAATTGTAAACATAAACACTATTCTCGTCATTCCAAGGCTTTACACACCTACTCTGAGCTCTGTAAACATGAACTCTTAATAATTGAAAGCACAGTCCCGTGAAAACGCCACCCGAAGTACCCGTATTTGTAAACATTACCAGTATTTTCGTCATTTCACAGCTTTCCACTGGAAACCTCCGGGATTGAATTCGACAGTAAATGTAGTTAAAATCTGTTTACGTGTACTTGAAGTGATTCTTCCACGTTTTTAATCATTTCTGGGAACTCTCATTGTGTATTATCAGTTTTACCAAAATTAGACAGTTTGCTTAGAAGTATTTACTGAAACCGTCACCATTTTAACTGATTCACAAAAAATAAACGCCAAAGCCAATCCTCATTAATTGTAAACATAAACACTATTCTCATGATTCCAAGGCTTTAGACACCAATTCTGAGCTCTGTAAACAGGAACTCTTAATAATTGAAAGCACAGAACCGTAAAAACGCCACCGGAAGTACCCGGACTTGTAAACATTACCAGTATTTTCGTCATTTCACAGCTTTCCACGGGAAACCTCCGTGATTGAATTCGACAGTAAATGTAGTAAGAATCTGTTTACGTGTACTTGAAGTGTTTCTTCCATGTTTTTAATCATTTCTGGAAACTATCATTGTGTATTTTAACAGTTTGAGCAAAATGAGGCAGTTTGCTTAGAAGTATTTACTTGAACCGTCACCATTTTAACTGAATCACAACAAAAAACGCCGAACCCAATCCTCCTTAATTGTAAACATAAACACTATTCTCGTCATTCCAAGGCTTTAGACACCTACTCTGAGCTCTGTAAACATGAAGTCTTAATAATTGAAAGCACAGAACCTTGAAAACGGCACTCGAAGTACCCGTATTTGTAAACATTACCAGGATTTTCGTCATTTCACAGCTTTCCACCGGAAAACTCCGTGATTGAATTCGACAGTAAATATAGTTAAAATCTGTTTACGTGTACTTGAAGTGTTTCTTCCACGTTTGTAATCATTTCTGGGAACACTCATTGTGTATTATCAGTTTTACCAAAATTAGACAGTTTGCTTAGAAGTATTTACTGAAACCGTCACCATTTTAACTGATTCACAAAACAAAACGCAAAAGCCAATCCTCCTTAATTGTAAACATAAACACTATTCTCGTGATTTCAAGGCTTTAGACACCAATTCTGAGCTCTGTAAAAAGGAACTCTTAATAATTGAAAGCACAGAACCGTAAAAACGCCACCGGAAGTACCCGGACTTGTAAACATTACCAGTATTTTCGTCATTTCACAGCTTTCCACGGGAAACCTCTGTGATTGAATTCGACAGTAAATGTAGTTAAAATCTGTTTTCGTGTACTTGAGGTGTTTATTACACGTTCTTAATCATTTCTGGGCACTGTCATTGTGTATTTTAACAGTTTTAGCAAAATTAGACATTTTGCATAGAAGTATTTACCTGAACCGTCACCATTTTAACTGATTCACACAAAACACGCCAAAGCCAAACCTCCTAAATTGTAAACATAAACACTATTCTCGCCATTCCAAGGCTTTAGACACCAATTCTGAGCTCTGTAAACATGAACTCTTAATAATTGAAAGCACAGAACCGTGAAAACGCCACCGGAAGTACCCGGACTTGTAAACATTAAGAGTATTTTCGTCATTCCACAGCTTTCCCCTGGAAAACTCCGTGATTGAATACGACATTAAATGTAGTAAGAATCTGTTTACGTGTACTTGAAGTGTTTCTTCCATGTTTTTAATCATTTCTGGAAACTATCATTGTGTATTTTAACAGTTTTAGCAAAATGAGGCAGTTTGCTTAGAAGTATTTACTGAAACCGTCACCATTTTAACTGAATCACACACAAAAACGCCGAACCCAATCCTCCTATATTGTAAACATAAACACTATTCTCATCATTCCAAGGCTTTACACACCAATTCTGAGCTCTGTAAACTTGAACTCTTAATAATTGAAAGCACAGTCCCGTGAAAACGCCACCCGAAGTACCCGCATTTGTAAACATTACCAGTATTTTCGTCATTTCACAGCTTTCCACTGGAAACCTCCGGGATTGAATTCGACAGTAAATGTAGTTAAAATCTGTTTACGTGTACTTGAAGTGATTCTTCCACGTTTTTAATCATTTCTGGGAACTCTCATTGTGTATTATCAGTTTTACCAAAATTAGACAGTTTGCTTAGAAGTATTTACTTGAACCGTCACCATTTTAACTGAATCACAACAAAAAAACGCCGAACCCAATCCTCCTTAATTGTAAACATAAACACTATTCTCGTCATTCCAAGGCTTTAGACACCACTTCTGAGCTCTGTAAACATGAACTCTTAATAATTGAAAGCACAGAACCATGAAAACGCCACCGGAAGTACCCGGACTTGTAAACATTACCAGTATTTTCGTCATTACACAGCTTTCCACGGGAAACCTCTGTGATTGAATTCGACAGTAAATGTAGTAAGAATCTATTTACGTGTACTTGAGGTGTTTATTACACGTTCTTAATCATTTCTGGGAACTCTCATTGTGTATTTTAACAGTTTTACCAAAATTAGGCAGTTTGATTAGAAGTATTTACTAGAACCGTCACCATTTTAACTGACTAAAAAAAAAAAAAAAAACGCCGAACCCAATCCTCCTTAATTGTAAACGTAAACACTATTCTCGTCATTCCAAGGCTTTAGACACCACTTCTGAGCTCTGTAAACATGAACTCTTAATAATTGAAAGCACAGAACCATGAAAACGCCACCGGAAGTACCCGGACTTGTAAACATTACCAGTATTTTCGTCATTTCACAGCTTTACACGGGAAACCTCTGTAATTGAATTCGACAGTATATGTAGTAAGAATCTATTTACGTGTACTTGAGGTGTTTATTACACTATCTTAATCATTTCTGGGAACTCTCATTGTGTATTTTAACAGTTTTACCAAAATTAGGCAGTTTAATTAGAAGTATTTACTAGAACCGTCACCATTTTAACTGACTTAAAAAAAAAAAAAAAACGCCGAACCCAATCCTCCTTAATTGTAAACATAAACACTATTCTCGTCATTCCAAGGCTTTACACACCAATTCTGAGCTCTGTAAACATGAACTCTTAATAATTGAAAGCACAGAACCATGAAAACGCCACCGGAAGTACCCGGACTTGTAAACATTACCAGTATTTTCGTCATTCCACAGCTTTACACGGGAAACCTCTGTAATTGAATTCGACAGTAAATGTAGTAAGAATCTATTTACGTGTACTTGAGGTGTTTATTACACGTTCTTAATCATTTCTGGGAACTCTCATTGTGTATTTTAACAGTTTTACCAAAATTAGGCAGTTTGCTTAGAAGTATTTTCTAGAACCGTCACCATTTTAACCGATTCACACAAAACACGCCAAAGCCAAACCTCCTAAATTGTAAACATAAACACTATTCTCGCCATTCCAAGGCTTTAGACACCAATTCTGAGCTCTGTAAACATGAGCTCTTAATAATTGAAAGCACAGAACCATGAAAACGCCACCGGAAGTAACCGGACTTGTAAACATTACCAGTATTTTCGTCATTTCACAGCTTTACACGGGAAACCTCTGTAATTGAATTCGACAGTAAATGTAGTAAGAATCTATTTACGTGTACTTGAGGTGTTTATTACACGTTCTTAATCATTTCTGGGAACTCTCATTGTGTATTTTAACAGTTTTACCATTAATTAGGCAGTTTGCTTAGAAGTATTTACTAGAACCGTCACCATTTTAACTGACTAAAAAAAAAAAAAAACGCCGAACCCAATCCTCCTTAATTGTAAACATAAACACTATTCTCGTCATTCCAAGGCTTTAGACACCACTTCTGAGCTCTGTAAACATGAACTCTTAATAATTGAAAGCACAGAACCATGAAAACGCCACCGGAAGTACCCGGACTTGTAAACATTACCAGTATTTTCGTCATTACACAGCTTTCCACGGGAAACCTCTGTGATTGAATTCGACAGTAAATGTAGTAAGAATCTATTTACGTGTACTTGAGGTGTTTATTACACGTTCTTAATCATTTCTGGGAACTCTCATTGTGTATTTTAACAGTTTTACCAAAATTAGGCAGTTTGATTAGAAGTATTTACTAGAACTGTCACCATTTTAACTGACTAAAAAAAAAAAAAAAAACGCCGAACCCAATCCTCCTTAATTGTAAACATAAACACTATTCTCGTCATTCCAAGGCTTTAGACACCACTTCTGAGCTCTGTAAACATGAACTCTTAATAATTGAAAGCACAGAACCATGAAAACGCCACCGGAAGTACCCGGACTTGTAAACATTACCAGTATTTTCGTCATTCCACAGCTTTACACGGGAAACCTCTGTGATTGAATTCGACAGTAAATGTAGTAAGAATCTATTTACGTGTACTTGAGGTGTTTATTACACGTTCTTAATCATTTCTGGGAACTCTCATTGTGTATTTTAACAGTTTTACCAAAATTAGGCAGTTTGCTTAGAAGTATTTTCTAGAACCGTAACCATTTTAACTGATTCACACAAAACACGCCAAAGCCAAACCTCCTAAATTGTAAACATAAACACTATTCTCGCCATTCCAAGGCTTTAGACACCAATTCTGAGCTCTGTAGACATGAACTCTTAATAATTGAAAGCACAGAACCATGAAAACGCCACCGGAAGTTCCCGGACTTGTAAACATTACCAGTATTTTCGTCATTTCACAGCTTTACACGGGAAACCTCTGTAATTGAATTCGACAGTAAATGTAGTAAGAATCTATTTACCTGTACTTGAGGTGTTTATTACACGTTCTTAATCATTTCTGGGAACTCTCATTGTGTATTTTAACAGTTTTACCAAAATTAGGCAGTTTGCTTAGAAGTATTTTCTAGAACCGTCACCATTTTAACTGATTCACACAAAACACGCCTAAGCCAAACCTCCTAAATTGTAAACATAAACACTATTCTCGCCATTCCAAGGCTTTAGACACCAATTCTGAGCTCTGTAAACATGAACTCTTAATAATTGAAAGCACAGAACCATGAAAACGCCACCGGAAGTACCCGGACTTGTAAACATTACCAGTATTTTCGTCATTCCACAGCTTTCCCCTGGAAACCTCCGTGATTGAATATGACATTAAATGTAGTAAGAATCTGTTTACGTGTACTTGAAGTGTTTCTTCCATGTTTTTAATCATTTCTGGAAACTCTCATTGTGTATTTTAACAGTTTTACCAAAATTAGGCAGTTTGCTCAGAAGTATTTACTAGAACCGTCACCATTTTAACTAAATCACACACAAAAACGCCGAACCCAATCCTCCTTAATTGTAAACATAAACACTATTCTCGTCATTCCAAGGCTTTACACACCAATTCTGAGCTCTGAAAACATGAACTCTTAATAATTGAAAGCACAGTCCCGTGAAAACGCCACCCGAAGTACCCGGATTTATAAACATTACCAGTATTTTCGTCATTTCACAGCTTTACACGGGAAACCTCTGTAATTGAATTCGACAGTAAATGTAGTAAGAATCTATTTACGTGTACTTGAGGTGTTGCCTCCACGTTCTTAATCATTTCTGGGAACTCTCATTGTGTATTTTAACAGTTTTACCAAAATTAGGCAGTTTGCTTAGAAGTATTTACTAGAACCGTCACCATTTTAACTGAATCACACACAAAAACGCCGAACCCAATCCTCCTTAATTGTAAACATAAACACTATTTTCGTGATTCTAAGGCTTTACACACCAATTCTGATCTCTGTAAACATGAAGTCTTAATAATTGAAAGCACAGAACCTTGAAAACGGCACTTGAAGTACCCGTATTTGTAAACATTACCACTATTTTCGTCATTTCACAGCTTTCCACCGGAAACCTCCGTGATTGAATTCGACAGTAAATATAGTTAAAATCTGTTTATGTGTACTTGAAGTGTTTCTTCCACGTTTGTAATCATTTCTGGGAACTCTCATTTTGTATTATCAGTTTTACCAAAATTAGACAGTTTGCTTAGAAGTATTTACTGAAACCGTCACCATTTTAACTGATTCACAAAACAAAACGCAAAAGCCAATCCTCCTTAATTGTAAACATAAACACTATTCTCGTGATTTCAAGGCTTTAGACACCAATTCTGAGCTCTGTAAACAGGAACTCTTAATAATTGAAAGCACAGAACCTTAAAAACGCCACCGGAAGTACCCGGACTTGTAAACATTACCAGTATTTTCGTCATTTCACAGCTTTCCACGGGAAACCTCTGTGATTGAATTCGACAGTAAATGTAGTAAGAATCTGTTTACGTGTACTTGAAGTGTTTCTTCCATGTTTTTAATCATTTCTGGAAACTATCATTGTGTATTTTAACAGTTTGAGCAAAATGAGGCAGTTTGCTTAGAAGTATTTACTTGAACCGTCACCATTTTAACTGAATCACAACAAAAAAACGCCGAACCCAATCCTCCTTAATTGTAAACATAAACACTATTCTCGTCATTCCAAGGCTTTAGACACCACTTCTGAGCTCTGTAAACATGAACTCTTAATAATTGAAAGCACAGAACCATGAAAACGCCACCGGAAGTACCCGGACTTGTAAACATTACCAGTATTTTCGTCATTACACAGCTTTCCACGGGAAACCTCTGTGATTGAATTCGACAGTAAATGTAGTAAGAATCTATTTACGTGTACTTGAGGTGTTTATTACACGTTCTTAATCATTTCTGGGAACTCTCATTGTGTATTTTAACAGTTTTACCAAAATTAGGCAGTTTGATTAGAAGTATTTACTAGAACCGTCACCATTTTAACTGACTAAAAAAAAAAAAAAAAACGCCGAACCCAATCCTCCTTAATTGTAAACATAAACACTATTCTCGTCATTCCAAGGCTTTAGACACCACTTCTGAGCTCTGTAAACATGAACTCTTAATAATTGAAAGCACAGAACCATGAAAACGCCACCGGAAGTACCCGGACTTGTAAACATTACCAGTATTTTCGTCATTCCACAGCTTTACACGGGAAACCTCTGTGATTGAATTCGACAGTAAATGTAGTAAGAATCTATTTACGTGTACTTGAGGTGTTTATTACACGTTCTTAATCATTTCTGGGAACTCTCATTGTGTATTTTAACAGTTTTACCAAAATTAGGCAGTTTGCTTAGAAGTATTTTCTAGAACCGTCACCATTTTAACTGATTCACACAAAACACGCCAAAGCCAAACCTCCTAAATTGTAAACATAAACACTATTCTCGCCATTCCAAGGCTTTAGACACCAATTCTGAGCTCTGTAAACATGAACTCTTAATAATTGAAAGCACAGAACCATGAAAACGCCAGCGGAAGTACCCGGACTTGTAAACATTACCAGTATTTTCGTCATTTCACAGCTTTACACGGGAAACCTCTGTAATTGAATTCGACAGTAAATGTAGTAAGAATCTATTTACGTGTACTTGAGGTGTTTATTACACGTTCTTAATCATTTCTGGGAACTCTCATTGTGTATTTTAACAGTTTTACCAAAATTAGGCAGTTTGCTTAGAAGTATTTTCTAGAACCGTCACCATTTTAACTGATTCACACAAAACACGCCTAAGCCAAACCTCCTAAATTGTAAACATAAACACTATTCTCGCCATTCCAAGGCTTTAGACACCAATTCTGAGCTCTGTAAACATGAACTCTTAATAATTGAAAGCACAGAACCATGAAAACGCCACCGGAAGTACCCGGACTTGTAAACATTACCAGTATTTTCCTCATTCCACAGCTTTCCCCTGGAAACCTCCGTGATTGAATATGACATTAAATGTAGTAAGAATCTGTTTACGTGTACTTGAAGTGTTTCTTCCATGTTTTTAATCATTTCTGGAAACTCTCATTGTGTATTTTAACAGTTTTACCAAAATTAGGCAGTTTACTCAGAAGTATTTACTAGAACCGTCACCATTTTAACTAAATCACACACAAAAACGCCGAACCCAATCCTCCTTAATTGTAAACATAAACACTATTCTCGTCATTCCAAGGCTTTACACACCAATTCTGAGCTCTGTAAACATGAACTCTTAATAATTGAAAGCACAGTCCCGTGAAAACGCCACCCGAAGTACCCGGATTTATAAACATTACCAGTATTTTCGTCATTTCACAGCTTTACACGGGAAACCTCTGTAATTGAATACGACAGTAAATGTAGTAAGAATCTATTTACGTGTACTTGAGGTGTTGCCTCCACGTTCTTAATCATTTCTGGGAACTCTCATTGTGTATTTTAACAGTTTTACCAAAATTAGGCAGTTTGCTTAGAAGTATTTACTAGAACCGTCACCATTTTAACTGAATCACACACAAAAACGCCGAACCCAATCCTCCTTAATTGTAAACATAAACACTATTCTCATCATTCCAAGGCTTTACACACCAATTCTGAGCTCTGTAAACATGAACTCTTAATAATTGAAAGCACAGTCCCGTGAAAACGCCACCCGAAGTACCCGTATTTGTAAACATTACCAGTATTTTCGTCATTTCACAGCTTTCCACTGGAAACCTCCGTGATTGAATTCGACAGTAAATGTAGTTAAAATCTGTTTACGTGTACTTGAAGTGTTTCTTCCACGTTTTTAATCATTTCTGGGAACTCTCATTGTGTATTATCAGTTTTACCAAAATTAGACAGTTTGCTTAGAAGTATTTACTGAAACCGGCACCATTTTAACTGATTCACAAAAAAAAACGCCAAAGCCAATCCTCCTTAATTGTAAACATAAACACTATTTTCGTGATTCTAAGGCTTTACACACCAATTCTGATCTTTTAAACATGAAGTCTTAATAATTGAAAGCACAGAACCTTGAAAACGGAACTCGAAGTACCCGTATTTGTAAACATTACCAGTATTTTCGTCATTTCACAGCTTTCCACCGGAAAACTCCGTGATTGAATTCGACAGTAAATATAGTTAAAATCTGTTTACGTGTACTTGAAGTGTTTCTTCCACGTTTTTAATCATTTCTGGGAACTCTCATTTTGTATTATCAGTTTTACCAAAATTAGACAGTTTGCTTAGAAGTATTTACTGAAACCGTCACCATTTTAACTGATTCACAAAACAAAACGCAAAAGCCAATCCTCCTTAATTGTAAACATAAACACTATTCTCGTGATTTCAAGGCTTTAGACACCAATTCTGAGCTCTGTAAACAGGAACTCTTAATAATTGAAAGCACAGAACCGTAAAAACGCCACCGGAAGTACCCGGACTTGTAAACATTACCAGTATTTTCGTCATTTCACAGCTTTCCACGGGAAAACTCTGTGATTGATTTCGACAGTAAATGTAGTTAAAATCTGTTTTCGTGTACTTGAGGTGTTTATTACACGTTCTTAATCATTTCTGGGCACTGTCATTGTGTATTTTAACAGTTTTAGCAAAATTAGACATTTTGCATAGAAGTATTTACCTGAACCGTCACCATTTTAACTGATTCACACAAAACACGCCAAAGCCAAACCTCCCAAATTGTAAACATAAACACTATTCTCGCCATTCCAAGGCTTTAGACACCAATTCTGAGCTCTGTAAACATGAACTCTTAATAATTGAAAGCACAGAACCGTGAAAACGCCACCGGAAGTACCCGGACTTGTAAACATTAAGAGTATTTTCGTCATTCCGCAGCTTTCCCCTGGAAAACTGCGTGATTGAATACGACATTAAATGTAGTAAGAATCTGTTTACGTGTACTTGAAGTGTTTCTTCCATGTTTTTAATCATTTCTGGAAACTATCATTGTGTATTTTAACAGTTTTAGCAAAATGAGGCAGTTTGCTTAGAAGTATTTACTGAAACCGTCACCATTTTAACTGAATCACACACAAAAACGCCGAACCCAATCCTCCTATATTGTAAACATAAACACTATTCTCGTCATTCCAAGGCTTTACACACCAATTCTGAGCTCTGTAAACATGAACTCTTAATAATTGAAAGCACAGTCCCGTGAAAACGCCACCCGAAGTACCCGTATTTGTAAACATTACCAGTATTTTCGTCATTTCACAGCTTTCCACTGGAAACCTCCGGAATTGAATTCGACAGTAAATGTAGTTAAAATCTGTTTACGTGTACTTGAAGTGATTCTTCCACGTTTTTAATCATTTCTGGGAACTCTCATTGTGTATTATCAGTTTTACCAAAATTAGACAGTTTGCTTTGAAGTATTTACTGAAACCGTCACCATTTTAACTGATTCACAAAAAAAAAACGCCAAAGCCAATCCTCATTAATTGTAAACATAAACACTATTCTCATGATTCCAAGGCTTTAGACACCAATTCTGAGCTCTGTAAACAGGAACTCTTAATAATTGAAAGCACAGAACCGTAAAAACGCCACCGGAAGTACCCGGACTTGTAAACATTACCAGTATTTTCGTCATTTCACAGCTTTCCACGGGAAACCTCCGTGATTGAATTCGACAGTAAATGTAGTAAGAATCTGTTTACGTGTACTTGAAGTGTTTCTTCCATGTTTTTAATCATTTCTGGAAACTATCATTGTGTATTTTAACAGTTTGAGCAAAATGAGGCAGTTTGCTTAGAAGTATTTACTTGAACCGTCACCATTTTAACTGAATCACAACAAAAAAACGCCGAACCCAATCCTCCTTAATTGTAAACATAAACACTATTCTCGTCATTCCAAGGCTTTAGACACCTACTCTGAGCTCTGTAAACATGAACTCTTAATAATTGAAAGCACAGTCCCGTGAAAACGCCACCCGAAGTACCCGGACTTGTAAACATTACCAGTATTTTCGTCATTCCACAGCTTTACACGGGAAACCTCTGTGATTGAATTCGACAGTAAATGTAGTAAGAATCTATTTACGTGTACTTGAGGTGTTTATTACACGTTCTTAATCATTTCTGGGAACTCTCATTGTGTATTTTAACAGTTTTACCAAAATTAGGCAGTTTGCTTAGAAGTATTTTCTAGAACCGTAACCATTTTAACTGATTCACACAGAACACGCCAAAGCCAAACCTCCTAAATTGTAAACATAAACACTATTCTCGCCATTCCAAGGCTTTAGACACCAATTCTGAGCTCTGTAAACATGAACTCTTAATAATTGAAAGCACAGAACCATGAAAACGCCACCGGAAGTACCCGGACTTGTAAACATTACCAGTATTTTCGTCATTTCACAGCTTTACACGGGAAACCTCTGTAATTGAATTCGACAGTAAATGTAGTAAGAATCTATTTACGTGTACTTGAGGTGTTTATTACACGTTCTTAATCATTTCTGGGAACTCTCATTGTGTATTTTAACAGTTTTACCAAAATTAGGCAGTTTGCTTAGAAGTATTTTCTAGAACCGTCACCATTTTAACTGATTCACACAAAACACGCCTAAGCCAAACCTCCTAAATTGTAAACATAAACACTATTCTCGCCATTCCAAGGCTTTAGACACCAATTCTGAGCTCTGTAAACATGAACTCTTAATAATTGAAAGCACAGAACCATGAAAACGCCACCGGAAGTACCCGGACTTGTAAACATTACCAGTATTTTCATCATTTCACAGCTTTACACGGGAAACCTCTGTAATTGAATTCGACAGTATATGTAGTAAGAATCTATTTACGTGTACTTGAGGTGTTTATTACACTATCTTAATCATTTCTGGGAACTCTCATTGTGTATTTTAACAGTTTTACCAAAATTAGGCAGTTTAATTAGAAGTATTTACTAGAACCGTCACCATTTTAACTGACTAAAAAAAAAAAAAAAAACGCCGAACCCAATCCTCCTTAATTGTAAACATAAACACTATTCTCGTCATTCCAAGGCTTTACACACCAATTCTGAGCTCTGTAAACATGAACTCTTAATAATTGAAAGCACAGAACCATGAAAACGCCACCGGAAGTACCCGGACTTGTAAACATTACCAGTATTTTCGTCATTCCACAGCTTTACATGGGAAACCTCTGTAATTGAATTCGACAGTAAATGTAGTAAGAATCTATTTACGTGTACTTGAGGTGTTTATTACACGTTCTTAATCATTTCTGGGAACTCTCATTGTGTATTTTAACAGTTTTACCAAAATTAGGCAGTTTGCTTAGAAGTATTTTCTAGAACCGTCACCATTTTAACTGATTCACACAAAACACGCCAAAGCCAAACCTCCTAAATTGTAAACATAAACACTATTCTCGCCATTCCAAGGCTTTAGACACCAATTCTGAGCTCTGTAAACATGAGCTCTTAATAATTGAAAGCACAGAACCATGAAAACGCCACCGGAAGTAACCGGACTTGTAAACATTACCAGTATTTTCGTCATTTCACAGCTTTACATGGGAAACCTCTGTAATTGAATTCGACAGTAAATGTAGTAAGAATCTATTTACGTGTACTTGAGGTGTTTATTACACGTTCTTAATCATTTCTGGGAACTCTCATTGTGTATTTTAACAGTTTTACCAAAATTAGGCAGTTTGCTTAGAAGTATTTTCTAGAACCATCACCATTTTAACTGAATCACACACAAAAACGCCGAACCCAATCCTCCTTAATTATAAACATAAACACTATTCTCGTCATTCCAAGGCTTTACACACCTACTCTGAGCTCTGTAAACATGAACTCTTAATAATTGAAAGCACAGTCCCGTGAAAACGCCACCCGAAGTACCCGGATTTATAAACATTACCAGTATTTTCGTCATTTCACAGCTTTACACGGGAAACCTCTGTAATTGAATTCGACAGTAAATGTAGTAAGAATCTATTTACGTGTACTTGAGGTGTTTCTTACACGTTCTAATTCATTTCTGGGAACTCTCATTGTGTATTTTAACAGTTTTACCAAAATTAGGCAGTTTGATTAGAAGTATTTACTAGAACCGTCACCATTTTAACTGACTAAAAAAAAAAAAAAAACGCCGAACCCAATCCTCCTTAATTGTAAACATAAACACTATTCTCGTCATTCCAAGGCTTTAGACACCACTTCTGAGCTCTGTAAACATGAACTCTTAATAATTGAAAGCACAGAACCATGAAAACGCCACCGGAAGTACCCGGACTTGTAAACATTACCAGTATTTTCGTCATTCCACAGCTTTACACGGGAAACCTCTGTGATTGAATTCGACAGTAAATGTAGTAAGAATCTATTTACGTGTACTTGAGGTGTTTATTACACGTTCTTAATCATTTCTGCGAACTCTCATTGTGTATTTTAACAGTTTTACCAAAATTAGGCAGTTTGCTTAGAAGTATTTTCTAGAACCGTCACCATTTTAACTGATTCACACAAAACACGCCAAAGCCAAACCTCCTAAATTGTAAACATAAACACTATTCTCGCCATTCCAAGGCTTTAGACACCAATTCTGAGCTCTGTAAACATGAACTCTTAATAATTGAAAGCACAGAACCATGAAAACGCCACCGGAAGTACCCGGACTTGTAAACATTACCAGTATTTTCGTCATTTCACAGCTTTACACGGGAAACCTCTGTAATTGAATTCGACAGTAAATGTAGTAAGAATCTATTTACGTGTACTTGAGGTGTTTATTACACGTTCTTAATCATTTCTGGGAAATCTCATTGTGTATTTTAACAGTTTTACCAAAATTAGGCAGTTTGCTTAGAAGTATTTTCTAGAACCGTCACCATTTTAACTGATTCACACAAAACACGCCTAAGCCAAACCTCCTAAATTGTAAACATAAACACTATTCTCGCCATTCCAAGGCTTTAGACACCAATTCTGAGCTCTGTAAACATGAACTCTTAATAATTGAAAGCACAGAACCATAAAAACGCCACCGGAAGTACCCGGACTTGTAAACATTACCAGTATTTTCGTCATTCCACAGCTTTCCCCTGGAAACCTCCGTGATTGAATATGACATTAAATGTAGTTAGAATCTGTTTACGTGTACTTGAAGTGTTTCTTCCATGTTTTTAATCATTTCTGGAAACTCTCATTGTGTATTTTAACAGTTTTACCAAAATTAGGCAGTTTGCTCAGAAGTATTTACTAGAACCGTCACCATTTTAACTAAATCACACACAAAAACGCCGAACCCAATCCTCCTTAATTGTAAACATAAACACTATTCTCGTCATTCCAAGGCTTTACACACCAATTCTGAGCTCTGTAAACATGAACTCTTAATAATTGAAAGCACAGTCCCGTGAAAACGCCACCCGAAGTACCCGGATTTATAAACATTACCAGTATTTTCGTCATTTCACAGCTTTACACGGGAAACCTCTGTAATTGAATTCGACAGTAAATGTAGTAAGAATCTATTTACGTGTACTTGAGGTGTTTATTACACGTTCTTAATCATTTCTGGGAACTCTCATTGTGTATTTTAACAGTTTTACCAAAATTAGGCAGTTTGCTTAGAAGTATTTTCTAGAACCGTCACCATTTTAACCGATTCACACAAAACACGCCAAAGCCAAACCTCCTAAATTGTAAACATAAACACTATTCTCGCCATTCCAAGGCTTTAGACACCAATTCTGAGCTCTGTAAACATGAGCTCTTAATAATTGAAAGCACAGAACCATGAAAACGCCACCGGAAGTAACCGGACTTGTAAACATTACCAGTATTTTCGTCATTTCACAGCTTTACACGGGAAACCTCTGTAATTGAATTCGACAGTAAATGTAGTAAGAATCTATTTACGTGTACTTGAGGTGTTTATTACACGTTCTTAATCATTTCTGGGAACTCTCATTGTGTATTTTAACAGTTTTACCATTAATTAGGCAGTTTGCTTAGAAGTATTTACTAGAACCGTCACCATTTTAACTGACTAAAAAAAAAAAAAAAACGCCGAACCCAATCCTCCTTAATTGTAAACATAAACACTATTCTCGTCATTCCAAGGCTTTAGACACCACTTCTGAGCTCTGTAAACATGAACTCTTAATAATTGAAAGCACAGAACCATGAAAACGCCACCGGAAGTACCCGGACTAGTAAACATTACCAGTATTTTCGTCATTCCACAGCTTTACACGGGAAACCTCTGTGATTGAATTCGACAGTAAATGTAGTAAGAATCTATTTACGTGTACTTGAGGTGTTTATTACACGTTCTTAATCATTTCTGGGAACTCTCATTGTGTATTTTAACAGTTTTACCAAAATTAGGCAGTTTGATTAGAAGTATTTACTAGAACCGTCACCATTTTAACTGACTAAAAAAAAAAAAAAAAACGCCGAACCCAATCCTCCTTAATTGTAAACATAAACACTATTCTCGTCATTCCAAGGCTTTAGACACCACTTCTGAGCTCTGTAAACATGAACTCTTAATAATTGAAAGCTCAGAACTATGAAAACGCCACCGGAAGTACCCGGACTTGTAAACATTACCAGTATTTTCGTCATTCCACAGCTTTACACGGGAAACCTCTGTGATTGAATTCGACAGTAAATGTAGTAAGAATCTATTTACGTGTACTTGAGGTGTTTATTACACGTTCTTAATCATTTCTGGGAACTCTCATTGTGTATTTTAACAGTTTTACCAAAATTAGGCAGTTTGCTTAGAAGTATTTTCTAGAACCGTAACCATTTTAACTGATTCACACAAAACACGCCAAAGCCAAACCTCCTAAATTGTAAACATAAACACTATTCTCGCCATTCCAAGGCTTTAGACACCAATTCTGAGCTCTGTAAACATGAACTCTTAATAATTGAAAGCACAGAACCATGAAAACGCCACCGGAAGTACCCGGACTTGTAAACATTACCAGTATTTTCGTCATTTCACAGCTTTACACGGGAAACCTCTGTAATTGAATTCGACAGTAAATGTAGTAAGAATCTATTTACGTGTACTTGAGGTGTTTATTACACGTTCTTAATCATTTCTGGGAACTCTCATTGTGTATTTTAACAGTTTTACCAAAATTAGGCAGTTTGCTTAGAAGTATTTTATAGAACCGTCACCATTTTAACTGATTCACACAAAACACGCCTAAGCCAAACCTCCAAAATTGTAAACATAAACACTATTCTCGCCATTCCAAGGCTTTAGACACCAATTCTGAGATCTGTAAACATGAACTCTTAATAATTGAAAGCACAGAACCATGAAAACGCCACCGGAAGTACCCGGACTTGTAAACATTACCAGTATTTTCGTCATTCCACAGCTTTCCCCTGGAAACCTCCGTGATTGAATATGACATTAAATGTAGTAAGAATCTGTTTACGTGTACTTGAAGTGTTTCTTCCATGTTTTTAATCATTTCTGGAAACTCTCATTGTGTATTTTAACAGTTTTACCAAAATTAGGCAGTTTGCTTAGAAGTATTTTCTAGAACCGTCACCATTTTAACTGATTCACACAAAACACGCCTAAGCCAAACCTCCTAAATTGTAAACATAAACACTATTCTCGCCATTCCAAGGCTTTAGACACCAATTCTGAGCTCTGTAAACATGAACTCTTAATAATTGAAAGCACAGAACCATGAAAACGCCACCGGAAGTACCCGGACTTGTAAACATTACCAGTATTTTCATCATTTCACAGCTTTACACGGGAAACCTCTGTAATTGAATTCGACAGTATATGTAGTAAGAATCTATTTACGTGTACTTGAGGTGTTTATTACACTATCTTAATCATTTCTGGGAACTCTCATTGTGTATTTTAACAGTTTTACCAAAATTAGGCAGTTTAATTAGAAGTATTTACTAGAACCGTCACCATTTTAACTGACTAAAAAAAAAAAAAAAAACGCCGAACCCAATCCTCCTTAATTGTAAACATAAACACTATTCTCGTCATTCCAAGGCTTTACACACCAATTCTGAGCTCTGTAAACATGAACTCTTAATAATTGAAAGCACAGAACCATGAAAACGCCACCGGAAGTACCCGGACTTGTAAACATTACCAGTATTTTCGTCATTCCACAGCTTTACATGGGAAACCTCTGTAATTGAATTCGACAGTAAATGTAGTAAGAATCTATTTACGTGTACTTGAGGTGTTTATTACACGTTCTTAATCATTTCTGGGAACTCTCATTGTGTATTTTAACAGTTTTACCAAAATTAGGCAGTTTGCTTAGAAGTATTTTCTAGAACCGTCACCATTTTAACTGATTCACACAAAACACGCCAAAGCCAAACCTCCTAAATTGTAAACATAAACACTATTCTCGCCATTCCAAGGCTTTAGACACCAATTCTGAGCTCTGTAAACATGAGCTCTTAATAATTGAAAGCACAGAACCATGAAAACGCCACCGGAAGTAACCGGACTTGTAAACATTACCAGTATTTTCGTCATTTCACAGCTTTACATGGGAAACCTCTGTAATTGAATTCGACAGTAAATGTAGTAAGAATCTATTTACGTGTACTTGAGGTGTTTATTACACGTTCTTAATCATTTCTGGGAACTCTCATTGTGTATTTTAACAGTTTTACCAAAATTAGGCAGTTTGCTTAGAAGTATTTTCTAGAACCATCACCATTTTAACTGAATCACACACAAAAACGCCGAACCCAATCCTCCTTAATTATAAACATAAACACTATTCTCGTCATTCCAAGGCTTTACACACCTACTCTGAGCTCTGTAAACATGAACTCTTAATAATTGAAAGCACAGTCCCGTGAAAACGCCACCCGAAGTACCCGGATTTATAAACATTACCAGTATTTTCGTCATTTCACAGCTTTACACGGGAAACCTCTGTAATTGAATTCGACAGTAAATGTAGTAAGAATCTATTTACGTGTACTTGAGGTGTTTCTTACACGTTCTAATTCATTTCTGGGAACTCTCATTGTGTATTTTAACAGTTTTACCAAAATTAGGCAGTTTGATTAGAAGTATTTACTAGAACCGTCACCATTTTAACTGACTAAAAAAAAAAAAAAAACGCCGAACCCAATCCTCCTTAATTGTAAACATAAACACTATTCTCGTCATTCCAAGGCTTTAGACACCACTTCTGAGCTCTGTAAACATGAACTCTTAATAATTGAAAGCACAGAACCATGAAAACGCCACCGGAAGTACCCGGACTTGTAAACATTACCAGTATTTTCGTCATTCCACAGCTTTACACGGGAAACCTCTGTGATTGAATTCGACAGTAAATGTAGTAAGAATCTATTTACGTGTACTTGAGGTGTTTATTACACGTTCTTAATCATTTCTGCGAACTCTCATTGTGTATTTTAACAGTTTTACCAAAATTAGGCAGTTTGCTTAGAAGTATTTTCTAGAACCGTCACCATTTTAACTGATTCACACAAAACACGCCAAAGCCAAACCTCCTAAATTGTAAACATAAACACTATTCTCGCCATTCCAAGGCTTTAGACACCAATTCTGAGCTCTGTAAACATGAACTCTTAATAATTGAAAGCACAGAACCATGAAAACGCCACCGGAAGTACCCGGACTTGTAAACATTACCAGTATTTTCGTCATTTCACAGCTTTACACGGGAAACCTCTGTAATTGAATTCGACAGTAAATGTAGTAAGAATCTATTTACGTGTACTTGAGGTGTTTATTACACGTTCTTAATCATTTCTGGGAAATCTCATTGTGTATTTTAACAGTTTTACCAAAATTAGGCAGTTTGCTTAGAAGTATTTTCTAGAACCGTCACCATTTTAACTGATTCACACAAAACACGCCTAAGCCAAACCTCCTAAATTGTAAACATAAACACTATTCTCGCCATTCCAAGGCTTTAGACACCAATTCTGAGCTCTGTAAACATGAACTCTTAATAATTGAAAGCACAGAACCATAAAAACGCCACCGGAAGTACCCGGACTTGTAAACATTACCAGTATTTTCGTCATTCCACAGCTTTCCCCTGGAAACCTCCGTGATTGAATATGACATTAAATGTAGTTAGAATCTGTTTACGTGTACTTGAAGTGTTTCTTCCATGTTTTTAATCATTTCTGGAAACTCTCATTGTGTATTTTAACAGTTTTACCAAAATTAGGCAGTTTGCTCAGAAGTATTTACTAGAACCGTCACCATTTTAACTAAATCACACACAAAAACGCCGAACCCAATCCTCCTTAATTGTAAACATAAACACTATTCTCGTCATTCCAAGGCTTTACACACCAATTCTGAGCTCTGTAAACATGAACTCTTAATAATTGAAAGCACAGTCCCGTGAAAACGCCACCCGAAGTACCCGGATTTATAAACATTACCAGTATTTTCGTCATTTCACAGCTTTACACGGGAAACCTCTGTAATTGAATTCGACAGTAAATGTAGTAAGAATCTATTTACGTGTACTTGAGGTGTTTATTACACGTTCTTAATCATTTCTGGGAACTCTCATTGTGTATTTTAACAGTTTTACCAAAATTAGGCAGTTTGCTTAGAAGTATTTTCTAGAACCGTCACCATTTTAACCGATTCACACAAAACACGCCAAAGCCAAACCTCCTAAATTGTAAACATAAACACTATTCTCGCCATTCCAAGGCTTTAGACACCAATTCTGAGCTCTGTAAACATGAGCTCTTAATAATTGAAAGCACAGAACCATGAAAACGCCACCGGAAGTAACCGGACTTGTAAACATTACCAGTATTTTCGTCATTTCACAGCTTTACACGGGAAACCTCTGTAATTGAATTCGACAGTAAATGTAGTAAGAATCTATTTACGTGTACTTGAGGTGTTTATTACACGTTCTTAATCATTTCTGGGAACTCTCATTGTGTATTTTAACAGTTTTACCATTAATTAGGCAGTTTGCTTAGAAGTATTTACTAGAACCGTCACCATTTTAACTGACTAAAAAAAAAAAAAAAACGCCGAACCCAATCCTCCTTAATTGTAAACATAAACACTATTCTCGTCATTCCAAGGCTTTAGACACCACTTCTGAGCTCTGTAAACATGAACTCTTAATAATTGAAAGCACAGAACCATGAAAACGCCACCGGAAGTACCCGGACTAGTAAACATTACCAGTATTTTCGTCATTCCACAGCTTTACACGGGAAACCTCTGTGATTGAATTCGACAGTAAATGTAGTAAGAATCTATTTACGTGTACTTGAGGTGTTTATTACACGTTCTTAATCATTTCTGGGAACTCTCATTGTGTATTTTAACAGTTTTACCAAAATTAGGCAGTTTGATTAGAAGTATTTACTAGAACCGTCACCATTTTAACTGACTAAAAAAAAAAAAAAAAACGCCGAACCCAATCCTCCTTAATTGTAAACATAAACACTATTCTCGTCATTCCAAGGCTTTAGACACCACTTCTGAGCTCTGTAAACATGAACTCTTAATAATTGAAAGCACAGAACTATGAAAACGCCACCGGAAGTACCCGGACTTGTAAACATTACCAGTATTTTCGTCATTCCACAGCTTTACACGGGAAACCTCTGTGATTGAATTCGACAGTAAATGTAGTAAGAATCTATTTACGTGTACTTGAGGTGTTTATTACACGTTCTTAATCATTTCTGGGAACTCTCATTGTGTATTTTAACAGTTTTACCAAAATTAGGCAGTTTGCTTAGAAGTATTTTCTAGAACCGTAACCATTTTAACTGATTCACACAAAACACGCCAAAGCCAAACCTCCTAAATTGTAAACATAAACACTATTCTCGCCATTCCAAGGCTTTAGACACCAATTCTGAGCTCTGTAAACATGAACTCTTAATAATTGAAAGCACAGAACCATGAAAACGCCACCGGAAGTACCCGGACTTGTAAACATTACCAGTATTTTCGTCATTTCACAGCTTTACACGGGAAACCTCTGTAATTGAATTCGACAGTAAATGTAGTAAGAATCTATTTACGTGTACTTGAGGTGTTTATTACACGTTCTTAATCATTTCTGGGAACTCTCATTGTGTATTTTAACAGTTTTACCAAAATTAGGCAGTTTGCTTAGAAGTATTTTATAGAACCGTCACCATTTTAACTGATTCACACAAAACACGCCTAAGCCAAACCTCCAAAATTGTAAACATAAACACTATTCTCGCCATTCCAAGGCTTTAGACACCAATTCTGAGATCTGTAAACATGAACTCTTAATAATTGAAAGCACAGAACCATGAAAACGCCACCGGAAGTACCCGGACTTGTAAACATTACCAGTATTTTCGTCATTCCACAGCTTTCCCCTGGAAACCTCCGTGATTGAATATGACATTAAATGTAGTAAGAATCTGTTTACGTGTACTTGAAGTGTTTCTTCCATGTTTTTAATCATTTCTGGAAACTCTCATTGTGTATTTTAACAGTTTTACCAAAATTAGGCAGTTTACTCAGAAGTATTTACTAGAACCGTCACCATTTTAACTAAATCACACACAAAAACGCCGAACCCAATCCTCCTTAATTGTAAACATAAACACTATTCTCGTCATTCCAAGGCTTTACACACCAATTCTGAGCTCTGTAAACATGAACTCTTAATAATTGAAAGCACAGAACCATGAAAACGCCACCGGAAGTACCTGGACTTGTAAACATTACCAGTATTTTCGTCATTCCACAGCTTTACACGGGAAACCTCTGTAATTGAATTCGACAGTAAATGTAGTAAGAATCTATTTACGTGTACTTGAGGTGTTTATTACACGTTCTTAATCATTTCTGGGAACTCTCATTGTGTATTTTAACAGTTTTACCAAAATTAGGCAGTTTGCTTAGAAGTATTTTCTAGAACCGTCACCATTTTAACCGATTCACACAAAACACGCCAAAGCCAAACCTCCTAAATTGTAAACATAAACACTATTCTCGCCATTCCAAGGCTTTAGACACCAATTCTGAGCTCTGTAAACATGAGCTCTTAATAATTGAAAGCACAGAACCATGAAAACGCCACCGGAAGTAACCGGACTTGTAAACATTACCAGTATTTTCGTCATTTCACAGCTTTACACGGGAAACCTCTGTAATTGAATTCGACAGTAAATGTAGTAAGAATCTATTTACGTGTACTTGAGGTGTTTATTACACGTTCTTAATCATTTCTGGGAACTCTCATTGTGTATTTTAACAGTTTTACCATTAATTAGGCAGTTTGCTTAGAAGTATTTACTAGAACCGTCACCATTTTAACTGACTAAAAAAAAAAAAAAAACGCCGAACCCAATCCTCCTTAATTGTAAACATAAACACTATTCTCGTCATTCCAAGGCTTTAGACACCACTTCTGAGCTCTGTAAACATGAACTCTTAATAATTGAAAGCACAGAACCATGAAAACGCCACCGGAAGTACCCGGACTAGTAAACATTACCAGTATTTTCGTCATTACACAGCTTTCCACGGGAAACCTCTGTGATTGAATTCGACAGTAAATGTAGTAAGAATCTATTTACGTGTACTTGAGGTGTTTATTACACGTTCTTAATCATTTCTGGGAACTCTCATTGTGTATTTTAACAGTTTTACCAAAATTAGGCAGTTTGATTAGAAGTATTTACTAGAACCGTCACCATTTTAACTGACTAAAAAAAAAAAAAAAAACGCCGAACCCAATCCTCCTTAATTGTAAACATAAACACTATTCTCGTCATTCCAAGGCTTTAGACACCACTTCTGAGCTCTGTAAACATGAACTCTTAATAATTGAAAGCACAGAACCATGAAAACGCCACCGGAAGTACCCGGACTTGTAAACATTACCAGTATTTTCGTCATTCCACAGCTTTACACGGGAAACCTCTGTGATTGAATTCGACAGTAAATGTAGTAAGAATCTATTTACGTGTACTTGAGGTGTTTATTACACGTTCTTAATCATTTCTGGGAACTCTCATTGTGTATTTTAACAGTTTTACCAAAATTAGGCAGTTTGCTTAGAAGTATTTTCTAGAACCGTAACCATTTTAACTGATTCACACAAAACACGCCAAAGCCAAACCTCCTAAATTGTAAACATAAACACTATTCTCGCCATTCCAAGGCTTTAGACACCAATTCTGAGCTCTGTAAACATGAACTCTTAATAATTGAAAGCACAGAACCATGAAAACGCCACCGGAAGTACCCGGACTTGTAAACATTACCAGTATTTTCGTCATTTCACAGCTTTACACGGGAAACCTCTGTAATTGAATTCGACAGTAAATGTAGTAAGAATCTATTTACGTGTACTTGAGGTGTTTATTACACGTTCTTAATCATTTCTGGGAACTCTCATTGTGTATTTTAACAGTTTTACCAAAA
The DNA here is from genome assembly GCF_963259705.1 of Myotis daubentonii. NCBI lineage: Eukaryota > Metazoa > Chordata > Mammalia > Chiroptera > Vespertilionidae > Myotis > Myotis daubentonii. Next base: position 541,187 of record NC_081848.1, read on the forward strand.
TTAGGCAGTTTGCTTAGAAGTATTTTCTAGAACCGTCACCATTTTAACTGATTCACACAAAACACGCCTAAGCCAAACCTCCTAAATTGTAAACATAAACACTATTCTCGCCATTCCAAGGCTTTAGACACCAATTCTGAGATCTGTAAACATGAACTCTTAATAATTGAAAGCACAGAACCATGAAAACGCCACCGGAAGTACCCGGACTTGTAAACATTACCAGTATTTTCGTCATTCCACAGCTTTCCCCTGGAAACCTCCGTGATTGAATATGACATTAAATGTAGTAAGAATCTGTTTACGTGTACTTGAAGTGTTTCTTCCATGTTTTTAATCATTTCTGGAAACTCTCATTGTGTATTTTAACAGTTTTACCAAAATTAGGCAGTTTACTCAGAAGTATTTACTAGAACCGTCACCATTTTAACTAAATCACACACAAAAACGCCGAACCCAATCCTCCTTAATTGTAAACATAAACACTATTCTCGTCATTCCAAGGCTTTACACACCAATTCTGAGCTCTGTAAACATGAACTCTTAATAATTGAAAGCACAGTCCCGTGAAAACGCCACCCGAAGTACCCGGATTTATAAACATTACCAGTATTTTCGTCATTTCACAGCTTTACACGGGAAACCTCTGTAATTGAATTCGACAGTAAATGTAGTAAGAATCTATTTACGTGTACTTGAGGTGTTGCCTCCACGTTCTTAATCATTTCTGGGAACTCTCATTGTGTATTTTAACAGTTTTACCAAAATTAGGCAGTTTGCTTAGAAGTATTTACTAGAACCGTCACCATTTTAACTGAATCACACACAAAAACGCCAAACCCAATCCTCCTTAATTGTAAACATAAACACTATTTTCGTGATTCTAAGGCTTTACACACCAATTCTGATCTCTGTAAACATGAAGTCTTAATAATTGAAAGCACAGAACCTTGAAAACGGCACTCAAAGTACCCGTATTTGTAAACATTACCAGTATTTTCGTCATTTCACAGCTTTCCACCGGAAAACTCCGTGATTGAATTCGACAGTAAATATAGTTAAAATCTGTTTACGTGTACTTGAAGTGTTTCTTCCACGTTTGTAATCATTTCTGGGAACTCTCATTTTGTATTATCAGTTTTACCAAAATTAGACAGTTTGCTTAGAAGTATTTACTGAAACCGTCACCATTTTAACTGATTCACAAAACAAAACGCAAAAGCCAATCCTCCTTAATTGTAAACATAAACACTATTCTCGTGATTTCAAGGCTTTAGACACCAATTCTGAGCTCTGTAAACAGGAACTCTTAATAATTGAAAGCACAGAACCGTAAAAACGCCACCGGAAGTACCCGGACTTGTAAACATTACCAGTATTTTCGTCATTTCACAGCTTTCCACGGGAAACCTCTGTGATTGAATTCGACAGTAAATGTAGTTAAAATCTGTTTTCGTGTACTTGAGGTGTTTATTACACGTTCTTAATCATTTCTGGGCACTGTCATTGTGTATTTTAACAGTTTTAGGAAAATTAGACATTTTGCATAGAAGTATTTACCTGAACCGTCACCATTTTAACTGATTCACACAAAACACGCCAAAGCCAAACCTCCCAAATTGTAAACATAAACACTATTCTCGCCATTCCAAGGCTTTAGACACCAATTCTGAGCTCTGTAAACATGAACTCTTAATAATTGAAAGCACAGAACCGTGAAAACGCCACCGGAAGTACCCGGACTTGTAAACATTAAGAGTATTTTCGTCATTCCGCAGCTTTCCCCTGGAAAACTGCGTGATTGAATAAGACATTAAATGTAGTAAGAATCTGTTTACGTGTACTTGAAGTGTTTCTTCCATGTTTTTAATCATTTCTGGAAACTATCATTGTGTATTTTAACAGTTTTAGCAAAATGAGGCAGTTTGCTTAGAAGTATTTACTGAAACCGTCACCATTTTAACTGAATCACACACAAAAACGCCGAACCCAATCCTCCTATATTGTAAACATAAACACTATTCTCGTCATTCCAAGGCTTTACACACCAATTCTGAGCTCTGTAAACATGAACTCTTAATAATTGAAAGCACAGTCCCGTGAAAACGCCACCCGAAGTACCCGTATTTGTAAACATTACCAGTATTTTCGTCATTTCACAGCTTTCCACTGGAAACCTCCGGAATTGAATTCGACAGTAAATGTAGTTAAAATCTGTTTACGTGTACTTGAAGTGATTCTTCCACGTTTTTAATCATTTCTGGGAACTCTCATTGTGTATTATCAGTTTTACCAAAATTAGACAGTTTGCTTTGAAGTATTTACTGAAACCGTCACCATTTTAACTGATTCACAAAAAAAAAACGCCAAAGCCAATCCTCATTAATTGTAAACATAAACACTATTCTCATGATTCCAAGGCTTTAGACACCAATTCTGAGCTCTGTAAACAGGAACTCTTAATAATTGAAAGCACAGAACCGTAAAAACGCCACCGGAAGTACCCGGACTTGTAAACATTACCAGTATTTTCGTCATTTCACAGCTTTCCACGGGAAACCTCCGTGATTGAATTCGACAGTAAATGTAGTAAGAATCTGTTTACGTGTACTTGAAGTGTTTCTTCCATGTTTTTAATCATTTCTGGAAACTATCATTGTGTATTTTAACAGTTTGAGCAAAATGAGGCAGTTTGCTTAGAAGTATTTACTTGAACCGTCACCATTTTAACTGAATCACAACAAAAAAACGCCGAACCCAATCCTCCTTAATTGTAAACATAAACACTATTCTCGTCATTCCAAGGCTTTAGACAACTACTCTGAGCTCTGTAAACATGAACTCTTAATAATTGAAAGCACAGTCCCGTGAAAACGCCACCCGAAGTACCCGGAGTTATAAACATTACCAGTATTTTCGTCATTTCACAGCTTTACACGGGAAACCTCTGTAATTGAATTCGACAGTATATGTAGTAAGAATCTATTTATGTGTACTTGAGGTGTTTATTACACGTTCTTAATCATTTCTGGGAACTCTCATTGTGTATTTTAACAGTTTTACCAAAATTAGGCAGTTTGCTTAGAAGTATTTACTAGAACCGTCACCATTTTAACTGACTAAAAAAAAAAAAAAAACGCCGAACCCAATCCTCCTTAATTGTAAACATAAACACTATTCTCATCATTCCAAGGCTTTAGACACCACTTCTGAGCTCTGTAAACATGAACTCTTAATAATTGAAAGCACAGAACCATGAAAACGCCACCGGAAGTACCCGGACTTGTAAACATTACCAGTATTTTCGTCATTCCACAGCTTTACACGGGAAACCTCTGTAATTGAATTCGACAGTAAATGTAGTAAGAATCTATTTACGTGTACTTGAGGTGTTTATTACACATTCTTAATCATTTCTGGGAACTCTCATTGTGTATTTTAACAGTTTTACCAAAATTAGGCAGTTTGCTTAGAAGTATTTTCTAGAACCGTCACCATTTTAACTGATTCACACAAAACACGCCTAAGCCAAACCTCCTAAATTGTAAACATAAACACTATTCTCGCCATTCCAAGGCTTTAGACACCAATTCTGAGCTCTGTAAACATGAACTCTTAATAATTGAAAGCACAGAACCATGAAAACGCCACCGGAAGTACCCGGACTTGTAAACATTACCAGTATTTTCATCATTTCACAGCTTTACACGGGAAACCTCTGTAATTGAATTCGACAGTATATGTAGTAAGAATCTATTTACGTGTACTTGAGGTGTTTATTACACTATCTTAATCATTTCTGGGAACTCTCATTGTGTATTTTAACAGTTTTACCAAAATTAGGCAGTTTAATTAGAAGTATTTACTAGAACCGTCACCATTTTAACTGACTAAAAAAAAAAAAAAAAACGCCGAACCCAATCCTCCTTAATTGTAAACATAAACACTATTCTCGTCATTCCAAGGCTTTAGACACCACTTCTGAGCTCTGTAAACATGAACTCTTAATAATTGAAAGCACAGAACCATGAAAACGCCACCGGAAGTACCCGGACTTGTAAACATTACCAGTATTTTCGTCATTCCACAGCTTTACACGGGAAACCTCTGTGATTGAATTCGACAGTAAATGTAGTAAGAATCTATTTACGTGTACTTGAGGTGTTTATTACACGTTCTTAATCATTTCTGGGAACTCTCATTGTGTATTTTAACAGTTTTACCAAAATTAGGCAGTTTGCTTAGAAGTATTTTCTAGAACCGTAACCATTTTAACTGATTCACACAAAACACGCCAAAGCCAAACCTCCTAAATTGTAAACATAAACACTATTCTCGCCATTCCAAGGCTTTAGACACCAATTCTGAGCTCTGTAAACATGAACTCTTAATAATTGAAAGCACAGAACCATGAAAACGCCACCGGAAGTACCCGGACTTGTAAACATTACCAGTATTTTCGTCATTTCACAGCTTTACACGGGAAACCTCTGTAATTGAATTCGACAGTAAATGTAGTAAGAATCTATTTACGTGTACTTGAGGTGTTTATTACACGTTCTTAATCATTTCTGGGAACTCTCATTGTGTATTTTAACAGTTTTACCAAAATTAGGCAGTTTGCTTAGAAGTATTTTCTAGAACCGTCACCATTTTAACTGATTCACACAAAACACGCCTAAGACAAACCTCTTAAATTGTAAACATAAACACTATTCTCGCCATTCCAAGGCTTTAGACACCAATTCTGAGATCTGTAAACATGAACTCTTAATAATTGAAAGCACAGAACCATGAAAACGCCACCGGAAGTACCCGGACTTGTAAACATTACCAGTATTTTCGTCATTCCACAGCTTTCCCCTGGAAACCTCCGTGATTGAATATGACATTAAATGTAGTAAGAATCTGTTTACGTGTACTTGAAGTGTTTCTTCCATGTTTTTAATCATTTCTGGAAACTCTCATTGTGTATTTTAACAGTTTTACCAAAATTAGGCAGTTTACTCAGAAGTATTTACTAGAACCGTCACCATTTTAACTAAATCACACACAAAAACGCCGAACCCAATCCTCCTTAATTGTAAACATAAACACTATTCTCGTCATTCCAAGGCTTTAGACACCACTTCTGAGCTCTGTAAACATGAACTCTTAATAATTGAAAGCACAGAACCATGAAAACGCCACCGGAAGTACCCGGACTTCTAAACATTACCAGTATTTTCGTCATTACACAGCTTTCCACGGGAAACCTCTGTGATTGAATTCGACAGTAAATGTAGTAAGAATCTATTTACGTGTACTTGAGGTGTTTCTTACACGTTCTTAATCATTTCTGGGAACTCTCATTGTGTATTTTAACAGTTTTACCAAAATTAGGCAGTTTGATTAGAAGTATTTACTAGAACCGTCACCATTTTAACTGACTAAAAAAAAAAAAAAAACGCCGAACCCAATCCTCCTTAATTGTAAACATAAACACTATTCTCGTCATTCCAAGGCTTTAGACACCACTTCTGAGCTCTGTAAACATGAACTCTTAATAATTGAAAGCACAGAACCATGAAAACGCCACCGGAAGTACCCGGACTTGTAAACATTACCAGTATTTTCGTCATTCCACAGCTTTACACGGGAAACCTCTGTGATTGAATTCGACAGTAAATGTAGTAAGAATCTATTTACGTGTACTTGAGGTGTTTATTACACGTTCTTAATCATTTCTGCGAACTCTCATTGTGTATTTTAACAGTTTTACCAAAATTAGGCAGTTTGCTTAGAAGTATTTTCTAGAACCGTCACCATTTTAACTGATTCACACAAAACACGCCAAAGCCAAACCTCCTAAATTGTAAACATAAACACTATTCTCGCCATTCCAAGGCTTTAGACACCAATTCTGAGCTCTGTAAACATGAACTCTTAATAATTGAAAGCACAGAACCATGAAAACGCCACCGGAAGTAACCGGACTTGTAAACATTACCAGTATTTTCGTCATTTCACAGCTTTACACGGGAAACCTCTGTAATTGAATTCGACAGTAAATGTAGTAAGAATCTATTTACGTGTACTTGAGGTGTTTATTACACGTTCTTAATCATTTCTGGGAACTCTCATTGTGTATTTTAACAGTTTTACCATTAATTAGGCAGTTTGCTTAGAAGTATTTACTAGAACCGTCACCATTTTAACTGACTAAAAAAAAAAAAAAAACGCCGAACCCAATCCTCCTTAATTGTAAACATAAACACTATTCTCGTCATTCCAAGGCTTTAGACACCACTTCTGAGCTCTGTAAACATGAACTCTTAATAATTGAAAGCACAGAACCATGAAAACGCCACCGGAAGTACCCGGACTTCTAAACATTACCAGTATTTTCGTCATTACACAGCTTTCCACGGGAAACCTCTGTGATTGAATTCGACAGTAAATGTAGTAAGAATCTATTTACGTGTACTTGAGGTGTTTCTTACACGTTCTTAATCATTTCTGGGAACTCTCATTGTGTATTTTAACAGTTTTACCAAAATTAGGCAGTTTGATTAGAAGTATTTACTAGAACCGTCACCATTTTAACTGACTAAAAAAAAAAAAAAAACGCCGAACCCAATCCTCCTTAATTGTAAACATAAACACTATTCTCGTCATTCCAAGGCTTTAGACACCACTTCTGAGCTCTGTAAACATGAACTCTTAATAATTGAAAGCACAGAACCATGAAAACGCCACCGGAAGTACCCGGACTTGTAAACATTACCAGTATTTTCGTCATTCCACAGCTTTACACGGGAAACCTCTGTGATTGAATTCGACAGTAAATGTAGTAAGAATCTATTTACGTGTACTTGAGGTGTTTATTACACGTTCTTAATCATTTCTGGGAACTCTCATTGTGTATTTTAACAGTTTTACCAAAATTAGGCAGTTTGCTTAGAAGTATTTTCTAGAACCGTCACCATTTTAACTGATTCACACAAAACACGCCAAAGCCAAACCTCCTAAATTGTAAACATAAACATTATTCTCGCCATTCCAAGGCTTTAGACACCAATTCTGAGCTCTGTAAACATGAACTCTTAATAATTGAAAGCACAGAACCATGAAAACGCCACCGGAAGTACCCGGACTTGTAAACATTACCAGTATTTTCGTCATTTCACAGCTTTACACGGGAAACCTCTGTAATTGAATTCGACAGTAAATGTAGTAAGAATCTATTTACGTGTACTTGAGGTGTTTATTACACGTTCTTAATCATTTCTGGGAAATCTCATTGTGTATTTTAACAGTTTTACCAAAATTAGGCAGTTTGCTTAGAAGTATTTTCTAGAACCGTCACCATTTTAACTGATTCACACAAAACACGCCTAAGCCAAACCTCCTAAATTGTAAACATAAACACTATTCTCGCCATTCCAAGGCTTTAGACACCAATTCTGAGCTCTGTAAACATGAACTCTTAATAATTGAAAGCACAGAACCATGAAAACGCCACCGGAAGTACCCGGACTTGTAAACATTACCAGTATTTTCGTCATTCCACAGCTTTCCCCTGGAAACCTCCGTGATTGAATATGACATTAAATGTAGTTAGAATCTGTTTACGTGTACTTGAAGTGTTTCTTCCATGTTTTTAATCATTTCTGGAAACTCTCATTGTGTATTTTAACAGTTTTACCAAAATTAGGCAGTTTGCTCAGAAGTATTTACTAGAACCGTCACCATTTTAACTAAATCACACACAAAAACGCCGAACCCAATCCTCCTTAATTGTAAACATAAACACTATTCTCGTCATTCCAAGGCTTTACACACCAATTCTGAGCTCTGTAAACATGAACTCTTAATAATTGAAAGCACAGTCCCGTGAAAACGCCACCCGAAGTACCCGGATTTATAAACATTACCAGTATTTTCGTCATTTCACAGCTTTACACGGGAAACCTCTGTAATTGAATTCGACAGTAAATGTAGTAAGAATCTATTTACGTGTATTTGAGGTGTTGCCTCCACGTTCTTAATCATTTCTGGGAACTCTCATTGTGTATTTTAACAGTTTTACCAAAATTAGGCAGTTTGCTTAGAAGTATTTACTAGAACCGTCACCATTTTAACTGAATCACACACAAAAACGCCGAACCCAATCCTCCTTAATTGTAAACATAAACACTATGTTCGTGATTCTAAGGCTTTACACACCAATTCTGATCTCTGTAAACATGAAGTCTTAATAATTGAAAGCACAGAACCTTGAAAACGGCACTCGAAGTACCCGTATTTGTAAACATTACCAGTATTTTCGTCATTTCACAGCTTTCCACCGGAAACCTCCGTGATTGAATTCGACAGTAAATATAGTTAAAATCTGTTTACGTGTACTTGAAGTGTTTCTTCCACGTTTGTAATCATTTCTGGGAACTCTCATTGTGTATTATCAGTTTTACCAAAATTAGACAGTTTGCTTAGAAGTATTTACTGAAACCGTCACCATTTTAACTGATTCACAAAACAAAACGCAAAAGCCAATCCTCCTTAATTGTAAACATAAACACTATTCTCGTGATTTCAAGGCTTTAGACACCAATTCTGAGCTCTGTAAACAGGAACTCTTAATAATTGAAAGCACAGAACCGTAAAAACGCCACCGGAAGTACCCGGACTTGTAAACATTACCAGTATTTTCGTCATTTCACAGCTTTCCACGGGAAACCTCTGTGATTGAATTCGACAGTAAATGTAGTTAAAATCTGTTTTCGTGTACTTGAGGTGTTTATTACACGTTCTTAATCATTTCTGGGCACTGTCATTGTGTATTTTCACAGTTTTAGCAAAATTAGACATTTTGCATAGAAGTATTTACCTGAACCGTCACCATTTTAACTGATTCACACAAAACACGCCAAAGCCAAACCTCCTAAATTGTAAACATAAACACTATTCTCGCCATTCCAAGGCTTTAGACACCAATTCTGAGCTCTGTAAACATGAACTCTTAATAATTGAAAGCACAGAACCGTGAAAACGCCACCGGAAGTACCCGGACTTGTAAACATTAAGAGTATTTTCGTCATTCCGCAGCTTTCCCCTGGAAAACTCCGTGATTGAATACGACATTAAATGTAGTAAGAATCTGTTTACGTGTACTTGAAGTGTTTCTTCCATGTTTTTAATCATTTCTGGAAACTATCATTGTGTATTTTAACAGTTTTAGCAAAATGAGGCAGTTTGCTTAGAAGTATTTACTGAAACCGTCACCATTTTAACTGAATCACACACAAAAACGCCGAACCCAATCCTCCTATATTGTAAACATAAACACTATTCTCGTCATTCCACGGCTTTACACACCAATTCTGAGCTCTGTAAAAATGAACTCTTAATAATTGAAAGCACAGTCCCGTGAAAACGCCACCCGAAGTACCCGTATTTGTAAACATTACCAGTATTTTCGTCATTTCACAGCTTTCCACTGGAAACCTCCGTGATTGAATTCGACAGTAAATGTAGTAAGAATCTGTTTACGTGTACTTGAAGTGTTTCTTCCATGTTTTTAATCATTTCTGGAAACTATCATTGTGTATTTTAACAGTTTGAGCAAAATGAGGCAGTTTGCTTAGAAGTATTTACTTGAACCGTCACCATTTTAACTGAATCACAACAAAAAAACGCCGAACCCAATCCTCCTTAATTGTAAACATAAACACTATTCTCGTCATTCCAAGGCTTTAGACACCTACTCTGAGCTCTGTAAACATGAACTCTTAATAATTGAAAGCACAGTCCCGTGAAAACGCCACCCGAAGTACCCGGATTTATAAACATTACCAGTATTTTCGTCATTTCACAGCTTTACACGGGAAACCTCTGTAATTGAATTCGACAGTATATGTAGTAAGAATCTATTTATGTGTACTTGAGGTGTTTATTACACGTTCTTAATCATTTCTGGGAACTCTCATTGTGTATTTTAACAGTTTTACCAAAATTAGGCAGTTTGCTTAGAAGTATTTACTAGAACCGTCACCATTTTAACTGACTAAAAAAAAAAAAAAAACGCCGAACCCAATCCTCCTTAATTGTAAACATAAACACTATTCTCGTCATTCCAAGGCTTTACACACCACTTCTGAGCTCTGTAAACATGAACTCTTAATAATTGAAAGCACAGAACCATGAAAACGCCACCGGAAGTACCCGGAATTGTAAACATTACCAGTATTTTCGTCATTCCACAGCTTTACACGGGAAACCTCTGTGATTGAATTCGACAGTAAATGTAGTAAGAATCTATTTACGTGTACTTGAGGTGTTTATTACACGTTCTTAATCATTTCTGGGAACTCTCATTGTGTATTTTAACAGTTTTACCAAAATTAGGCAGTTTGCTTAGAAGTATTTTCTAGAACCGTCACCATTTTAACTGATTCACACAAAACACGCCAAAGCCAAACCTCCTAAATTGTAAACATAAACACTATTCTCGCCATTCCAAGGCTTTAGACACCACTTCTGAGCTCTGTAAACATGAACTCTTAATAATTGAAAGCACAGAACCATGAAAACGCCACCGGAAGTACCCGGACTTGTAAACATTACCAGTATTTTCGTCATTTCACAGCTTTACACGGGAAACCTCTGTAATTGAATTCGACAGTAAATGTAGTAAGAATCTATTTACGTGTACTTGAGGTGTTTATTACACGTTCTTAATCATTTCTGGGAACTCTCATTGTGTATTTTAACAGTTTTACCAAAATTAGGCAGTTTGCTTAGAAGTATTTTCTAGAACCGTCACCATTTTAACTGATTCACACAAAACACGCCAAAGCCAAACCTCCTAAATTGTAAACATAAACACTATTCTCGCCATTCCAAGGCTTTAGACACCAATTCTGAGCTCTGTAAACATGAGCTCTTAATAATTGAAAGCACAGAACCATGAAAACGCCACCGGAAGTAACCGGACTTGTAAACATTACCAGTATTTTCGTCATTTCACAGCTTTACACGGGAAACCTCTGTAATTGAATTCGACAGTAAATGTAGTAAGAATCTATTTACGTGTACTTGAGGTGTTTATTACACGTTCTTAATCATTTCTGGGAACTCTCATTGTGTATTTTAACAGTTTTACCAAAATTAGGCAGTTTGCTTAGAAGTATTTTCTAGAACCGTCACCATTTTAACTGAATCACACACAAAAACGCCGAACCCAATCCTCCTTAATTGTAAACATAAACACTATTCTCGTCATTCCAAGGCTTTACACACCTACTCTGAGCTCTGTAAACATGAACTCTTAATAATTGAAAGCACAGTCCCGTGAAAACGCCACCCGAAGTACCCGGATTTATAAACATTACCAGTATTTTCGTCATTTCACAGCTTTACACGGGAAACCTCTGTAATTGAATTCGACAGTATATGTAGTAAGAATCTATTTACGTGTACTTGAGGTGTTTATTACACGTTCTTAATCATTTCTGGGAACTCTCATTGTGTATTTTAAACAGTTTTACCAAAATTAGGCAGTTTGCTTAGAAGTATTTTCTAGAACCGTCACCATTTTAACTGAATCACACACAAAAACGCCGAACCCAATCCTCCTTAATTGTAAACATAAACACAATTCTCATCATTCCAAGGCTTTACACATCAATTCTGAGCTCTGTAAACATGAACTCTTAATAATTGAAAGCACAGTCCCGTGGAAACGCCACCCGAAGTACCCGGATTTATAAACATTACCAGTATTTTCGTCATTTCACAGCTTTACACGGGAAACCTCTGTAATTGAATTCGACAGTAAATGTAGTAAGAATCTATTTACGTGTACTTGAGGTGTTTATTACACGTTCTTAATCATTTCTGGGAACACTCATTGTGTATTTTAAACAGTTTTACCAAAATTAGGCAGTTTGCTTAGAAGTATTTTCTAGAACCGTCACCATTTTAACTGACTAAAAAAAAAAAAAAAAACGCCGAACCCAATCCTCCTTAATTGTAAACATAAACACTATTCTCGTCATTCCAAGGATTTAGACACCACTTCTGAGCTCTGTAAACATGAACTCTTAATAATTGAAAGCACAGAACCATGAAAACGCCACCGGAAGTACCCGGACTTGTAAACATTACCAGTATTTTCGTCATTCCACAGCTTTACACGGGAAACCTCTGTAATTGAATTCGACAGTAAATGTAGTAAGAATCTATTTACGTGTACTTGAGGTGTTTATTACACGTTCTTAATCATTTCTGGGAACTCTCATTGTGTATTTTAACAGTTTTACGAAAATTAGGCAGTTTGCTTAGAAGTATTTTCTAGAACCGTCACCATTTTAACTGATTCACACAAAACACGCCAAAGCCAAACCTCCTAAATTGTAAACATAAACACTATTCTCGCCATTCCAAGGCTTTAGACACCAATTCTGAGCTCTGTAAACATGAACTCTTAATAATTGAAAGCACAGAACCATGAAAACGCCACCGGAAGTACCCGGACTTGTAAACATTACCAGTATTTTCGTCATTTCACAGCTTTACACGGGAAACCTCTGTAATTGAATTCGACAGTAAATGTAGTAAGAATCTATTTACGTGTACTTGAGGTGTTTATTACACGTTCTTAATCATTTCTGGGAACTCTCATTGTGTATTTTAACAGTTTTACCAAAATTAGGCAGTTTGCTTAGAAGTATTTTCTAGAACCGTCACCATTTTAACTGAATCACACACAAAAACGCCGAACCCAATCCTCCTTAATTGTAAACAAACACTATTCTCGTCATTCCAAGGCTTTACACACCAATTCTGAGCTCTGTAAACATGAACTCTTAATAATTGAAAGCACAGTCCCGTGAAAACGCCACCCGAAGTACCCGGATTTATAAACATTACCAGTATTTTCGTCATTTCACAGCTTTACACGGAAACCTCTGTAATTGAATTCGACAGTAAATGTAGTAAGAATCTATTTACGTGTACTTGAGGTGTTTATTACACGTTCTTAATCATTTCTGGGAACTCTCATTGTGTATTTTAACAGTTTTACCAAAATTAGGCAGTTTGCTTAGAAGTATTTACTAGAACCGTCACCATTTTAACTGAATCACACACAAAAACGCCGAACCCAATCCTCCTTAATTGTAAACATAAACACTATTCTCGTCATTCCAAGGCTTTACACACCAATTCTGAGCTCTGTAAACATGAACTCTTAATAATTGAAAGCACAGTCCCGTGAAAACGCCACCCGAAGTACCCGGATTTATAAACATTACCAGTATTTTCGTCATTTCACAGCTTTACACGGGAAACCTCTGTAATTGAATTCGACAGTATATGTAGTAAGAATCTATTTACGTGTACTTGAGGTGTTTATTACACGTTCTTAATCATTTCTGGGAACTCTCATTGTGTATTTTAACAGTTTTACCAAAATTAGGCAGTTTAATTAGAAGTATTTACTAGAACCGTCACCATTTTAACTGACTAAAAAAAAAAAAAAAAACGCCTAACCCAATCCTCCTTAATTGTAAACATAAACACTATTCTCATCATTCCAAGGCTTTAGACACCACTTCTGAGCTCTGTAAACAAGAACTCTTAATAATTGAAAGCACAAAACCATGAAAACGCCACCGGAAGTACCCGGACTTGTAAACATTACCAGTATTTTCGTCATTACACAGCTTTCCACGGGAAACCTCTGTGATTGAATTCGACAGTAAATGTAGTAAGAATCTATTTACGTGTACTTGAGGTGTTTATTACACGTTCTTAATCATTTCTGGGAACTCTCATTGTGTATTTTAACAGTTTTACCAAAATTAGGCAGTTTGCTTAGAAGTATTTTCTAGAACCGTCACCATTTTAACTGATTCACACAAAACACGCCAAAGCCAAACCTCCTAAATTGTAAACATAAACACTATTCTCGCCATTCCAAGGCTTTAGACACCAATTCTGAGCTCTGTAAACATGAACTCTTAATAATTGAAAGCACAGAACCATGAAAACGCCACCGGAAGTACCCGGACTTGTAAACATTACCAGCATTTTCGTCATTTCACAGCTTTACACGGGAAACCTCTGTAATTGAATTCGACAGTAAATGTAGTAAGAATCTATTTACGTGTACTTGAGGTGTTTATTACACGTTCTTAATCATTTCTGGGAACTCTCATTGTGTATTTTAAACAGTTTTACCAAAATTAGGCAGTTTGCTTAGAAGTATTTTCTAGAACCGTCACCATTTTAACTGAATCACACACAAAAACGCCGAACCCAATCCTCCTTAATTGTAAACATAAACACTATTCTCGTCATTCCAAGGCTTTACACACCAATTCTGAGCTCTATAAACATGAACTCTTAATAATTGAAAGCACAGTCCCGTGGAAACGCCACCCGAAGTACCCGGATTTATAAACATTACCAGTATTTTCGTCATTTCACAGCTTTACACGGGAAACCTCTGTAATTGAATTCGACAGTATATGTAGTAAGAATCTATTTACGTGTACTTGAGGTGTTTATTACACGTTCTTAATCATTTCTGGGAACTCTCATTGTGTATTTTAACAGTTTTACCAAAATTAGGCAGTTTAATTAGAAGTATTTACTAGAACCGTCACCATTTTAACTGACTAAAAAAAAAAAAAAAAAACGCCGAACCCAATCCTCCTTAATTGTAAACATAAACACTATTCTCGTCATTCCAAGGCTTTAGACACCACTTCTGAGCTCTGTAAACATGAACTCTTAATAATTGAAAGCACAGAACCATGAAAACGCCACTGGAAGTACCCGGACTTGTAAACATTACCAGTATTTTCGTCATTCCACAGCTTTCCACGGGAAACCTCTGTAATTGAATTCGACAGTAAATGTAGTAAGAATCTATTTACGTGTACTTGAGGTGTTTATTACACGTTCTTAATCATTTCTGGGAACTCTCATTGTGTATTTTAACAGTTTTACCAAAATTAGGCAGTTTGCTTAGAAGTATTTTCTAGAACCGTCACCATTTTAACTGATTCACACAAAACACGCCAAAGCCAAACCTCCTAAATTGTAAACATAAACACTATTCTCGCCATTCCAAGGCTTTAGACACCAATTCTGAGCTCTGTAAACATGAACTCTTAATAATTGAAAGCACAGAACCATGAAAACGCCACCGGAAGTACCCGGACTTGTAAACATTACCAGTATTTTCGTCATTTCACAGCTTTACACGGGAAACCTCTGTAATTGAATTCGACAGTAAATGTAGTAAGAATCTATTTACGTGTACTTGAGGTGTTTATTACACGTTCTTAATCATTTCTGGGAACTCTCATTGTGTATTTTAACAGTTTTACCAAAATTAGGCAGTTTGCTTAGAAGTATTTTCTAGAACCGTCACCATTTTAACTGAATCACACACAAAAACACCGAACCCAATCCTCCTTAATTGTAAACAAACACTATTCTCGTTATTCCAAGGCTTTACACACCAATTCTGAGCTCTGTAAACATGAACTCTTAATAATTGAAAGCACAGTCCCGTGAAAACGCCACCCGAAGTACCCGGATTTATAAACATTACCAGTATTTTCGTCATTTCACAGCTTTACACGGAAACCTCTGTAATTGAATTCGACAGTAAATGTAGTAAGAATCTATTTACGTGTACTTGAGGTGTTTATTACACGTTCTTAATCATTTCTGGGAACTCTCATTGTGTATTTTAAACAGTTTTACCAAAATTAGGCAGTTTGCTTAGAAGTATTTTCTAGAACCGTCACCATTTTAACTGAATCACACACAAAAACGCCGAACCCAATCCTCCTTAATTGTAAACATAAACACTATTCTCGTCATTCCAAGGCTTT
Organism: Myotis daubentonii; assembly: GCF_963259705.1. Taxonomy (NCBI): domain Eukaryota; kingdom Metazoa; phylum Chordata; class Mammalia; order Chiroptera; family Vespertilionidae; genus Myotis; species Myotis daubentonii. The sequence goes on from NC_081848.1 coordinate 557,080, forward strand.
ACACACCAATTCTGAGCTCTGTAAACATGAACTCTTAATAATTGAAAGCACAGTCCCGTGAAAAAGCCAGCCGAAGTACCCGGATTTATAAACATTACCAGTATTTTCGTCATTTCACAGCTTTACACGGGAAACCTCTGTAATTGAATTCGACAGTATATGTAGTAAGAATCTATTTACGTGTACTTGAGGTGTTTATTACACGTTCTTAATCATTTCTGGGAACTCTCATTGTGTATTTTAACAGTTTTACCAAAATTAGGCAGTTTGCTTACAAGTATTTTCTAGAACCGTCACCATTTTAACTGATTCACACAAAACACGCCAAAGCCAAACCTCCTAAATTGTAAACATAAACACTATTCTCGCCATTCCAAGGCTTTACACACCACTTCTGAGCTCTGTAAACATGAACTCTTAATAATTGAAAGCACAGAACCATGAAAACGCCACCGGAAGTACCCGGACTTGTAAACATTACCAGTATTTTCGTCATTCCACAGCTTTCCACGGGAAACCTCTGTGATTGAATTCGACAGTAAATGTAGTAAGAATCTATTTACGTGTACTTGAGGTGTTTATTACACGTTCTTAATCATTTCTGGGAACTCTCATTGTGTATTTTAACAGTTTTACCAAAATTAGGCAGTTTGCTGAGAAGTATTTACTAGAACTGTCACCATTTTAACTGATTCACAGACAAAAACGCCGAACCCAATCCTCCTTAATTGTAAACATAAACACTATTCTCGTCATTCCAAGGCTTTACACACCAATTCTGAGCTCTGTAAACATGAACTCTTAATAATTGAAAGCCCAGTCCCGTAAAACGCCACCCGAAGTACCCGGACTTGTAAACATTACCAGTATTTTCGTCATTTCACAGCTTTACACGGGAAACCTCTGTAATTGAATTCGACAGTAAATGTAGTAAGAATCTATGTACGTGTCCTTGAGGTGTTTATTACACGTTCTTAATCATTTCTGGGAACTCTCATTGTGTATTTTAACAGTTTTACCAAAATTAGACAGTTTGCTTAGAAGTATTTACTAGAATCGTCACCATTTTAACTGACTAAAAAAAAAAAAAAAAACGCCCAACCCAATCCTCCTTAATTGTAACCATAAACACTATTGTCGTCATTCCAAGGCTTTAGACACCACTTCTGAGCTCTGTAAACATGAACTCTTAATAATTGAAAGCACAGAACCATGAAAACGCCACCGGAAGTACCCGGACTTGTAAACATTACCAGTATTTTCGTCATTTCACAGCTTTACACGGGAAACCTCTGTAATTGAATTCGACAGTAAATGTAGTAAGAATCTATTTACGTGTACTTGAGGTGTTTATTACACGTTCTTAATCATTTCTGGGAACTCTCATTGTGTATTTTAACAGTTTTACCAAAATTAGGCAGTTTGCTTAGAAGTATTTTCTAGAACCGTCACCATTTTAACTGAATCACACACAAAAACGCCGAACCAAATCCTCCTTAATTGTAAACATAAACACTATTCTCGTCATTCCAAGGCTTTACACACCAATTCTGAGCTCTGTAAACATGAACTCTTAATAATTGAAAGCACAGTCCCGTGAAAACGCCACCCGAAGTACCCGGATTTATAAACATTACCAGTATTTTCGTCATTTCACAGCTTTACACGGGAAACCTCTGTAATTGAATTCGACAGTATATGTAGTAAGAATCTATTTACGTGTACTTGAGGTGTTTATTACACGTTCTTAATCATTTCTGGGAACTCTCATTGTGTATTTTAAACAGTTTTACCAAAATTAGGCAGTTTGCTTAGAAGTATTTTCTAGAACCATCACCATTTTAACTGAATCACACACAAAAACGCCGAACCCAATCCTCCTTAATTGTAAACATAAACACTATTCTCGTCATTCCAAGGCTTTACACACCAATTCTGAGCTCTGTAAACATGAACTCTTAATAATTGAAAGCACAGTCCCGTGAAAACGCCACCCGAAGTACCCGGATTTATAAACATTACCAGTATTTTCGTCATTTCACAGCTTTACACGGGAAACCTCTGTAATTGAATTCGACAGTATATGTAGTAAGAATCTATTTACGTGTACTTGAGGTGTTTATTACACGTTCTTAATCATTTCTGGGAACTCTCATTGTGTATTTTAACAGTTTTACCAAAATTAGGCAGTTTAATTAGAAGTATTTACTAGAACCGTCACCATTTTAACTGACTAAAAAAAAAAAAAAAAACGCCGAACCCAATCCTCCTTAATTGTAAACATAAACACTATTCTCATCATTCCAAGGCTTTAGACACCACTTCTGAGCTCTGTAAACATGAACTCTTAATAATTGAAAGCACAAAACCATGAAAACGCCACCGGAAGTACCCGGACTTGTAAACATTACCAGTATTTTCGTCATTCCACAGCTTTACACGGGAAACCTCTGTAATTGAATTCGACAGTAAATGTAGTAAGAATCTATTTACGTGTACTTGAGGTGTTTATTACACGTTCTTAATCATTTCTGGGAACTCTCATTGTGTATTTTAACAGTTTTACCAAAATTAGGCAGTTTGCTTAGAAGTATTTTCTAGAACCGTCACCATTTTAACTGATTCACACAAAACACGCCAAAGCCAAACCTCCTAAATTGTAAACATAAACACTATTCTCGCCATTCCAAGGCTTTACACACCACTTCTGAGCTCTGTAAACATGAACTCTTAATAATTGAAAGCACAGAACCATGAAAACGCCACCGGAAGTACCCGGACTTGTAAACATTACCAGTATTTTCGTCATTCCACAGCTTTCCACGGGAAACCTCTGTGATTGAATTCGACAGTAAATGTAGTAAGAATCTATTTACGTGTACTTGAGGTGTTTATTACACGTTCTTAATCATTTCTGGGAACTCTCATTGTGTATTTTAACAATTTTACCAAAATTAGGCAGTTTGCTGAGAAGTATTTACTAGAACTGTCACCATTTTAACTGATTCACAGACAAAAACGCCGAACCCAATCCTCCTTAATTGTAAACATAAACACTATTCTCGTCATTCCAAGGTTTTACACACCAATTCTGAGCTCTGTAAACATGAACTCTTAATAATTGAAAGCACAGAACCATGAAAACGCCACCGGAAGTACCCGGACTTGTAAACATTACCAGTATTTTCGTCATTTCACAGCTTTACACGGGAAACCTCTGTAATTGAATTCGACAGTAAATGTAGTAAGAATCTATTTACGTGTACTTGAGGTGTTTATTACACGTTCTTAATCATTTCTGGGAACTCTCATTGTGTATTTTAACAGTTTTACCATTAATTAGGCAGTTTGCTTTGAAGTATTTACTAGAATCATCACCATTTTAACTGACTAAAAAAAAAAAAAAAAACGCCCAACCCAATCCTCCTTAATTGTAACCATAAACACTATTGTCGTCATTCCAAGGCTTTAGACACCACTTCTGAGCTCTGTAAACATGAACTCTTAATAATTGAAAGCACAGAACCATGAAAACGCCACCGGAAGTACCCGGACTTGTAAACATTACCAGTATTTTCGTCATTTCACAGCTTTACACGGGAAACCTCTGTAATTGAATTCGACAGTAAATGTAGTAAGAATCGATTTACGTGTACTTGAGGTGTTTATTACACGTTCTTAATCATTTCTGGGAACTCTCATTGTGTATTTTAACAGTTTTACCAAAATTAGGCAGTTTGCTTAGAAGTATTTTCTAGAACCGTCACCATTTTAACTGATTCACACAAAACACGCCAAAGCCAAACCTCCTAAATTGTAAACATAAACACTATTCTCGCCATTCCAAGGCTTTAGACACCAATTCTGAGCTCTGTAAACATGAACTCTTAATAATTGAAAGCACAGTCCCGTGAAAACGCCACCCGAAGTACCCGGATTTATAAACATTACCAGTATTTTCGTCATTTCACAGCTTTACACGGGAAACCTCTGTAATTGAATTCGACAGTATATGTAGTAAGAATCTATTTACGTGTACTTGAGGTGTTTATTACACGTTCTTAATCATTTCTGGGAACTCTCATTGTGTATTTTAACAGTTTTACCAAAATTAGGCAGTTTGCTTAGAAGTATTTACTAGAACCGTCACCATTTTAACTGACTAAAAAAAAAAAACAAAACGCCGAACCCAATCCTCCTTAATTGTAACCATAAACACTATTCTCGTCATTGCAAGGCTTTAGACACCACTTCTGAGCTCTGTAAACATGAACTCTTAATAATTGAAAGCACAGTCCCGTGAAAACGCCACCCGAAGTACCCGGATTTATAAACATTACCAGTATTTTCGTCATTACACAGCTTTACACGGGAAACCTCTGTAATTGAATTCGACAGTATATGTAGTAAGAATCTATTTACGTGTACTTGAGGTGTTTATTACACGTTCTTAATCATTTCTGGGAACTCTCATTGTGTATTTTAACAGTTTTACCAAAATTAGGCAGTTTGCTTAGAAGTATTTACTAGAACCGTCACCATTTTAAATGACTTAAAAAAAAAAAAAAAAACGCCGAACCCAATCCTCCTTAATTGTAAACATAAACACTATTCTCGTCATTCCAAGGCTTTACACACCAATTCTGAGCTCTGTAAACATGAACTCTTAATAATTGAAAGCACAGAACCATGAAAACGCCACCGGAAGTACCCGGACTTGTAAACATTACCAGTATTTTCGTCATTTCACAGCTTTACACGGGAAACCTCTGTAATTGAATTCGACAGTAAATGTAGTAAGAATCTATTTACGTGTACTTGAGGTGTTTATTACACGTTCTTAATCATTTCTGGGAACTCTCATTGTGTATTTTAACAGTTTTACCAAAATTAGGCAGTTTGCTTAGAAGTATTTTCTAGAACCGTCACCATTTTAACTGAATCACACACAAAAACGCCGAACCCAATCCTCCTTAATTGTAAACATAAACACTATTCTCGTCATTCCAAGGCTTTACACACCAATTCTGAGCTCTGTAAACATGAACTCTTAATAATTGAAAGCACAGAACCATGAAAACGCCACCCGAAGTACCCGGATTTATAAACATTACCAGTATTTTCGTCATTTCACAGCTTTACACGGGAAACCTCTGTAAATGAATTCGACAGTATATGTAGTAAGAATCTATTTACGTGTACTTGAGGTGTTTATTACACGTTCTTAATCATTTCTGGGAACTCTCATTGTGTATTTTAACAGTTTTACCAAAATTAGGCAGTTTGCTTAGAAGTATTTACTAGAACCGTCACCATTTTAACTGACTAAAAAAAAAAAAAAAAAAACGCCGAACCCAATCCTCCTTAATTGTAAACATAAACACTATTCTCGTCATTCCAAGGCTTTAGACACCACTTCTGAGCTCTGTAAACATGAACTCTTAATAATTGAAAGCACAGAACCATGAAAACGCCACCGGAAGTACCCGGACTTGTAAACATTACCAGTATTTTCGTCATTCCACAGCTTTCCACGGGAAACCTCTGTGATTGAATTCGACAGTAAATGTAGTAAGAATCTATTTACGTGTACTTGAGGTGTTTATTACACGTTCTTAATCATTTCTGGGAACTCTCATTGTGTATTTTAACAGTTTTACCAAAATTAGGCAGTTTGCTTAGAAGTATTTTCTAGAACCGTCACCATTTTAACTGATTCACACAAAACACGCCAAAGCCAAACCTCCTAAATTGTAAACATAAACACTATTCTCGCCATTCCAAGGCTTTACACACCACTTCTGAGCTCTGTAAACATGAACTCTTAATAATTGAAAGCACAGAACCATGAAAACGCCACCGGAAGTACCCGGACTTGTAAACATTACCAGTATTTTCGTCATTCCACAGCTTTCCACGGGAAACCTCTGTGATTGAATTCGACAGTAAATGTAGTAAGAATCTATTTACGTGTACTTGAGGTGTTTATTACACGTTCTTAATCATTTCTGGGAACTCTCATTGTGTATTTTAACAATTTTACCAAAATTAGGCAGTTTGCTGAGAAGTATTTACTAGAACTGTCACCATTTTAACTGATTCACAGACAAAAATGCCGAACCCAATCCTCCTTAATTGTAAACATAAACACTATTCTCGTCATTCCAAGGCTTTAGACACCTACTCTGAGCTCTGGAAACATGAACTCTTAATAATTGAAAGCACAGTCCCGTGAAAACGCCACCCGAAGTACCCGGATTTATAAACATTACCAGTATTTTCGTCATTTCACAGCTTTACACGGGAAACCTCTGTAATTGAATTAGACAGTAAATGTAGTAAGAATCTATTTACGTGTACTTGAGGTGTTTATTACACGTTCTTAATCATTTCTGGGAACTCTCATTGTGTATTTTAACAGTTTTACCAAAATTAGGCAGTTTGCTTTGAAGTATTTACTAGAATCATCACCATTTTAACTGACTAAAAAAAAAAAAAAAAACGCCCAACCCAATCCTCCTTAATTGTAACCATAAACACTATTGTCGTCATTCCAAGGCTTTAGACACCACTTCTGAGCTCTGTAAACATGAACTCTTAATAATTGAAAGCACAGAACCATGAAAACGCCACCGGAAGTACCCGGACTTGTAAACATTACCAGTATTTTCGTCATTTCACAGCTTTACACGGGAAACCTCTGTAATTGAATTCGACAGTAAATGTAGTAAGAATCTATTTACGTGTACTTGAGGTGTTTATTACACGTTCTTAATCATTTCTGGGAACTCTCATTGTGTATTTTAACAGTTTTACCAAAATTAGGCAGTTTGCTTAGAAGTATTTTCTAGAACCGTCACCATTTTAACTGATTCACACAAAACACGCCAAAGCCAAACCTCCTAAATTGTAAACATAAACACTATTCTCGCCATTCCAAGGCTTTAGACACCAATTCTGAGCTCTGTAAACATGAACTCTTAATAATTGAAAGCACAGTCCCGTGAAAACGCCACCCGAAGTACCCGGATTTATAAACATTACCAGTATTTTCGTCATTTCACAGCTTTACACGGGAAACCTCTGTAATTGAATTCGACAGTATATGTAGTAAGAATCTATTTACGTGTACTTGAGGTGTTTATTACACGTTCTTAATCATTTCTGGGAACTCTCATTGTGTATTTTAACAGTTTTACCAAAATTAGGCAGTTTGCTTAGAAGTATTTACTAGAACCGTCACCATTTTAACTGACTAAAAAAAAAAAACAAAACGCCGAACCCAATCCTCCTTAATTGTAACCATAAACACTATTCTCGTCATTGCAAGGCTTTAGACACCACTTCTGAGCTCTGTAAACATGAACTCTTAATAATTGAAAGCACAGTCCCGTGAAAACGCCACCCGAAGTACCCGGATTTATAAACATTACCAGTATTTTCGTCATTTCACAGCTTTACACGGGAAACCTCTGTAATTGAATTCGACAGTATATGTAGTAAGAATCTATTTACGTGTACTTGAGGTGTTTATTACACGTTCTTAATCATTTCTGGGAACTCTCATTGTGTATTTTAACAGTTTTACCAAAATTAGGCAGTTTGCTTAGAAGTATTTACTAGAACCGTCACCATTTTAACTGACTTAAAAAAAAAAAAAAAAACGCCGAACCCAATCCTCCTTAATTGTAAACATAAACACTATTCTCGTCATTCCAAGGCTTTACACACCAATTCTGAGCTCTGTAAACATGAACTCTTAATAATTGAAAGCACAGAACCATGAAAACGCCACCGGAAGTACCCGGACTTGTAAACATTACCAGTATTTTCGTCATTTCACAGCTTTACACGGGAAACATCTGTAATTGAATTCGACAGTAAATGTAGTAAGAATCTATTTACGTGTACTTGAGGTGTTTATTACACGTTCTTAATCATTTCTGGGAACTCTCATTGTGTATTTTAACAGTTTTACCAAAATTAGGCAGTTTGCTTAGAAGTATTTTCTAGAACCGTCACCATTTTAACTGAATCACACACAAAAACGCCGAACCCAATCCTCCTTAATTGTAAACATAAACACTATTCTCGTCATTCCAAGGCTTTACACACCAATTCTGAGCTCTGTAAACATGAACTCTTAATAATTGAAAGCACAGAACCATGAAAACGCCACCCGAAGTACCCGGATTTATAAACATTACCAGTATTTTCGTCATTTCACAGCTTTACACGGGAAACCTCTGTAAATGAATTCGACAGTATATGTAGTAAGAATCTATATACGTGTACTTGAGGTGTTTATTACACGTTCTTAATCATTTCTGGGAACTCTCATTGTGTATTTTAACAGTTTTACCAAAATTAGGCAGTTTGCTTAGAAGTATTTACTAGAACCGTCACCATTTTAACTGACTAAAAAAAAAAAAAAAAAACGCCGAACCCAATCCTCCTTAATTGTAAACATAAACACTATTCTCGTCATTCCAAGGCTTTAGACACCACTTCTGAGCTCTGTAAACATGAACTCTTAATAATTGAAAGCACAGAACCATGAAAACGCCACCGGAAGTACCCGGACTTGTAAACATTACCAGTATTTTCGTCATTCCACAGCTTTCCACGGGAAACCTCTGTGATTGAATTCGACAGTAAATGTAGTAAGAATCTATTTACGTGTACTTGAGGTGTTTATTACACGTTCTTAATCATTTCTGGGAACTCTCATTGTGTATTTTAACAGTTTTACCAAAATTAGGCAGTTTGCTTAGAAGTATTTTCTAGAACCGTCACCATTTTAACTGATTCACACAAAACACGCCAAAGCCAAACCTCCTAAATTGTAAACATAAACACTATTCTCGCCATTCCAAGGCTTTAGACACCAATTCTGAGCTCTGTAAACAGGAACTCTTAATAATTGAAAGCACAGAACCATGAAAACGCCACCGGAAGTACCCGGACTTGTAAACATTACCAGTATTTTCGTCATTTCACAGCTTTACACGGGAAACCTCTGTAATTGAATTCGACAGTAAATGTAGTAAGAATCTATTTACGTGTACTTGAGGTGTTTATTACACGTTCTTAATCATTTCTGGGAACTCTCATTGTGTATTTTAACAGTCTTACCAAAATTAGGCAGTTTGCTTAGAAGTATTTTCTAGAACCGTCACCATTTTAACTGAATCACACACAAAAACGCCGAACCCAATCCTCCTATATTGTAAACATAAACACTATTCTCCTCATTCCAAGGCTTTAGACACCACTTCTGAGCTCTGTAAACATGAACTCTTAATAATTGAAAGCACAGAACCATGAAAACGCCACCGGAAGTACCCGGATTTATAAACATTACCAGTATTTTCGTCATTTCACAGCTTTACACGGGAAACCTCTGTAATTGAATTCGACAGTATATGTAGTAAGAATCTATTTACGTGTACTTGAGGTGTTTATTACACGTTCTTAATCATTTCTGGGAACTCTCATTGTGTATTTTAACAGTTTTACCAAAATTAGGCAGTTTGCTTAGAAGTATTTACTAGAATCGTCACCATTTTAACTGACTAAAAAAAAAAAAAAAAACGCCCAACCCAATACTCCTTAATTGTAACCATAAACACTATTGTCGTCATTCCAAGGCTTTAGACACCACTTCTGAGCTCTGTAAACATGAACTCTTCATAATTGAAAGCACAGAACCATGAAAACGCCACCGGAAGTACCCGGACTTGTAAACATTACCAGTATTTTCGTCATTTCACAGCTTTACACGGGAAACCTCTGTAATTGAATTCGACAGTAAATGTAGTAAGAATCTATTTACGTGTACTTGAGGTGTTTATTACACGTTCTTAATCATTTCTGGGAACTCTCATTGTGTATTTTAACAGTTTTACCAAAATTAGGCAGTTTGCTTAGAAGTATTTTCTAGAACCGTCACCATTTTAACTGAATCACACACAAAAACGCCGAACCCAATCCTCCTTAATTGTAAACATAAACACTATTCTCGTCATTCCAAGGCTTTACACACCAATTCTGAGCTCTGTAAACATGAACTCTTAATAATTGAAAGCACAGTCCCGTGAAAACGCCACCCGAAGTACCCGGATTTATAAACATTACCAGTATTTTCGTCATTTCACAGCTTTACACGGAAAACCTCTGTAATTGAATTCGACAGTATATGTAGTAAGAATCTATTTACGTGTACTTGAGGTGTTTATTACACGTTCTTAATCATTTCTGGGAACTCTCATTGTGTATTTTAAACAGTTTTACCAAAATTAGGCAGTTTGCTTAGAAGTATTTACTAGAACCGTCACCATTTTAACTGACTAAAAAAAAAAAAAAAAACGCCGAACCCAATCCTCCTTAATTGTAAACATAAACACTATTCTCCTCATTCCAAGGCTTTAGACACCACTTCTGAGCTCTGTAAACATGAACTCTTAATAATTGAAAGCACAAAACCATGAAAACGCCACCGGAAGTACCCGGACTTGTAAACATTACCAGTATTTTCGTCATTCCACAGCTTTCCACGGGAAACCTCTGTAATTGAATTCGACAGTAAATGTAGTAAGAATCTATTTACGTGTACTTGAGGTGTTTATTACACGTTCTTAATCATTTCTGGGAACTCTCATTGTGTATTTTAACAGTTTTACCAAAATTAGGCAGTTTGCTTAGAAGTATTTTCTAGAACCATCACCATTTTAACTGATTCACACAAAACACGCCAAAGCCAAACCTCCTAAATTGTAAACATAAACACTATTCTCGCCATTCCAAGGCTTTAGACACCAATTCTGAGCTCTGTAAACAGGAACTCTTAATAATTGAAAGCACAGAACCATGAAAACGCCACCGGAAGTACCCGGACTTGTAAACATTACCAGTATTTTCGTCATTTCACAGCTTTACACGGGAAACCTCTGTAATTGAATTCGACAGTAAATGTAGTAAGAATCTATTTACGTGTACTTGAGGTGTTTATTACACGTTCTTAATCATTTCTGGGAACTCTCATTGTGTATTTTAACAGTCTTACCAAAATTAGGCAGTTTGCTTAGAAGTATTTTCTAGAACCGTCACCATTTTAACTGAATCACACACAAAAACGCCGAACCCAATCCTCCTATATTGTAAACATAAACACTATTCTCCTCATTCCAAGGCTTTAGACACCACTTCTGAGCTCTGTAAACATGAACTCTTAATAATTGAAAGCACAGAACCATGAAAACGCCACCGGAAGTACCCGGATTTATAAACATTACCAGTATTTTCGTCATTTCACAGCTTTACACGGGAAACCTCTGTAATTGAATTCGACAGTATATGTAGTAAGAATCTATTTACGTGTACTTGAGGTGTTTATTACACGTTCTTAATCATTTCTGGGAACTCTCATTGTGTATTTTAACAGTTTTACCAAAATTAGGCAGTTTGCTTAGAAGTATTTACTAGAATCGTCACCATTTTAACTGACTAAAAAAAAAAAAAAAAACGCCCAACCCAATACTCCTTAATTGTAACCATAAACACTATTGTCGTCATTCCAAGGCTTTAGACACCACTTCTGAGCTCTGTAAACATGAACTCTTAATAATTGAAAGCACAGAACCATGAAAACGCCACCGGAAGTACCCGGACTTGTAAACATTACCAGTATTTTCGTCATTTCACAGCTTTACACGGGAAACCTCTGTAATTGAATTCGACAGTAAATGTAGTAAGAATCTATTTACGTGTACTTGAGGTGTTTATTACACGTTCTTAATCATTTCTGGGAACTCTCATTGTGTATTTTAACAGTTTTACCAAAATTAGGCAGTTTGCTTAGAAGTATTTTCTAGAACCGTCACCATTTTAACTGAATCACACACAAAAACGCCGAACCCAATCCTCCTTAATTGTAAACATAAACACTATTCTCGTCATTCCAAGGCTTTACACACCAATTCTGAGCTCTGTAAACATGAACTCTTAATAATTGAAAGCACAGTCCCGTGAAAACGCCACCCGAAGTACCCGGATTTATAAACATTACCAGTATTTTCGTCATTTCACAGCTTTACACGGAAAACCTCTGTAATTGAATTCGACAGTATATGTAGTAAGAATCTATTTACGTGTACTTGAGGTGTTTATTACACGTTCTTAATCATTTCTGGGAACTCTCATTGTGTATTTTAAACAGTTTTACCAAAATTAGGCAGTTTGCTTAGAAGTATTTACTAGAACCGTCACCATTTTAACTGACTAAAAAAAAAAAAAAAAACGCCGAACCCAATCCTCCTTAATTGTAAACATAAACACTATTCTCCTCATTCCAAGGCTTTAGACACCACTTCTGAGCTCTGTAAACATGAACTCTTAATAATTGAAAGCACAAAACCATGAAAACGCCACCGGAAGTACCCGGACTTGTAAACATTACCAGTATTTTCGTCATTCCACAGCTTTACACGGGAAACCTCTGTAATTGAATTCGACAGTAAATGTAGTAAGAATCTATTTACGTGTACTTGAGGTGTTTATTACACGTTCTTAATCATTTCTGGGAACTCTCATTGTGTATTTTAACAGTTTTACCAAAATTAGGCAGTTTGCTTAGAAGTATTTACCGGAATCGTCACCATTTTAACTGATTCACACAAAACACGCCAAAGCCAAACCTCCTAAATTGTAAACATAAACACTATTCTCGCCATTCCAAGGCTTTACACACCACTTCTGAGCTCTGTAAACATGAACTCTTAATAATTGAAAGCACAGAACCATGAAAACGCCACCGGAAGTACCCGGACTTGTAAACATTACCAGTATTTTCGTCATTCCACAGCTTTCCACGGGAAACCTCTGTGATTGAATTCGACAGTAAATGTAGTAAGAATCTATTTACGTGTACTTGAGGTGTTTATTACACGTTCTTAATCATTTCTGGGAACTCTCATTGTGTATTTTAACAGTTTTACCAAAATTAGGCAGTTTGCTGAGAAGTATTTACTAGAACTGTCACCATTTTAACTGATTCACAGACAAAAACGCCGAACCCAATCCTCCTTAATTGTAAACATAAACACTATTCTCGTCATTCCAAGGTTTTACACACCAATTCTGAGCTCTGTAAACATGAACTCTTAATAATTGAAAGCACAGAACCATGAAAACGCCACCGGAAGTACCCGGACTTGTAAACATTACCAGTATTTTCGTCATTTCGCAGCTTTACACGGGAAACCTCTGTAATTGAATTCGACAGTAAATGTAGTAAGAATCTATTTACGTGTACTTGAGGTGTTTATTACACGTTCTTAATCATTTCTGGGAACTCTCATTGTGTATTTTAACAGTTTTACCAAAATTAGGCAGTTTGCTTTGAAGTATTTACTAGAATCATCACCATTTTAACTGACTAAAAAAAAAAAAAAAAACGCCCAACCCAATCCTCCTTAATTGTAACCATAAACACTATTGTCGTCATTCCAAGGCTTTAGACACCACTTCTGAGCTCTGTAAACATGAACTCTTAATAATTGAAAGCACAGAACCATGAAAACGCCACCGGAAGTACCCGGACTTGTAAACATTACCAGTATTTTCGTCATTTCACAGCTTTACACGGGAAACCTCTGTAATTGAATTCGACAGTAAATGTAGTAAGAATCTATTTACGTGTACTTGAGGTGTTTATTACACGTTCTTAATCATTTCTGGGAACTCTCATTGTGTATTTTAACAGTTTTACCAAAATTAGGCAGTTTGCTTAGAAGTATTTTCTAGAACCGTCACCATTTTAACTGATTCACACAAAACACGCCAAAGCCAAACCTCCTAAATTGTAAACATAAACACTATTCTCGCCATTCCAAGGCTTTAGACACCAATTCTGAGCTCTGTAAACATGAACTCTTAATAATTGAAAGCACAGTCCCGTGAAAACGCCACCCGAAGTACCCGGATTTATAAACATTACCAGTATTTTCGTCATTTCACAGCTTTACACGGGAAACCTCTGTAATTGAATTCGACAGTATATGTAGTAAGAATCTATTTACGTGTACTTGAGGTGTTTATTACACGTTCTTAATCATTTCTGGGAACTCTCATTGTGTATTTTAACAGTTTTACCAAAATTAGGCAGTTTGCTTAGAAGTATTTACTAGAACCGTCACCATTTTAACTGACTAAAAAAAAAAAACAAAACGCCGAACCCAATCCTCCTTAATTGTAACCATAAACACTATTCTCGTCATTGCAAGGCTTTAGACACCACTTCTGAGCTCTGTAAACATGAACTCTTAATAATTGAAAGCACAGTCCCGTGAAAACGCCACCCGAAGTACCCGGATTTATAAACATTACCAGTATTTTCGTCATTTCACAGCTTTACACGGGAAACCTCTGTAATTGAATTCGACAGTATATGTAGTAAGAATCTATTTACGTGTACTTGAGGTGTTTATTACACGTTCTTAATCATTTCTGGGAACTCTCATTGTGTATTTTAACAGTTTTACCAAAATTAGGCAGTTTGCTTAGAAGTATTTACTAGAACCGTCACCATTTTAACTGACTTAAAAAAAAAAAAAAAACGCCGAACCCAATCCTCCTTAATTGTAAACATAAACACTATTCTCGTCATTCCAAGGCTTTAGACACCACTTCTGAGCTCTGTAAACATGAACTCTTAATAATTGAAAGCACAGAACCATGAAAACGCCACCGGAAGTACCCGGACTTGTAAACATTACCAGTATTTTCGTCATTTCACAGCTTTACACGGGAAACCTCTGTAATTGAATTCGACAGTAAATGTAGTAAGAATCTATTTACGTGTACTTGAGGTGTTTATTACACGTTCTTAATCATTTCTGGGAACTCTCATTGTGTATTTTAACAGTTTTACCAAAATTAGGCAGTTTGCTTAGAAGTATTTTCTAGAACCGTCACCATTTTAACTGAATCACACACAAAAACGCCGAACCCAATCCTCCTGAATTGTAAACATAAACACTATTCTCGTCATTCCAAGGCTTTACACACCAATTCTGAGCTCTGTAAACATGAACTCTTAATAATTGAAAGCACAGAACCATGAAAACGCCACCCGAAGTACCCGGATTTATAAACATTACCAGTATTTTCGTCATTTCACAGCTTTACACGGGAAACCTCTGTAATTGAATTCGACAGTATATGTAGTAAGAATCTATTTACGTGTACTTGAGGTGTTTATTACACGTTCTTAATCATTTCTGGGAACTCTCATTGTGTATTTTAACAGTTTTACCAAAATTAGGCAGTTTGCTTAGAAGTATTTACTAGAACCGTCACCATTTTAACTGACTAAAAAAAAAAAAAAAAAACGCCGAACCCAATCCTCCTTAATTGTAAACATAAACACTATTCTCGTCATTCCAAGGCTTTAGACACCACTTCTGAGCTCTGTAAACATGAACTCTTAATAATTGAAAGCACAGAACCATGAAAACGCCACCGGAAGTACCCGGACTTGTAAACATTACCAGTATTTTCGTCATTCCACAGCTTTCCACGGGAAACCTCTGTGATTGAATTCGACAGTAAATGTAGTAAGAATCTATTTACGTGTACTTGAGGTGTTTATTACACGTTCTTAATCATTTCTGGGAACTCTCATTGTGTATTTTAACAGTTTTACCAAAATTAGGCAGTTTGCTTAGAAGTATTTTCTAGAACCGTCACCATTTTAACTGATTCACACAAAACACGCCAAAGCCAAACCTCCTAAATTGTAAACATAAACACTATTCTCGCCATTCCAAGGCTTTAGACACCAATTCTGAGCTCTGTAAACAGGAACTCTTAATAATTGAAAGCACAGAACCATGAAAACGCCACCGGAAGTACCCGGATTTATAAACATTACCAGTATTTTCGTCATTTCACAGCTTTACACGGGAAACCTCTGTAATTGAATTCGACAGTATATGTAGTAAGAATCTATTTACGTGTACTTGAGGTGTTTATTACACGTTCTTAATCATTTCTGGGAACTCTCATTGTGTATTTTAACAGTTTTACCAAAATTAGGCGGTTTAATTAGAAGTATTTACTAGAACCGTCACCATTTTAACTGACTAAAAAAAAAAAAAAAAACGCCGAACCCAATCCTCCTTAATTGTAAACATAAACACTATTCTCATCATTCCAAGGCTTTAGACACCACTTCTGAGCTCTGTAAACATGAACTCTTAATAATTGAAAGCACAAAACCATGAAAACGCCACCGGAAGTACCCGGACTTGTAAACATTACCAGTATTTTCGTCATTCCACAGCTTTACACGGGAAACCTCTGTAATTGAATTCGACAGTAAATGTAGTAAGAATCTATTTACGTGTACTTGAGGTGTTTATTACACGTTCTTAATCATTTCTGGGAACTCTCATTGTGTATTTTAACAGTTTTACCAAAATTAGGCAGTTTGCTTAGAAGTATTTTCTAGAACCATCACCATTTTAACTGATTCACACAAAACACGCCAAAGCCAAACCTCCTAAATTGTAAACATAAACACTATTCTCGCCATTCCAAGGCTTTACACACCACTTCTGAGCTCTGTAAACATGAACTCTTAATAATTGAAAGCACAGAACCATGAAAACGCCACCGGAAGTACCCGGACTTGTAAACATTACCAGTATTTTCGTCATTCCACAGCTTTCCACGGGAAACCTCTGTGATTGAATTCGACAGTAAATGTAGTAAGAATCTATTTACGTGTACTTGAGGTGTTTATTACACGTTCTTAATCATTTCTGGGAACTCTCATTGTGTATTTTAACAGTTTTACCAAAATTAGGCAGTTTGCTGAGAAGTATTTACTAGAACTGTCACCATTTTAACTGATTCACAGACAAAAACGCCGAACCCAATCCTCCTTAATTGTAAACATAAACACTATTCTCGTCATTCCAAGGCTTTACACACCAATTCTGAGCTCTGTAAACATGAACTCTTAATAATTGAAAGCACAGAACCATGAAAACGCCACCCGAAGTACCCGGACTTGTAAACATTACCAGTATTTTCGTCATTTCACAGCTTTACACGGGAAACCTCTGTAATTGAATTCGACAGTAAATGTAGTAAGAATCTATTTACGTGTACTTGAGGTGTTTATTACACGTTCTTAATCATTTCTGGGAACTCTCATTGTGTATTTTAACAGTTTTACCAAAATTAGGCAGTTTGCTTTGAAGTATTTACTAGAATCATCACCATTTTAACTGACTAAAAAAAAAAAAAAAAACGCCCAACCCAATCCTCCTTAATTGTAACCATAAACACTATTGTCGTCATTCCAAGGCTTTAGACACCACTTCTGAGCTCTGTAAACATGAACTCTTAATAATTGAAAGCACAGAACCATGAAAACGCCACCGGAAGTACCCGGACTTGTAAACATTACCAGTATTTTCGTCATTTCACAGCTTTACACGGGAAACCTCTGTAATTGAATTCGACAGTAAATGTAGTAAGAATCTATTTACGTGTACTTGAGGTGTTTATTACACGTTCTTAATCATTTCTGGGAACTCTCATTGTGTATTTTAACAGTTTTACCAAGATTAGGCAGTTTGCTTAGAAGTATTTTCTAGAACCGTCACCATTTTAACTGATTCACACAAAACACGCCAAAGCCAAACCTCCTAAATTGTAAACATAAACACTATTCTCGCCATTCCAAGGCTTTAGACACCAATTCTGAGCTCTGTAAACATGAACTCTTAATAATTGAAAGCACAGTCCCGTGAAAACGCCACCCGAAGTACCCGGATTTATAAACATTACCAGTATTTTCGTCATTTCACAGCTTTACACGGGAAACCTCTGTAATTGAATTCGACAGTATATGTAGTAAGAATCTATTTACGTGTACTTGAGGTGTTTATTACACGTTCTTAATCATTTCTGGGAACTCTCATTGTGTATTTTAACAGTTTTACCAAAATTAGGCAGTTTGCTTAGAAGTATTTACTAGAACCGTCACCATTTTAACTGACTAAAAAAACAAAACAAAACGCTGAACCCAATCCTCCTTAATTGTAACCATAAACACTATTCTCGTCATTCCAAGGCTTTAGACACCACTTCTGAGCTCTGTAAACATGAACTCTTAATAATTGAAAGCACAGTCCCGTGAAAACGCCACCCGAAGTACCCGGATTTATAAACATTACCAGTATTTTCGTCATTTCACAGCTTTACACGGGAAACCTCTGTAATTGAATTCGACAGTATATGTAGTAAGAATCTATTTACGTGTACTTGAGGTGTTTATTACACGTTCTTAATCATTTCTGGGAACTCTCATTGTGTATTTTAACAGTTTTACCAAAATTAGGCAGTTTGCTTAGAAGTATTTACTAGAACCGTCACCATTTTAACTGACTTAAAAAAAAAAAAAAAACGCCGAACCCAATCCTCCTTAATTGTAAACATAAACACTATTCTCGTCATTCCAAGGCTTTAGACACCACTTCTGAGCTCTGTAAACATGAACTCTTAATAATTGAAAGCACAGAACCATGAAAACGCCACCGGAAGTACGCGGACTTGTAAACATTACCAGTATTTTCGTCATTTCACAGCTTTACACGGGAAACCTCTGTAATTGAATTCGACAGTAAATGTAGTAAGAATCTATTTACGTGTACTTGAGGTGTTTATTACACGTTCTTAATCATTTCTGGGAACTCTCATAGTGTATTTTAACAGTTTTACCAAAATTAGGCAGTTTGCTTAGAAGTATTTTCTAGAACCGTCACCATTTTAACTGAATCACACACAAAAACGCCGAACCCAATCCTCCTTAATTGTAAACATAAACACTATTCTCGTCATTCCAAGGCTTTACACACCAATTCTGAGCTCTGTAAACATGAACTCTTAATAATTGAAAGCACAGAACCATGAAAACGCCACCCGAAGTACCCGGATTTATAAACATTACCAGTATTTTCGTCATTTCACAGCTTTACACGGGAAACCTCTGTAATTGAATTCGACAGTATATGTAGTAAGAATCTATTTACGTGTACTTGAGGTGTTTATTACACGTTCTTAATCATTTCTGGGAACTCTCATTGTGTATTTTAACAGTTTTACCAAAATTAGGCAGTTTGCTTAGAAGCATTTACTAGAACCGTCACCATTTTAACTGACTAAAAAAAAAAAAAAAAACGCCCAACCCAATCCTCCTTAATTGTAACCATAAACACTATTCTCGTCATTCCAAGGCTTTAGACACCACTTCTGAGCTCTGTAAACATGAACTCTTAATAATTGAAAGCACAGAACCATGAAAACGCCACCAGAAGTACCCGGACTTGTAAACATTACCAGTATTTTCGTCATTTCACAGCTTTACACGGGAAACCTCTGTAATTGAATTCGACAGTAAATGTAGTAAGAATCTATTTACGTGTACTTGAGGTGTTTATTACACGTTCTTAATCATTTCTGGGAACTCTCATTGTGTATTTTAACAGTTTTTCCAAAATTAGGCAGTTTGCTTAGAAGTATTTTCTAGAACCGTCACCATTTAAACTGAATCACACACAAAAACGCCGAACCCAATCCTCCTTAATTGTAAACATAAACACTATTCTCGTCATTCCAAGGCTTTACACACCAATTCTGAGCTCTGTAAACATGAACTCTTAATAATTGAAAGCACAGTCCCGTGAAAACGCCACCCGAAGTACCCGGATTTATAAACATTACCAGTATTTTCGTCATTTCACAGCTTTACACGGGAAACCTCTGTAATTGAATTCGACAGTATATGTAGTAAGAATCTATTTACGTGTACTTGAGGTGTTTATTACACGTTCTTAATCATTTCTGGGAACTCTCATTGTGTATTTTAACAGTTTTACCAAAATTCGGCAGTTTGCTTAGAAGTATTTACCGGAACCGTCACCATTTCAACTGATTCACACAAAACACGCCAAAGCCAAAACTCCTAAATTGTAAACATAAACACTATTCTCGTCATTCCAAGGCTTTAGACACCTACTCTGAGCTCTGTAAACATGAACTCTTAATAATTGAAAGCACAGTCCCGTGAAAACGCCACCGGAAGTACCCGGACTTGTAAACATTAAGAGTATTTTCGTCATTTTACAGCTTTCCACTGGAAACCTCCGTGATTGAATTCGACAGTAAATGTAGTTAAAATCTGTTCATGTGTACTTGAAGTGTTTCTTCCACGTTTTTAAACATTTCTGGGAACTCTCATTTTGTATTATCAGTTTTACCAAAATTAGACAGTTTGCTTAGAAGTATTTACTGAAACCGTCACCATTTTAACTGATTCACAAAAAAAAACGCCAAAGCAAATCCTCCTTAATTGTAAACATAAAAACTATTCTCGTGATTCCAAGGCTTTAGACACCAATTCTGAGCTCTGTAAACAGGAACTCTTAATAATTGAAAGCACAGAACCGTAAAAACGCCACCGGAAGTACCCGGACTTGTAAACATTACCAGTATTTTCGTAATTTCACAGCTTTCCACGGGAAACCTCTGTGATTGAATTCGACAGTAAATGTAGTAAGAATCTATTTACGTGTACTTGAGGTGTTTATTACACGTTCTTAATCATTTCTGGGCACTCTCATTGTGTATTTTAACATTTTTAGCAAAATTAGACATTTTGCATAGAAGTATTTACCGGAACCGTCACCATTTCAACTGATTCACACAAAAAAACGCCGAACCGAATCCTCCTATATTGTAAACATAAACACTATTCTCGTCATTCCAAGGCTTTAGACACATACTCTGAGCTCTGTAAACATGAACTCTTAATAATTGAAAGCACAGTCCCGTGTAAACGCCACCCGAAGTACCCGGATTTATAAACATTACCAGTATTTTCGTCATTTCACAGCTTTACACGGGAAACCTCTGTAATTGAATTCGACAGTAAATGTAGTAAGAATCTATTTACGTGTACTTGAGGTGTTTATTACACGTTCTTAATCATTTCTGGGAACTCTCATTGTGTATTTTAACAGTTTTACCAAAATTCGGCAGTTTGCTTAGAAGTATTTACCGGAACCGTCACCATTTCAACTGATTCACACAAAACACGCCAAAGCCAAAACTCCTAAATTGTAAACATAAACACTATTCTCGTCATTCCAAGGCTTTAGACACCTACTCTGAGCTCTGTAAACATGAACTCTTAATAATTGAAAGCACAGTCCCGTGAAAACGCCACCGGAAGTACCCGGACTTGTAAACATTAAGAGTATTTTCGTCATTTTACAGCTTTCCACTGGAAACCTCCGTGATTGAATTCGACAGTAAATGTAGTTAAAATCTGTTCATGTGTACTTGAAGTGTTTCTTCCACGTTTTTAAACATTTCTGGGAACTCTCATTTTGTATTATCAGTTTTACCAAAATTAGACAGTTTGCTTAGAAGTATTTACTGAAACCGTCACCATTTTAACTGATTCACAAAAAAAAACGCCAAAGCAAATCCTCCTTAATTGTAAACATAAAAACTATTCTCGTGATTCCAAGGCTTTAGACACCAATTCTGAGCTCTGTAAACAGGAACTCTTAATAATTGAAAGCACAGAACCGTAAAAACGCCACCGGAAGTACCCGGACTTGTAAACATTACCAGTATTTTCGTAATTTCACAGCTTTCCACGGGAAACCTCTGTGATTGAATTCGACAGTAAATGTAGTAAGAATCTATTTACGTGTACTTGAGGTGTTTATTACACGTTCTTAATCATTTCTGGGCACTCTCATTGTGTATTTTAACATTTTTAGCAAAATTAGACATTTTGCATAGAAGTATTTACCGGAACCGTCACCATTTCAACTGATTCACACAAAACACGCCAAAGCCAATCCTCCTTAATTGTAAACATAAACACTATTCTCGTCATTCCAAGGCTTTACACACCAATTCTGAGCTCTGTAAACATGAACTCTTAATAATTGAAAGCACAGAACCATGAAAATGCCACCGGAAGTACCCGGACTTGTAAACATTACCAGTATTTTCGTCATTTCACAGCTTTACACGGGAAACCTCTGTAATTGAATTCGACAGTAAATGTAGTAAGAATCTATTTACGTGTACTTGAGGTGTTTATTACACGTTCTTAATCATTTCTGGGAACTCTCATTGTGTATTTTAACAGTTTTACCAAAATTAGGCAGTTTGCTTTGAAGTATTTACTAGAATCATCACCATTTTAACTGACTAAAAAAAAAAAAAAAAACGCCCAACCCAATCCTCCTTAATTGTAACCATAAACACTATTGTCGTCATTCCAAGGCTTTAGACACCACTTCTGAGCTCTGTAAACATGAACTCTTAATAATTGAAAGCACAGAACCATGAAAACGCCACCGGAAGTACCCGGACTTGTAAACATTACCAGTATTTTCGTCATTTCACAGCTTTACACGGGAAACCTCTGTAATTGAATTCGACAGTAAATGTAGTAAGAATCTATTTACGTGTACTTGAGGTGTTTATTACACGTTCTTAATCATTTCTGGGAACTCTCATTGTGTATTTTAACAGTTTTACCAAGATTAGGCAGTTTGCTTAGAAGTATTTTCTAGAACCGTCACCATTTTAACTGATTCACACAAAACACGCCAAAGCCAAACCTCCTAAATTGTAAACATAAACACTATTCTCGCCATTCCAAGGCTTTAGACACCAATTCTGAGCTCTGTAAACATGAACTCTTAATAATTGAAAGCACAGTCCCGTGAAAACGCCACCCGAAGTACCCGGATTTATAAACATTACCAGTATTTTCGTCATTTCACAGCTTTACACGGGAAACCTCTGTAATTGAATTCGACAGTATATGTAGTAAGAATCTATTTACGTGTACTTGAGGTGTTTATTACACGTTCTTAATCATTTCTGGGAACTCTCATTGTGTATTTTAACAGTTTTACCAAAATTAGGCAGTTTGCTTAGAAGTATTTACTAGAACCGTCACCATTTTAACTGACTAAAAAAACAAAACAAAACGCTGAACCCAATCCTCCTTAATTGTAACCATAAACACTATTCTCGTCATTCCAAGGCTTTAGACACCACTTCTGAGCTCTGTAAACATGAACTCTTAATAATTGAAAGCACAGTCCCGTGAAAACGCCACCCGAAGTACCCGGATTTATAAACATTACCAGTATTTTCGTCATTTCACAGCTTTACACGGGAAACCTCTGTAATTGAATTCGACAGTATATGTAGTAAGAATCTATTTACGTGTACTTGAGGTGTTTATTACACGTTCTTAATCATTTCTGGGAACTCTCATTGTGTATTTTAACAGTTTTACCAAAATTAGGCAGTTTGCTTAGAAGTATTTACTAGAACCGTCACCATTTTAACTGACTTAAAAAAAAAAAAAAAACGCCGAACCCAATCCTCCTTAATTGTAAACATAAACACTATTCTCGTCATTCCAAGGCTTTAGACACCACTTCTGAGCTCTGTAAACATGAACTCTTAATAATTGAAAGCACAGAACCATGAAAACGCCACCGGAAGTACGCGGACTTGTAAACATTACCAGTATTTTCGTCATTTCACAGCTTTACACGGGAAACCTCTGTAATTGAATTCGACAGTAAATGTAGTAAGAATCTATTTACGTGTACTTGAGGTGTTTATTACACGTTCTTAATCATTTCTGGGAACTCTCATTGTGTATTTTAACAGTTTTACCAAAATTAGGCAGTTTGCTTAGAAGTATTTTCTAGAACCGTCACCATTTTAACTGAATCACACACAAAAACGCCGAACCCAATCCTCCTTAATTGTAAACATAAACACTATTCTCGTCATTCCAAGGCTTTACACACCAATTCTGAGCTCTGTAAACATGAACTCTTAATAATTGAAAGCACAGAACCATGAAAACGCCACCCGAAGTACCCGGATTTATAAACATTACCAGTATTTTCGTCATTTCACAGCTTTACACGGGAAACCTCTGTAATTGAATTCGACAGTATATGTAGTAAGAATCTATTTACGTGTACTTGAGGTGTTTATTACACGTTCTTAATCATTTCTGGGAACTCTCATTGTGTATTTTAACAGTTTTACCAAAATTAGGCAGTTTGCTTAGAAGCATTTACTAGAACCGTCACCATTTTAACTGACTGAAAAAAAAAAAAAAAACGCCCAACCCAATCCTCCTTAATTGTAACCATAAACACTATTCTCGTCATTCCAAGGCTTTAGACACCACTTCTGAGCTCTGTAAACATGAACTCTTAATAATTGAAAGCACAGAACCATGAAAACGCCACCAGAAGTACCCGGACTTGTAAACATTACCAGTATTTTCGTCATTTCACAGCTTTACACGGGAAACCTCTGTAATTGAATTCGACAGTAAATGTAGTAAGAATCTATTTACGTGTACTTGAGGTGTTTATTACACGTTCTTAATCATTTCTGGGAACTCTCATTGTGTATTTTAACAGTTTTTCCAAAATTAGGCAGTTTGCTTAGAAGTATTTTCTAGAACCGTCACCATGTAAACTGAATCACACACAAAAACGCCGAACCCAATCCTCCTTAATTGTAAACATAAACACTATTCTCGTCATTCCAAGGCTTTACACACCAATTCTGAGCTCTGTAAACATGAACTCTTAATAATTGAAAGCACAGTCCCGTGAAAACGCCACCCGAAGTACCCGGATTTATAAACATTACCAGTATTTTCGTCATTTCACAGCTTTACACGGGAAACCTCTGTAATTGAATTCGACAGTATATGTAGTAAGAATCTATTTACGTGTACTTGAGGTGTTTATTACACGTTCTTAATCATTTCTGGGAACTCTCATTGTGTATTTTAACAGTTTTACCAAAATTCGGCAGTTTGCTTAGAAGTATTTACCGGAACCGTCACCATTTCAACTGATTCACACAAAACACGCCAAAGCCAAAACTCCTAAATTGTAAACATAAACACTATTCTCGTCATTCCAAGGCTTTAGACACCTACTCTGAGCTCTGTAAACATGAACTCTTAATAATTGAAAGCACAGTCCCGTGAAAACGCCACCGGAAGTACCCGGACTTGTAAACATTAAGAGTATTTTCGTCATTTTACAGCTTTCCACTGGAAACCTCCGTGATTAAATTCGACAGTAAATGTAGTTAAAATCTGTTCATGTGTACTTGAAGTGTTTCTTCCACGTTTTTAAACATTTCTGGGAACTCTCATTTTGTATTATCAGTTTTACCAAAATTAGACAGTTTGCTTAGAAGTATTTACTGAAACCGTCACCATTTTAACTGATTCACAAAAAAAAACGCCAAAGCAAATCCTCCTTAATTGTAAACATAAAAACTATTCTCGTGATTCCAAGGCTTTAGACACCAATTCTGAGCTCTGTAAACAGGAACTCTTAATAATTGAAAGCACAGAACCGTAAAAACGCCACCGGAAGTACCCGGACTTGTAAACATTACCAGTATTTTCGTAATTTCACAGCTTTCCACGGGAAACCTCTGTGATTGAATTCGACAGTAAATGTAGTAAGAATCTATTTACGTGTACTTGAGGTGTTTATTACACGTTCTTAATCATTTCTGGGCACTCTCATTGTGTATTTTAACATTTTTAGCAAAATTAGACATTTTGCATAGAAGTATTTACCGGAACCGTCACCATTTCAACTGATTCACACAAAAAAACGCCGAACCGAATCCTCCTATATTGTAAACATAAACACTATTCTCGACATTCCAAGGCTTTAGACACATACTCTGAGCTCTGTAAACATGAACTCTTAATAATTGAAAGCACAGTCCCGTGTAAACGCCACCCGAAGTACCCGGATTTATAAACATTACCAGTATTTTCGTCATTTCACAGCTTTACACGGGAAACCTCTGTAATTGAATTCGACAGTAAATGTAGTAAGAATCTATTTACGTGTACTTGAGGTGTTTATTACACGTTCTTAATCATTTCTGGGAACTCTCATTGTGTATTTTAACAGTTTTACCAAAATTCGGCAGTTTGCTTAGAAGTATTTACCGGAACCTTCACCATTTCAACTGATTCACACAAAACACGCCAAAGCCAAAACTCCTAAATTGTAAACATAAACACTATTCTCGTCATTCCAAGGCTTTAGACACCTACTCTGAGCTCTGTAAACATGAACTCTTAATAATTGAAAGCACAGTCCCGTGAAAACGCCACCGGAAGTACCCGGACTTGTAAACATTAAGAGTATTTTCGTCATTTTACAGCTTTCCACTGGAAACCTCCGTGATTGAATTCGACAGTAAATGTAGTTAAAATCTGTTCATGTGTACTTGAAGTGTTTCTTCCACGTTTTTAAACATTTCTGGGAACTCTCATTTTGTATTATCAGTTTTACCAAAATTAGACAGTTTGCTTAGAAGTATTTACTGAAACCGTCACCATTTTAACTGATTCACAAAAAAAAACGCCAAAGCAAATCCTCCTTAATTGTAAACATAAAAACTATTCTCGTGATTCCAAGGCTTTAGACACCAATTCTGAGCTCTGTAAACAGGAACTCTTAATAATTGAAAGCACAGAACCGTAAAAACGCCACCGGAAGTACCCGGACTTGTAAACATTACCAGTATTTTCGTAATTTCACAGCTTTCCACGGGAAACCTCTGTGATTGAATTCGACAGTAAATGTAGTAAGAATCTATTTACGTGTACTTGAGGTGTTTATTACACGTTCTTAATCATTTCTGGGCACTCTCATTGTGTATTTTAACATTTTTAGCAAAATTAGACATTTTGCATAGAAGTATTTACCGGAACCGTCACCATTTCAACTGATTCACACAAAACACGCCAAAGCCAATCCTCCTTAATTGTAAACATAAACACTATTCTCGTCATTCCAAGGCTTTACACACCAATTCTGAGCTCTGTAAACATGAACTCTTAATAATTGAAAGCACAGAACCATGAAAACGCCACCGGAAGTACCCGGACTTGTAAACATTACCAGTATTTTCGTCATTTCACAGCTTTACACGGGAAACCTCTGTAATTGAATTCGACAGTAAATGTAGTAAGAATCTATTTACGTGTACTTGAGGTGTTTATTACACGTTCTTAATCATTTCTGGGAACTCTCATTGTGTATTTTAACAGTTTTACCAAAATTAGGCAGTTTGCTTAGAAGTATTTTCTAGAACCGTCACCATTTTAACTGAATCACACACAAAAACGCCGAACCCAATCCTCCTATATTGTAAACATAAACACTATTCTCCTCATTCCAAGGCTTTAGACACCACTTCTGAGCTCTGTAAACATGAACTCTTAATAATTGAAAGCACAGAACCATGAAAACGCCACCGGAAGTACCCGGATTTATAAATATTACCAGTATTTTTGTCATTTCACAGCTTTACACGGGAAACCTCTGTAATTGAATTCGACAGTATATGTAGTAAGAATCTATTTACGTGTACTTGAGGTGTTTATTACACGTTCTTAATCATTTCTGGGCACTGTCATTGTGTATTTTAACAGTTTTAGCAAAATGAGGCAGTTTGCTTAGAAGTATTTACTGAAACAGTCACCATTTTAATTGATTCACACAAAACAGGCCAAAGCCAAACCTCCTAAATTGTAAACATAAACACTATTCTCGCCATTCCAAGGCTTTAGACACCAATTCTGAGCTCTGTAAACATGAACTCTTAATAATTGAAAGCACAGAACCGTGAAAACGCCACCGGAAGTACCTGGACTTGTAAACATTGCCAGTACTTTCGTCATTCCACAGCTTTCCACGGGAAACCTCTGTGATTGAATTCGACAGTAAATGTAGTAAGAATCTATTTACGTGTACTTGAGGTGTTTATTACACGTTCTTAATCATTTCTGGGAACTCTCATTGTGTATTTTAACAGTTTTACCAAAATTAGGCAGTTTGCTTAGAAGTATTTACTAGAACCGTCACCATTTTAACTGAATCACACACAAAAACGCCGAACCCAATCCTCCTTAATTGTAAACATAAACACTATTCTCGTCATTCCAAGGCTTTACACACCAATTCGGAGCTCTGTAAACATGAACTCTTAATAATTGTAAGCACAGTCCCGTGAAAACGCCACCGGAAGTACCCGTATTTGTAAACATTACCAGTATTTTCGTCATTTCACAGCTTTCCACTGGAAACCTCCGTGATTGAATTCGAGAGTAAATGTAGTTAAAATCTGTTTACGTGTACTTGAAGTGTTTCTTCCACGTTTGTAATCATTTCTGGGAACTCTCATTGTGTATTTTATCAGTTTTACCAAAATTAGACAGTTTGCTTAGAAGTATTTACTGAAACCGTCACCATTTTAACTGATTCACACAAAAAAACGCCGAACCCAATCCTCCTATATTGTAAACATAAACACTATTCTCGTCATTCCAAGGCTTTAGACACCAATTCTGAGCTCTGTAAACATGAACTCTTAATAATTGAAAGCACAGTCCCGTGAAAACGCCACTGGAAGTACACGGACTTGTAAACATTACCAGTATTTTCTTCATTTCACAGCTTTCCACTGGAAACCTCCGGGATTGAATTCGACAGTAAATGTAGTTAAAATCTGTTTACGTGTACTTGAAGTGTTTCTTCCACGTTTTTAATCATTTCTGGGAACTCTCATTGTGCATTATCAGTTTTACCAAAATTAGACAGTTTGCTTAGAAGTATTTACTGAAACCGTCACCATTTTAACTGATTCACACAAAACACGCCAAAGCCAAACCTCCTAAATTGTAAACATAAACACTATTCTCGCCATTCCAAGGCTTTACACACCAATTCTGAGCTCTGTAAACATGAACTCTTAATAATTGAAAGCACAGAACCTTGCAAACGCCACCGGAAGTACCTGGACTTGTAAACATTGCCAGTATTTTCGTCATTCCACAGCTTTCCCCTGGAAACCTCCGTGATTGAATACGACATTAAATGTAGTAAGAATCTGTTTACGTGTACTTGAAGTGTTTCTTCCATGTTTTTAATCATTTCTGGAAACTATCATTGTGTATTTTAACAGTTTTAGCAAAATGAGGAAGTTTTCTTAGAAGTATTTACTAGAACCGTCACCATTCTAACTGAATCACAAAAAAAAAACGCCGAACCCAATCCTCCTATATTGTAAACATAAACACTATTCTCGTCATTCCAAGGCTTTAGACACCTACTCTGAGCTCTGTAAACATGAACTCTTAATAATTGAAAGCACAGTCCCGTGAAAACGCCACCCGAAGTACCCGGATTTATAAACATTACCAGTATTTTCGTCATTTCACAGCTTTACACGGGAAACCTCTGTAATTGAATTCGACAGTAAATGTAGTAAGAATCTATTTACGTGTACTTGAGGTGTTTCTTCCACGTTCTTAATCATTTCTGGGAACTCTCATTGTGTATTTTAACAGTTTTACCAAAATTAGGCAGTTTGCTTAGAAGTATTTACTAGAACCGTCACCATTTTTACTGATTCACACACAAAAACGCCGAACCCAATCCTCCTTAATTGTAAACATAAACACTATTCTCGTCATTCCAAGGCTTTACACACCAATTCTGAGCTCTGTAAACATGAACTCTTAATAATTGAAAGCACAGTCCCGTGAAAACGCCACCCGAAGTACCCGTATTTGTAAACATTACCAGTATTTTCGTCATTTCACAGCTTTCCACTGGAAACCTCCGTGATTGAATTCGACAGTAAATGTAGTTAAAATCTGTTTACGTGTACTTGAAGTGTTTCTTCCACGTTTTTAATCATTTCTGGGAACTCTCATTGTGTATTATCAGTTTTACCAAAATTAGACAGTTTGCTTAGAAGTATTTACTGAAACCGTCACCATTTTAACTGATTCACAAAAAAAAACGCCAAAGCCAATCCTCCTTAATTGTAAACATAAACACTATTCTCGTCATTCCAAGGCTTTAGACACCAATTCTGAGCTCTGTAAACAGGAACTCTTAATAATTGAAAGCACAGAACCGTGAAAACGCCACTGGAAGTACCCGGACTTGTAAACATTACCAGTATTTTCGTCATTTCACAGCTTTCTCGGGAAACCTCTGTGATTGAATTCGACAGTAAATGTAGTTAAAATCTGTTTTCGTGTACTTGAGGTGTTTATTACACGTTCTTAATCATTTCTGGGCACTGTCATTGTGTATTTTAACAGTTTTAGCAAAATGAGGCAGTTTGCTTAGAAGTATTTACTAGAACCGTCACCATTCTAACTGAATCACAAAAAAAAACGCCGAACCCAATCCTCCTATATTGTAAACATAAACACTATTCTCGTCATTCCAAGGCTTTACACACCAATTCGGAGCTCTGTAAACATGAACTTTTAATAATTGTAAGCACAGTCCCGTGAAAACGCCACCGGAAGTACCCGTATTTGTAAACATTACCAGTATTTTCGTCATTTCACAGCTTTCCACTGGAAACCTCCGTGATTGAATTCGAGAGTAAATGTAGTTAAAATCTGTTTACGTGTACTTGAAGTGTTTCTTCCACGTTTTTAATCATTTCTGGGAACTCTCATTGTGCATTATCAGTTTTACTAAAATTAGACAGTTTGCTTAGAAGTATTTACTGAAACAGTCACCATTTTAATTGATTCACACAAAACACGCCAAAGCCAAACCTCCTAAATTGTAAACATAAACACTATTCTCGACATTCCAAGGCTTTAGACACCAATTCTGAGCTCTGTAAACATGAACTCTTAATAATTGAAAGCACAGAACCGTGAAAACGCCACCGGAAGTACCTGGACTTGTAAACATTGCCAGTATTTTCGTCATTCCACAGCTTTCCACGGGAAACCTCTGTGATTGAATTCGACAGTAAATGTAGTAAGAATCTATTTACGTGTACTTGAGGTGTTTATTACACGTTCTTTATCATTTCTGGGAAGTCTCATTGTGTATTTTAACAGTTTTACCAAAATTAGGCAGTTTGCTTAGAAGTATTTACTAGAACCGTCACCATTCTAACTGAATCACAAAAAAAATACGCCGAACCCAATCCTCCTATATTGTAAACATAAACACTATTCTCGTCATTCCAAGGCTTTACACACCAATTCGGAGCTCTGTAAACATGAACTCTTAATAATTGTAAGCACAGTCCCGTGAAAACGCCACCGGAAGTACCCGTATTTGTAAACATTACCAGTATTTTCGTCATTTCACAGCTTTCCACTGGAAACCTCCGGGATTGAATTCGACAGTAAATGTAGTTAAAATCTGTTTACGTGTACTTGAAGTGTTTCTTCCACGTTTTTAATCATTTCTGGGAACTCTCATTGTGCATTATCAGTTTTACCAAAATTAGACAGTTTGCTTAGAAGTATTTACTGAAACCGTCACCATTTTAACTGATTCACACAAAACACGCCAAAGCCAAACCTCCTAAATTGTAAACATAAACACTATTCTCGCCATTCCAAGGCTTTACACACCAATTCTGAGCTCTGTAAACATGAACTCTTAATAATTGAAAGCACAGAACCTTGCAAACGCCACCGGAAGTACCTGGACTTGTAAACATTGCCAGTATTTTCGTCATTCCACAGCTTTCCCCTGGAAACCTCCGTGATTGAATACGACATTAAATGTAGTAAGAATCTGTTTACGTGTACTTGAAGTGTTTCTTCCATGTTTTTAATCATTTCTGGAAACTATCATTGTGTATTTTAACAGTTTTAGCAAAATGAGGAAGTTTTCTTAGAAGTATTTACTAGAACCGTCACCATTCTAACTGAATCACAAAAAAAAAACGCCGAACCCAATCCTCCTATATTGTAAACATAAACACTATTCTCGTCATTCCAAGGCTTTAGACACCTACTCTGAGCTCTGTAAACATGAACTCTTAATAATTGAAAGCACAGTCCCGTGAAAACGCCACCCGAAGTACCCGGATTTATAAACATTACCAGTATTTTCGTCATTTCACAGCTTTACACGGGAAACCTCTGTAATTGAATTCGACAGTAAATGTAGTAAGAATCTATTTACGTGTACTTGAGGTGTTTCTTCCACGTTCTTAATCATTTCTGGGAACTCTCATTGTGTATTTTAACAGTTTTACCAAAATTAGGCAGTTTGCTTAGAAGTATTTACTAGAACCGTCACCATTTTTACTGATTCACACACAAAAACGCCGAACCCAATCCTCCTTAATTGTAAACATAAACACTATTCTCGTCATTCCAAGGCTTTACACACCAATTCTGAGCTCTGTAAACATGAACTCTTAATAATTGAAAGCACAGTCCCGTGAAAACGCCACCCGAAGTACCCGTATTTGTAAACATTACCAGTATTTTCGTCATTTCACAGCTTTCCACTGGAAACCTCCGTGATTGAATTCGACAGTAAATGTAGTTAAAATCTGTTTACGTGTACTTGAAGTGTTTCTTCCACGTTTTTAATCATTTCTGGGAACTCTCATTGTGTATTATCAGTTTTACCAAAATTAGACAGTTTGCTTAGAAGTATTTACTGAAACCGTCACCATTTTAACTGATTCACAAAAAAAAACGCCAAAGCCAATCCTCCTTAATTGTAAACATAAACACTATTCTCGTCATTCCAAGGCTTTAGACACCAATTCTGAGCTCTGTAAACAGGAACTCTTAATAATTGAAAGCACAGAACCGTGAAAACGCCACTGGAAGTACCCGGACTTGTAAACATTACCAGTATTTTCGTCATTTCACAGCTTTCTCGGGAAACCTCTGTGATTGAATTCGACAGTAAATGTAGTTAAAATCTGTTTTCGTGTACTTGAGGTGTTTATTACACGTTCTTAATCATTTCTGGGCACTGTCATTGTGTATTTTAACAGTTT
The DNA here is from genome assembly GCF_963259705.1 of Myotis daubentonii. NCBI lineage: Eukaryota > Metazoa > Chordata > Mammalia > Chiroptera > Vespertilionidae > Myotis > Myotis daubentonii. The sequence goes on from NC_081848.1 coordinate 590,074, forward strand.
TAGCAAAATGAGGCAGTTTGCTTAGAAGTATTTACTAGAACCGTCACCATTCTAACTGAATCACAAAAAAAAACGCCGAACCCAATCCTCCTATATTGTAAACATAAACACTATTCTCGTCATTCCAAGGCTTTACACACCAATTCGGAGCTCTGTAAACATGAACTTTTAATAATTGTAAGCACAGTCCCGTGAAAACGCCACCGGAAGTACCCGTATTTGTAAACATTACCAGTATTTTCGTCATTTCACAGCTTTCCACTGGAAACCTCCGTGATTGAATTCGAGAGTAAATGTAGTTAAAATCTGTTTACGTGTACTTGAAGTGTTTCTTCCACGTTTTTAATCATTTCTGGGAACTCTCATTGTGCATTATCAGTTTTACTAAAATTAGACAGTTTGCTTAGAAGTATTTACTGAAACAGTCACCATTTTAATTGATTCACACAAAACACGCCAAAGCCAAACCTCCTAAATTGTAAACATAAACACTATTCTCGACATTCCAAGGCTTTAGACACCAATTCTGAGCTCTGTAAACATGAACTCTTAATAATTGAAAGCACAGAACCGTGAAAACGCCACCGGAAGTACCTGGACTTGTAAACATTGCCAGTATTTTCGTCATTCCACAGCTTTCCACGGGAAACCTCTGTGATTGAATTCGACAGTAAATGTAGTAAGAATCTATTTACGTGTACTTGAGGTGTTTATTACACGTTCTTTATCATTTCTGGGAAGTCTCATTGTGTATTTTAACAGTTTTACCAAAATTAGGCAGTTTGCTTAGAAGTATTTACTAGAACCGTCACCATTCTAACTGAATCACAAAAAAAATACGCCGAACCCAATCCTCCTATATTGTAAACATAAACACTATTCTCGTCATTCCAAGGCTTTACACACCAATTCGGAGCTCTGTAAACATGAACTCTTAATAATTGTAAGCACAGTCCCGTGAAAACGCCACCGGAAGTACCCGTATTTGTAAACATTACCAGTATTTTCGTCATTTCACAGCTTTCCACTGGAAACCTCCGGGATTGAATTCGACAGTAAATGTAGTTAAAATCTGTTTACGTGTACTTGAAGTGTTTCTTCCACGTTTTTAATCATTTCTGGGAACTCTCATTGTGCATTATCAGTTTTACCAAAATTAGACAGTTTGCTTAGAAGTATTTACTGAAACCGTCACCATTTTAACTGATTCACACAAAACACGCCAAAGCCAAACCTCCTAAATTGTAAACATAAACACTATTCTCGCCATTCCAAGGCTTTACACACCAATTCTGAGCTCTGTAAACATGAACTCTTAATAATTGAAAGCACAGAACCTTGCAAACGCCACCGGAAGTACCTGGACTTGTAAACATTGCCAGTATTTTCGTCATTCCACAGCTTTCCCCTGGAAACCTCCGTGATTGAATACGACATTAAATGTAGTAAGAATCTGTTTACGTGTACTTGAAGTGTTTCTTCCATGTTTTTAATCATTTCTGGAAACTATCATTGTGTATTTTAACAGTTTTAGCAAAATGAGGCAGTTTTCTTAGAAGTATTTACTAGAACCGTCACCATTCTAACTGAATCACAAAAAAAAAACGCCGAACCCAATCCTCCTATATTGTAAACATAAACACTATTCTCGTCATTCCAAGGCTTTAGACACCTACTCTGAGCTCTGTAAACATGAACTCTTAATAATTGAAAGCACAGTCCCGTGAAAACGCCACCCGAAGTACCCGGATTTATAAACATTACCAGTATTTTCGTCATTTCACAGCTTTACACGGGAAACCTCTGTAATTGAATTCGACAGTAAATGTAGTAAGAATCTATTTACGTGTACTTGAGGTGTTTCTTCCACGTTCTTAATCATTTCTGGGAACTCTCATTGTGTATTTTAACAGTTTTACCAAAATTAGGCAGTTTGCTTAGAAGTATTTACTAGAACCGTCACCATTTTTACTGATTCACACACAAAAACGCCGAACCCAATCCTCCTTAATTGTAAACATAAACACTATTCTCGTCATTCCAAGGCTTTACACACCAATTCTGAGCTCTGTAAACATGAACTCTTAATAATTGAAAGCACAGTCCCGTGAAAACGCCACCCGAAGTACCCGTATTTGTAAACATTACCAGTATTTTCGTCATTTCACAGCTTTCCACTGGAAACCTCCGTGATTGAATTCGACAGTAAATGTAGTTAAAATCTGTTTACGTGTACTTGAAGTGTTTCTTCCACGTTTTTAATCATTTCTGGGAACTCTCATTGTGTATTATCAGTTTTACCAAAATTAGACAGTTTGCTTAGAAGTATTTACTGAAACCGTCACCATTTTAACTGATTCACAAAAAAAAACGCCAAAGCCAATCCTCCTTAATTGTAAACATAAACACTATTCTCGTGATTCCAAGGCTTTAGACACCAATTCTGAGCTCTGTAAACAGGAACTCTTAATAATTGAAAGCACAGAACCGTGAAAACGCCACTGGAAGTACCCGGACTTGTAAACATTACCAGTATTTTCGTCATTTCACAGCTTTCTCGGGAAACCTCTGTGGTTGAATTCGACAGTAAATGTAGTTAAAATCTGTTTTCGTGTACTTGAGGTGTTTATTACACGTTCTTAATCATTTCTGGGCACTGTCATTGTGTATTTTAACAGTTTTAGCAAAATGAGGCAGTTTGCTTAGAAGTATTTACTAGAACCGTCACCATTCTAACTGAATCACAAAAAAAAACGCCGAACCCAATCCTCCTATATTGTAAACATAAACACTATTCTCGTCATTCCAAGGCTTTACACACCAATTCGGAGCTCTGTAAACATGAACTCTTAATAATTGTAAGCACAGTCCCGTGAAAACGCCACCGGAAGTACCCGTATTTGTAAACATTACCAGTATTTTCGTCATTTCACAGCTTTCCACTGGAAACCTCCGTGATTGAATTCGAGAGTAAATGTAGTTAAAATCTGTTTACGTGTACTTGAAGTGTTTCTTCCACGTTTTTAATCATTTCTGGGAACTCTCATTGTGCATTATCAGTTTTACTAAAATTAGACAGTTTGCTTAGAAGTATTTACTGAAACAGTCACCATTTTAATTGATTCACACAAAACACGCCAAAGCCAAACCTCCTAAATTGTAAACATAAACACTATTCTCGACATTCCAAGGCTTTAGACACCAATTCTGAGCTCTGTAAACATGAACTCTTAATAATTGAAAGCACAGAACCGTGAAAACGCCACCGGAAGTACCTGGACTTGTAAACATTGCCAGTATTTTCGTCATTCCACAGCTTTCCACGGGAAACCTCTGTGATTGAATTCGACAGTAAATGTAGTAAGAATCTATTTACGTGTACTTGAGGTGTTTATTACACGTTCTTTATCATTTCTGGGAAGTCTCATTGTGTATTTTAACAGTTTTACCAAAATTAGGCAGTTTGCTTAGAAGTATTTACTAGAACCGTCACCATTCTAACTGAATCACAAAAAAAATACGCCGAACCCAATCCTCCTATATTGTAAACATAAACACTATTCTCGTCATTCCAAGGCTTTACACACCAATTCGGAGCTCTGTAAACATGAACTCTTAATAATTGTAAGCACAGTCCCGTGAAAACGCCACCGGAAGTACCCGTATTTGTAAACATTACCAGTATTTTCGTCATTTCACAGCTTTCGACTGGAAACCTCCGTGATTGAATTCGAGAGTAAATGTAGTTAAAATCTGTTTACGTGTACTTGAAGTGTTTCTTCCACGTTTTTAATCATTTCTGGGAACTCTCATTGTGTATTTTATCAGTTTTACCAAAATTAGACAGTTTGCTTAGAAGTATTTACTGAAACCATCACCATTTTAACTGATTCACACAAAAAAACGCCGAACCCAATCCTCCTATATTGTAAACATAAACACTATTCTCGTCATTCCAAGGCTTTAGACACCAATTCTGAGCTCTGTAAACATGAACTCTTAATAATTGAAAGCACAGTCCCGTGAAAACGCCACTGGAAGTACACGGACTTGTAAACATTACCAGTATTTTCGTCATTTCACAGCTTTCCACTGGAAACCTCCGGGATTGAATTCGACAGTAAATGTAGTTAAAATCTGTTTACGTGTACTTGAAGTGTTTCTTCCACGTTTTTAATCATTTCTGGGAACTCTCATTGTGCATTATCAGTTTTACCAAAATTAGACAGTTTGCTTAGAAGTATTTACTGAAACCGTCACCATTTTAACTGATTCACACAAAACACGCCAAAGCCAAACCTCCTAAATTGTAAACATAAACACTATTCTCGCCATTCCAAGGCTTTACACACCAATTCTGAGCTCTGTAAACATGAACTCTTAATAATTGAAAGCACAGAACCTTGCAAACGCCACCGGAAGTACCTGGACTTGTAAACATTGCCAGTATTTTCGTCATTCCACAGCTTTCCCCTGGAAACCTCCGTGATTGAATACGACATTAAATGTAGTAAGAATCTGTTTACGTGTACTTGAAGTGTTTCTTCCATGTTTTTAATCATTTCTGGAAACTATCATTGTGTATTTTAACAGTTTTAGCAAAATGAGGCAGTTTTCTTAGAAGTATTTACTAGAACCGTCACCATTCTAACTGAATCACAAAAAAAAAACGCCGAACCCAATCCTCCTATATTGTAAACATAAACACTATTCTCGTCATTCCAAGGCTTTAGACACCTACTCTGAGCTCTGTAAACATGAACTCTTAATAATTGAAAGCACAGTCCCGTGAAAACGCCACCCGAAGTACCCGGATTTATAAACATTACCAGTATTTTCGTCATTTCACAGCTTTACACGGGAAACCTCTGTAATTGAATTCGACAGTAAATGTAGTAAGAATCTATTTACGTGTACTTGAGGTGTTTCTTCCACGTTCTTAATCATTTCTGGGAACTCTCATTGTGTATTTTAACAGTTTTACCAAAATTAGGCAGTTTGCTTAGAAGTATTTACTAGAACCGTCACCATTTTTACTGATTCACACACAAAAACGCCGAACCCAATCCTCCTTAATTGTAAACATAAACACTATTCTCGTCATTCCAAGGCTTTACACACCAATTCTGAGCTCTGTAAACATGAACTCTTAATAATTGAAAGCACAGTCCCGTGAAAACGCCACCCGAAGTACCCGTATTTGTAAACATTACCAGTATTTTCGTCATTTCACAGCTTTCCACTGGAAACCTCCGTGATTGAATTCGACAGTAAATGTAGTTAAAATCTGTTTACGTGTACTTGAAGTGTTTCTTCCACGTTTTTAATCATTTCTGGGAACTCTCATTGTGTATTATCAGTTTTACCAAAATTAGACAGTTTGCTTAGAAGTATTTACTGAAACCGTCACCATTTTAACTGATTCACAAAAAAAAACGCCAAAGCCAATCCTCCTTAATTGTAAACATAAACACTATTCTCGTGATTCCAAGGCTTTAGACACCAATTCTGAGCTCTGTAAACAGGAACTCTTAATAATTGAAAGCACAGAACCGTGAAAACGCCACTGGAAGTACCCGGACTTGTAAACATTACCAGTATTTTCGTCATTTCACAGCTTTCTCGGGAAACCTCTGTGGTTGAATTCGACAGTAAATGTAGTTAAAATCTGTTTTCGTGTACTTGAGGTGTTTATTACACGTTCTTAATCATTTCTGGGCACTGTCATTGTGTATTTTAACAGTTTTAGCAAAATGAGGCAGTTTGCTTAGAAGTATTTACTAGAACCGTCACCATTCTAACTGAATCACAAAAAAAAACGCCGAACCCAATCCTCCTATATTGTAAACATAAACACTATTCTCGTCATTCCAAGGCTTTACACACCAATTCGGAGCTCTGTAAACATGAACTCTTAATAATTGTAAGCACAGTCCCGTGAAAACGCCACCGGAAGTACCCGTATTTGTAAACATTACCAGTATTTTCGTCATTTCACAGCTTTCCACTGGAAACCTCCGTGATTGAATTCGAGAGTAAATGTAGTTAAAATCTGTTTACGTGTACTTGAAGTGTTTCTTCCACGTTTTTAATCATTTCTGGGAACTCTCATTGTGCATTATCAGTTTTACTAAAATTAGACAGTTTGCTTAGAAGTATTTACTGAAACAGTCACCATTTTAATTGATTCACACAAAACACGCCAAAGCCAAACCTCCTAAATTGTAAACATAAACACTATTCTCGACATTCCAAGGCTTTAGACACCAATTCTGAGCTCTGTAAACATGAACTCTTAATAATTGAAAGCACAGAACCGTGAAAACGCCACCGGAAGTACCTGGACTTGTAAACATTGCCAGTATTTTCGTCATTCCACAGCTTTCCACGGGAAACCTCTGTGATTGAATTCGACAGTAAATGTAGTAAGAATCTATTTACGTGTACTTGAGGTGTTTATTACACGTTCTTTATCATTTCTGGGAAGTCTCATTGTGTATTTTAACAGTTTTACCAAAATTAGGCAGTTTGCTTAGAAGTATTTACTAGAACCGTCACCATTCTAACTGAATCACAAAAAAAATACGCCGAACCCAATCCTCCTATATTGTAAACATAAACACTATTCTCGTCATTCCAAGGCTTTACACACCAATTCGGAGCTCTGTAAACATGAACTCTTAATAATTGTAAGCACAGTCCCGTGAAAACGCCACCGGAAGTACCCGTATTTGTAAACATTACCAGTATTTTCGTCATTTCACAGCTTTCGACTGGAAACCTCCGTGATTGAATTCGAGAGTAAATGTAGTTAAAATCTGTTTACGTGTACTTGAAGTGTTTCTTCCACGTTTTTAATCATTTCTGGGAACTCTCATTGTGTATTTTATCAGTTTTACCAAAATTAGACAGTTTGCTTAGAAGTATTTACTGAAACCATCACCATTTTAACTGATTCACACAAAAAAACGCCGAACCCAATCCTCCTATATTGTAAACATAAACACTATTCTCGTCATTCCAAGGCTTTAGACACCAATTCTGAGCTCTGTAAACATGAACTCTTAATAATTGAAAGCACAGTCCCGTGAAAACGCCACTGGAAGTACACGGACTTGTAAACATTACCAGTATTTTCGTCATTTCACAGCTTTCCACTGGAAACCTCCGGGATTGAATTCGACAGTAAATGTAGTTAAAATCTGTTTACGTGTACTTGAAGTGTTTCTTCCACGTTTTTAATCATTTCTGGGAACTCTCATTGTGCATTATCAGTTTTACCAAAATTAGACAGTTTGCTTAGAAGTATTTACTGAAACCGTCACCATTTTAACTGATTCACACAAAACACGCCAAAGCCAAACCTCCTAAATTGTAAACATAAACACTATTCTCGCCATTCCAAGGCTTTACACACCAATTCTGAGCTCTGTAAACATGAACTCTTAATAATTGAAAGCACAGAACCTTGCAAACGCCACCGGAAGTACCTGGACTTGTAAACATTGCCAGTATTTTCGTCATTCCACAGCTTTCCCCTGGAAACCTCCGTGATTGAATACGACATTAAATGTAGTAAGAATCTGTTTACGTGTACTTGAAGTGTTTCTTCCATGTTTTTAATCATTTCTGGAAACTATCATTGTGTATTTTAACAGTTTTAGCAAAATGAGGCAGTTTTCTTAGAAGTATTTACTAGAACCGTCACCATTCTAACTGAATCACAAAAAAAAAACGCCGAACCCAATCCTCCTATATTGTAAACATAAACACTATTCTCGTCATTCCAAGGCTTTAGACACCTACTCTGAGCTCTGTAAACATGAACTCTTAATAATTGAAAGCACAGTCCCGTGAAAACGCCACCCGAAGTACCCGGATTTATAAACATTACCAGTATTTTCGTCATTTCACAGCTTTACACGGGAAACCTCTGTAATTGAATTCGACAGTAAATGTAGTAAGAATCTATTTACGTGTACTTGAGGTGTTTCTTCCACGTTCTTAATCATTTCTGGGAACTCTCATTGTGTATTTTAACAGTTTTACCAAAATTAGGCAGTTTGCTTAGAAGTATTTACTAGAACCGTCACCATTTTTACTGATTCACACACAAAAACGCCGAACCCAATCCTCCTTAATTGTAAACATAAACACTATTCTCGTCATTCCAAGGCTTTACACACCAATTCTGAGCTCTGTAAACATGAACTCTTAATAATTGAAAGCACAGTCCCGTGAAAACGCCACCCGAAGTACCCGTATTTGTAAACATTACCAGTATTTTCGTCATTTCACAGCTTTCCACTGGAAACCTCCGTGATTGAATTCGACAGTAAATGTAGTTAAAATCTGTTTACGTGTACTTGAAGTGTTTCTTCCACATTTTTAATCATTTCTGGGAACTCTCATTGTGTATTATCAGTTTTACCAAAATTAGACAGTTTGCTTAGAAGTATTTACTGAAACCGTCACCATTTTAACTGATTCACAAAAAAAAACGCCAAAGCCAATCCTCCTTAATTGTAAACATAAACACTATTCTCGTGATTCCAAGGCTTTAGACACCAATTCTGAGCTCTGTAAACAGGAACTCTTAATAATTGAAAGCACAGAACCGTGAAAACGCCACTGGAAGTACCCGGACTTGTAAACATTACCAGTATTTTCGTCATTTCACAGCTTTCTCGGGAAACCTCTGTGGTTGAATTCGACAGTAAATGTAGTTAAAATCTGTTTTCGTGTACTTGAGGTGTTTATTACACGTTCTTAATCATTTCTGGGCACTGTCATTGTGTATTTTAACAGTTTTAGCAAAATGAGGCAGTTTGCTTAGAAGTATTTACTAGAACCGTCACCATTCTAACTGAATCACAAAAAAAAACGCCGAACCCAATCCTCCTATATTGTAAACATAAACACTATTCTCGTCATTCCAAGGCTTTACACACCAATTCGGAGCTCTGTAAACATGAACTCTTAATAATTGTAAGCACAGTCCCGTGAAAACGCCACCGGAAGTACCCGTATTTGTAAACATTACCAGTATTTTCGTCATTTCACAGCTTTCCACTGGAAACCTCCGTGATTGAATTCGAGAGTAAATGTAGTTAAAATCTGTTTACGTGTACTTGAAGTGTTTCTTCCACGTTTTTAATCATTTCTGGGAACTCTCATTGTGCATTATCAGTTTTACTAAAATTAGACAGTTTGCTTAGAAGTATTTACTGAAACAGTCACCATTTTAATTGATTCACACAAAACACGCCAAAGCCAAACCTCCTAAATTGTAAACATAAACACTATTCTCGACATTCCAAGGCTTTAGACACCAATTCTGAGCTCTGTAAACATGAACTCTTAATAATTGAAAGCACAGAACCGTGAAAACGCCACCGGAAGTACCTGGACTTGTAAACATTGCCAGTATTTTCGTCATTCCACAGCTTTCCACGGGAAACCTCTGTGATTGAATTCGACAGTAAATGTAGTAAGAATCTATTTACGTGTACTTGAGGTGTTTATTACACGTTCTTTATCATTTCTGGGAAGTCTCATTGTGTATTTTAACAGTTTTACCAAAATTAGGCAGTTTGCTTAGAAGTATTTACTAGAACCGTCACCATTCTAACTGAATCACAAAAAAAATACGCCGAACCCAATCCTCCTATATTGTAAACATAAACACTATTCTCGTCATTCCAAGGCTTTACACACCAATTCGGAGCTCTGTAAACATGAACTCTTAATAATTGTAAGCACAGTCCCGTGAAAACGCCACCGGAAGTACCCGTATTTGTAAACATTACCAGTATTTTCGTCATTTCACAGCTTTACACGGGAAACCTCTGTAATTGAATTCGACAGTAAATGTAGTAAGAATCTATTTACGTGTACTTGAGGTGTTTCTTCCACGTTCTTAATCATTTCTGGGAACTCTCATTGTGTATTTTAACAGTTTTACCAAAATTAGGCAGTTTGCTTAGAAGTATTTACTAGAACCGTCACCATTTTTACTGATTCACACACAAAAACGCCGAACCCAATCCTCCTTAATTGTAAACATAAACACTATTCTCGTCATTCCAAGGCTTTACACACCAATTCTGAGCTCTGTAAACATGAACTCTTAATAATTGAAAGCACAGTCCCGTGAAAACGCCACCCGAAGTACCCGTATTTGTAAACATTACCAGTATTTTCGTCATTTCACAGCTTTCCACTGGAAACCTCCGTGATTGAATTCGACAGTAAATGTAGTTAAAATCTGTTTACGTGTACTTGAAGTGTTTCTTCCACGTTTTTAATCATTTCTGGGAACTCTCATTGTGTATTATCAGTTTTACCAAAATTAGACAGTTTGCTTAGAAGTATTTACTGAAACCGTCACCATTTTAACTGATTCACAAAAAAAAACGCCAAAGCCAATCCTCCTTAATTGTAAACATAAACACTATTCTCGTGATTCCAAGGCTTTAGACACCAATTCTGAGCTCTGTAAACAGGAACTCTTAATAATTGAAAGCACAGAACCGTGAAAACGCCACTGGAAGTACCCGGACTTGTAAACATTACCAGTATTTTCGTCATTTCACAGCTTTCTCGGGAAACCTCTGTGGTTGAATTCGACAGTAAATGTAGTTAAAATCTGTTTTCGTGTACTTGAGGTGTTTATTACACGTTCTTAATCATTTCTGGGCACTGTCATTGTGTATTTTAACAGTTTTAGCAAAATGAGGCAGTTTGCTTAGAAGTATTTACTAGAACCGTCACCATTCTAACTGAATCACAAAAAAAAACGCCGAACCCAATCCTCCTATATTGTAAACATAAACACTATTCTCGTCATTCCAAGGCTTTACACACCAATTCGGAGCTCTGTAAACATGAACTCTTAATAATTGTAAGCACAGTCCCGTGAAAACGCCACCGGAAGTACCCGTATTTGTAAACATTACCAGTATTTTCGTCATTTCACAGCTTTCCACTGGAAACCTCCGTGATTGAATTCGAGAGTAAATGTAGTTAAAATCTGTTTACGTGTACTTGAAGTGTTTCTTCCACGTTTTTAATCATTTCTGGGAACTCTCATTGTGCATTATCAGTTTTACTAAAATTAGACAGTTTGCTTAGAAGTATTTACTGAAACAGTCACCATTTTAATTGATTCACACAAAACACGCCAAAGCCAAACCTCCTAAATTGTAAACATAAACACTATTCTCGACATTCCAAGGCTTTAGACACCAATTCTGAGCTCTGTAAACATGAACTCTTAATAATTGAAAGCACAGAACCGTGAAAACGCCACCGGAAGTACCTGGACTTGTAAACATTGCCAGTATTTTCGTCATTCCACAGCTTTCCACGGGAAACCTCTGTGATTGAATTCGACAGTAAATGTAGTAAGAATCTATTTACGTGTACTTGAGGTGTTTATTACACGTTCTTTATCATTTCTGGGAAGTCTCATTGTGTATTTTAACAGTTTTACCAAAATTAGGCAGTTTGCTTAGAAGTATTTACTAGAACCGTCACCATTCTAACTGAATCACAAAAAAAATACGCCGAACCCAATCCTCCTATATTGTAAACATAAACACTATTCTCGTCATTCCAAGGCTTTACACACCAATTCGGAGCTCTGTAAACATGAACTCTTAATAATTGAAAGCACAGTCCCGTGAAAACGCCACTGGAAGTACACGGACTTGTAAACATTACCAGTATTTTCGTCATTTCACAGCTTTCCACTGGAAACCTCCGGGATTGAATTCGACAGTAAATGTAGTTAAAATCTGTTTACGTGTACTTGAAGTGTTTCTTCCACGTTTTTAATCATTTCTGGGAACTCTCATTGTGCATTATCAGTTTTACCAAAATTAGACAGTTTGCTTAGAAGTATTTACTGAAACCGTCACCATTTTAACTGATTCACACAAAACACGCCAAAGCCAAACCTCCTAAATTGTAAACATAAACACTATTCTCGCCATTCCAAGGCTTTACACACCAATTCTGAGCTCTGTAAACATGAACTCTTAATAATTGAAAGCACAGAACCTTGCAAACGCCACCGGAAGTACCTGGACTTGTAAACATTGCCAGTATTTTCGTCATTCCACAGCTTTCCCCTGGAAACCTCCGTGATTGAATACGACATTAAATGTAGTAAGAATCTGTTTACGTGTACTTGAAGTGTTTCTTCCATGTTTTTAATCATTTCTGGAAACTATCATTGTGTATTTTAACAGTTTTAGCAAAATGAGGCAGTTTTCTTAGAAGTATTTACTAGAACCGTCACCATTCTAACTGAATCACAAAAAAAAAACGCCGAACCCAATCCTCCTATATTGTAAACATAAACACTATTCTCGTCATTCCAAGGCTTTAGACACCTACTCTGAGCTCTGTAAACATGAACTCTTAATAATTGAAAGCACAGTCCCGTGAAAACGCCACCCGAAGTACCCGGATTTATAAACATTACCAGTATTTTCGTCATTTCACAGCTTTACACGGGAAACCTCTGTAATTGAATTCGACAGTAAATGTAGTAAGAATCTATTTACGTGTACTTGAGGTGTTTCTTCCACGTTCTTAATCATTTCTGGGAACTCTCATTGTGTATTTTAACAGTTTTACCAAAATTAGGCAGTTTGCTTAGAAGTATTTACTAGAACCGTCACCATTTTTACTGATTCACACACAAAAACGCCGAACCCAATCCTCCTTAATTGTAAACATAAACACTATTCTCGTCATTCCAAGGCTTTACACACCAATTCTGAGCTCTGTAAACATGAACTCTTAATAATTGAAAGCACAGTCCCGTGAAAACGCCACCCGAAGTACCCGTATTTGTAAACATTACCAGTATTTTCGTCATTTCACAGCTTTCCACTGGAAACCTCCGTGATTGAATTCGACAGTAAATGTAGTTAAAATCTGTTTACGTGTACTTGAAGTGTTTCTTCCACATTTTTAATCATTTCTGGGAACTCTCATTGTGTATTATCAGTTTTACCAAAATTAGACAGTTTGCTTAGAAGTATTTACTGAAACCGTCACCATTTTAACTGATTCACAAAAAAAAACGCCAAAGCCAATCCTCCTTAATTGTAAACATAAACACTATTCTCGTGATTCCAAGGCTTTAGACACCAATTCTGAGCTCTGTAAACAGGAACTCTTAATAATTGAAAGCACAGAACCGTGAAAACGCCACTGGAAGTACCCGGACTTGTAAACATTACCAGTATTTTCGTCATTTCACAGCTTTCTCGGGAAACCTCTGTGGTTGAATTCGACAGTAAATGTAGTTAAAATCTGTTTTCGTGTACTTGAGGTGTTTATTACACGTTCTTAATCATTTCTGGGCACTGTCATTGTGTATTTTAACAGTTTTAGCAAAATGAGGCAGTTTGCTTAGAAGTATTTACTAGAACCGTCACCATTCTAACTGAATCACAAAAAAAAACGCCGAACCCAATCCTCCTATATTGTAAACATAAACACTATTCTCGTCATTCCAAGGCTTTACACACCAATTCGGAGCTCTGTAAACATGAACTCTTAATAATTGTAAGCACAGTCCCGTGAAAACGCCACCGGAAGTACCCGTATTTGTAAACATTACCAGTATTTTCGTCATTTCACAGCTTTCCACTGGAAACCTCCGTGATTGAATTCGAGAGTAAATGTAGTTAAAATCTGTTTACGTGTACTTGAAGTGTTTCTTCCACGTTTTTAATCATTTCTGGGAACTCTCATTGTGCATTATCAGTTTTACTAAAATTAGACAGTTTGCTTAGAAGTATTTACTGAAACAGTCACCATTTTAATTGATTCACACAAAACACGCCAAAGCCAAACCTCCTAAATTGTAAACATAAACACTATTCTCGACATTCCAAGGCTTTAGACACCAATTCTGAGCTCTGTAAACATGAACTCTTAATAATTGAAAGCACAGAACCGTGAAAACGCCACCGGAAGTACCTGGACTTGTAAACATTGCCAGTATTTTCGTCATTCCACAGCTTTCCACGGGAAACCTCTGTGATTGAATTCGACAGTAAATGTAGTAAGAATCTATTTACGTGTACTTGAGGTGTTTATTACACGTTCTTTATCATTTCTGGGAAGTCTCATTGTGTATTTTAACAGTTTTACCAAAATTAGGCAGTTTGCTTAGAAGTATTTACTAGAACCGTCACCATTCTAACTGAATCACAAAAAAAATACGCCGAACCCAATCCTCCTATATTGTAAACATAAACACTATTCTCGTCATTCCAAGGCTTTACACACCAATTCGGAGCTCTGTAAACATGAACTCTTAATAATTGTAAGCACAGTCCCGTGAAAACGCCACCGGAAGTACCCGTATTTGTAAACATTACCAGTATTTTCGTCATTTCACAGCTTTCGACTGGAAACCTCCGTGATTGAATTCGAGAGTAAATGTAGTTAAAATCTGTTTACGTGTACTTGAAGTGTTTCTTCCACGTTTTTAATCATTTCTGGGAACTCTCATTGTGTATTTTATCAGTTTTACCAAAATTAGACAGTTTGCTTAGAAGTATTTACTGAAACCATCACCATTTTAACTGATTCACACAAAAAAACGCCGAACCCAATCCTCCTATATTGTAAACATAAACACTATTCTCGTCATTCCAAGGCTTTAGACACCAATTCTGAGCTCTGTAAACATGAACTCTTAATAATTGAAAGCACAGTCCCGTGAAAACGCCACTGGAAGTACACGGACTTGTAAACATTACCAGTATTTTCGTCATTTCACAGCTTTCCACTGGAAACCTCCGGGATTGAATTCGACAGTAAATGTAGTTAAAATCTGTTTACGTGTACTTGAAGTGTTTCTTCCACGTTTTTAATCATTTCTGGGAACTCTCATTGTGCATTATCAGTTTTACCAAAATTAGACAGTTTGCTTAGAAGTATTTACTGAAACCGTCACCATTTTAACTGATTCACACAAAACACGCCAAAGCCAAACCTCCTAAATTGTAAACATAAACACTATTCTCGCCATTCCAAGGCTTTACACACCAATTCTGAGCTCTGTAAACATGAACTCTTAATAATTGAAAGCACAGAACCTTGCAAACGCCACCGGAAGTACCTGGACTTGTAAACATTGCCAGTATTTTCGTCATTCCACAGCTTTCCCCTGGAAACCTCCCTGATTGAATACGACATTAAATGTAGTAAGAATCTGTTTACGTGTACTTGAAGTGTTTCTTCCATGTTTTTAATCATTTCTGGAAACTATCATTGTGTATTTTAACAGTTTTAGCAAAATGAGGCAGTTTTCTTAGAAGTATTTACTAGAACCGTCACCATTCTAACTGAATCACAAAAAAAAAACGCCGAACCCAATCCTCCTATATTGTAAACATAAACACTATTCTCGTCATTCCAAGGCTTTAGACACCTACTCTGAGCTCTGTAAACATGAACTCTTAATAATTGAAAGCACAGTCCCGTGAAAACGCCACCCGAAGTACCCGGATTTATAAACATTACCAGTATTTTCGTCATTTCACAGCTTTACACGGGAAACCTCTGTAATTGAATTCGACAGTAAATGTAGTAAGAATCTATTTACGTGTACTTGAGGTGTTTCTTCCACGTTCTTAATCATTTCTGGGAACTCTCATTGTGTATTTTAACAGTTTTACCAAAATTAGGCAGTTTGCTTAGAAGTATTTACTAGAACCGTCACCATTTTTACTGATTCACACACAAAAACGCCGAACCCAATCCTCCTTAATTGTAAACATAAACACTATTCTCGTCATTCCAAGGCTTTACACACCAATTCTGAGCTCTGTAAACATGAACTCTTAATAATTGAAAGCACAGTCCCGTGAAAACGCCACCCGAAGTACCCGTATTTGTAAACATTACCAGTATTTTCGTCATTTCACAGCTTTCCACTGGAAACCTCCGTGATTGAATTCGACAGTAAATGTAGTTAAAATCTGTTTACGTGTACTTGAAGTGTTTCTTCCACGTTTTTAATCATTTCTGGGAACTCTCATTGTGTATTATCAGTTTTACCAAAATTAGACAGTTTGCTTAGAAGTATTTACTGAAACCGTCACCATTTTAACTGATTCACAAAAAAAAACGCCAAAGCCAATCCTCCTTAATTGTAAACATAAACACTATTCTCGTGATTCCAAGGCTTTAGACACCAATTCTGAGCTCTGTAAACAGGAACTCTTAATAATTGAAAGCACAGAACCGTGAAAACGCCACTGGAAGTACCCGGACTTGTAAACATTACCAGTATTTTCGTCATTTCACAGCTTTCTCGGGAAACCTCTGTGGTTGAATTCGACAGTAAATGTAGTTAAAATCTGTTTTCGTGTACTTGAGGTGTTTATTACACGTTCTTAATCATTTCTGGGCACTGTCATTGTGTATTTTAACAGTTTTAGCAAAATGAGGCAGTTTGCTTAGAAGTATTTACTAGAACCGTCACCATTCTAACTGAATCACAAAAAAAAACGCCGAACCCAATCCTCCTATATTGTAAACATAAACACTATTCTCGTCATTCCAAGGCTTTACACACCAATTCGGAGCTCTGTAAACATGAACTCTTAATAATTGTAAGCACAGTCCCGTGAAAACGCCACCGGAAGTACCCGTATTTGTAAACATTACCAGTATTTTCGTCATTTCACAGCTTTCCACTGGAAACCTCCGTGATTGAATTCGAGAGTAAATGTAGTTAAAATCTGTTTACGTGTACTTGAAGTGTTTCTTCCACGTTTTTAATCATTTCTGGGAACTCTCATTGTGCATTATCAGTTTTACTAAAATTAGACAGTTTGCTTAGAAGTATTTACTGAAACAGTCACCATTTTAATTGATTCACACAAAACACGCCAAAGCCAAACCTCCTAAATTGTAAACATAAACACTATTCTCGACATTCCAAGGCTTTAGACACCAATTCTGAGCTCTGTAAACATGAACTCTTAATAATTGAAAGCACAGAACCGTGAAAACGCCACCGGAAGTACCTGGACTTGTAAACATTGCCAGTATTTTCGTCATTCCACAGCTTTCCACGGGAAACCTCTGTGATTGAATTCGACAGTAAATGTAGTAAGAATCTATTTACGTGTACTTGAGGTGTTTATTACACGTTCTTTATCATTTCTGGGAAGTCTCATTGTGTATTTTAACAGTTTTACCAAAATTAGGCAGTTTGCTTAGAAGTATTTACTAGAACCGTCACCATTCTAACTGAATCACAAAAAAAATACGCCGAACCCAATCCTCCTATATTGTAAACATAAACACTATTCTCGTCATTCCAAGGCTTTACACACCAATTCGGAGCTCTGTAAACATGAACTCTTAATAATTGTAAGCACAGTCCCGTGAAAACGCCACCGGAAGTACCCGTATTTGTAAACATTACCAGTATTTTCGTCATTTCACAGCTTTCGACTGGAAACCTCCGTGATTGAATTCGAGAGTAAATGTAGTTAAAATCTGTTTACGTGTACTTGAAGTGTTTCTTCCACGTTTTTAATCATTTCTGGGAACTCTCATTGTGTATTTTATCAGTTTTACCAAAATTAGACAGTTTGCTTAGAAGTATTTACTGAAACCATCACCATTTTAACTGATTCACACAAAAAAACGCCGAACCCAATCCTCCTATATTGTAAACATAAACACTATTCTCGTCATTCCAAGGCTTTAGACACCAATTCTGAGCTCTGTAAACATGAACTCTTAATAATTGAAAGCACAGTCCCGTGAAAACGCCACTGGAAGTACACGGACTTGTAAACATTACCAGTATTTTCGTCATTTCACAGCTTTCCACTGGAAACCTCCGGGATTGAATTCGACAGTAAATGTAGTTAAAATCTGTTTACGTGTACTTGAAGTGTTTCTTCCACGTTTTTAATCATTTCTGGGAACTCTCATTGTGCATTATCAGTTTTACCAAAATTAGACAGTTTGCTTAGAAGTATTTACTGAAACCGTCACCATTTTAACTGATTCACACAAAACACGCCAAAGCCAAACCTCCTAAATTGTAAACATAAACACTATTCTCGCCATTCCAAGGCTTTACACACCAATTCTGAGCTCTGTAAACATGAACTCTTAATAATTGTAAGCACAGTCCCGTGAAAACGCCACCGGAAGTACCCGTATTTGTAAACATTACCAGTATTTTCGTCATTTCACAGCTTTCGACTGGAAACCTCCGTGATTGAATTCGAGAGTAAATGTAGTTAAAATCTGTTTACGTGTACTTGAAGTGTTTCTTCCACGTTTTTAATCATTTCTGGGAACTCTCATTGTGTATTTTATCAGTTTTACCAAAATTAGACAGTTTGCTTAGAAGTATTTACTGAAACCATCACCATTTTAACTGATTCACACAAAAAAACGCCGAACCCAATCCTCCTATATTGTAAACATAAACACTATTCTCGTCATTCCAAGGCTTTAGACACCAATTCTGAGCTCTGTAAACATGAACTCTTAATAATTGAAAGCACAGTCCCGTGAAAACGCCACTGGAAGTACACGGACTTGTAAACATTACCAGTATTTTCGTCATTTCACAGCTTTCCACTGGAAACCTCCGGGATTGAATTCGACAGTAAATGTAGTTAAAATCTGTTTACGTGTACTTGAAGTGTTTCTTCCACGTTTTTAATCATTTCTGGGAACTCTCATTGTGCATTATCAGTTTTACCAAAATTAGACAGTTTGCTTAGAAGTATTTACTGAAACCGTCACCATTTTAACTGATTCACACAAAACACGCCAAAGCCAAACCTCCTAAATTGTAAACATAAACACTATTCTCGCCATTCCAAGGCTTTACACACCAATTCTGAGCTCTGTAAACATGAACTCTTAATAATTGAAAGCACAGAACCTTGCAAACGCCACCGGAAGTACCTGGACTTGTAAACATTGCCAGTATTTTCGTCATTCCACAGCTTTCCACTGGAAACCTCCGTGATTGAATTCGACAGTAAATGTAGTTAAAATCTGTTTACGTGTACTTGAAGTGTTTCTTCCACGTTTTTAATCATTTCTGGGAACTCTCATTGTGTATTATCAGTTTTACCAAAATTAGACAGTTTGCTTAGAAGTATTTACTGAAACCGTCACCATTTTAACTGATTCACAAAAAAAAACGCCAAAGCCAATCCTCCTTAATTGTAAACATAAACACTATTCTCGTGATTCCAAGGATTTAGACACCAATTCTGAGCTCTGTAAACAGGAACTCTTAATAATTGAAAGCACAGAACCGTGAAAACGCCACTGGAAGTACCCGGACTTGTAAACATTACCAGTATTTTCGTCATTTCACAGCTTTCTCGGGAAACCTCTGTGGTTGAATTCGACAGTAAATGTAGTTAAAATCTGTTTTCGTGTACTTGAGGTGTTTATTACACGTTCTTAATCATTTCTGGGCACTGTCATTGTGTATTTTAACAGTTTTAGCAAAATGAGGCAGTTTGCTTAGAAGTATTTACTAGAACCGTCACCATTCTAACTGAATCACAAAAAAAAACGCCGAACCCAATCCTCCTATATTGTAAACATAAACACTATTCTCGTCATTCCAAGGCTTTACACACCAATTCGGAGCTCTGTAAACATGAACTCTTAATAATTGTAAGCACAGTCCCGTGAAAACGCCACTGGAAGTACCCGTATTTGTAAACATTACCAGTATTTTCGTCATTTCACAGCTTTCCACTGGAAACCTCCGTGATTGAATTCGAGAGTAAATGTAGTTAAAATCTGTTTACGTGTACTTGAAGTGTTTCTTCCACGTTTTTAATCATTTTTGGGAAATCTCATTGTGCATTATCAGTTTTACTAAAATTAGACAGTTTGCTTAGAAGTATTTACTGAAACAGTCACCATTTTAATTGATTCACACAAAACACGCCAAAGCCAAACCTCCTAAATTGTAAACATAAACACTATTCTCGACGTTCCAAGGCTTTAGACACCAATTCTGAGCTCTGTAAACATGAACTCTTAATAATTGAAAGCACAGAACCGTGAAAACGCCACCGGAAGTACCTGGACTTGTAAACATTGCCAGTATTTTCGTCATTCCACAGCTTTCCACGGGAAACCTCTGTGATTGAATTCGACAGTAAATGTAGTAAGAATCTATTTACGTGTACTTGAGGTGTTTATTACACGTTCTTTATCATTTCTGGGAAGTCTCATTGTGTATTTTAACAGTTTTACCAAAATTAGGCAGTTTGCTTAGAAGTATTTACTAGAACCGTCACCATTCTAACTGAATCACAAAAAAAATACGCCGAACCCAATCCTCCTATATTGTAAACATAAACACTATTCTCGTCATTCCAAGGCTTTACACACCAATTCGGAGCTCTGTAAACATGAACTCTTAATAATTGTAAGCACAGTCCCGTGAAAACGCCACCGGAAGTACCCGTATTTGTAAACATTACCAGTATTTTCGTCATTTCACAGCTTTCGACTGGAAACCTCCGTGATTGAATTCGAGAGTAAATGTAGTTAAAATCTGTTTACGTGTACTTGAAGTGTTTCTTCCACGTTTTTAATCATTTCTGGGAACTCTCATTGTGTATTTTATCAGTTTTACCAAAATTAGACAGTTTGCTTAGAAGTATTTACTGAAACCATCACCATTTTAACTGATTCACACAAAAAAACGCCGAACCCAATCCTCCTATATTGTAAACATAAACACTATTCTCGTCATTCCAAGGCTTTAGACACCAATTCTGAGCTCTGTAAACATGAACTCTTAATAATTGAAAGCACAGTCCCGTGAAAACGCCACTGGAAGTACACGGACTTGTAAACATTACCAGTATTTTCGTCATTTCACAGCTTTCCACTGGAAACCTCCGGGATTGAATTCGACAGTAAATGTAGTTAAAATCTGTTTACGTGTACTTGAAGTGTTTCTTCCACGTTTTTAATCATTTCTGGGAACTCTCATTGTGCATTATCAGTTTTACCAAAATTAGACAGTTTGCTTAGAAGTATTTACTGAAACCGTCACCATTTTAACTGATTCACACAAAACACGCCAAAGCCAAACCTCCTAAATTGTAAACATAAACACTATTCTCGCCATTCCAAGGCTTTACACACCAATTCTGAGCTCTGTAAACATGAACTCTTAATAATTGAAAGCACAGAACCTTGCAAACGCCACCGG
Organism: Myotis daubentonii; assembly: GCF_963259705.1. Lineage (NCBI taxonomy): Eukaryota > Metazoa > Chordata > Mammalia > Chiroptera > Vespertilionidae > Myotis > Myotis daubentonii. Next base: position 611,345 of record NC_081848.1, read on the forward strand.
AAGTACCTGGACTTGTAAACATTGCCAGTATTTTCGTCATTCCACAGCTTTCCCCTGGAAACCTCCGTGATTGAATACGACATTAAATGTAGTAAGAATCTGTTTACGTGTACTTGAAGTGTTTCTTCCATGTTTTTAATCATTTCTGGAAACTATCATTGTGTATTTTAACAGTTTTAGCAAAATGAGGCAGTTTTCTTAGAAGTATTTACTAGAACCGTCACCATTCTAACTGAATCACAAAAAAAAAACGCCGAACCCAATCCTCCTATATTGTAAACATAAACACTATTCTCGTCATTCCAAGGCTTTAGACACCTACTCTGAGCTCTGTAAACATGAACTCTTAATAATTGAAAGCACAGTCCCGTGAAAACGCCACCCGAAGTACCCGGATTTATAAACATTACCAGTATTTTCGTCATTTCACAGCTTTACACGGGAAACCTCTGTAATTGAATTCGACAGTAAATGTAGTAAGAATCTATTTACGTGTACTTGAGGTGTTTCTTCCACGTTCTTAATCATTTCTGGGAACTCTCATTGTGTATTTTAACAGTTTTACCAAAATTAGGCAGTTTGCTTAGAAGTATTTACTAGAACCGTCACCATTTTTACTGATTCACACACAAAAACGCCGAACCCAATCCTCCTTAATTGTAAACATAAACACTATTCTCGTCATTCCAAGGCTTTACACACCAATTCTGAGCTCTGTAAACATGAACTCTTAATAATTGAAAGAACAGTCCCGTGAAAACGCCACCCGAAGTACCCGTATTTGTAAACATTACCAGTATTTTCGTCATTTCACAGCTTTCCACTGGAAACCTCCGTGATTGAATTCGACAGTAAATGTAGTTAAAATCTGTTTACGTGTACTTGAAGTGTTTCTTCCACGTTTTTAATCATTTCTGGGAACTCTCATTGTGTATTATCAGTTTTACCAAAATTAGACAGTTTGCTTAGAAGTATTTACTGAAACCGTCACCATTTTAACTGATTCACAAAAAAAAACGCCAAAGCCAATCCTCCTTAATTGTAAACATAAACACTATTCTCGTGATTCCAAGGCTTTAGACACCAATTCTGAGCTCTGTAAACAGGAACTCTTAATAATTGAAAGCACAGAACCGTGAAAACGCCACTGGAAGTACCCGGACTTGTAAACATTACCAGTATTTTCGTCATTTCACAGCTTTCTCGGGAAACCTCTGTGGTTGAATTCGACAGTAAATGTAGTTAAAATCTGTTTTCGTGTACTTGAGGTGTTTATTACACGTTCTTAATCATTTCTGGGCACTGTCATTGTGTATTTTAACAGTTTTAGCAAAATGAGGCAGTTTGCTTAGAAGTATTTACTAGAACCGTCACCATTCTAACTGAATCACAAAAAAAAACGCCGAACCCAATCCTCCTATATTGTAAACATAAACACTATTCTCGTCATTCCAAGGCTTTACACACCAATTCGGAGCTCTGTAAACATGAACACTTAATAATTGTAAGCACAGTCCCGTGAAAACGCCACCGGAAGTACCCGTATTTGTAAACATTACCAGTATTTTCGTCATTTCACAGCTTTCCACTGGAAACCTCCGTGATTGAATTCGAGAGTAAATGTAGTTAAAATCTGTTTACGTGTACTTGAAGTGTTTCTTCCACGTTTTTAATCATTTCTGGGAACTCTCATTGTGCATTATCAGTTTTACTAAAATTAGACAGTTTGCTTAGAAGTATTTACTGAAACAGTCACCATTTTAATTGATTCACACAAAACACGCCAAAGCCAAACCTCCTAAATTGTAAACATAAACACTATTCGCGACATTCCAAGGCTTTAGACACCAATTCTGAGCTCTGTAAACATGAACTCTTAATAATTGAAAGCACAGAACCGTGAAAACGCCACCGGAAGTACCTGGACTTGTAAACATTGCCAGTATTTTCGTCATTCCACAGCTTTCCACGGGAAACCTCTGTGATTGAATTCGACAGTAAATGTAGTAAGAATCTATTTACGTGTACTTGAGGTGTTTATTACACGTTCTTTATCATTTCTGGGAAGTCTCATTGTGTATTTTAACAGTTTTACCAAAATTAGGCAGTTTGCTTAGAAGTATTTACTAGAACCGTCACCATTTTTACTGATTCACACACAAAAACGCCGAACCCAATCCTCCTTAATTGTAAACATAAACACTATTCTCGTCATTCCAAGGCTTTACACACCAATTCTGAGCTCTGTAAACATGAACTCTTAATAATTGAAAGAACAGTCCCGTGAAAACGCCACCCGAAGTACCCGTATTTGTAAACATTACCAGTATTTTCGTCATTTCACAGCTTTCCACTGGAAACCTCCGTGATTGAATTCGACAGTAAATGTAGTTAAAATCTGTTTACGTGTACTTGAAGTGTTTCTTCCACGTTTTTAATCATTTCTGGGAACTCTCATTGTGTATTATCAGTTTTACCAAAATTAGACAGTTTGCTTAGAAGTATTTACTGAAACCGTCACCATTTTAACTGATTCACAAAAAAAAACGCCAAAGCCAATCCTCCTTAATTGTAAACATAAACACTATTCTCGTGATTCCAAGGCTTTAGACACCAATTCTGAGCTCTGTAAACAGGAACTCTTAATAATTGAAAGCACAGAACCGTGAAAACGCCACTGGAAGTACCCGGACTTGTAAACATTACCAGTATTTTCGTCATTTCACAGCTTTCTCGGGAAACCTCTGTGGTTGAATTCGACAGTAAATGTAGTTAAAATCTGTTTTCGTGTACTTGAGGTGTTTATTACACGTTCTTAATCATTTCTGGGCACTGTCATTGTGTATTTTAACAGTTTTAGCAAAATGAGGCAGTTTGCTTAGAAGTATTTACTAGAACCGTCACCATTCTAACTGAATCACAAAAAAAAACGCCGAACCCAATCCTCCTATATTGTAAACATAAACACTATTCTCGTCATTCCAAGGCTTTACACACCAATTCGGAGCTCTGTAAACATGAACACTTAATAATTGTAAGCACAGTCCCGTGAAAACGCCACCGGAAGTACCCGTATTTGTAAACATTACCAGTATTTTCGTCATTTCACAGCTTTCCACTGGAAACCTCCGTGATTGAATTCGAGAGTAAATGTAGTTAAAATCTGTTTACGTGTACTTGAAGTGTTTCTTCCACGTTTTTAATCATTTCTGGGAACTCTCATTGTGCATTATCAGTTTTACTAAAATTAGACAGTTTGCTTAGAAGTATTTACTGAAACAGTCACCATTTTAATTGATTCACACAAAACACGCCAAAGCCAAACCTCCTAAATTGTAAACATAAACACTATTCTCGACATTCCAAGGCTTTAGACACCAATTCTGAGCTCTGTAAACATGAACTCTTAATAATTGAAAGCACAGAACCGTGAAAACGCCACCGGAAGTACCTGGACTTGTAAACATTGCCAGTATTTTCGTCATTCCACAGCTTTCCACGGGAAACCTCTGTGATTGAATTCGACAGTAAATGTAGTAAGAATCTATTTACGTGTACTTGAGGTGTTTATTACACGTTCTTTATCATTTCTGGGAAGTCTCATTGTGTATTTTAACAGTTTTACCAAAATTAGGCAGTTTGCTTAGAAGTATTTACTAGAACCGTCACCATTCTAACTGAATCACAAAAAAAATACGCCGAACCCAATCCTCCTATATTGTAAACATAAACACTATTCTCGTCATTCCAAGGCTTTACACACCAATTCGGAGCTCTGTAAACATGAACTCTTAATAATTGTAAGCACAGTCCCGTGAAAACGCCACCGGAAGTACCCGTATTTGTAAACATTACCAGTATTTTCGTCATTTCACAGCTTTCCACTTGAAACCTCCGTGATTGAATTTGAGAGTAAATGTAGTAAAAATCTGTTTACGTGTACTTGAAGTGTTTCTTCCACGTTTTTAATCATTTCTGGGAACTCTCATTGTGTATTTTATCAGTTTTACCAAAATTAGACAGTTTGCTTAGAAGTAGTTACTGAAACCGTCACCATTTTAACTGATTCACACAAAAAAACGCCGAACCCAATCCTCCTATATTGTAAACATAAACACTATTCTCGTCATTCCAAGGCTTTAGACACCAATTCTGAGCTCTGTAAACATGAACTCTTAATAATTGAAAGCACTGTCCCGTGAAAACGCCACTGGAAGTACACGGACTTGTAAACATTACCAGTATTTTCGTCATTTCACAGCTTTCCACTGGAAAACTCCGGGATTGAATTCGACAGTAAATGTAGTTAAAATCTGTTTACGTGTACTTGAAGTGTTTCTTCCACGTTGTTAATCTTTTCTGGGAACTCTCATTGTGCATTATCAGTTTTACCAAAATTAGACAGTTTGCTTAGAAGTATTTACTGAAACCGTCACCATTTTAACTGATTCACACAAAACACGCCAAAGCCAAACCTCCTAAATTGTAAACATAAACACTATTCTCGCCATTCCAAGGCTTTACACACCAATTCGGAGCTCTGTAAACATGAACTCTTAATAATTGTAAGCACAGTCCCGTGAAAACGCCACCGGAAGTACCCGTATTTGTAAACATTACCAGTATTTTCGTCATTCCACAGCTTTCCCCTGGAAACCTCCGTGATTGAATACGACATTAAATGTAGTAAGAATCTGTTTACGTGTACTTGAAGTGTTTCTTCCATGTTTTTAATCATTTCTGGAAACTATCATTGTGTATTTTAACAGTTTTAGCAAAATGAGGCAGTTTTCTTAGAAGTATTTACTAGAACCGTCACCATTCTAACTGAATCACAAAAAAAAAACGCCGAACCCAATCCTCCTATATTGTAAACATAAACACTATTCTCGTCATTCCAAGGCTTTAGACACCTACTCTGAGCTCTGTAAACATGAACTCTTAATAATTGAAAGCACAGTCCCGTGAAAACGCCACCCAATGTACCCGGATTTATAAACATTACCAGTATTTTCGTCATTTCACAGCTTTACACGGGAAACCTCTGTAATTGAATTCGACAGTAAATGTAGTAAGAATCTATTTACGTGTACTTGAGGTGTTTCTTCCACGTTCTTAATCATTTCTGGGAACTCTCATTGTGTATTTTAACAGTTTTACCAAAATTAGGCAGTTTGCTTAGAAGTATTTACTAGAACCGTCACCATTTTAACTGATTCACACAAAACACGCCAAAGCCAAACCTCCTAAATTGTAAACATAAACACTATTCTCGCCATTCCAAGGCTTTACACACCAATTCTGAGCTCTGTAAACATGAACTCTTAATAATTGAAAGCACAGAACCTTGCAAACGCCACCGGAAGTACCTGGACTTGTAAACATTGCCAGTATTTTCGTCATTCCACAGCTTTCCCCTGGAAACCTCCGTGATTGAATACGACATTAAATGTAGTAAGAATCTGTTTACGTGTACTTGAAGTGTTTCTTCCATGTTTTCAATCATTTCTGGAAACTATCATTGTGTATTTTAACAGTTTTAGCAAAATGAGGCAGTTTTCTTAGAAGTATTTACTAGAACCGTCACCATTCTAACTGAATCACAAAAAAAAAACGCCGAACCCAATCCTCCTATATTGTAAACATAAACACTATTCTCGTCATTCCAAGGCTTTAGACACCTACTCTGAGCTCTGTAAACATGAACTCTTAATAATTGAAAGCACAGTCCCGTGAAAACGCCACCCGAAGTACCCGGATTTATAAACATTACCAGTATTTTCGTCATTTCACAGCTTTACACGGGAAACCTCTGTAATTGAATTCGACAGTAAATGTAGTAAGAATCTATTTACGTGTACTTGAGGTGTTTCTTCCACGTTCTTAATCATTTCTGGGAACTCTCATTGTGTATTTTAACAGTTTTACCAAAATTAGGCAGTTTGCTTAGAAGTATTTACTAGAACCGTCACCATTTTTACTGATTCACACACAAAAACGCCGAACCCAATCCTCCTTAATTGTAAACATAAACACTATTCTCGTCATTCCAAGGCTTTACACACCAATTCTGAGCTCTGTAAACATGAACTCTTAATAATTGAAAGCACAGTCCCGTGAAAACGCCACCCGAAGTACCCGTATTTGTAAACATTACCAGTATTTTCGTCATTTCACAGCTTTCCACTGGAAACCACCGTGATTGAATTCGACAGTAAATGTAGTTAAAATCTGTTTACGTGTACTTGAAGTGTTTCTTCCACGTTTTTAATCATTTCTGGGAACTCTCATTGTGTATTATCAGTTTTACCAAAATTAGACAGTTTGCTTAGAAGTATTTACTGAAACCGTCACCATTTTAACTGATTCACAAAAAAAAACGCCAAAGCCAATCCTCCTTAATTGTAAACATAAACACTATTCTCGTGATTCCAAGGCTTTAGACACCAATTCTGAGCTCTGTAAACAGGAACTCTTAATAATTGAAAGCACAGAACCGTGAAAACGCCACTGGAAGTACCCGGACTTGTAAACATTACCAGTATTTTCGTCATTTCACAGCTTTCTCGGGAAACCTCTGTGATTGAATTCGACAGTAAATGTAGTTAAAATCTGTTTTCGTGTACTTGAGGTGTTTATTACACGTTCTTAATCATTTCTGGGCACTGTCATTGTGTATTTTAACAGTTTTAGCAAAATGAGGCAGTTTGCTTAGAAGTATTTACTAGAACCGTCACCATTCTAACTGAATCACAAAAAAAAACGCCGAACCCAATCCTCCTATATTGTAAACATAAACACTATTCTCGTCATTCCAAGGCTTTACACACCAATTCGGAGCTCTGTAAACATGAACTTTTAATAATTGTAAGCACAGTCCGGTGAAAACGCCACCGGAAGTACCCGTATTTGTAAACATTACCAGTATTTTCGTCATTTCACAGCTTTCCACTGGAAACCTCCGTGATTGAATTCGAGAGTAAATGTAGTTAAAATCTGTTTACGTGTACTTGAAGTGTTTCTTCCACGTTTTTAATCATTTCTGGGAACTCTCATTGTGCATTATCAGTTTTACTAAAATTAGACAGTTTGCTTAGAAGTATTTACTGAAACAGTCACCATTTTAATTGATTCACACAAAACACGCCAAAGCCAAACCTCCTAAATTGTAAACATAAACACTATTCTCGACATTCCAAGGCTTTAGACACCAATTCTGAGCTCTGTAAACATGAACTCTTAATAATTGAAAGCACAGAACCGTGAAAACGCCACCGGAAGTACCTGGACTTGTAAACATTGCCAGTATTTTCGTCATTCCACAGCTTTCCACGGGAAACCTCTGTGATTGAATTCGACAGTAAATGTAGTAAGAATCTATTTACGTGTACTTGAGGTGTTTATTACACGTTCTTTATCATTTCTGGGAAGTCTCATTGTGTATTTTAACAGTTTTACCAAAATTAGGCAGTTTGCTTAGAAGTATTTACTAGAACCGTCACCATTCTAACTGAATCACAAAAAAAATACGCCGAACCCAATCCTCCTATATTGTAAACATAAACACTATTCTCGTCATTCCAAGGCTTTACACACCAATTCGGAGCTCTGTAAACATGAACTCTTAATAATTGTAAGCACAGTCCCGTGAAAACGCCACCGGAAGTACCCGTATTTGTAAACATTACCAGTATTTTCGTCATTTCACAGCTTTCCACTGGAAACCTCCGTGATTGAATTCGAGAGTAAATGTAGTTAAAATCTGTTTACGTGTACTTGAAGTGTTTCTTCCACGTTTTTAATCATTTCTGGGAACTCTCATTGTGTATTTTATCAGTTTTACCAAAATTAGACACTTTGCTTAGAAGTATTTACTGAAACCGTCACCATTTTAACTGATTCACACAAAAAAACGCCGAACCCAAACGTCCTATATTGTAAACATAAACACTATTCTCGTAATTCCAAGGCTTTAGACACCAATTCTGAGCTCTGTAAACATGAACTCTTAATAATTGTAAGCACAGTCCCGTGAAAACGCCACCGGAAGTACCCGTATTTGTAAACATTACCAGTATTTTCGTCATTTCACAGCTTTCCACTGGAAACCTCCGTGATTGAATCGAGAGTAAATGTAGTTAAAATCTGTTTACGTGTACTTGAAGTGTTTCTTCCACGTTTTTAATCATTTCTGGGAACTCTCATTGTGCATTATCAGTTTTACCAAAATTAGACAGTTTGCTTAGAAGTATTTACTGAAACCGTCACCATTTTAACTGATTCACACAAAACACGCCAAAGCCAAACCTCCTAAATTGTAAACATAAACACTATTCTCGTCATTCCAAGGCTTTACACACCAATTCGGAGCTCTGTAAACATGAACTCTTAATAATTGTAAGCACAGTCCCGTGAAAACGCCACCGGAAGTACCCGTATTTGTAAACATTGCCAGTATTTTCGTCATTCCACAGCTTTCCCCTGGAAACCTCCGTGATTGAATACGACATTAAATGTAGTAAGAATCTGTTTACGTGTACTTGAAGTGTTTCTTCCATGTTTTCAATCATTTCTGGAAACTATCATTGTGTATTTTAACAGTTTTAGCAAAATGAGGCAGTTTTCTTAGAAGTATTTACTAGAACCGTCACCATTCTAACTGAATCACAAAAAAAAAACGCCGAACCCAATCCTCCTATATTGTAAACATAAACACTATTCTCGTCATTCCAAGGCTTTAGACACCTACTCTGAGCTCTGTAAACATGAACTCTTAATAATTGAAAGCACAGTCCCGTGAAAACGCCACCCGAAGTACCCGGATTTATAAACATTACCAGTATTTTCGTCATTTCACAGCTTTACACGGGAAACCTCTGTAATTGAATTCGACAGTAAATGTAGTAAGAATCTATTTACGTGTACTTGAGGTGTTTCTTCCACGTTCTTAATCATTTCTGGGAACTCTCATTGTGTATTATCAGTTTTACCAAAATTAGACAGTTTGCTTAGAAGTATTTACTGAAACCGTCACCATTTTAACTGATTCACAAAAAAAAACGCCAAAGCCAATCCTCCTTAATTGTAAACATAAACACTATTCTCGTGATTCCAAGGCTTTAGACACCAATTCTGAGCTCTGTAAACAGGAACTCTTAATAATTGAAAGCACAGAACCGTGAAAACGCCACTGGAAGTACCCGGACTTGTAAACATTACCAGTATTTTCGTCATTTCACAGCTTTCTCGGGAAACCTCTGTGATTGAATTCGACAGTAAATGTAGTTAAAATCTGTTTTCGTGTACTTGAGGTGTTTATTACACGTTCTTAATCATTTCTGGGCACTGTCATTGTGTATTTTAACAGTTTTAGCAAAATGAGGCAGTTTGCTTAGAAGTATTTACTAGAACCGTCACCATTCTAACTGAATCACAAAAAAAAACGCCGAACCCAATCCTCCTATATTGTAAACATAAACACTATTCTCGTCATTCCAAGGCTTTACACACCAATTCGGAGCTCTGTAAACACGAACTTTTAATAATTGTAAGCACAGTCCCGTGAAAACGCCACCGGAAGTACCCGTATTTGTAAACATTACCAGTATTTTCGTCATTTCACAGCTTTCCACTGGAAACCTCCGTGATTGAATTCGAGAGTAAATGTAGTTAAAATCTGTTTACGTGTACTTGAAGTGTTTCTTCCACGTTTTTAATCATTTCTGGGAACTCTCATTGTGCATTATCAGTTTTACTAAAATTAGACAGTTTGCTTAGAAGTATTTACTGAAACAGTCACCATTTTAATTGATTCACACAAAACACGCCAAAGCCAAACCTCCTAAATTGTAAACATAAACACTATTCTCGACATTCCAAGGCTTTAGACACCAATTCTGAGCTCTGTAAACATGAACTCTTAATAATTGAAAGCACAGAACCGTGAAAACGCCACCGGAAGTACCTGGACTTGTAAACATTGCCAGTATTTTCGTCATTCCACAGCTTTCCACGGGAAACCTCTGTGATTGAATTCGACAGTAAATGTAGTAAGGATCTATTTACGTGTACTTGAGGTGTTTATTACACGTTCTTTATCATTTCTGGGAAGTCTCATTGTGTATTTTAACAGTTTTACCAAAATTAGGCAGTTTGCTTAGAAGTATTTACTAGAACCGTCACCATTCTAACTGAATCACAAAAAAAATACGCCGAACCCAATCCTCCTATATTGTAAACATAAACACTATTCTCGTCATTCCAAGGCTTTACACACCAATTCGGAGCTCTGTAAACATGAACTCTTAATAATTGTAAGCACAGTCCCGTGAAAACGCCACCGGAAGTACCCGTATTTGTAAACATTACCAGTATTTTCGTCATTTCACAGCTTTCCACTGGAAACCTCCGTGATTGAATTCGAGAGTAAATGTAGTTAAAATCTGTTTACGTGTACTTGAAGTGTTTCTTCCACGTTTTTAATCATTTCTGGGAACTCTCATTGTGTATTTTATCAGTTTTACCAAAATTAGACAGTTTGCTTAGAAGTATTTACTGAAACCGTCACCATTTTAACTGATTCACACAAAAAAACGCCGAACCCAATCCTCCTATATTGTAAACATAAACACTATTCTCGTAATTCCAAGGCTTTAGACACCAATTCTGAGCTCTGTAAACATGAACTCTTAATAATTGAAAGCACAGAACCGTGAAAACGCCACCGGAAGTACCTGGACTTGTAAACATTGCCAGTATTTTCGTCATTCCACAGCTTTCCACGGGAAACCTCTGTGATTGAATTCGACAGTAAATGTAGTAAGGATCTATTTACGTGTACTTGAGGTGTTTATTACACGTTCTTTATCATTTCTGGGAAGTCTCATTGTGTATTTTAACAGTTTTACCAAAATTAGGCAGTTTGCTTAGAAGTATTTACTAGAACCGTCACCATTCTAACTGAATCACAAAAAAAAACGCCGAACCCAATCCTCCTATATTGTAAACATAAACACTATTCTCGTCATTCCAAGGCTTTACACACCAATTCGGAGCTCTGTAAACATGAACTTTTAATAATTGTAAGCACAGTCCGGTGAAAACGCCACCGGAAGTACCCGTATTTGTAAACATTACCAGTATTTTCGTCATTTCACAGCTTTCCACTGGAAACCTCCGTGATTGAATTCGAGAGTAAATGTAGTTAAAATCTGTTTACGTGTACTTGAAGTGTTTCTTCCACGTTTTTAATCATTTCTGGGAACTCTCATTGTGCATTATCAGTTTTACTAAAATTAGACAGTTTGCTTAGAAGTATTTACTGAAACAGTCACCATTTTAATTGATTCACACAAAACACGCCAAAGCCAAACCTCCTAAATTGTAAACATAAACACTATTCTCGACATTCCAAGGCTTTAGACACCAATTCTGAGCTCTGTAAACATGAACTCTTAATAATTGAAAGCACAGAACCGTGAAAACGCCACCGGAAGTACCTGGACTTGTAAACATTGCCAGTATTTTCGTCATTCCACAGCTTTCCACGGGAAACCTCTGTGATTGAATTCGACAGTAAATGTAGTAAGAATCTATTTACGTGTACTTGAGGTGTTTATTACACGTTCTTTATCATTTCTGGGAAGTCTCATTGTGTATTTTAACAGTTTTACCAAAATTAGGCAGTTTGCTTAGAAGTATTTACTAGAACCGTCACCATTCTAACTGAATCACAAAAAAAATACGCCGAACCCAATCCTCCTATATTGTAAACATAAACACTATTCTCGTCATTCCAAGGCTTTACACACCAATTCGGAGCTCTGTAAACATGAACTCTTAATAATTGTAAGCACAGTCCCGTGAAAACGCCACCGGAAGTACCCGTATTTGTAAACATTACCAGTATTTTCGTCATTTCACAGCTTTCCACTGGAAACCTCCGTGATTGAATTCGAGAGTAAATGTAGTTAAAATCTGTTTACGTGTACTTGAAGTGTTTCTTCCACGTTTTTAATCATTTCTGGGAACTCTCATTGTGTATTTTATCAGTTTTACCAAAATTAGACACTTTGCTTAGAAGTATTTACTGAAACCGTCACCATTTTAACTGATTCACACAAAAAAACGCCGAACCCAAACGTCCTATATTGTAAACATAAACACTATTCTCGTAATTCCAAGGCTTTAGACACCAATTCTGAGCTCTGTAAACATGAACTCTTAATAATTGTAAGCACAGTCCCGTGAAAACGCCACCGGAAGTACCCGTATTTGTAAACATTACCAGTATTTTCGTCATTTCACAGCTTTCCACTGGAAACCTCCGTGATTGAATCGAGAGTAAATGTAGTTAAAATCTGTTTACGTGTACTTGAAGTGTTTCTTCCACGTTTTTAATCATTTCTGGGAACTCTCATTGTGCATTATCAGTTTTACCAAAATTAGACAGTTTGCTTAGAAGTATTTACTGAAACCGTCACCATTTTAACTGATTCACACAAAACACGCCAAAGCCAAACCTCCTAAATTGTAAACATAAACACTATTCTCGTCATTCCAAGGCTTTACACACCAATTCGGAGCTCTGTAAACATGAACTCTTAATAATTGTAAGCACAGTCCCGTGAAAACGCCACCGGAAGTACCCGTATTTGTAAACATTGCCAGTATTTTCGTCATTCCACAGCTTTCCCCTGGAAACCTCCGTGATTGAATACGACATTAAATGTAGTAAGAATCTGTTTACGTGTACTTGAAGTGTTTCTTCCATGTTTTCAATCATTTCTGGAAACTATCATTGTGTATTTTAACAGTTTTAGCAAAATGAGGCAGTTTTCTTAGAAGTATTTACTAGAACCGTCACCATTCTAACTGAATCACAAAAAAAAAACGCCGAACCCAATCCTCCTATATTGTAAACATAAACACTATTCTCGTCATTCCAAGGCTTTAGACACCTACTCTGAGCTCTGTAAACATGAACTCTTAATAATTGAAAGCACAGTCCCGTGAAAACGCCACCCGAAGTACCCGGATTTATAAACATTACCAGTATTTTCGTCATTTCACAGCTTTACACGGGAAACCTCTGTAATTGAATTCGACAGTAAATGTAGTAAGAATCTATTTACGTGTACTTGAGGTGTTTCTTCCACGTTCTTAATCATTTCTGGGAACTCTCATTGTGTATTATCAGTTTTACCAAAATTAGACAGTTTGCTTAGAAGTATTTACTGAAACCGTCACCATTTTAACTGATTCACAAAAAAAAACGCCAAAGCCAATCCTCCTTAATTGTAAACATAAACACTATTCTCGTGATTCCAAGGCTTTAGACACCAATTCTGAGCTCTGTAAACAGGAACTCTTAATAATTGAAAGCACAGAACCGTGAAAACGCCACTGGAAGTACCCGGACTTGTAAACATTACCAGTATTTTCGTCATTTCACAGCTTTCTCGGGAAACCTCTGTGATTGAATTCGACAGTAAATGTAGTTAAAATCTGTTTTCGTGTACTTGAGGTGTTTATTACACGTTCTTAATCATTTCTGGGCACTGTCATTGTGTATTTTAACAGTTTTAGCAAAATGAGGCAGTTTGCTTAGAAGTATTTACTAGAACCGTCACCATTCTAACTGAATCACAAAAAAAAACGCCGAACCCAATCCTCCTATATTGTAAACATAAACACTATTCTCGTCATTCCAAGGCTTTACACACCAATTCGGAGCTCTGTAAACACGAACTTTTAATAATTGTAAGCACAGTCCCGTGAAAACGCCACCGGAAGTACCCGTATTTGTAAACATTACCAGTATTTTCGTCATTTCACAGCTTTCCACTGGAAACCTCCGTGATTGAATTCGAGAGTAAATGTAGTTAAAATCTGTTTACGTGTACTTGAAGTGTTTCTTCCACGTTTTTAATCATTTCTGGGAACTCTCATTGTGCATTATCAGTTTTACTAAAATTAGACAGTTTGCTTAGAAGTATTTACTGAAACAGTCACCATTTTAATTGATTCACACAAAACACGCCAAAGCCAAACCTCCTAAATTGTAAACATAAACACTATTCTCGACATTCCAAGGCTTTAGACACCAATTCTGAGCTCTGTAAACATGAACTCTTAATAATTGAAAGCACAGAACCGTGAAAACGCCACCGGAAGTACCTGGACTTGTAAACATTGCCAGTATTTTCGTCATTCCACAGCTTTCCACGGGAAACCTCTGTGATTGAATTCGACAGTAAATGTAGTAAGGATCTATTTACGTGTACTTGAGGTGTTTATTACACGTTCTTTATCATTTCTGGGAAGTCTCATTGTGTATTTTAACAGTTTTACCAAAATTAGGCAGTTTGCTTAGAAGTATTTACTAGAACCGTCACCATTCTAACTGAATCACAAAAAAAATACGCCGAACCCAATCCTCCTATATTGTAAACATAAACACTATTCTCGTCATTCCAAGGCTTTACACACCAATTCGGAGCTCTGTAAACATGAACTCTTAATAATTGTAAGCACAGTCCCGTGAAAACGCCACCGGAAGTACCCGTATTTGTAAACATTACCAGTATTTTCGTCATTTCACAGCTTTCCACTGGAAACCTCCGTGATTGAATTCGAGAGTAAATGTAGTTAAAATCTGTTTACGTGTACTTGAAGTGTTTCTTCCACGTTTTTAATCATTTCTGGGAACTCTCATTGTGTATTTTATCAGTTTTACCAAAATTAGACAGTTTGCTTAGAAGTATTTACTGAAACCGTCACCATTTTAACTGATTCACACAAAAAAACGCCGAACCCAATCCTCCTATATTGTAAACATAAACACTATTCTCGTAATTCCAAGGCTTTAGACACCAATTCTGAGCTCTGTAAACATGAACTCTTAATAATTGAAAGCACAGAACCGTGAAAACGCCACCGGAAGTACCTGGACTTGTAAACATTGCCAGTATTTTCGTCATTCCACAGCTTTCCACGGGAAACCTCTGTGATTGAATTCGACAGTAAATGTAGTAAGGATCTATTTACGTGTACTTGAGGTGTTTATTACACGTTCTTTATCATTTCTGGGAAGTCTCATTGTGTATTTTAACAGTTTTACCAAAATTAGGCAGTTTGCTTAGAAGTATTTACTAGAACCGTCACCATTCTAACTGAATCACAAAAAAAATACGCCGAACCCAATCCTCCTATATTGTAAACATAAACACTATTCTCGTCATTCCAAGGCTTTACACACCAATTCGGAGCTCTGTAAACATGAACTCTTAATAATTGTAAGCACAGTCCCGTGAAAACGCCACCGGAAGTACCCGTATTTGTAAACATTACCAGTATTTTCGTCATTTCACAGCTTTCCACTGGAAACCTCCGTGATTGAATTCGAGAGTAAATGTAGTTAAAATCTGTTTACTTGTACTTGAAGTGTTTCTTCCACGTTTTTAATCATTTCTGGGAACTCTCATTGTGCATTATCAGTTTTACCAAATTAGACAGTTTGCTTAGAAGTATTTACTGAAACCGTCACCATTTTAACTGATTCACACAAAACACGCCAAAGCCAAACCTCCTAAATTGTAAACATAAACACTATTCTCGCCATTCCAAGGCTTTACACACCAATTTGGAGCTCTGTAAACATGAACTCTTAATAATTGTAAGCACAGTCCCGTGAAAACGCCACCGGAAGTACCCGTATTTGTAAACATTACCAGTATTTTCGTCATTCCACAGATTTCCCCTGGAAACCTCCGTGATTGAATACGACATTAAATGTAGTAAGAATCTGTTTACGTGTACTTGAAGTGTTTCTTCCATGTTTTTAATCATTTCTGGAAACTATCATTGTGTATTTTAACAGTTTTAGCAAAATGAGGCAGTTTTCTTAGAAGTATTTACTAGAACCGTCACCATTCTAACTGAATCACAAAAAAAAAACGCCGAACCCAATCCTCCTTAATTGTAAACATAAACACTATTCTCGTCATTCCAAGGCTTTACCCACCAACTCTGAGCTCTGTAAACATGAACTCTTAATAATTGAAAGCACAGTCCCGTGAAAACGCCACCCGAAGTACCCGTATTTGTAAACATTACCAGTATTTTCGTCATTTCACAGCTTTCCACTGGAAACCTCCGTGATTGAATTCGACAGTAAATGTAGTTAAAATCTGTTTACGTGTACTTGAAGTGTTTCTTCCACGTTTTTAATCATTTCTGGGAACTCTCATTGTGTATTATCAGTTTTACCAAAATTAGACAGTTTGCTTAGAAGTATTTACTGAAACCGTCACCATTTTAACTGATTCACAAAAAAAAACGCAAAAGCCAATCCTCCTTAATTGTAAACATAAACACTATTCTCGTGATTCCAAGTCTTTAGACACCAATTCTGAGCTCTGTAAACAGGAACTCTTAATAATTGAAAGCACAGAACCGTGAAAACGCCACTGGAAGTACCCGGACTTGTAAACATTACCAGTATTTTCATCATTTCACAGCTTTCTCGGGAAACCTCTGTGATTGAATTCGACAGTAAATGTAGTTAAAATCTGTTTTCGTGTACTTGAGGTGTTTATTACACGTTCTTAATCATTTCTGGGCACTGTCATTATGTATTTTAACAGTTTTCGCAAAATGAGGCAGTTTGCTTAGAAGTATTTACTAGAACCGTCACCATTCTAACTGAATCACAAAAAAAAAACGCCGAACCCAATCCTCCTATATTGTAAACATAAACACTATTCTCGTCATTCCAAGGCTTTAGACACCTACTCTGAGATCTGTAAACATGAACTCTTAATAATTGAAATCACAGTCCCCTGAAAACGCCACCGGAAGTACCCGTATTTGTAAACATTACCAGTATTTTCGTCATTTCACAGCTTTCCACTTGAAACCTCCGTGATTGAATTTGAGAGTAAATGTAGTTAAAATCTGTTTACGTGTACTTGAAGTGTTTCTTCCACGTTTTTAATCATTTCTGGGAACTCTCATTGTGCATTATCAGTTTTACCAAAATTAGACAGTTTGCTTAGAAGTATTTACTGAAACCGTCACCATTTTAACTGATTCACACAAAACACGCCAAAGCCAAACCTCCTAAATTGTAAACATAAACACTATTCTCGACATTCCAAGGCTTTAGACACCAATTCTGAGCTCTGTAAACATGAACTCTTAATAATTGAAAGCACAGAACCGTGAAAACGCCACCGGAAGTACCTGGACTTGTAAACATTGCCAGTATTTTCGTCATTCCACAGCTTTCCACGGGAAACCTCTGTGATTGAATTCGACAGTAAATGTAGTAAGAATCTATTTACGTGTACTTGAGGTGTTTCTTCCACGTTCTTAATCATTTCTGGGAACTCTCATTGTGTATTTTAACAGTTTTACCAAAATTAGGCAGTTTGCTTAGAAGTATTTACTAGAACCGTCACCATTTTAACTGAATCACACACAAAAACGCCGAACCCAATCCTCCTTAATTGTAAACATAAACACTATTCTCGTCATTCCAAGGCTTTACACACCAATTCTGAGCTCTGTAAACATGAACTCTTAATAATTGAAAGCACAGTCCCGTGAAAACGCCACCCGAAGTACCCGGATTTGTAAACATTACCAGTATTTTCGTCATTTCACAGCTTTCCACTGGAAACCTCCGTGATTGAATTCGACAATAAATGTAGTTAAAATCTGTTTACGTGTACTTGAAGTGTTTCTTCCACGTTTTTAATCATTTCTGGGAACTCTCATTGTGTATTATCAGTTTTACCAAAATTAGACAGTTTGCTTAGAAGTATTAACTGAAACCGTCACCATTTTAACTGATTCACAAAAAAAAACGCCAAAGCCAATCCTCCTTAATTGTAAACATAAACACTATTCTCGTGATTCCAAGGCTTTAGACACCAATTCTGAGCTCTGTAAACAGGAACTCTTAATAATTGAAAGCACAGAACCGTGAAAACGCCACTGGAAGTACCCGGACTTGTAAACATTACCAGTATTTTCGTCATTTCACAGCTTTCCACGGGAAACCTCTGTGATTGAATTCGACAGTAAATGTAGTAAGGATCTATTTACGTGTACTTGAGGTGTTTATTACACGTTCTTTATCATTTCTGGGAAGTCTCATTGTGTATTTTAACAGTTTTACCAAAATTAGGCAGTTTGCTTAGAAGTATTTACTAGAACCGTCACCATTCTAACTGAATCACAAAAAAAATACGCCGAACCCAATCCTCCTATATTGTAAACATAAACACTATTCTCGTCATTCCAAGGCTTTACACACCAATTCGGAGCTCTGTAAACATGAACTCTTAATAATTGTAAGCACAGTCCCGTGATAACGCCACCGGAAGTACCCGTATTTGTAAACATTACCAGTATTTTCGTCATTTCACAGCTTTCCACTGGAAACCTCCGTGATTGAATTCGAGAGTAAATGTAGTTAAAATCTGTTTACTTGTACTTGAAGTGTTTCTTCCACGTTTTTAATCATTTCTGGGAACTCTCATTGTGCATTATCAGTTTTACCAAATTAGACAGTTTGCTTAGAAGTATTTACTGAAACCGTCACCATTTTAACTGATTCACACAAAACACGCCAAAGCCAAACCTCCTAAATTGTAAACATAAACACTATTCTCGCCATTCCAAGGCTTTACACACCAATTTGGAGCTCTGTAAACATGAACTCTTAATAATTGTAAGCACAGTCCCGTGAAAACGCCACCGGAAGTACCCGTATTTGTAAACATTACCAGTATTTTCGTCATTCCACAGATTTCCCCTGGAAACCTCCGTGATTGAATACGACATTAAATGTAGTAAGAATCTGTTTACGTGTACTTGAAGTGTTTCTTCCATGTTTTTAATCATTTCTGGAAACTATCATTGTGTATTTTAACAGTTTTAGCAAAATGAGGCAGTTTTCTTAGAAGTATTTACTAGAACCGTCACCATTCTAACTGAATCACAAAAAAAAAACGCCGAACCCAATCCTCCTTAATTGTAAACATAAACACTATTCTCGTCATTCCAAGGCTTTACCCACCAACTCTGAGCTCTGTAAACATGAACTCTTAATAATTGAAAGCACAGTCCCGTGAAAACGCCACCCGAAGTACCCGTATTTGTAAACATTACCAGTATTTTCGTCATTTCACAGCTTTCCACTGGAAACCTCCGTGATTGAATTCGACAGTAAATGTAGTTAAAATCTGTTTACGTGTACTTGAAGTGTTTCTTCCACGTTTTTAATCATTTCTGGGAACTCTCATTGTGTATTATCAGTTTTACCAAAATTAGACAGTTTGCTTAGAAGTATTTACTGAAACCGTCACCATTTTAACTGATTCACAAAAAAAAACGCAAAAGCCAATCCTCCTTAATTGTAAACATAAACACTATTCTCGTGATTCCAAGTCTTTAGACACCAATTCTGAGCTCTGTAAACAGGAACTCTTAATAATTGAAAGCACAGAACCGTGAAAACGCCACTGGAAGTACCCGGACTTGTAAACATTACCAGTATTTTCATCATTTCACAGCTTTCTCGGGAAACCTCTGTGATTGAATTCGACAGTAAATGTAGTTAAAATCTGTTTTCGTGTACTTGAGGTGTTTATTACACGTTCTTAATCATTTCTGGGCACTGTCATTATGTATTTTAACAGTTTTCGCAAAATGAGGCAGTTTGCTTAGAAGTATTTACTAGAACCGTCACCATTCTAACTGAATCACAAAAAAAAAACGCCGAACCCAATCCTCCTATATTGTAAACATAAACACTATTCTCGTCATTCCAAGGCTTTAGACACCTACTCTGAGATCTGTAAACATGAACTCTTAATAATTGAAATCACAGTCCCCTGAAAACGCCACCGGAAGTACCCGTATTTGTAAACATTACCAGTATTTTCGTCATTTCACAGCTTTCCACTTGAAACCTCCGTGATTGAATTTGAGAGTAAATGTAGTTAAAATCTGTTTACGTGTACTTGAAGTGTTTCTTCCACGTTTTTAATCATTTCTGGGAACTCTCATTGTGCATTATCAGTTTTACCAAAATTAGACAGTTTGCTTAGAAGTATTTACTGAAACCGTCACCATTTTAACTGATTCACACAAAACACGCCAAAGCCAAACCTCCTAAATTGTAAACATAAACACTATTCTCGACATTCCAAGGCTTTAGACACCAATTCTGAGCTCTGTAAACATGAACTCTTAATAATTGAAAGCACAGAACCGTGAAAACGCCACCGGAAGTACCTGGACTTGTAAACATTGCCAGTATTTTCGTCATTCCACAGCTTTCCACGGGAAACCTCTGTGATTGAATTCGACAGTAAATGTAGTAAGAATCTATTTACGTGTACTTGAGGTGTTTCTTCCACGTTCTTAATCATTTCTGGGAACTCTCATTGTGTATTTTAACAGTTTTACCAAAATTAGGCAGTTTGCTTAGAAGTATTTACTAGAACCGTCACCATTTTAACTGAATCACACACAAAAACGCCGAACCCAATCCTCCTTAATTGTAAACATAAACACTATTCTCGTCATTCCAAGGCTTTACACACCAATTCTGAGCTCTGTAAACATGAACTCTTAATAATTGAAAGCACAGTCCCGTGAAAACGCCACCCGAAGTACCCGGATTTGTAAACATTACCAGTATTTTCGTCATTTCACAGCTTTCCACTGGAAACCTCCGTGATTGAATTCGACAATAAATGTAGTTAAAATCTGTTTACGTGTACTTGAAGTGTTTCTTCCACGTTTTTAATCATTTCTGGGAACTCTCATTGTGTATTATCAGTTTTACCAAAATTAGACAGTTTGCTTAGAAGTATTAACTGAAACCGTCACCATTTTAACTGATTCACAAAAAAAAACGCCAAAGCCAATCCTCCTTAATTGTAAACATAAACACTATTCTCGTGATTCCAAGGCTTTAGACACCAATTCTGAGCTCTGTAAACAGGAACTCTTAATAATTGAAAGCACAGAACCGTGAAAACGCCACTGGAAGTACCCGGACTTGTAAACATTACCAGTATTTTCGTCATTTCACAGCTTTCTCGGGAAACCTCTGTGATTGAATTCGACAGTAAATGTAGTTAAAATCTGTTTTCGTGTACTTGAGGTGTTTATTACACGTTCTTAATCATTTCTGGGCACTGTCATTGTGTATTTTAACAGTTTTAGCAAAATGAGGCAGTTTGCTTAGAAGTATTTACTAGAACCGTCACCATCCTAACTGAATCACAAAAAAAAACGCCGAACCCAATCCTCCTATATTGTAAACATAAACACTATTCTCGTCATTCCAAGGCTTTAGACACCTACTCTGAGATCTGTAAACATGAACTCTTAATAATTGAAATCACAGTCCCCTGAAAACGCCACCGGAAGTACCCGTATTTGTAAACATTACCAGTATTTTCGTCATTTCACAGCTTTCCACTTGAAACCTCCGTGATTGAATTTGAGAGTAAATGTAGTTAAAATCTGTTTACGTGTACTTGAAGTGTTTCTTCCACGTTTTTAATCATTTCTGGGAACTCTCATTGTGCATTTTATCAGTTTTACCAAAATTAGACAGTTTGCTTAGAAGTAGTTACTGAAACCATCACCATTTTAACTGATTCACACAAAAAAACGCCGAACCCAATCCTCCTATATTGTAAACATAAACACTATTCTCGTCATTCCAAGGCTTTAGACACCAATTCTGAGCTCTGTAAACATGAACTCTTAATAATTGAAAGCACAGAACCGTGAAAACGCCACCGGAAGTACCCGGACTTGTAAACATTAAGAGTATTTTCGTCATTCCACAGCTTTCCCCTGGAAACTTCCGTGATTGAATACGACATTAAATGTAGTAAGAATCTGTTTACGTGTACTTGAAGTGTTTCTTCCATGTTTTTAATCATTTCTGGAAACTATCATTGTGTATTTTAACAGTTTTAGCAAAATGACGCTGTTTGCTTAGAAGTATTTACTAGAACCGTCACCATTCTAACTGAATCACAAAAAAAAAACGCCGAACCCAATCCTCCTATATTGTAAACATAAACACTATTCTCGTCATTCCAAGGCTTTAGACACCTACTCTGAGCTCTGTAAACATGAACTCTTAATAATTGAAAGCACAGTCCCGTGAAAACGCCACCCGATGTACCCGGATTTATAAACATTACCAGTATTTTCGTCATTTCACAGCTTTACACGGGAAACCTCTGTAATTGAATTCGACAGTAAATGTAGTAAGAATCTATTTACGTGTACTTGAGGTGTTTCTTCCACGTTCTTAATCATTTCTGGGAACTCTCATTGTGTATTTTAACAGTTTTACCAAAATTAGGCAGTTTGCTTAGAAGTATTTACTAGAACCGTCACCATTTTAACTGACTAAAAAAAAAAAAAAAACGCCGAACCCAATCCTCCTTAATTGTAAACATAAAGACTATTCTCGTCATTCCAAGGCTTTAGACACCAATTCTGAGCTCTGTAAACATGAACTCTTAATAATTGAAAGCACAGAACCGTGAAAAAGCCACCGGAAGTACCCGGACTTGTAAACATTACCAGTATTTTCGTCATTTCACAGCTTTCCACTGGAAACCTCCGTTATTGAATACGACATTAAATGTAGTAAGAATCTGTTTACGTGTACTTGAAGTGTTTCTTCCATGTTTTTAAAAATTTCTGGAAACTATCATTGTGTATTTTAACAGTTTTAGCAAAATGAGGCAGTTTGCTTAGAAGTATTTACTAGAACCGTCACCATTCTAACTGAATCACAAAAAAAAAACGCCAAAGCCAATCCTCCTTAATTGTAAACATAAACACTATTCTAGTGATTCCAAGGCTTTAGACACCAATTCTGAGCTCTGTAAACAGGAACTCTTAATAATTGAAAGCACAGAACCGTGAAAACGCCACCCGATGTACCCGGATTTATAAACATTACCAGAATTTTCGTCATTTCACAGCTTTACACGGGAAACCTCTGTAATTGAATTCGACAGTAAATGTAGTAAGAATCTATTTACGTGTACTTGAGGTGTTTCTTCCACGTTCTTAGTCATTTCTGGGAACTCTCATTGTGTATTTTAACAGTTTTACCAATATTAGGCAGTTTGCTTAGAAGTATTTACTAGAACCGTCACCATTTTAACTGATTCACACACAAAAACGCCGAACCCAATCCTCCTTAATTGTAAACATAAACACTATTCTCGTCATTCCCAGGCTTTACCCACCAACTCTGAGCTCTGTAAACATGAACTCTTAATAATTGAAAGCACAGTCCCGTGAAAACGCCACCCGAAGTACCCGTATTTGTAAACATTACCAGTATTTTCGTCATTTCACAGCTTTCCACTGGAAACCTCCGTGATTGAATTCGACAGTAAATGTAGTTAAAATCTGTTTACGTGTACTTGAAGTGTTTCTTCCACGTTTTTAATCATTTCTGGGAACTCTCATTGTGTATTATCAGTTTTACCAAAATTAGACAGTTTGCTTAGAAGTATTTACTGAAACCGTCACCATTTTAACTGATTCACAAAAAAAAACGCAAAAGCCAATCCTCCTTAATTGTAAACATAAACACTATTCTCGTGATTCCAAGGCTTTAGACACCAATTCTGAGCTCTGTAAACAGGAACTCTTAATAATTGAAAGCACAGAACCGTGAAAACGCCACTGGAAGTACCCGGACTTGTAAACATTACCAGTATTTTCATCATTTCACAGCTTTCTCGGGAAACCTCTGTGATTGAATTCGACAGTAAATGTAGTTAAAATCTGTTTTCGTGTACTTGAGGTGTTTATTACACGTTCTTAATCATTTCTGGGCACTGTCATTATGTATTTTAACAGTTTTCGCAAAATGAGGCAGTTTGCTTAGAAGTATTTACTAGAACCGTCACCATTCTAACTGAATCACAAAAAAAAAACGCCGAACCCAATCCTCCTATATTGTAAACATAAACACTATTCTCGTCATTCCAAGGCTTTAGACACCTACTCTGAGATCTGTAAACATGAACTCTTAATAATTGAAATCACAGTCCCCTGAAAACGCCACCGGAAGTACCCGTATTTGTAAACATTACCAGTATTTTCGGCATTTCACAGCTTTCCACTTGAAACCTCCGTGATTGAATTTGAGAGTAAATGTAGTTAAAATCTGTTTACGTGTACTTGAAGTGTTTCTTCCACGTTTTTAATCATTTCTGGGAACTCTCATTGTGCATTTTATCAGTTTTACCATAATTAGACAGTTTGCTTAGAAGTAGTTACTGAAACCGTCACCATTTTAACTGATTCACACAAAAAAACGCCGAACCCAATCCTCCTTAATTGTAAACATAAACACTATTCTCGTCATTCCAAGGCTTTACACACCAATTCTGAGCTCTGTAAACATGAACTCTTAATAATTGAAATCACAGAACCGTGAAAAAGCCACCGGAAGTACCCGGACTTATAAACATTACCAGTATTTTCGTCATTCCACAGCTTTCCACGGGAAACCTCTGTGATTGAATTCGACAGTAAATGTAGTAAGAATCTATTTACGTGTACTTGAGGTGTTTATTACACGTTCGTAATCATTTCTGGGAACTCTCTTTGTGTATTTTAACAGTTTTACCAAAATTAGGCAGTTTGCTTAGAAGTATTTACTAGAACCGTCACCATTTTAACTGATTCACACACAAAAACGCCGAACCCAATCCTCCTTAATTGTAAACATAAACACTATTCTCGTGATTCCAAGGCTTTAGACACCAATTCTGAGCTCTGTAAACAGGAACTCTTAATAATTGAAAGCACAGAACCGTGAAAACGCCACCGGAAGTACCCGGACTTGTTAACATTACCAGTATTTTCGTCATTTCACAGCTTTTTCGGGAAACCTCTGTGATTGAATTCGACAGTAAATGTAGTTAAAATCTGTTTTCGTGTACTTGAGGTGTTTATTACACGTTCTTAATCATTTCTGGGAACTCTCATTGTGTATTTTAACAGTTATAGCAAAATGAGGCAGTTTGCTTAGAAGTATTTACTAGAACCGTCACCATTTTAACTGACTAAAAAAAAACAAAAAAAAAAACGCCGAACCCAATCCTCCTTAATTGTAAACATAAACACTATTCTCGCCATTCCAAGGCTTTAGACACCAATTCTGAGCTCTGTAAACATGAACTCTTAATAATTGAAAGCACAGAACCGTGAAAACGCCACCGGAAGTACCCGGACTTGTAAACATTACCAGTATTTTCGTCATTTCACAGCTTTCCACTGGAAACCTCCGGGATTGAATTCGACAGTAAATGTAGTTAAAATCTGTTTACGTGTACTTGAAGTGTTTCTTCCACGTTTTTAATCATTTCTGGGAACTCTCATTGTGCATTATCAGTTTTACCAAAATTAGACAGTTTGCTTAGAAGTATTTACTGAAACCGTCACCATTTTAACTGATTCACACAAAACACGCCAAAGCCAAACCTCCTAAATTGTAAACATAAACACTATTCTCGACATTCCAAGGCTTTAGACACCAATTCTGAGCTCTGTAAACATGAACTCTTAATAATTGAAAGCACAGAACCGTGAAAACGCCACCGGAAGTACCTGGACTTGTAAACATTGCCAGTATTTTCGTCATTCCACAGCTTTCCACGGGAAACCTCTGTGATTGAATTCGACAGTAAATGTAGTAAGAATCTATTTACGTGTACTTGAGGTGTTTATTACACGTTCTTAATTATTTCTGGGTACTCTCATTGTGTATTTTAACAGTTTTACCAAAATTAGGCAGTTTGCTTAGAAGTATTTACTAGAACCGTCACCATTTTAACTGAATCACACACAAAAACGCTGAACCCAATCCTCCTTAATTGTAAACATAAACACTATTCTCGTCATTCCAAGGCTTTACACACCAATTCGGAGCTCTGTAAACATGAACTCTTAATAATTGTAAGCACAGAACCGTGAAAAAGCCACCGGAAGTACCCGGACTTGTAAACATTACCAGTATTTTCGTCATTCCACAGCTTTCCACGGGAAACCTCTGTGATTGAATTCGACAGTAAATGTAGTAAGAATCTATTTACGTGTACTTGAGGTGTTTATTACACGTTCGTAATCATTTCTGGGAACTCTCTTTGTGTATTTTAACAGTTTTACCAAAATTAGGCAGTTTGCTTAGAAGTATTTACTAGAACCGTCACCATTTTAACTGATTCACACACAAAAACGCCGAACCCAATCCTCCTTAATTGTAAACATAAACACTATTCTCGTCATTCCAAGGCTTTACACACCAATTCTGAGCTCTGTAAACATGAACTCTTAATAATTGAAAGCACAGTCCCGTGAAAACGCCACCCGAAGTACCCGTATTTGTAAACATTACCAGTATTTTCGTCATTTCACAGCTTTCCACTGGAAACCTCCGTAATTGAATTTGACAGTAAATGTAGTTAAAATCTGATTTCGTGTACTTGAGGTGTTTATTACACGTTTTTAATCATTTCTGGGCACTGTCATTGTGTATTTTAACAGTTTTAGCAAAATTAGACATTTTGCATAGAAGTATTTACCGGAACCGTCACCATTTTAACTGATTCACAAAAAACACGCCAAAGCCAAACCTCCTAAATTGTAAACATAAACACTATTCTCGCCATTCCAAGGCTTTAGACACCAATTCTGAGCTCTGTAAACATGAACTCTTAATAATTGAAAGCACAGAACCGTGAAAACGCCACCGGAAGTACCCGGACTTGTAAACATTAAGAGTATTTTCGTCATTCCACAGCTTTCCCCTGGAAACCTCCGTGATTGAATACGACATTAAATGTAGTAAGAATCTGTTTACGTGTACTTGAAGTGTTTCTTCCATGTTTTTAATTATTTCTGGAAACTATCATTGTGTATTTTAACAGTTTTAGCAAAATGACGCAGTTTGCTTAGAAGTATTTACTAGAACCGTCACCATTCTAACTGAATCACAAAAAAAAAACGCCGAACCCAATCCTCCTATATTGTAAACATAAACACTATTCTCGTCATTCCAAGGCTTTAGACACCTACTCTGAGCTCTGTAAACATGAACTCTTAATAATTGAAAGCACAGTCCCGTGAAAACGCCACCCGATGTACCCGGATTTATAAACATTACCAGTATTTTCGTCATTTCACAGCTTTACACGGGAAACCTCTGTAATTGAATTCGACAGTAAATGTAGTAAGAATCTATTTACGTGTACTTGAGTTGTTTCTTCCACGTTCTTAATCATTTCTGGGAACTCTCATTGTGTATTTTAACAGTTTTACCAAAATTAGGCAGTTTGCTTAGAAGTATTTACTAGAACCGTCACCATTTTAACTGAATCACACACAAAAACGCCGAACCCAATCCTCCTTAATTGTAAACATAAACACTATTCTCGTCATTCCAAGGCTTTACACACCAATTCTGAGCTCTGTAAACATGAACTCTTAATAATTGAAAGCACAGTCCCGTGAAAACGCCACCCGAAGTACCCGGATT
The DNA here is from genome assembly GCF_963259705.1 of Myotis daubentonii. Taxonomy (NCBI): domain Eukaryota; kingdom Metazoa; phylum Chordata; class Mammalia; order Chiroptera; family Vespertilionidae; genus Myotis; species Myotis daubentonii. The sequence goes on from NC_081848.1 coordinate 638,961, forward strand.
TGTAAACATTACCAGTATTTTCGTCATTTCACAGCTTTCCACTGGAAACCTCCGTGATTGAATTCGACAATAAATGTAGTTAAAATCTGTTTACGTGTACTTGAAGTGTTTCTTCCACGTTTTTAATCATTTCTGGGAACTCTCATTGTGTATTATCAGTTTTACCAAAATTAGACAGTTTGCTTAGAAGTATTTACTGAAACCGTCACCATTTTAACTGATTCACAAAAAAAAAACGCCAAAGCCAATCCTCCTTAATTGTAAACATAAACACTATTCTCGTGATTCCAAGGCTTTAGACACCAATTCTGAGCTCTGTAAACAGGAACTCTTAATAATTGAAAGCACAGAACCGTGAAAACGCCACTGGAAGTACCCGGACTTGTAAACATTACCAGTATTTTCGTCATTTCACAGCTTTCTCGGGAAACCTCTGTGATTGAATTCGACAGTAAATGTAGTTAAAATCTGTTTTCGTGTACTTGAGGTGTTTATTACACGTTCTTAATCATTTCTGGGCACTGTCATTGTGTATTTTAACAGTTTTAGCAAAATGAGGCAGTTTGCTTAGAAGTATTTACTAGAACCGTCACCATCCTAACTGAATCACAAAAAAAAACGCCGAACCCAATCCTCCTATATTGTAAACATAAACACTATTCTCGTCATTCCAAGGCTTTAGACACCTACTCTGAGATCTGTAAACATGAACTCTTAATAATTGAAATCACAGTCCCCTGAAAACGCCACCGGAAGTACCCGTATTTGTAAACATTACCAGTATTTTCGTCATTTCACAGCTTTCCTCTTGAAACCTCCGTGATTGAATTTGAGAGTAAATGTAGTTAAAATCTGTTTACGTGTACTTGAAGTGTTTCTTCCACGTTTTTAATCATTTCTGGGAACTCTCATTGTGCATTTTATCAGTTTTACCAAAATTAGACAGTTTGCTTAGAAGTAGTTACTGAAACCATCACCATTTTAACTGATTCACACAAAAAAACGCCGAACCCAATCCTCCTATATTGTAAACATAAACACTATTCTCGTCATTCCAAGGCTTTAGACACCAATTCTGAGCTCTGTAAACATGAACTCTTAATAATTGAAAGCAAAGAACCGTGAAAACGCCACCGGAAGTACCCGGACTTGTAAACATTAAGAGTATTTTCGTCATTCCACAGCTTTCCCCTGGAAACTTCCGTGATTGAATACGACATTAAATGTAGTAAGAATCTGTTTACGTGTACTTGAAGTGTTTCTTCCATGTTTTTAATCATTTCTGGAAACTATCATTGTGTATTTTAACAGTTTTAGCAAAATGACGCTGTTTGCTTAGAAGTATTTACTAGAACCGTCACCATTCTAACTGAATCACAAAAAAAAAACGCCGAACCCAATCCTCCTATATTGTAAACATAAACACTATTCTCGTCATTCCAAGGCTTTAGACACCTACTCTGAGCTCTGTAAACATGAACTCTTAATAATTGAAAGCACAGTCCCGTGAAAACGCCACCCGATGTACCCGGATTTATAAACATTACCAGTATTTTCGTCATTTCACAGCTTTACACGGGAAACCTCTGTAATTGAATTCGACAGTAAATGTAGTAAGAATCTATTTACGTGTACTTGAGGTGTTTCTTCCACGTTCTTAATCATTTCTGGGAACTCTCATTGTGTATTTTAACAGTTTTACCAAAATTAGGCAGTTTGCTTAGAAGTATTTACTAGAACCGTCACCATTTTAACTGACTAAAAAAAAAAAAAAACGCCGAACCCAATCCTCCTTAATTGTAAACATAAAGACTATTCTCGTCATTCCAAGGCTTTAGACACCAATTCTGAGCTCTGTAAACATGAACTCTTAATAATTGAAAGCACAGAACCGTGAAAAAGCCACCGGAAGTACCCGGACTTGTAAACATTACCAGTATTTTCGTCATTTCACAGCTTTCCCCTGGAAACCTCCGTTATTGAATACGACATTAAATGTAGTAAGAATCTGTTTACGTGTACTTGAAGTGTTTCTTCCATGTTTTTAAAAATTTCTGGAAACTATCATTGTGTATTTTAACAGTTTTAGCAAAATGAGGCAGTTTGCTTAGAAGTATTTACTAGAACCGTCACCATTCTAACTGAATCACAAAAAAAAAAACGCCAAAGCCAATCCTCCTTAATTGTAAACATAAACACTATTCTAGTGATTCCAAGGCTTTAGACACCAATTCTGAGCTCTGTAAACAGGAACTCTTAATAATTGAAAGCACAGAACCGTGAAAACGCCACCGGAAGTACCCGGACTTGTAAACATTACCAGTATTTTCGTCATTTCACAGCTTTCCACGGGAAACCTCTGTGATTGAATTCGACAGTAAATGTAGTTAAAATCTGTTTTCGTGTACTTGAGGTGTTTATTACACGTTCGTAATCATTTCTGGGAACTCTCTTTGTGTATTTTAACAGTTTTACCAAAATTAGGCAGTTTGCTTAGAAGTATTTACTAGAACCGTCACCATTTTAACTGATTCACACACAAAAACGCCGAACCCAATCCTCCTTAATTGTAAACATAAACACTATTCTCGTCATTCCAAGGCTTTACACACCAATTCTGAGCTCTGTAAACATGAACTCTTAATAATTGAAAGCACAGTCCCGTGAAAACGCCACCCGAAGTACCCGTATTTGTAAACATTACCAGTATTTTCGTCATTTCACAGCTTTCCACTGGAAACCTCCGTAATTGAATTTGACAGTAAATGTAGTTAAAATCTGATTTCGTGTACTTGAGGTGTTTATTACACGTTTTTAATCATTTCTGGGCACTGTCATTGTGTATTTTAACAGTTTTAGCAAAATTAGACATTTTGCATAGAAGTATTTACCGGAACCGTCACCATTTTAACTGATTCACAAAAAACACGCCAAAGCCAAACCTCCTAAATTGTAAACATAAACACTATTCTCGCCATTCCAAGGCTTTAGACACCAATTCTGAGCTCTGTAAACATGAACTCTTAATAATTGAAAGCACAGAACCGTGAAAACGCCACCGGAAGTACCCGGACTTGTAAACATTAAGAGTATTTTCGTCATTCCACAGCTTTCCCCTGGAAACCTCCGTGATTGAATACGACATTAAATGTAGTAAGAATCTGTTTACGTGTACTTGAAGTGTTTCTTCCATGTTTTTAATTATTTCTGGAAACTATCATTGTGTATTTTAACAGTTTTAGCAAAATGACGCAGTTTGCTTAGAAGTATTTACTAGAACCGTCACCATTCTAACTGAATCACAAAAAAAAAAACGCCGAACCCAATCCTCCTATATTGTAAACATAAACACTATTCTCGTCATTCCAAGGCTTTAGACACCTACTCTGAGCTCTGTAAACATGAACTCTTAATAATTGAAAGCACAGTCCCGTGAAAACGCCACCCGATGTACCCGGATTTATAAACATTACCAGTATTTTCGTCATTTCACAGCTTTACACGGGAAACCTCTGTAATTGAATTCGACAGTAAATGTAGTAAGAATCTATTTACGTGTACTTGAGTTGTTTCTTCCACGTTCTTAATCATTTCTGGGAACTCTCATTGTGTATTTTAACAGTTTTACCAAAATTAGGCAGTTTGCTTAGAAGTATTTACTAGAACCGTCACCATTTTAACTGAATCACACACAAAAACGCCGAACCCAATCCTCCTTAATTGTAAACATAAACACTATTCTCGTCATTCCAAGGCTTTACACACCAATTCTGAGCTCTGTAAACATGAACTCTTAATAATTGAAAGCACAGTCCCGTGAAAACGCCACCCGAAGTACCCGGATTTGTAAACATTACCAGTATTTTCGTCATTTCACAGCTTTCCACTGGAAACCTCCGTGATTGAATTCGACAATAAATGTAGTTAAAATCTGTTTACGTGTACTTGAAGTGTTTCTTCCACGTTTTTAATCATTTCTGGGAACTCTCATTGTGTATTATCAGTTTTACCAAAATTAGACAGTTTGCTTAGAAGTATTTACTGAAACCGTCACCATTTTAACTGATTCACAAAAAAAAACGCCAAAGCCAATCCTCCTTAATTGTAAACATAAACACTATTCTCGTGATTCCAAGGCTTTAGACACCAATTCTGAGCTCTGTAAACAGGAACTCTTAATAATTGAAAGCACAGAACCGTGAAAACGCCACTGGAAGTACCCGGACTTGTAAACATTACCAGTATTTTCGTCATTTCACAGCTTTCCACTGGAAACCTCTGTGATTGAATTCGACAGTAAATGTAGTTAAAATCTGTTTTCGTGTACTTGAGGTGTTTATTACACGTTCTTAATCATTTCTGGGCACTGTCATTGTGTATTTTAACAGTTTTAGCAAAATGAGGCAGTTTGCTTAGAAGTATTTACTAGAACCGTCACCATCCTAACTGAATCACAAAAAAAAACGCCGAACCCAATCCTCCTATATTGTAAACATAAACACTATTCTCGTCATTCCAAGGCTTTAGACACCTACTCTGAGATCTGTAAACATGAACTCTTAATAATTGAAATCACAGTCCCCTGAAAACGCCACCGGAAGTACCCGTATTTGTAAACATTACCAGTATTTTCGTCATTTCACAGCTTTCCACTTGAAACCTCCGTGATTGAATTTGAGAGTAAATGTAGTTAAAATCTGTTTACGTGTACTTGAAGTGTTTCTTCCACGTTTTTAATCATTTCTGGGAACTCTCATTGTGCATTTTATCAGTTTTACCAAAATTAGACAGTTTGCTTAGAAGTAGTTACTGAAACCATCACCATTTTAACTGATTCACACAAAAAAACGCCGAACCCAATCCTCCTATATTGTAAACATAAACACTATTCTCGTCATTCCAAGGCTTTAGACACCAATTCTGAGCTCTGTAAACATGAACTCTTAATAATTGAAAGCAAAGAACCGTGAAAACGCCACCGGAAGTACCCGGACTTGTAAACATTAAGAGTATTTTCGTCATTCCACAGCTTTCCCCTGGAAACTTCCGTGATTGAATACGACATTAAATGTAGTAAGAATCTGTTTACGTGTACTTGAAGTGTTTCTTCCATGTTTTTAATCATTTCTGGAAACTATCATTGTGTATTTTAACAGTTTTAGCAAAATGACGCTGTTTGCTTAGAAGTATTTACTAGAACCGTCACCATTCTAACTGAATCACAAAAAAAAAACGCCGAACCCAATCCTCCTATATTGTAAACATAAACACTATTCTCGTCATTCCAAGGCTTTAGACACCTACTCTGAGCTCTGTAAACATGAACTCTTAATAATTGAAAGCACAGTCCCGTGAAAACGCCACCCGATGTACCCGGATTTATAAACATTACCAGTATTTTCGTCATTTCACAGCTTTACACGGGAAACCTCTGTAATTGAATTCGACAGTAAATGTAGTAAGAATCTATTTACGTGTACTTGAGGTGTTTCTTCCACGTTCTTAATCATTTCTGGGAACTCTCATTGTGTATTTTAACAGTTTTACCAAAATTAGGCAGTTTGCTTAGAAGTATTTACTAGAACCGTCACCATTTTAACTGACTAAAAAAAAAAAAAAACGCCGAACCCAATCCTCCTTAATTGTAAACATAAAGACTATTCTCGTCATTCCAAGGCTTTAGACACCAATTCTGAGCTCTGTAAACATGAACTCTTAATAATTGAAAGCACAGAACCGTGAAAAAGCCACCGGAAGTACCCGGACTTGTAAACATTACCAGTATTTTCGTCATTTCACAGCTTTCCCCTGGAAACCTCCGTTATTGAATACGACATTAAATGTAGTAAGAATCTGTTTACGTGTACTTGAAGTGTTTCTTCCATGTTTTTAAAAATTTCTGGAAACTATCATTGTGTATTTTAACAGTTTTAGCAAAATGAGGCAGTTTGCTTAGAAGTATTTACTAGAACCGTCACCATTCTAACTGAATCACAAAAAAAAAAACGCCAAAGCCAATCCTCCTTAATTGTAAACATAAACACTATTCTAGTGATTCCAAGGCTTTAGACACCAATTCTGAGCTCTGTAAACAGGAACTCTTAATAATTGAAAGCACAGAACCGTGAAAACGCCACCGGAAGTACCCGGACTTGTAAACATTACCAGTATTTTCGTCATTTCACAGCTTTACACGGGAAACCTCTGTGATTGAATTCGACAGTAAATGTAGTTAAAATCTGTTTTCGTGTACTTGAGGTGTTTATTACACGTTCGTAATCATTTCTGGGAACTCTCTTTGTGTATTTTAACAGTTTTACCAAAATTAGGCAGTTTGCTTAGAAGTATTTACTAGAACCGTCACCATTTTAACTGATTCACACACAAAAACGCCGAACCCAATCCTCCTTAATTGTAAACATAAACACTATTCTCGTCATTCCAAGGCTTTACACACCAATTCTGAGCTCTGTAAACATGAACTCTTAATAATTGAAAGCACAGTCCCGTGAAAACGCCACCCGAAGTACCCGTATTTGTAAACATTACCAGTATTTTCGTCATTTCACAGCTTTCCACTGGAAACCTCCGTAATTGAATTTGACAGTAAATGTAGTTAAAATCTGATTTCGTGTACTTGAGGTGTTTATTACACGTTTTTAATCATTTCTGGGCACTGTCATTGTGTATTTTAACAGTTTTAGCAAAATTAGACATTTTGCATAGAAGTATTTACCGGAACCGTCACCATTTTAACTGATTCACAAAAAACACGCCAAAGCCAAACCTCCTAAATTGTAAACATAAACACTATTCTCGCCATTCCAAGGCTTTAGACACCAATTCTGAGCTCTGTAAACATGAACTCTTAATAATTGAAAGCACAGAACCGTGAAAACGCCACCGGAAGTACCCGGACTTGTAAACATTAAGAGTATTTTCGTCATTCCACAGCTTTCCCCTGGAAACCTCCGTGATTGAATACGACATTAAATGTAGTAAGAATCTGTTTACGTGTACTTGAAGTGTTTCTTCCATGTTTTTAATTATTTCTGGAAACTATCATTGTGTATTTTAACAGTTTTAGCAAAATGACGCAGTTTGCTTAGAAGTATTTACTAGAACCGTCACCATTCTAACTGAATCACAAAAAAAAAACGCCGAACCCAATCCTCCTATATTGTAAACATAAACACTATTCTCGTCATTCCAAGGCTTTAGACACCTACTCTGAGCTCTGTAAACATGAACTCTTAATAATTGAAAGCACAGTCCCGTGAAAACGCCACCCGATGTACCCGGATTTATAAACATTACCAGTATTTTCGTCATTTCACAGCTTTACACGGGAAACCTCTGTAATTGAATTCGACAGTAAATGTAGTAAGAATCTATTTACGTGTACTTGAGTTGTTTCTTCCACGTTCTTAATCATTTCTGGGAACTCTCATTGTGTATTTTAACAGTTTTACCAAAATTAGGCAGTTTGCTTAGAAGTATTTACTAGAACCGTCACCATTTTAACTGAATCACACACAAAAACGCCGAACCCAATCCTCCTTAATTGTAAACATAAACACTATTCTCGTCATTCCAAGGCTTTACACACCAATTCTGAGCTCTGTAAACATGAACTCTTAATAATTGAAAGCACAGTCCCGTGAAAACGCCACCCGAAGTACCCGGATTTGTAAACATTACCAGTATTTTCGTCATTTCACAGCTTTCCACTGGAAACCTCCGTGATTGAATTCGACAATAAATGTAGTTAAAATCTGTTTACGTGTACTTGAAGTGTTTCTTCCACGTTTTTAATCATTTCTGGGAACTCTCATTGTGTATTATCAGTTTTACCAAAATTAGACAGTTTGCTTAGAAGTATTTACTGAAACCGTCACCATTTTAACTGATTCACAAAAAAAAACGCCAAAGCCAATCCTCCTTAATTGTAAACATAAACACTATTCTCGTGATTCCAAGGCTTTAGACACCAATTCTGAGCTCTGTAAACAGGAACTCTTAATAATTGAAAGCACAGAACCGTGAAAACGCCACTGGAAGTACCCGGACTTGTAAACATTACCAGTATTTTCGTCATTTCACAGCTTTCTCGGGAAACCTCTGTGATTGAATCGACAGTAAATGTAGTTAAAATCTGTTTTCGTGTACTTGAGGTGTTTATTACACGTTCTTAATCATTTCTGGGCACTGTCATTGTGTATTTTAACAGTTTTAGCAAAATGAGGCAGTTTGCTTAGAAGTATTTACTAGAACCGTCACCATCCTAACTGAATCACAAAAAAAAACGCCGAACCCAATCCTCCTATATTGTAAACATAAACACTATTCTCGTCATTCCAAGGCTTTAGACACCTACTCTGAGCTCTGTAAACATGAACTCTTAATAATTGAAATCACAGTCCCCTGAAAACGCCACCGGAAGTACCCGTATTTGTAAACATTACCAGTATTTTCGTCATTTCACAGCTTTCCACTTGAAACCTCCGTGATTGAATTTGAGAGTAAATGTAGTTAAAATCTGTTTACGTGTACTTGAAGTGTTTCTTCCACGTTTTTAATCATTTCTGGGAACTCTCATTGTGCATTTTATCAGTTTTACCAAAATTAGACAGTTTGCTTAGAAGTAGTTACTGAAACCATCACCATTTTAACTGATTCACACAAAAAAACGCCGAACCCAATCCTCCTATATTGTAAACATAAACACTATTCTCGTCATTCCAAGGCTTTAGACACCAATTCTGAGCTCTGTAAACATGAACTCTTAATAATTGAAAGCAAAGAACCGTGAAAACGCCACCGGAAGTACCCGGACTTGTAAACATTAAGAGTATTTTCGTCATTCCACAGCTTTCCCCTGGAAACTTCCGTGATTGAATACGACATTAAATGTAGTAAGAATCTGTTTACGTGTACTTGAAGTGTTTCTTCCATGTTTTTAATCATTTCTGGAAACTATCATTGTGTATTTTAACAGTTTTAGCAAAATGACGCTGTTTGCTTAGAAGTATTTACTAGAACCGTCACCATTCTAACTGAATCACAAAAAAAAAACGCCGAACCCAATCCTCCTATATTGTAAACATAAACACTATTCTCGTCATTCCAAGGCTTTAGACACCTACTCTGAGCTCTGTAAACATGAACTCTTAATAATTGAAAGCACAGTCCCGTGAAAACGCCACCCGATGTACCCGGATTTATAAACATTACCAGTATTTTCGTCATTTCACAGCTTTACACGGGAAACCTCTGTAATTGAATTCGACAGTAAATGTAGTAAGAATCTATTTACGTGTACTTGAGGTGTTTCTTCCACGTTCTTAATCATTTCTGGGAACTCTCATTGTGTATTTTAACAGTTTTACCAAAATTAGGCAGTTTGCTTAGAAGTATTTACTAGAACCGTCACCATTTTAACTGACTAAAAAAAAAAAAAAACGCCGAACCCAATCCTCCTTAATTGTAAACATAAAGACTATTCTCGTCATTCCAAGGCTTTAGACACCAATTCTGAGCTCTGTAAACATGAACTCTTAATAATTGAAAGCACAGAACCGTGAAAAAGCCACCGGAAGTACCCGGACTTGTAAACATTACCAGTATTTTCGTCATTTCACAGCTTTCCCCTGGAAACCTCCGTTATTGAATACGACATTAAATGTAGTAAGAATCTGTTTACGTGTACTTGAAGTGTTTCTTCCATGTTTTTAAAAATTTCTGGAAACTATCATTGTGTATTTTAACAGTTTTAGCAAAATGAGGCAGTTTGCTTAGAAGTATTTACTAGAACCGTCACCATTCTAACTGAATCACAAAAAAAAAAACGCCAAAGCCAATCCTCCTTAATTGTAAACATAAACACTATTCTAGTGATTCCAAGGCTTTAGACACCAATTCTGAGCTCTGTAAACAGGAACTCTTAATAATTGAAAGCACAGAACCGTGAAAACGCCACCGGAAGTACCCGGACTTGTAAACATTACCAGTATTTTCGTCATTTCACAGCTTTCCACGGGAAACCTCTGTGATTGAATTCGACAGTAAATGTAGTTAAAATCTGTTTTCGTGTACTTGAGGTGTTTATTACACGTTCTTAATCATTTCTGGGCACTGTCATTGTGTATTTTAACAGTTTTAGCAAAATTAGACATTTTGCATAGAAGTATTTACCGGAACCGTCACCATTTTAACTGATTCACAAAAAACACGCCAAAGCCAAACCTCTTAAATTGTAAACATAAACACTATTCTCGCCATTCCAAGGCTTTAGACACCTACTCTGAGCTCTGTAAACATGAACTCTTAATAATTGAAAGCACATTCCCGTGAAAACGCCACCCAAAGTACCCCGATTTATAAACATTACCAGTATTTTCGTCATTTCACAGCTTTACACGGGAAACCTCTGTAATTGAATTCGACAGTAAATGTAGTAAGAATCTATTTATGTGTACTTGAGATGTTTATTACACGTTCTTAATCATTTCTGGGAACTCTCATTGTGTATTTTAACAGTTTTACCAAAATTAGGCAGTTTGCTTAGAAGTATTTACTAGAACCGTCACCATTTTAACTGATTCACACACAAAAACGCCGAACCCAATCCTCCTTAATTGTAAACATAAACACTATTCTCGTCATTCCAAGGCTTTACACACCAATTCTGAGCTCTGTAAACATGAACTCTTAATAATTGAAATCACAGAACCGTGAAAAAGCCACCGGAAGTACCCGGACTTATAAACATTACCAGTATTTTCGTCATTCCACAGCTTTCCACGGGAAACCTCTGTGATTGAATTCGACAGTAAATGGAGTAAGAATCTATTTACGTGTACTTGAGGTGTTTATTACACGTTCGTAATCATTTCTGGGAACTCTCTTTGTGTATTTTAACAGTTTTACCAAAATTAGGCAGTTTGCTTAGAAGTATTTACTAGAACCGTCACCATTTTAACTGATTCACACAAAACACGCCAAAGCCAAACCTCCTAAATTGTAAACATAAACACTATTCTCGCCATTCCAAGGCTTTAGACACCAATTCTGAGCTCTGTAAACATGAACTCTTAATAATTGAAAGCACAGAACCGTGAAAACGCCACCGGAAGTACCTGGACTTGTAAACATTGCCAGTATTTTCGTCATTCCACAGCTTTCCACGGGAAACCTCTGTGATTGAATTCGACAGTAAATGTAGTAAGAATCTATTTACGTGTACTTGAGGTGTTTATTACACGTTCTTAATCATTTCTGGGAACTCTCATTGTGTATTTTAACAGTTTTACCAAAATTAGGCAGTTTGCTTAGAAGTATTTACTAGAACCGTCACCATTTTAACTGATTCACACACAAAAACGCCGAACCCAATCCTCCTTAATTGTAAACATAAACACTATTCTCGTCATTCCAAGGCTTTACACACCAATTCTGAGCTCTGTAAACATGAACTCTTAATAATTGAAATCACAGAACCGTGAAAAAGCCACCGGAAGTACCCGGACTTATAAACATTACCAGTATTTTCGTCATTCCACAGCTTTCCACGGGAAACCTCTGTGATTGAATTCGACAGTAAATGGAGTAAGAATCTATTTACGTGTACTTGAGGTGTTTATTACACGTTCGTAATCATTTCTGGGAACTCTCTTTGTGTATTTTAACAGTTTTACCAAAATTAGGCAGTTTGCTTAGAAGTATTTACTAGAACCGTCACCATTTTAACTGAATCACAAAAAAAAAAACGCCAAAGCCAATCCTCCTTAATTGTAAACATAAACACTATTCTAGTGATTCCAAGGCTTTAGACACCAATTCTGAGCTCTGTAAACAGGAACTCTTAATAATTGAAAGCACAGAACCGTGAAAACGCCACCGGAAGTACCCGGACTTGTAAACATTACCAGTATTTTCGTCATTTCACAGCTTTCCACGGGAAACCTCTGTGATTGAATTCGACAGTAAATGTAGTTAAAATCTGTTTTCGTGTACTTGAGGTGTTTATTACACGTTCTTAATCATTTCTGGGCACTGTCATTGTGTATTTTAACAGTTTTAGCAAAATTAGACATTTTGCATAGAAGTATATACCGGAACCGTCACCATTTTAACTGATTCACAAAAAACACGCCAAAGCCAAACCTCTTAAATTGTAAACATAAACACTATTCTCGCCATTCCAAGGCTTTAGACACCTACTCTGAGCTCTGTAAACATGAACTCTTAATAATTGAAAGCACATTCCCGTGAAAACGCCACCCAAAGTACCCCGATTTATAAACATTACCAGTATTTTCGTCATTTCACAGCTTTACACGGGAAACCTCTGTAATTGAATTCGACAGTAAATGTAGTAAGAATCTATTTATGTGTACTTGAGATGTTTATTACACGTTCTTAATCATTTCTGGGAACTCTCATTGTGTATTTTAACAGTTTTACCAAAATTAGGCAGTTTGCTTAGAAGTATTTACTAGAACCGTCACCATTTTAACTGATTCACACAAAACACGCCAAAGCCAAACCTCCTAAATTGTAAACATAAACACTATTCTCGCCATTCCAAGGCTTTAGACACCAATTCTGAGCTCTGTAAACATGAACTCTTAATAATTGAAAGCACAGAACCGTGAAAACGCCACCGGAAGTACCTGGACTTGTAAACATTGCCAGTATTTTCGTCATTCCACAGCTTTCCACGGGAAACCTCTGTGATTGAATTCGACAGTAAATGTAGTAAGAATCTATTTACGTGTACTTGAGGTGTTTATTACACGTTCTTAATCATTTCTGGGAACTCTCATTGTGTATTTTAACAGTTTTACCAAAATTAGGCAGTTTGCTTAGAAGTATTTACTAGAACCGTCACCATTTTAACTGATTCACACACAAAAACGCCGAACCCAATCCTCCTTAATTGTAAACATAAACACTATTCTCGTCATTCCAAGGCTTTACACACCAATTCTGAGCTCTGTAAACATGAACTCTTAATAATTGAAATCACAGAACCGTGAAAAAGCCACCGGAAGTACCCGGACTTATAAACATTACCAGTATTTTCGTCATTCCACAGCTTTCCACGGGAAACCTCTGTGATTGAATTCGACAGTAAATGGAGTAAGAATCTATTTACGTGTACTTGAGGTGTTTATTACACGTTCGTAATCATTTCTGGGAACTCTCTTTGTGTATTTTAACAGTTTTACCAAAATTAGGCAGTTTGCTTAGAAGTATTTACTAGAACCGTCACCATTTTAACTGATTCACACAAAACACGCCAAAGCCAAACCTCCTAAATTGTAAACATAAACACTATTCTCGCCATTCCAAGGCTTTAGACACCAATTCTGAGCTCTGTAAACATGAACTCTTAATAATTGAAAGCACAGAACCGTGAAAACGCCACCGGAAGTACCTGGACTTGTAAACATTGCCAGTATTTTCGTCATTCCACAGCTTTCCACGGGAAACCTCTGTGATTGAATTCGACAGTAAATGTAGTAAGAATCTATTTACGTGTACTTGAGGTGTTTATTACACGTTCTTAATTATTTCTGGGTACTCTCATTGTGTATTTTAACAGTTTTACCAAAATTAGGCAGTTTGCTTAGAAGTATTTACTAGAACCGTCACCATTTTAACTGAATCACACACAAAAACGCTGAACCCAATCCTCCTTAATTGTAAACATAAACACTATTCTCATAATTCCAAGGCTTTACACACCAATTCTGAGCTCTGTAAACATGAACTCTTAATAATTGAAAGCACAGTCCCGTGAAAACGCCACCCGAAGTACCCGTATTTGTAAACATTACCAGTATTTTCGTCATTTCACAGCTTTCCACTGGAAACCTCCGTAATTGAATTCGACAGTAAATGTAGTTAAAATCTGATTTCGTGTACTTGAGGTGTTTATTACACGTTCTTAATCATTTCTGGGCACTGTCATTGTGTATTTTAACAGTTTTAGCAAAATTAGACATTTTGCATAGAAGTATTTACCGGAACCGTCACCATTTTAACTGATTCACAAAAAACACGCCAAAGCCAAACCTCCTAAATTGTAAACATAAACACTATTCTCGCCATTCCAAGGCTTTAGACACCAATTCTGAGCTCTGTAAACATGAATTCTTAATAATTGAAAGCACAGAACCGTGAAAACGCCACCGGAAGTACCCGACTTGTAAACATTAAGAGTATTTTCGTCATTCCACAGCTTTCCCCTGGAAACCTCCGTGATTGAATACGACATTAAATGTAGTAAGAATCTGTTTACGTGTACTTGAAGTGTTTCTTCCATGTTTTTAATCATTTCTGGAAACTATCATTGTGTATTTTAACAGTTTTAGCAAAATGACGCAGTTTGCTTAGAAGTATTTACTAGAACCGTCACCATTCTAACTGAATCACAAAAAAAAAACGCCCAATCCTCCTATATTGTAATCAAAAACACTATTCTCGTCATTCCAAGGCTTTAGACACCTACTCTGAGCTCTGTAAACATGAACTCTTAATAATTGAAAGCACAGAACCTTGCAAACGCCACCGGAAGTACCTGGACTTGTAAACATTGCCAGTATTTTCGTCATTCCACAGCTTTCCCCTGGAAACCTCCGTGATTGAATACGACATTAAATGTAGTAAGAATCTGTTTACGTGTACTTGAGGTGTTTCTTACACGTTCTTAATCATTTCTGGGCACTGTCATTGTGTATTTTAACAGTTTTAGCAAAATTAGACATTTTGCATAGAAGTATTTACCGGAACCGTCACCATTTTAACTGATTCACAAAAAACACGCCAAAGCCAAACCTCTTAAATTGTAAACATAAACACTATTCTCGCCATTCCAAGGCTTTAGACACCTACTCTGAGCTCTGTAAACATGAACTCTTAATAATTGAAAGCACATTCCCGTGAAAACGCCACCCAAAGTACCCCGATTTATAAACATTACCAGTATTTTCGTCATTTCACAGCTTTACACGGGAAACCTCTGTAATTGAATTCGACAGTAAATGTAGTAAGAATCTATTTATGTGTACTTGAGATGTTTATTACACGTTCTTAATCATTTCTGGGAACTCTCATTGTGTATTTTAACAGTTTTACCAAAATTAGGCAGTTTGCTTAGAAGTATTTACTAGAACCGTCACCATTTTAACTGATTCACACACAAAAACGCCGAACCCAATCCTCCTTAATTGTAAACATAAACACTATTCTCGTCATTCCAAGGCTTTACACACCAATTCTGAGCTCTGTAAACATGAACTCTTAATAATTGAAATCACAGAACCGTGAAAAAGCCACCGGAAGTACCCGGACTTATAAACATTACCAGTATTTTCGTCATTCCACAGCTTTCCACGGGAAACCTCTGTGATTGAATTCGACAGTAAATGGAGTAAGAATCTATTTACGTGTACTTGAGGTGTTTATTACACGTTCGTAATCATTTCTGGGAACTCTCTTTGTGTATTTTAACAGTTTTACCAAAATTAGGCAGTTTGCTTAGAAGTATTTACTAGAACCGTCACCATTTTAACTGATTCACACAAAACACGCCAAAGCCAAACCTCCTAAATTGTAAACATAAACACTATTCTCGCCATTCCAAGGCTTTAGACACCAATTCTGAGCTCTGTAAACATGAACTCTTAATAATTGAAAGCACAGAACCGTGAAAACGCCACCGGAAGTACCTGGACTTGTAAACATTGCCAGTATTTTCGTCATTCCACAGCTTTCCACGGGAAACCTCTGTGATTGAATTCGACAGTAAATGTAGTAAGAATCTATTTACGTGTACTTGAGGTGTTTATTACACGTTCTTAATCATTTCTGGGAACTCTCATTGTGTATTTTAACAGTTTTACCAAAATTAGGCAGTTTGCTTAGAAGTATTTACTAGAACCGTCACCATTTTAACTGATTCACACACAAAAACGCCGAACCCAATCCTCCTTAATTGTAAACATAAACACTATTCTCGTCATTCCAAGGCTTTACACACCAATTCTGAGCTCTGTAAACATGAACTCTTAATAATTGAAATCACAGAACCGTGAAAAAGCCACCGGAAGTACCCGGACTTATAAACATTACCAGTATTTTCGTCATTCCACAGCTTTCCACGGGAAACCTCTGTGATTGAATTCGACAGTAAATGGAGTAAGAATCTATTTACGTGTACTTGAGGTGTTTATTACACGTTCGTAATCATTTCTGGGAACTCTCTTTGTGTATTTTAACAGTTTTACCAAAATTAGGCAGTTTGCTTAGAAGTATTTACTAGAACCGTCACCATTTTAACTGAATCACAAAAAAAAAAACGCCAAAGCCAATCCTCCTTAATTGTAAACATAAACACTATTCTAGTGATTCCAAGGCTTTAGACACCAATTCTGAGCTCTGTAAACAGGAACTCTTAATAATTGAAAGCACAGAACCGTGAAAACGCCACCGGAAGTACCCGGACTTGTAAACATTACCAGTATTTTCGTCATTTCACAGCTTTCCACGGGAAACCTCTGTGATTGAATTCGACAGTAAATGTAGTTAAAATCTGTTTTCGTGTACTTGAGGTGTTTATTACACGTTCTTAATCATTTCTGGGCACTGTCATTGTGTATTTTAACAGTTTTAGCAAAATTAGACATTTTGCATAGAAGTATATACCGGAACCGTCACCATTTTAACTGATTCACAAAAAACACGCCAAAGCCAAACCTCTTAAATTGTAAACATAAACACTATTCTCGCCATTCCAAGGCTTTAGACACCTACTCTGAGCTCTGTAAACATGAACTCTTAATAATTGAAAGCACATTCCCGTGAAAACGCCACCCAAAGTACCCCGATTTATAAACATTACCAGTATTTTCGTCATTTCACAGCTTTACACGGGAAACCTCTGTAATTGAATTCGACAGTAAATGTAGTAAGAATCTATTTATGTGTACTTGAGATGTTTATTACACGTTCTTAATCATTTCTGGGAACTCTCATTGTGTATTTTAACAGTTTTACCAAAATTAGGCAGTTTGCTTAGAAGTATTTACTAGAACCGTCACCATTTTAACTGATTCACACAAAACACGCCAAAGCCAAACCTCCTAAATTGTAAACATAAACACTATTCTC
The DNA here is from genome assembly GCF_963259705.1 of Myotis daubentonii. Taxonomy (NCBI): domain Eukaryota; kingdom Metazoa; phylum Chordata; class Mammalia; order Chiroptera; family Vespertilionidae; genus Myotis; species Myotis daubentonii. The sequence goes on from NC_081848.1 coordinate 656,139, forward strand.
GCCATTCCAAGGCTTTAGACACCAATTCTGAGCTCTGTAAACATGAACTCTTAATAATTGAAAGCACAGAACCGTGAAAACGCCACCGGAAGTACCTGGACTTGTAAACATTGCCAGTATTTTCGTCATTCCACAGCTTTCCACGGGAAACCTCTGTGATTGAATTCGACAGTAAATGTAGTAAGAATCTATTTACGTGTACTTGAGGTGTTTATTACACGTTCTTAATCATTTCTGGGAACTCTCATTGTGTATTTTAACAGTTTTACCAAAATTAGGCAGTTTGCTTAGAAGTATTTACTAGAACCGTCACCATTTTAACTGATTCACACACAAAAACGCCGAACCCAATCCTCCTTAATTGTAAACATAAACACTATTCTCGTCATTCCAAGGCTTTACACACCAATTCTGAGCTCTGTAAACATGAACTCTTAATAATTGAAATCACAGAACCGTGAAAAAGCCACCGGAAGTACCCGGACTTATAAACATTACCAGTATTTTCGTCATTCCACAGCTTTCCACGGGAAACCTCTGTGATTAAATTCGACAGTAAATGGAGTAAGAATCTATTTACGTGTACTTGAGGTGTTTATTACACGTTCGTAATCATTTCTGGGAACTCTCTTTGTGTATTTTAACAGTTTTACCAAAATTAGGCAGTTTGCTTAGAAGTATTTACTAGAACCGTCACCATTTTAACTGATTCACACAAAACACGCCAAAGCCAAACCTCCTAAATTGTAAACATAAACACTATTCTCGCCATTCCAAGGCTTTAGACACCAATTCTGAGCTCTGTAAACATGAACTCTTAATAATTGAAAGCACAGAACCGTGAAAACGCCACCGGAAGTACCTGGACTTGTAAACATTGCCAGTATTTTCGTCATTCCACAGCTTTCCACGGGAAACCTCTGTGATTGAATTCGACAGTAAATGTAGTAAGAATCTATTTACGTGTACTTGAGGTGTTTATTACACGTTCTTAATTATTTCTGGGTACTCTCATTGTGTATTTTAACAGTTTTACCAAAATTAGGCAGTTTGCTTAGAAGTATTTACTAGAACCGTCACCATTTTAACTGAATCACACACAAAAACGCTGAACCCAATCCTCCTTAATTGTAAACATAAACACTATTCTCATAATTCCAAGGCTTTACACACCAATTCTGAGCTCTGTAAACATGAACTCTTAATAATTGAAAGCACAGTCCCGTGAAAACGCCACCCGAAGTACCCGTATTTGTAAACATTACCAGTATTTTCGTCATTTCACAGCTTTCCACTGGAAACCTCCGTAATTGAATTCGACAGTAAATGTAGTTAAAATCTGATTTCGTGTACTTGAGGTGTTTATTACACGTTCTTAATCATTTCTGGGCACTGTCATTGTGTATTTTAACAGTTTTAGCAAAATTAGACATTTTGCATAGAAGTATTTACCGGAACCGTCACCATTTTAACTGATTCACAAAAAACACGCCAAAGCCAAACCTCCTAAATTGTAAACATAAACACTATTCTCGCCATTCCAAGGCTTTAGACACCAATTCTGAGCTCTGTAAACATGAATTCTTAATAATTGAAAGCACAGAACCGTGAAAACGCCACCGGAAGTACCCGACTTGTAAACATTAAGAGTATTTTCGTCATTCCACAGCTTTCCCCTGGAAACCTCCGTGATTGAATACGACATTAAATGTAGTAAGAATCTGTTTACGTGTACTTGAAGTGTTTCTTCCATGTTTTTAATCATTTCTGGAAACTATCATTGTGTATTTTAACAGTTTTAGCAAAATGACGCAGTTTGCTTAGAAGTATTTACTAGAACCGTCACCATTCTAACTGAATCACAAAAAAAAAACGCCCAATCCTCCTATATTGTAATCAAAAACACTATTCTCGTCATTCCAAGGCTTTAGACACCTACTCTGAGCTCTGTAAACATGAACTCTTAATAATTGAAAGCACAGAACCTTGCAAACGCCACCGGAAGTACCTGGACTTGTAAACATTGCCAGTATTTTCGTCATTCCACAGCTTTCCCCTGGAAACCTCCGTGATTGAATACGACATTAAATGTAGTAAGAATCTGTTTACGTGTACTTGAAGTGTTTCTTCCATGTTTTTAATCATTTCTGGAAACTATCATTGTGTATTTTAACAGTTTTAGCAAAATGAGGCAGTTTTCTTAGAAGTATTTACTAGAACCGTCACCATTCTAACTGAATCACAAAAAAAAAACGCCGAACCCAATCCTCCTATATTGTAAACATAAACACTATTCTCGTCATTCCAAGGCTTTAGACACCTACTCTGAGCTCTGTAAACATGAACTCTTAATAATTGAAAGCACAGTCCCGTGAAAACGCCACCCGAAGTACCCGGATTTATAAACATTACCAGTATTTTCGTCATTTCACAGCTTTACACGGGAAACCTCTGTAATTGAATTCGACAGTAAATGTAGTAAGAATCTATTTACGTGTACTTGAGGTGTTTCTTCCACGTTCTTAATCATTTCTGGGAACTCTCATTGTGTATTTTAACAGTTTTACCAAAATTAGGCAGTTTGCTGAGAAGTATTTACTAGAACCGTCACCATTTTTACTGATTCACACACAAAAACGCCGAACCCAATCCTCCTTAATTGTAAACATAAACACTATTCTCGTCATTCCAAGGCTTTACACACCAATTCTGAGCTCTGTAAACATGAACTCTTAATAATTGAAAGCACAGTCCCGTGAAAACGCCACCCGAAGTACCCGTATTTGTAAACATTACCAGTATTTTCGTCATTTCACAGCTTTCCACTGGAAACCACCGTGATTGAATTCGACAGTAAATGTAGTTAAAATCTGTTTACGTGTACTTGAAGTGTTTCTTCCACGTTTTTAATCATTTCTGGGAACTCTCATTGTGTATTATCAGTTTTACCAAAATTAGACAGTTTGCTTAGAAGTATTTACTGAAACCGTCACCATTTTAACTGATTCACAAAAAAAAACGCCAAAGCCAATCCTCCTTAATTGTAAACATAAACACTATTCTCGTGATTCCAAGGCTTTAGACACCAATTCTGAGCTCTGTAAACAGGAACTCTTAATAATTGAAAGCACAGAACCGTGAAAACGCCACTGGAAGTACCCGGACTTGTAAACATTACCAGTATTTTCGTCATTTCACAGCTTTCTCGGGAAACCTCTGTGATTGAATTCGACAGTAAATGTAGTTAAAATCTGTTTTCGTGTACTTGAGGTGTTTATTACACGTTCTTAATCATTTCTGGGCACTGTCATTGTGTATTTTAACAGTTTTAGCAAAATGAGGCAGTTTGCTTAGAAGTATTTACTAGAACCGTCACCATTCTAACTGAATCACAAAAAAAAACGCCGAACCCAATCCTCCTATATTGTAAACATAAACACTATTCTCGTCATTCCAAGGCTTTACACACCAATTCGGAGCTCTGTAAACATGAACTTTTAATAATTGTAAGCACAGTCCCGTGAAAACGCCACCGGAAGTACCCGTATTTGTAAACATTACCAGTATTTTCGTCATTTCACAGATTTCCACTGGAAACCTCCGTAATTGAATTCGACAGTAAATGTAGTTAAAATCTGATTTCGTGTACTTGAGGTGTTTATTACACGTTCTTAATCATTTCTGGGCACTGTCATTGTGTATTTTAACAGTTTTAGCAAAATTAGACATTTTGCATAGAATTATTTACCTGAACCGTCACCATTTTAACTGATTCACAAAAAACACGCCAAAGCCAAACCTCCTAAATTGTAAACATAAACACTATTCTCGCCATTCCAAGGCTTTAGACACCAATTCTGAGCTCTGTAAACATGAATTCTTAATAATTGAAAGCACAGAACCGTGAAAACGCCACCGGAAGTACCCGACTTGTAAACATTAAGAGTATTTTCGTCATTCCACAGCTTTCCCCTGGAAACCTCCGTGATTGAATACGACATTAAATGTAGTAAGAATCTGTTTACGTGTACTTGAAGTGTTTCTTCCATGTTTTTAATCATTTCTGGAAACTATCATTGTGTATTTTAACAGTTTTAGCAAAATGACGCAGTTTGCTTAGAAGTATTTACTAGAACCGTCACCATTCTACCTGAATCACAAAAAAAAAACGCCCAATCCTCCTATATTGTAATCAAAAACACTATTCTCGTCATTCCAAGGCTTTAGACACCTACTCTGAGCTCTGTAAACATGAACTCTTAATAATTGAAAGCACAGAACCTTGCAAACGCCACCGGAAGTACCTGGACTTGTAAACATTGCCAGTATTTTCGTCATTCCACAGCTTTCCCCTGGAAACCTCCGTGATTGAATACGACATTAAATGTAGTAAGAATCTGTTTACGTGTACTTGAAGTGTTTCTTCCATGTTTTTAATCATTTCTGGAAACTATCATTGTGTATTTTAACAGTTTTAGCAAAATGAGGCAGTTTTCTTAGAAGTATTTACTAGAACCGTCACCATTCTAACTGAATCACAAAAAAAAAACGCCGAACCCAATCCTCCTATATTGTAAACATAAACACTATTCTCGTCATTCCAAGGCTTTAGACACCTACTCTGAGCTCTGTAAACATGAACTCTTAATAATTGAAAGCACAGTCCCGTGAAAACGCCACCCGAAGTACCCGGATTTATAAACATTACCAGTATTTTCGTCATTTCACAGCTTTACACGGGAAACCTCTGTAATTGAATTCGACAGTAAATGTAGTAAGAATCTATTTACGTGTACTTGAGGTGTTTCTTCCACGTTCTTAATCATTTCTGGGAACTCTCATTGTGTATTTTAACAGTTTTACCAAAATTAGGCAGTTTGCTTAGAAGTATTTACTAGAACCGTCACCATTTTTACTGATTCACACACAAAAACGCCGAACCCAATCCTCCTTAATTGTAAACATAAACACTATTCTCGTCATTCCAAGGCTTTACACACCAATTCTGAGCTCTGTAAACATGAACTCTTAATAATTGAAAGCACAGTCCCGTGAAAACGCCACCCGAAGTACCCGTATTTGTAAACATTACCAGTATTTTCGTCATTTCACAGCTTTCCACTGGAAACCACCGTGATTGAATTCGACAGTAAATGTAGTTAAAATCTGTTTACGTGTACTTGAAGTGTTTCTTCCACGTTTTTAATCATTTCTGGGAACTCTCATTGTGTATTATCAGTTTTACCAAAATTAGACAGTTTGCTTAGAAGTATTTACTGAAACCGTCACCATTTTAACTGATTCACAAAAAAAAACGCCAAAGCCAATCCTCCTTAATTGTAAACATAAACACTATTCTCGTGATTCCAAGGCTTTAGACACCAATTCTGAGCTCTGTAAACAGGAACTCTTAATAATTGAAAGCACAGAACCGTGAAAACGCCACTGGAAGTACCCGGACTTGTAAACATTACCAGTATTTTCGTCATTTCACAGCTTTCTCGGGAAACCTCTGTGATTGAATTCGACAGTAAATGTAGTTAAAATCTGTTTTCGTGTACTTGAGGTGTTTATTACACGTTCTTAATCATTTCTGGGCACTGTCATTGTGTATTTTAACAGTTTTAGCAAAATGAGGCAGTTTGCTTAGAAGTATTTACTAGAACCGTCACCATTCTAACTGAATCACAAAAAAAAACGCCGAACCCAATCCTCCTATATTGTAAACATAAACACTATTCTCGTCATTCCAAGGCTTTACACACCAATTCGGAGCTCTGTAAACATGAACTTTTAATAATTGTAAGCACAGTCCCGTGAAAACGCCACCGGAAGTACCCGTATTTGTAAACATTACCAGTATTTTCGTCATTTCACAGCTTTCCACTGGAAACCTCCGTGATTGAATTCGAGAGTAAATGTAGTTAAAATCTGTTTACGTGTACTTGAAGTGTTTCTTCCACGTTTTTAATCATTTCTGGGAACTCTCATTGTGCATTATCAGTTTTACTAAAATTAGACAGTTTGCTTAGAAGTATTTACTGAAACAGTCACCATTTTAATTGATTCACACAAAACACGCCAAAGCCAAACGTCCTAAATTGTAAACATAAACACTATTCTCGACATTCCAAGGCTTTAGACACCAATTCTGAGCTCTGTAAACATGAACTCTTAATAATTGAAAGCACAGAACCGTGAAAACGCCACCGGAAGTACCTGGACTTGTAAACATTGCCAGTATTTTCGTCATTCCAAAGCTTTCCACGGGAAACCTCTGTGATTGAATTCGACAGTAAATGTAGTAAGGATCTATTTACGTGTGCTTGAGGTGTTTATTACACGTTCTTTATCATTTCTGGGAAGTCGAATTGTGTATTTTAACAGTTTTACCAAAATTAGGCAGTTTGCTTAGAAGTATTTACTAGAACCGTCACCATTCTAACTGAATCACAAAAAAAATACGCCGAACCCAATCCTCCTATATTGTAAACATAAACACTATTCTCGTCATTCCAAGGCTTTACACACCAATTCGGAGCTCTGTAAACATGAACTCTTAATAATTGTAAGCACAGTCCCGTGAAAACGCCACCGGAAGTACCCGTATTTGTAAACATTACCAGTATTTTCGTCATTTCACAGCTTTCCACTGGAAACCTCCGTGATTGAATTCGAGAGTAAATGTAGTTAAAATCTGTTTACGTGTACTTGAAGTGTTTCTTCCACGTTTTTAATCATTTCTGGGAACTCTCATTGTGTATTTTATCAGTTTTACCAAAATTAGACAGTTTGCTTAGAAGTATTTACTGAAACCGTCACCATTTTAACTGATTCACACAAAAAAACGCCGAACCCAATCCTCCTATATTGTAAACATAAACACTATTCTCGTAATTCCAAGGCTTTAGACACCAATTCTGAGCTCTGTAAACATGAACTCTTAATAATTGTAAGCACAGTCCCGTGAAAACGCCACCGGAAGTACCCGTATTTGTAAACATTACCAGTATTTTCGTCATTTCACAGCTTTCCACTGGAAACCTCCGTGATTGAATTCGAGAGTAAATGTAGTTAAAATCTGTTTACGTGTACTTGAAGTGTTTCTTCCACGTTTTTAATCATTTCTGGGAACTCTCATTGTGCATTATCAGTTTTACTAAAATTAGACAGTTTGCTTAGAAGTATTTACTGAAACAGTCACCATTTTAATTGATTCACACAAAACACGCCAAAGCCAAACCTCCTAAATTGTAAACATAAACACTATTCTCGACATTCCAAGGCTTTAGACACCTACTCTGAGCTCTGTAAACGTGAACTCTTAATAATTGAAAGCACAGTCCCGTGAAAACGCCACCCGATGTACCTGGACTTGTAAACATTACCAGTATTTTCGTCATTTCACAGCTTTCCACTGGAAACCTCCGGGATTGAATTCGACAGTAAATGTAGTTAAAATCTGTTTACGTGTACTTGAAGTGTTTCTTCCACGTTTTTAATCATTTCTGGGAACTCTCATTGTGCATTATCAGTTTTACCAAAATTAGACAGTTTGCTTAGAAGTATTTACTGAAACCGTCACCATTTTAACTGATTCACACAAAACACGCCAAAGCCAAACCTCCTAAATTGTAAACATAAACACTATTCTCGACATTCCAAGGCTTTAGACACCAATTCTGAGCTCTGTAAACATGAACTCTTAATAATTGAAAGCACAGAACCGTGAAAACGCCACCGGAAGTACCTGGACTTGTAAATATTGCCAGTATTTTCGTCATTCCACAGCTTTCCACGGGAAACCTCTGTGATTGAATTCGACAGTAAATGTAGTAAGAATCTATTTACGTGTACTTGAGGTGTTTATTACACGTTCTTAATTATTTCTGGGTACTCTCATTGTGTATTTTAACAGTTTTACCAAAATTAGGCAGTTTGCTTAGAAGTATTTACTAGAACCGTCACCATTTTAACTGAATCACACACAAAAACGCTGAACCCAATCCTCCTTAATTGTAAACATAAACACTATTCTCGTCATTCCAAGGCTTTACACACCAATTCGGAGCTCTGTAAACATGAACTCTTAATAATTGTAAGCACAGAACCGTGAAAAAGCCACCGGAAGTACCCGGACTTGTAAAAATTACCAGTATTTTCGTCATTCCACAGCTGTCCACGGGAAACCTCTGTGATTGAATTCGACAGTAAATGTAGTAAGAATCTATTTACGTGTACTTGAGGTGTTTATTACACGTTCGTAATCATTTCTGGGAACTCTCTTTGTGTATTTTAACAGTTTTACCAAAATTAGGCAGTTTGCTTAGAAGTATTTACTAGAACCGTCACCATTTTAACTGATTCACACACAAAAACGCCGAACCCAATCCTCCTTAATTGTAAACATAAACACTATTCTCGTCATTCCAAGGCTTTACACACCAATTCTGAGCTCTGTAAACATGAACTCTTAATAATTGAAAGCACAGTCCCGTGAAAACGCCACCCGAAGTACCCGTATTTGTAAACATTACCAGTATTTTCGTCATTTCACAGCTTTCCACTGGAAACCTCCGTAATTGAATTTGACAGTAAATGTAGTTAAAATCTGATTTCGTGTACTTGAGGTGTTTATTACACGTTCTTAATCATTTCTGGGCACTGTCATTGTGTATTTTAACAGTTTTAGCAAAATTAGACATTTTGCATAGAAGTATTTACCGGAACCGTCACCATTTTAACTGATTCACAAAAAACACGCCAAAGCCAAACCTCCTAAATTGTAAACATAAACACTATTCTCGCCATTCCAAGGCTTTAGACACCAATTCTGAGCTCTGTAAACATGAACTCTTAATAATTGAAAGCACAGAACCGTGAAAACGCCACCGGAAGTACCCGGACTTGTAAACATTAAGAGTATTTTCGTCATTCCACAGCTTTCCCCTGGAAACTTCCGTGATTGAATACGACATTAAATGTAGTAAGAATCTGTTTACGTGTACTTGAGGTGTTTCTTCCATGTTTTTAATCATTTCTGGAAACTATCATTGTGTATTTTAACAGTTTTAGCAAAATGACGCTGTTTGCTTAGAAGTATTTACTAGAACCGTCACCATTCTAACTGAATCACAAAAAAAAAACGCCGAACCCAATCCTCCTATATTGTAAACATAAACACTATTCTCGTCATTCCAAGGCTTTAGACACCTACTCTGAGCTCTGTAAACATGAACTCTTAATAATTGAAAGCACAGTCCCGTGAAAACGCCACCCGATGTACCCGGATTTATAAACATTACCAGTATTTTCGTCATTTCACAGCTTTACACGGGAAACCTCTGTAATTGAATTCGACAGTAAATGTAGTAAGAATCTATTTACGTGTACTTGAGGTGTTTCTTCCACGTTCTTAATCATTTCTGGGAACTCTCATTGTGTATTTTAACAGTTTTACCAAAATTAGGCAGTTTGCTTAGAAGTATTTACTAGAACCGTCACCATTTTAACTGACTAAAAAAAAAAAAAAACGCCGAACCCAATCCTCCTTAATTGTAAACATAAAGACTATTCTCGTCATTCCAAGGCTTTAGACACCAATTCTGAGCTCTGTAAACATGAACTCTTAATAATTGAAAGCACAGAACCGTGAAAAAGCCACCGGAAGTACCCGGACTTGTAAACATTACCAGTATTTTCGTCATTTCACAGCTTTCCCCTGGAAACCTCCGTTATTGAATACGACATTAAATGTAGTAAGAATCTGTTTACGTGTACTTGAAGTGTTTCTTCCATGTTTTTAAAAATTTCTGGAAACTATCATTGTGTATTTTAACAGTTTTAGCAAAATGAGGCAGTTTGCTTAGAAGTATTTACTAGAACCGTCACCATTCTAACTGAATCACAAAAAAAAAACGCCAAAGCCAATCCTCCTTAATTGTAAACATAAACACTATTCTAGTGATTCCAAGGCTTTAGACACCAATTCTTAGCTCTGTAAACAGGAACTCTTAATAATTGAAAGCACAGAACCGTGAAAACGCCACCGGAAGTACCCGGACTTGTAAACATTACCAGTATTTTCGTCATTTCACAGCTTTCCACGGGAAACCTCTGTGATTGAATTCGACAGTAAATGTAGTTAAAATCTATTTACGTGTACTTGAGGTGTTTATTACACGTTCTTAATCATTTCTGGGCACTGTCATTGTGTATTTTAACAGTTTTAGCAAAATTAGACATTTTGCATAGAAGTATTTACCGGAACCGTCACCATTTTAACTGATTCACAAAAAACACGCCAAAGCCAAACCTCTTAAATTGTAAACATAAACACTATTCTCGCCATTCCAAGGCTTTAGACACCTACTCTGAGCTCTGTAAACATGAACTCTTAATAATTGAAAGCACATTCCCGTGAAAACGCCACCCAAAGTACCCCGATTTATAAACATTACCAGTATTTTCGTCATTTCACAGCTTTACACGGGAAACCTCTGTAATTGAATTCGACAGTAAATGTAGTAAGAATCTATTTATGTGTACTTGAGATGTTTATTACACGTTCTTAATCATTTCTGGGAACTCTCATTGTGTATTTTAACAGTTTTACCAAAATTAGGCAGTTTGCTTAGAAGTATTTACTAGAACCGTCACCATTTTAACTGATTCACACACAAAAACGCCGAACCCAATCCTCCTTAATTGTAAACATAAACACTATTCTCGTCATTCCAAGGCTTTACACACCAATTCTGAGCTCTGTAAACATGAACTCTTAATAATTGAAATCACAGAACCGTGAAAAAGCCACCGGAAGTACCCGGACTTATAAACATTACCAGTATTTTCGTCATTCCACAGCTTTCCACGGGAAACCTCTGTGATTGAATTCGACAGTAAATGGAGTAAGAATCTATTTACGTGTACTTGAGGTGTTTATTACACGTTCGTAATCATTTCTGGGAACTCTCTTTGTGTATTTTAACAGTTTTACCAAAATTAGGCAGTTTGCTTAGAAGTATTTACTAGAACCGTCACCATTTTAACTGATTCACACAAAACACGCCAAAGCCAAACCTCCTAAATTGTAAACATAAACACTATTTTCGCCATTCCAAGGCTTTAGACACCAATTCTGAGCTCTGTAAACATGAACTCTTAATAATTGAAAGCACAGAACCGTGAAAACGCCACCGGAAGTACCTGGACTTGTAAACATTGCCAGTATTTTCGTCATTCCACAGCTTTCCACGGGAAACCTCTGTGATTGAATTCGACAGTAAATGTAGTAAGAATCTATTTACGTGTACTTGAGGTGTTTATTACACGTTCTTAATTATTTCTGGGTACTCTCATTGTGTATTTTAACAGTTTTACCAAAATGAGGCAGTTTGCTTAGAAGTATTTACTAGAACCGTCACCATTTTAACTGAATCACACACAAAAACGCCGAACCCAATCCTCCTTAATTGTAAACATAAACACTATTCTCATAATTCCAAGGCTTTACACACCAATTCGGAGCTCTGTAAACATGAACTCTTAATAATTGAAAGCACAGTCCCGTGAAAACGCCACCCGAAGTACCCGTATTTGTAAACATTACCAGTATTTTCGTCATTTCACAGCTTTCCACTGGAAACCTCCGTAATTGAATTCGACAGTAAATGTAGTTAAAATCTGATTTCGTGTACTTGAGGTGTTTATTACACGTTCTTAATCATTTCTGGGCACTGTCATTGTGTATTTTAACAGTTTTAGCAAAATTAGACATTTTGCATAGAAGTATTTACCGGAACCGTCACCATATTAACTGATTCACAAAAAACACGCCAAAGCCAAACCTCCTAAATTGTAAACATAAACACTATTCTCGCCATTCCAAGGCTTTAGACACCAATTCTGAGCTCTGTAAACATGAATTCTTAATAATTGAAAGCACAGAACCGTGAAAACGCCACCGGAAGTACCCGGACTTGTAAACATTAAGAGTATTTTCGTCATTCCACAGCTTTCCCCTGGAAACCTCCGTGATTGAATACGACATTAAATGTAGTAAGAATCTGTTTACGTGTACTTGAAGTGTTTCTTCCATGTTTTTAATCATTTCTGGAAACTATCATTGTGTATTTTAACAGTTTTAGCAAAATGACGCAGTTTGCTTAGAAGTATTTACTAGAACCGTCACCATTCTAACTGAATCACAAAAAAAAAAACCGCCCAATCCTCCTATATTGTAAACAAAAACACTATTCTCGTCATTCCAAGGCTTTAGACACCTACTCTGAGCTCTGTAAACATGAACTCTTAATAATTGAAAGCACAGTCCCGTGAAAACGCCACCCGAAGTACCCATATTTGTAAACATTACCAGTATTTTCGTCATTTCACAGCTTTCCACTGGAAACCTCCGTGATTGAATTCGACAGTAAATGTAGTTAAAATCTGTTTACGTGTACTTGAAGTGTTTCTTCCACGTTTTTAATCATTTCTGGGAACTCTCATTGTGTATTATCAGTTTTACCAAAATTAGACAGTTTGCTTAGAAGTATTTACTGAAACCGGCACCATTTTAACTGATTCACAAAAAAAAACGCCAAAGCCAATCCTCCTTAATTGTAAACATAAACACTATGCTCGTGATTCCAAGGCTTTAGACACCAATTCTGAGCTCTGTAAACAGGAACTCTTAATAATTGAAAGCACAGAACCGTGAAAACGCCACTGGAAGTACCCGGACTTGTAAACATTTCCAGTATTTTCGTCATTTCACAGCTTTCTCGGGAAACCTCCGTGATTGAATTCGACAGTAAATGTAGTTAAAATCTGTTTACGTGTACTTGAAGTGTTTCTTCCACGTTTTTAATCATTTCTGGGAACTCTCATTGTGTATTATCAGTTTTACCAAAATTAGACAGTTTGCTTAGAAGTATTTACTGAAACCGTCACCATTTTAACTGATTCACAAAAAAAAACGCCAAAGCCAATCCTCCTTAATTGTAAACATAAACACTATTCTCGTGATTCCAAGGCTTTAGACACCAATTCTGAGCTCTGTAAACAGGAACTCTTAATAATTGAAAGCACAGAACCGTGAAAACGCCACGGGAAGTACCCGGACCTATAAACATTACCAGTATTTTCGTCATTCCACAGCTTTCCACGGGAAACCTCTGTGATTGAATTCGACAGTAAATGTAGTAAGAATCTATTTACGTGTACTTGAGGTGTTTTTTCCACGTTCGTAATCATTTCTGGGAACTCTCATTGTGTATTTTAACAGTTTTACCAAAATTAGGCAGTTTGCTTAGAAGTATTTACTAGAACCGTCACCATTTTAACTGAATCACACACAAAAACGCCGAACCCAATCCTCCTTAATTGTAAACATAAACACTATTCTCGTCATTCCAAGGCTTTACACACCAATTCTGAGCTCTGTAAACATGAACTCTTAATAATTGAAAGCACAGTCCCGTGAAAACGCCACCCGAAGTACCCGTATTTGTAAACATTACCAGTATTTTCGTCATTTCACAGCTTTCCACTGGAAACCTCCGTGATTGAATTCGACAGTAAATGTAGTTAAAATCTGTTTACGTGTACTTGAAGTGTTTCTTCCACGTTTTTAATCATTTCTGGGAACTCTCATTGTGTATTATCAGTTTTACCAAAATTAGACAGTTTGCTTAGAAGTATTTACTGAAACCGGCACCATTTGAACTGATTCACAAAAAAAAACGCCAAAGCCAATCCTCCTTAATTGTAAACATAAACACTATTCTCGTGATTCCAAGGCTTTAGACACCAATTCTGAGCTCTGTAAACAGGAACTCTTAATAATTGAAAGCACAGAACCGTGAAAACGCCACTGGAAGTACCCGGACTTGTAAACATTACCAGTATTTTCGTCATTTCACAGCTTTCTCGGGAAACCTCCGTGATTGAATTCGACAGTAAATGTAGTTAAAATCTGTTTACGTGTACTTGAAGTGTTTCTTCCACGTTTTTAATCATTTCTGGGAACTCTCATTGTGTATTATCAGTTTTACCAAAATTAGACAGTTTGCTTAGAAGTATTTACTGAAACCGTCACCATTTTAACTGATTCACAAAAAAAAACGCCAAAGCCAATCCTCCTTAATTGTAAACATAAACACTATTCTCGTGATTCCAAGGCTTTAGACACCAATTCTGAGCTCTGTAAACAGGAACTCTTAATAATTGAAAGCACAGAACCGTGAAAACGCCACGGGAAGTACCCGGACCTATAAACATTACCAGTATTTTCGTCATTCCACAGCTTTCCACGGGAAACCTTTGTGATTGAATTCGACAGTAAATGTAGTAAGAATCTATTTACGTGTACTTGAGGTGTTTATTACACGTTCGTAATCATTTCTGGGAACTCTCTTTGTGTATTTTAACAGTTTTACCAAAATTAGGCAGTTTGCTTAGAAGTATTTACTAGAACCGTCACCATTTTAACTGATTCATACACAAAAACGCCGAACCCAATCCTCCTTAATTGTAAACATAAACACTATTCTCGTGATTCCAAGGCTTTAGACACCAATTCTGAGCTCTGTAAACAGGAACTCTTAATAATTGAAAGCACAGAACCGTGAAAACGCCACCGGAAGTACCCGGACTTGTAAACATTACCAGTATTTTCGTCATTTCACAGCTTTCCACTGGAAACCTCCGTAATTGAATTCGACAGTAAATGTAGTTAAAATCTGATTTCGTGTACTTGAGGTGTTTATTACACGTTCTTAATCATTTCTGGGCACTGTCATTGTGTATTTTAACAGTTTTAGCAAAATTAGACATTTTGCATAGAAGTATTTACCGGAACCGTCACCATTTTAACTGATTCACAAAAAACACGCCAAAGCCAAACCTCCTAAATTGTAAACATAAACACTATTCTCGCCATTCCAAGGCTTTAGACACCAATTCTGAGCTCTGTAAACATGAACTCTTAATAATTGAAAGCACAGAACCGTGAAAACGCCACCGGAAGTACCCGGACTTGTAAACATTAAGAGTATTTTCGTCATTCCACAGCTTTCCCCTGGAAACCTCCGTGATTGAATACGACATTAAATGTAGTAAGAATCTGTTTACGTGTACTTGAAGTGTTTCTTCCATGTTTTTAATCATTTCTGGAAACTATCATTGTGTATTTTAACAGTTTTAGCAAAATGACGCAGTTTGCTTAGAAGTATTTACTAGAACCGTCACCATTCTAACTGAATCACACAAAAAAAACGCCGAACCCAATCCTCCTATATTGTAAACAAAAACACTATTCTCGTCATTCCAAGGCTTTAGACACCTACTCTGAGCTCTGTAAACATGAACTCTTAATAATTGAAAGCACAGTCCCGTGAAAACGCCACCCGAAGTACCCGGATTTATAAACATTACCAGTATTTTCGTCATTTCACAGCTTTACACGGGAAACCTCTGTAATTGAATTCGACAGTAAATGTAGTAAGAATCTATTTACGTGTACTTGAGGTGTTTCTTCCACGTTCTTAATCATTTCTGGGAACTCTCATTGTGTATTTTAACAGTTTTACCAAAATTAGGCAGTTTGCTTAGAAGTATTTACTAGAACCGTCACCATTTTAACTGAATCACACACAAAAACGCCGAACCCAATCCTCCTTAATTGTAAACATAAACACTATTCTCGTCATTCCAAGGCTTTACACACCAATTCTGAGCTCTGTAAACATGAACTCTTAATAATTGAAAGCACAGTCCCGTGAAAACGCCACCCGAAGTACCCGTATTTGTAAACATTACCAGTATTTTCGTCATTTCACAGCTTTCCACTGGAAACGTCCGTGATTGAATTCGACAGTAAATGTAGTTAAAATCTGTTTACGTGTACTTGAAGTGTTTCTTCCACGTTTTTAATCATTTCTGGGAACTCTCATTGTGTATTATCAGTTTTACCAAAATTAGACAGTTTGCTTAGAAGTATTTACTGAAACCGGCACCATTTTAACTGATTCACAAAAAAAAACGCCAAAGCCAATCCTCCTTAATTGTAAACATAAACACTATTCTCGTGATTCCAAGGCTTTAGACACCAATTCTGAGCTCTGTAAACAGGAACTCTTAATAATTGAAAGCACAGAACCGTGAAAACGCCACGGGAAGTGCCCGGACCTATAAACATTACCAGTATTTTCGTCATTCCACAGCTTTCCACGGGAAACCTCTGTGATTGAATTCGACAGTAAATGTAGTAAGAATCTATTTACGTGTACTTGAGGTGTTTATTACACGTTCGTAATCATTTCTGGGAACTCTCTTTGTGTATTTTAACAGTTTTACCAAAATTAGGCAGTTTGCTTAGAAGTATTTACTAGAACCGTCACCATTTTAACTGATTCACACACAAAAACGCCGAACCCAATCCTCCTTAATTGTAAACATAAACACTATTCTCGTGATTCCAAGGCTTTAGACACCAATTCTGAGCTCTGTAAACAGGAACTCTTAATAATTGAAAGCACAGAACCGTGAAAACGCCACCGGAAGTACCCGGACTTGTAAACATTACCAGTATTTTCGTCATTTCACAGCTTTCCACTGGAAACCTAAGGGATTGAATTCGACAGTAAATGTAGTTAAAATCTGTTTACGTGTACTTGAAGTGTTTCTTCCACGTTTTTAATCATTTCTGGGAACTCTCATTGTGCATTATCAGTTTTACCAAAATTAGACAGTTTGCTTAGAAGTATTTACTGAAACCGTCACCATTTTAACTGATTCACACAAAACACGCCAAAGCCAAACCTCCTAAATTGTAAACATAAACACTATTCTCGCCATTCCAAGGCTTTAGACACCAATTCTGAGCTCTGTAAACATGAACTCTTAATAATTGAAAGCACAGAACCGTGAAAACGCCACCGGAAGTACCTGGACTTGTAAACATTGCCAGTATTTTCGTCATTCCACAGCTTTCCACGGGAAACCTCTGTGATTGAATTCGACAGTAAATGTAGTAAGAATCTATTTACGTGTACTTGAGGTGTTTATTACACGTTCTTAATTATTTCTGGGTACTCTCATTGTGTATTTTAACAGTTTTACCAAAATTAGGCAGTTTGCTTAGAAGTATTTACTAGAACCGTCACCATTTTAACTGAATCACACACAAAAACGCTGAACCCAATCCTCCTTAATTGTAAACATAAACACTATTCTCATAATTCCAAGGCTTTACACACCAATTCGGAGCTCTGTAAACATGAACTCTTAATAATTGTAAGCACAGAACCGTGAAAAAGCCACCGGAAGTACCCGGACTTGTAAACATTACCAGTATTTTCGTCATTCCACTGCTTTCCACGGGAAACCTCTGTGATTGAATTCGACAGTAAATGTAGTAAGAATCTATTTACGTGTACTTGAGGTGTTTATTACACGTTCGTAATCATTTCTGGGAACTCTCTTTGTGTATTTTAACAGTTTTACCAAAATTAGGCAGTTTGCTTAGAAGTATTTACTAGAACCGTCACCATTTTAACTGATTCACACACAAAAACGCCGAACCCAATCCTCCTTAATTGTAAACATAAACACTATTCTCGTCATTCCAAGGCTTTACACACCAATTCTGAGCTCTGTAAACATGAACTCTTAATAATTGAAAGCACAGTCCCGTGAAAACGCCACCCGAAGTACCCGTATTTGTAAACATTACCAGTATTTTCGTCATTTCACAGCTTTCCACTGGAAACCTCCGTAATTGAATTCGACAGTAAATGTAGTTAAAATCTGATTTCGTGTACTTGAGGTGTTTATTACACGTTCTTAATCATTTCTGGGCACTGTCATTGTGTATTTTAACAGTTTTAGCAAAATTAGACATTTTGCATAGAAGTATTTACCGGAACCGTCACCATTTTAACTGATTCACAAAAAACACGCCAAAGCCAAACCTCCTAAATTGTAAACATAAACACTATTCTCGCCATTCCAAGGCTTTAGACACCAATTCTGAGCTCTGTAAACATGAACTCTTAATAATTGAAAGCACAGAACCGTGAAAACGCCACCGGAAGTACCCGGACTTGTAAACATTAAGAGTATTTTCGTCATTCCACAGCTTTCCCCTGGAAACCTCCGTGATTGAATACGACATTAAATGTAGTAAGAATCTGTTTACGTGTACTTGAAGTGTTTCTTCCATGTTTTTAATCATTTCTGGAAACTATCATTGTGTATTTTAACAGTTTTAGCAAAATGACGCAGTTTGCTTAGAAGTATTTACTAGAACCGTGACCATTCTAACTGAATCACAAAAAAAAAACGCCGAACCCAATCCTCCTATATTGTAAACAAAAACACTATTCTCGTCATTCCAAGGCTTTAGACACCTACTCTGAGCTCTGTAAACATGAACTCTTAATAATTGAAAGCACAGTCCCGTGAAAACGCCACCCGAAGTACCCGGATTTATAAACATTACCAGTATTTTCCTCATTTCACAGCTTTACACGGGAAACCTCTGTAATTGAATTCGACAGTAAATGTAGTAAGAATCTATTTACGTGTACTTGAGGTGTTTCTTCCACGTTCTTAATCATTTCTGGGAACTCTCATTGTGTATTTTAACAGTTTTACCAAAATTAGGCAGCTTCCTTAGAAGTATTTACTAGAACCGTCACCATTTTAACTGAATCACACACAAAAACGCCGAACCCAATCCTCCTTAATTGTAAACATAAACACTATTCTCGTCATTCCAAGGCTTTACACACCAATTCTGAGCTCTGTAAACATGAACTCTTAATAATTGAAAGCACAGTCCCGTGAAAACGCCACCCGAAGTACCCGTATTTGTAAACATTACCAGTATTTTCGTCATTTCACAGCTTTCCACTGGAAACCTCCGTGATTGAATTCGACAGTAAATGTAGTTAAAATCTGTTTACGTGTACTTGAAGTGTTTCTTCCACGTTTTTAATCATTTCTGGGAACTCTCATTGTGCATTATCAGTTTTACCAAAATTAGACAGTTTGCTTAGAAGTATTTACTGAAACCGGCACCATTTTAACTGATTCACAAAAAAAAACGCCAAAGCCAATCCTCCTTAATTGTAAACATAAACACTATTCTCGTGATTCCAAGGCTTTAGACACCAATTCTGAGCTCTGTAAACAGGAACTCTTAATAATTGAAAGCACAGAACCGTGAAAACGCCACCGGAAGTACCCGGACTTGTAAACATTACCAGTATTTTCGTCATTTCACAGCTTTCCACTGGAAACCTAAGGGATTGAATTCGACAGTAAATGTAGTTAAAATCTGTTTACGTGTACTTGAAGTGTTTCTTCCACGTTTTTAATCATTTCTGGGAACTCTCATTGTGCATTATCAGTTTTACCAAAATTAGACAGTTTGCTTAGAAGTATTTACTGAAACCGTCACCATTTTAACTGATTCACACAAAACACGCCAAAGCCAAACCTCCTAAATTGTAAACATAAACACTATTCTCGCCATTCCAAGGCTTTAGACACCAATTCTGAGCTCTGTAAACATGAACTCTTAATAATTGAAAGCACAGAACCGTGAAAACGCCCCCGGAAGTACCTGGACTTGTAAACATTGCCAGTATTTTCGTCATTCCACAGCTTTCCACGGGAAACCTCTGTGATTGAATTCGACAGTAAATGTAGTAAGAATCTATTTACGTGTACTTGAGGTGTTTATTACACGTTCTTAATTATTTCTGGGTACTCTCATTGTGTATTTTAACAGTTTTACCAAAATTAGGCAGTTTGCTTAGAAGTATTTACTAGAACCGTCACCATTTTAACTGAATCACACACAAAAACGCTGAACCCAATCCTCCTTAATTGTAAACATAAACACTATTCTCGTGATTCCAAGGCTTTAGACACCAATTCTGAGCTCTGTAAACAGGAACTCTTAATAATTGAAAGCACAGAACCGTGAAAACGCCACTGGAAGTACCCGGACTTGTAAACATTACCAGTATTTTCGTCATTTCACAGCTTTCTCGGGAAACCTCCGTGATTGAATTCGACAGTAAATGTAGTTAAAATCTGTTTACGTGTACTTGAAGTGTTTCTTCCACGTTTTTAATCATTTCTGGGAACTCTCATTGTGTATTATCAGTTTTACCAAAATTAGACAGTTTGCTTAGAAGTATTTACTGAAACCGTCACCATTTTAACTGATTCACAAAAAAAAACGCCAAAGCCAATCCTCCTTAATTGTAAACATAAACACTATTCTCGTGATTCCAAGGCTTTAGACACCAATTCTGAGCTCTGTAAACAGGAACTCTTAATAATTGAAAGCACAGAACCGTGAAAACGCCACGGGAAGTACCCGGACCTATAAACATTACCAGTATTTTCGTCATTCCACAGCTTTCCACGGGAAACCTCTGTGATTGAATTCGACAGTAAATGTAGTAAGAATCTATTTACGTGTACTTGAGGTGTTTATTACACGTTCGTAATCATTTCTGGGAACTCTCTTTGTGTATTTTAACAGTTTTACCAAAATTAGGCAGTTTGCTTAGAAGTATTTACTAGAACCGTCACCATTTTAACTGATTCATACACAAAAACGCCGAACCCAATCCTCCTTAATTGTAAACATAAACACTATTCTCGTGATTCCAAGGCTTTAGACACCAATTCTGAGCTCTGTAAACAGGAACTCTTAATAATTGAAAGCACAGAACCGTGAAAACGCCACCGGAAGTACCCGGACTTGTAAACATTACCAGTATTTTCGTCATTTCACAGCTTTCCACTGGAAACCTCCGTAATTGAATTCGACAGTAAATGTAGTTAAAATATGATTTCGTGTACTTGAGGTGTTTATTACACGTTCTTAATCATTTCTGGGCACTGTCATTGTGTATTTTAACAGTTTTAGCAAAATTAGACATTTTGCATAGAAGTATTTACCGGAACCGTCACCATTTTAACTGATTCACAAAAAACACGCCAAAGCCAAACCTCCTAAATTGTAAACATAAACACTATTCTCGCCATTCCAAGGCTTTAGACACCAATTCTGAGCTCTGTAAACATGAACTCTTAATAATTGAAAGCACAGAACCGTGAAAACGCCACCGGAAGTACCCGGACTTGTAAACATTAAGAGTATTTTCGTCATTCCACAGCTTTCCCCTGGAAACCTCCGTGATTGAATACGACATTAAATGTAGTAAGAATCTGTTTACGTGTACTTGAAGTGTTTCTTCCATGTTTTTAATCATTTCTGGAAACTATCATTGTGTATTTTAACAGTTTTAGCAAAATGACGCAGTTTGCTTAGAAGTATTTACTAGAACCGTCACCATTCTAACTGAATCACAAAAAAAAAACGCCGAACCCAATCCTCCTATATTGTAAACAAAAACACTATTCTCGTCATTCCAAGGCTTTAGACACCTACTCTGAGCTCTGTAAACATGAACTCTTAATAATTGAAAGCACAGTCCCGTGAAAACGCCACCCGAAGTACCCGGATTTATAAACATTACCAGTATTTTCCTCATTTCACAGCTTTACACGGGAAACCTCTGTAATTGAATTCGACAGTAAATGTAGTAAGAATCTATTTACGTGTACTTGAGGTGTTTCTTCCACGTTCTTAATCATTTCTGGGAACTCTCATTGTGTATTTTAACAGTTTTACCAAAATTAGGCAGTTTGCTTAGAAGTATTTACTAGAACCGTCACCATTTTAACTGAATCACACACAAAAACGCCGAACCCAATCCTCCTTAATTGTAAACATAAACACTATTCTCGTCATTCCAAGGCTTTACACACCAATTCTGAGCTCTGTAAACATGAACTCTTAATAATTGAAAGCACAGTCCCGTGAAAACGCCACCCGAAGTACCCGTATTTGTAAACATTACCAGTATTTTCGTCATTTCACAGCTTTCCACTGGAAACCTCCGTGATTGAATTCGACAGTAAATGTAGTTAAAATCTGTTTACGTGTACTTGAAGTGTTTCTTCCACGTTTTTAATCATTTCTGGGAACTCTCATTGTGTATTATCAGTTTTACCAAAATTAGACAGTTTGCTTAGAAGTATTTACTGAAACCGGCACCATTTTAACTGATTCACAAAAAAAAACGCCAAAGCCAATCCTCCTTAATTGTAAACATAAACACTATTCTCGTGATTCCAAGGCTTTAGACACCAATTCTGAGCTCTGTAAACAGGAACTCTTAATAATTGAAAGCACAGAACCGTGAAAACGCCACCGGAAGTACCCGGACTTGTAAACATTACCAGTATTTTCGTCATTTCACAGCTTTCCACTGGAAACCTAAGGGATTGAATTCGACAGTAAATGTAGTTAAAATCTGTTTACGTGTACTTGAAGTGTTTCTTCCACGTTTTTAATCATTTCTGGGAACTCTCATTGTGCATTATCAGTTTTACCAAAATTAGACAGTTTGCTTAGAAGTATTTACTGAAACCGTCACCATTTTAACTGATTCACACAAAACACGCCAAAGCCAAACCTCCTAAATTGTAAACATAAACACTATTCTCGCCATTCCAAGGCTTTAGACACCAATTCTGAGCTCTGTAAACATGAACTCTTAATAATTGAAAGCACAGAACCGTGAAAACGCCCCCGGAAGTACCTGGACTTGTAAACATTGCCAGTATTTTCGTCATTCCACAGCTTTCCACGGGAAACCTCTGTGATTGAATTCGACAGTAAATGTAGTAAGAATCTATTTACGTGTACTTGAGGTGTTTATTACACGTTCTTAATTATTTCTGGGTACTCTCATTGTGTATTTTAACAGTTTTACCAAAATTAGGCAGTTTGCTTAGAAGTATTTACTAGAACCGTCACCATTTTAACTGAATCACACACAAAAACGCTGAACCCAATCCTCCTTAATTGTAAACATAAACACTATTCTCGTCATTCCAAGGCTTTACACACCAATTCGGAGCTCTGTAAACATGAACTCTTAATAATTGTAAGCACAGAACCATGAAAAAGCCACCGGAAGTACCCGGACTTGTAAACATTACCAGTATTTTCGTCATTCCACAGCTTTCCACGGGAAACCTCTGTGATTGAATTCGACAGTAAATGTAGTAAGAATCTATTTACGTGTACTTGAGGTGTTTATTACACGTTCATAATCATTTCTGGGAACTCTCTTTGTGTATTTTAACAGTTTTACCAAAATTAGGAAGTTTGCTTAGAAGTATTTACTAGAACCGTCACCATTTTAACTGATTCACACACAAAAACGCCGAACCCAATCCTCCTTAATTGTAAACATAAACACTATTCTCGTGATTCCAAGGCTTTAGACACCAATTCTGAGCTCTGTAAACAGGAACTCTTAATAATTGAAAGCACAGAACCGTGAAAACGCCACCGGAAGTACCCGGACTTGTAAACATTAGCAGTATTTTCGTCATTTCACAGCTTTCCACGGGAAACCTCTGTGATTGAATTCGACAGTAAATGTAGTTAAAATCTGATTTCGTGTACTTGAGGTGTTTATTACACGTTCTTAATCATTTCTGGGCACTGTCATTGTGTATTTTAACAGTTTTAGCAAAATTAGACATTTTGCATAGAAGTATTTACCGCAACCGTCACCATTTTAACTGATTCACAAAAAACACGCCAAAGCCAAACCTCCTAAATTGTAAACATAAACACTATTCTCGCCATTCCAAGGCTTTAGACACCAATTCTGAGCTCTGTAAACATGAACTCTTAATAATCGAAAGCACAGAACCGTGAAAACGCCACCGGAAGTACCCGGACTTGTAAACATTAAGAGTATTTTCGTCATTCCACAGCTTTCCCCTGGAAACCTCTGTAATTGAATTCGACAATAAATGTAGTAAGAATCTATTTACGTGTACTTGAGGTGTTTCTTCCACGTTCTTAATCATTTCTGGGAACTCTCATTGTGTATTTTAACAGTTTTACCAAAATTAGGCAGTTTGCTTAGAAGTATTTACTAGAACCGTCACCATTTTAACTGAATCACACACAAAAACGCCGAAACCAATCCTCCTTAATTGTAAACATAAACACTATTCTCGTCATTCCAAGGCTTTACACACCAATTCTGAGCTCTGTAAACATGAACTCTTAATAATTGAAAGCACAGTCCCGTGAAAACGCCACCCGAAGTACCCGTATTTGTAAACATTACCAGTATTTTCGTCATTTCACAGCTTTCCACTGGAAACCTCCGTGATTGAATTCGAGAGTAAATGTAGTTAAAATCTGTTTTCGTGTACTTGAGGTGTTTATTACACGTTCTTAATCATTTCTGGGCACTGTCATTGTGTATTTTAACAGTTTTAGCAAAATTAGACATTTTGCATAGAAGTATTTACCGGAACCGTCACCATTTTAACTGATTCACAAAAAACACGCCAAAGCCAAACCTCCTAAATTGTAAACATAAACACTATTCTCGCCATTCCAAGGCTTTAGACACCAATTCTGAGCTCTGTAAACATGAACTCTTAATAATTGAAAGCACAGAACCGTGAAAACGCCACCGGAAGTACCCGGACTTGTAAACATTAAGAGTATTTTCGTCATTCCACAGCTTTCCCCTGGAAACCTCCGTGATTGAATACGACATTAAATGTAGTAAGAATCTGTTTACGTGTACTTGAAGTGTTTCTTCCATGTTTTTAATCATTTCTGGAAACTATCATTGTGTATTTTAACAGTTTTAGCAAAATGAGGCAGTTTGCTTAGAAGTATTTACTAGAACCGTCACCATTCTAACTGAATCACAAAAAAAAACGCCGAACCCAATCCTCCTATATTGTAAACATAAACACTATTCTCGTCATTCCAAGGCTTTAGACTCCTACTATGAGCTCTGTAAACATGAACTCTTAATAATTGAAAGCACAGTCCCGTGAAAACGCCACCCGAAGTACCCGGATTTATAAACATTACCAGTATTTTCTTCATTTCACAGCTTTACACGGGAAACCTCTGTAATTGAATTCGACAGTAAATGTAGAAAGAATCTATTTACGTGTACTTGAGGTGTTTCTTCCACGTTCTTAATCATTTCTGGGAACTCTCATTGTGTATTTTAACAGTTTTACCAAAATTAGGCAGTTTGCTTAGAAGTATTTACTAGAACCGTCACCATTTTAACTGAATCACACACAAAAACGCCGAACCCAATCCTCCTTAATTGTAAACATAAACACTATTCTCGTCATTCCAAGGCTTTAGACACCAATTCTGAGCTCTGTAAACATGAACTCTTAATAATTGAAAGCACAGAACCGTGAAAACGCCACTCGAAGTACCCGTATTTGTAAACATTACCAGTATTTTCGTCATTTCACAGCTTTCCCCTGGAAACCTCCGTGATTGAATACGACATTAAATGTAGTAAGAATCTGTTTACGTGTACTTGAAGTGTTTCTTCCATGTTTTTAATCATTTCTGGAAACTATCATTGTGTATTTTAACAGTTTTAGCAAAATGAGGCAGTTTGCTTAGAAGTATTTACTAGAACCGTCACCATTCTAACTGAATCACAAAAAAAAAAAAACGCCGAACCCAATCCTCCTATATTGTAAACATAAACACTATTCTCGTCATTCCAAGGCTTTAGACACCTACTCTGAGCTCTGTAAACATGAACTCTTAATAATTGAAAGCACAGTCCCGTGAAAACGCCACCAGAAGTACCCGGATTTATAAACATTACCAGTATTTTCGTCATTTCACAGCTTTACACGGGAAACCTCTGTAATTGAATTCGACAGTAAATGTAGTAAGAATCTATTTACGTGTACTTGAGGTGTTTATTACACGTTCTTAATCATTTCTGGGAACTCTCATTGTGTATTTTAACAGTTTTACCAAAATTAGGCAGTTTGCTTAGAAGTATTTAATAGAACCGTCACCATTTTAACTGATTCACACACAAAAACGCCGAACCCAATCCTCCTTAATTGTAAACATAAACACTATTCTCGTCATTCCAAGGCTTTACACACCAATTTTGAGCTCTGTAAACATGAACTCTTAATAATTGAAAGCACAGAACGGTGAAAAAGCCACCGGAAGTACCCGGACTTATAAACATTACCAGTATTTACGTCATTCCACAGCTTTCCACGGGAAACCTCTGTCATTGAATTCGACAGTAAATGTAGTAAGAATCTATTTACGTGTACTTGAGGTGTTTATTACACGTTCGTAATCATTTCTGGGAACTCTCTTTGTGTATTTTAACAGTTTTACCAAAATTAGGCAGTTTGCTTAGAAGTATTTACTAGAACCGTCACCATTTTAACTGATTCACACACAAAAACGCCGAACCCAATCCTCCTTAATTGTAAACATAAACACTATTCTCATCATTCCAAGGCTTTACACACCAATTCTGAGCTCTGTAAACATGAACTCTTAATAATTGAAAGCACAGTCCCGTGAAAACGCCACCCGAAGTACCCGTATTTGTAAACATTACCAGTATTTTCGTCATTTCACAGCTTTCCACTGGAAACCTCCGTGATTGAATTCGAGAGTAAATGTAGTTAAAATCTGTTTTCGTGTACTTGAGGTGTTTATTACACGTTCTTAATCATTTCTGGGCACTGTCATTGTGTATTTTAACAGTTTTAGCAAATTTAGACATTTTGCATAGAAGTATTTACCGGAACCGTCACCATTTTAACTGATTCACAAAAAACACGCCAAAGCCAAACCTCCTAAATTGTAAACATAAACACTATTCTCGCCATTCCAAGGCTTTAGACTCCAATTCTGAGCTCTGTAAACATGAACTCTTAATAATTGAAAGCACAGAACCGTGAAAACGCCACCGGAAGTACCCGGACTTGTAAACATTAAGAGTATTTTCGTCATTCCACAGCTTTCCCCTGGAAACCTCCGTGATTGAATACGACATTAAATGTAGTAAGAATCTGTTTACGTGTACTTGAAGTGTTTCTTCCATGTTTTTAATCATTTCTGGAAACTATCATTGTGTATTTTAACAGTTTTAGCAAAATGAGGCAGTTTGCTTAGAAGTATTTACTAGAACCGTCACCATTCTAACTGAATCACAAAAAAAAAACGCCGAACCCAATCCTCCTATATTGTAAACATAAACACTATTCTCGTCATTCCAAGGCTTTAGACTCCTACTATGAGCTATGTAAACATGAACTCTTAATAATTGAAAGCACAGTCCCGTGAAAACGCCACCCGAAGTACCCGGATTTATAAACATTACCAGTATTTTCTTCATTTCACAGCTTTACACGGGAAACCTCTGTAATTGAATTCGACAGTAAATGTAGAAAGAATCTATTTACGTGTACTTGAGGTGTTTCTTCCACGTTCTTAATCATTTCTGGGAACTCTCATTGTGTATTTTAACAGTTTTACCAAAATTAGGCAGTTTGCTTAGAAGTATTTACTAGAACCGTCACCATTTTAACTGAATCACACACAAAAACGCCGAACCCAATCCTCCTTAATTGTAAACATAAACACTATTCTCGTCATTCCAAGGCTTTAGACACCAATTCTGAGCTCTGTAAACATGAACTCTTAATAATTGAAAGCACAGAACCGTGAAAACGCCACTCGAAGTACCCGTATTTGTAAACATTACCAGTATTTTCGTCATTTCACAGCTTTCCACTGGAAACCTCCGTGATTGAATTCGACAGTAAATGTAGTTAAAATCTGTTTACGTGTACTTGAAGTGTTTCTTCCACGTTTTTAATCATTTCTGGGAACTCTCATTGTGTATTATCAGTTTTACCAAAATTAGACAGTTTGCTTAGAAGTATTTACTGAAACCGTCACCATTTTAACTGATTCACAAAAAAAAACGCCAAAGCCAATCCTCCTTAATTGTAAACATGAACACTATTCTCGTGATTCCAAGGCTTTAGACACCAATTCTGAGCTCTGTAAACAGGAACTCTTAATAATTGAAAGCACAGAACCGTGAAAACGCCACTGGAAGTACCCGGACTTGTAAACATTACCAGTATTTTCGTCATTTCACAGCTTTCCACTGGAAACCTCTGTGATTGAATTCGACAGTAAATGTAGTTAAAATCTGTTTTCGTGTACTTGAGGTGTTTATTACACGTTCTTAATCATTTCTGGGCACTGTCATTGTGTATTTTAACAGTTTTAGCAAAATGAGGCAGTTTGCTTAGAAGTATTTACTAGAACCGTCACCATTCTAACTGAATCACAAAAAAAAACGCCGAACCCAATCCTCCTATATTGTAAACATAAACACTATTCTCGTCATTCCAAGGCTTTAGACACCTACTCTGAGATCTGTAAACATGAACTCTTAATAATTGAAATCACAGTCCCCTGTAAACGCCACCGGAAGTACCCGTATTTGTAAACATTACCAGTATTTTCGTCATTTCACAGCTTTCCACTTGAAACCTCCGTGATTGAATTTGAGAGTAAATGTAGTAAAAATCTGTTTACGTGTACTTGAAGTGTTTCTTCCACGTTTTTAATCATTTCTGGGAACTCTCATTGTGCATTTTATCAGTTTTACCAAAATTAGACAGTTTGCTTAGAAGTAGTTACTGAAACCGTCACCATTTTAACTGATTCACACACAAAAACGCCGAACCCAATCCTCCTTAATTGTAAACATAAACACTATTCTCGTCATTCCAAGGCTTTACACACCAATTCTGAGCTCTGTAAACAGGAACTCTTAATAATTGAAAGCACAGAACCGTGAAAAAGCCACCGGAAGTACCCGGACTTATAAACATTACCAGTATTTTCGTCATTCCACAGCTTTCCACGGGAAACCTCTGTCATTGAATTCGACAGTAAATGTAGTAAGAATCTATTTACGTGTACTTGAGGTGTTTATTACACGTTCGTAATCATTTCTGGGAACTCTCTTTGTGTATTTTAACAGTTTTACCAAAATTAGGCAGTTTGCTTAGAAGTATTTACTAGAACCGTCACCATTTTAACTGATTCACACACAAAAACGCCGAACCCAATCCTCCTTAATTGTAAACATAAACACTATTCTCGTCATTCCAAGGCTTTAGACACCAATTCTGAGCTCTGTAAACATGAACTCTTAATAATTGAAAGCACAGAACCGTGAAAACGCCACTCGAAGTACCCGTGTTTGTAAACATTACCAGTATTTTCGTCATTTCACAGCTTTCCACTGGAAACCTCCGTGATTGAATTCGACAGTAAATGTAGTTAAAATCTGTTTACGTGTACTTGAAGTGTTTCTTCCACGTTTTTAATCATTTCTGGGAACTCTCATTGTGTATTATCAGTTTTACCAAAATTAGACAGTTTGCTTAGAAGTATTTACTGAAACCGTCACCATTTTAACTGATTCACAAAAAAAAACGCCAAAGCCATTCCTCCTTAATTGTAAACATAAACACTATTCTCGTGATTCCAAGGCTTTAGACACCAATTCTGAGCTCTGTAAACAGGAACTCTTAATAATTGAAAGCACAGAACCGTGAAAACGCCACTGGAAGTACCCGGACTTGTAAACATTACCAGTATTTTCGTCATTTCACAGCTTTCTCGGGAAACCTGTGTGATTGAATTCGACAGTAAATGTAGTTAAAATCTGTTTTCGTGTACTTGAGGTGTTTATTACACGTTCTTAATCATTTCTGGGCACTGTCATTGTGTATTTTAACAGTTTTAGCAAAATGAGGCAGTTTGCTTAGAAGTATTTACTAGAACCGTCACCATTCTAACTGAATCACAAAAAAAAACGCCGAACCCAATCCTCCTATATTGTAAACATAAACACTATTCTCGTCATTCCAAGGCTTTAGACACCTACTCTGAGATCTGTAAACATGAACTCTTAATAATTGAAATCACAGTCCCCTGTAAACGCCACCGGAAGTACCCGTATTTGTAAACATTACCAGTATTTTCGTCATTTCACAGCTTTCCACTTGAAACCTCCGTGATTGAATTTGAGAGTAAATGTAGTAAAAATCTGTTTACGTGTACTTGAAGTGTTTCTTCCACGTTTTTAATCATTTCTGGGAACTCTCATTGTGCATTTTATCAGTTTTACCAAAATTAGACAGTTTGCTTAGAAGTAGTTACTGAAACCGTCACCATTTTAACTGATTCACACAAAAAAACGCCGAACCCAATCCTCCTATATTGTAAACATAAACACTATTCTCGTCATTCCAAGGCTTTAGACACCAATTCTGAGCTCTGTAAACATGAACTCTTAATAATTGAAAGCACAGTCCCGTGAAAACGCCACCCGAAGTACCCGTATTTGTAAACATTACCAGTATTTTCGTCATTTCACAGCTTTCCCCTGGAAACCTCCGTTATTGAATACGACATTAAATGTAGTAAGAATCTGTTTACGTGTACTTGAAGTGTTTCTTCCATGTTTTTAATCATTTCTGGAAACTATCATTGTGTATTTTAACAGTTTTAGCAAAATGAGGCAGTTTGCTTAGAAGTATTTACTAGAAC
The DNA here is from genome assembly GCF_963259705.1 of Myotis daubentonii. Classification (NCBI taxonomy): domain Eukaryota; kingdom Metazoa; phylum Chordata; class Mammalia; order Chiroptera; family Vespertilionidae; genus Myotis; species Myotis daubentonii. The sequence goes on from NC_081848.1 coordinate 686,725, forward strand.
CGTCACCATTCTAACTGAATCACAAAAAAAAAAACGCCGAACCCAATCCTCCTATATTGTAAATATAAACACTATTCTCGTCATTCCAAGGCTTTAGACACCTACTCTGAGCTCTGTAAACATGAACTCTTAATAATTGAAAACACAGTCCCGTGAAAACGCCACCCGAAGTACCCGGATTTATAAACATTACCAGTATTTTCGTCATTTCACAGCTTTACACGGGAAACCTCTGTAATTGAATTCGACAGTAAATGTAGTAAGAATCTATTTATGTGTACTTGAGGTGTTTCTTCCACGTTCTTAATCATTTCTGGGAACTCTCATTGTGTATTTTAACAGTTTTACCAAAATTAGGCAGTTTGCTTAGAAGTATTTACTAGAACCGTCACCATTTTAACTGATTCACACACAAAAACGCCGAACCCAATCCTCCTTAATTGTAAACATAAACACTATTCTCGTCATTCCAAGGCTTTACACACCAATTCTGAGCTCTGTAAACATGAACTCTTAATAATTGAAAGCACAGAACCGTGAAAAAGCCACCGGAAGTACCCGGACTTATAAACATTACCAGTATTTTCGTCATTCCACAGCTTTCCACGGGAAACCTCTGTCATTGAATTCGACAGTAAATGTAGTAAGAATCTATTTACGTGTACTTGAGGTGTTTATTACACGTTCGTAATCATTTCTGGGAACTCTCTTTGTGTATTTTAACAGTTTTACCAAAATTAGGCAGTTTGCTTAGAAGTATTTACTAGAACCGTCACCATTTTAACTGATTCACACACAAAAACGCCGAACCCAATCCTCCTTAATTGTAAACATAAACACTATTCTCGTCATTCCAAGGCTTTAGACACCAATTCTGAGCTCTGTAAACATGAACTCTTAATAATTGAAAGCACAGAACCGTGAAAACGCCACTCGAAGTACCCGTATTTGTAAACATTACCAGTATTTTCGTCATTTCACAGCTTTCCACTGGAAACCTCCGTGATTGAATTCGACAGTAAATGTAGTTAAAATCTGTTTACGTGTACTTGAAGTGTTTCTTCCACGTTTTTAATCATTTCTGGGAACTCTCATTGTGTATTATCAGTTTTACCAAAATTAGACAGTTTGCTTAGAAGTATTTACTGAAACCGTCACCATTTTAACTGATTCACAAAAAAAAACGCCAAAGCCATTCCTCCTTAATTGTAAACATAAACACTATTCTCGTGATTCCAAGGCTTTAGACACCAATTCTGAGCTCTGTAAACAGGAACTCTTAATAATTGAAAGCACAGAACCGTGAAAACGCCACTGGAAGTACCCGGACTTGTAAACATTACCAGTATTTTCGTCATTTCACAGCTTTCTCGGGAAACCTCTGTGATTGAATTCGACAGTAAATGTAGTTAAAATCTGTTTTCGTGTACTTGAGGTGTTTATTACACGTTCTTAATCATTTCTGGGCACTGTCATTGTGTATTTTAACAGTTTTAGCAAAATGAGGCAGTTTGCTTAGAAGTATTTACTAGAACCGTCACCATTCTAACTGAATCACAAAAAAAAACGCCGAACCCAATCCTCCTATATTGTAAACATAAACACTATTCTCGTCATTCCAAGGCTTTAGACACCTACTCTGAGATCTGTAAACATGAACTCTTAATAATTGAAATCACAGTCCCCTGTAAACGCCACCGGAAGTACCCGTATTTGTAAACATTACCAGTATTTTCGTCATTTCACAGCTTTCCACTTGAAACCTCCGTGATTGAATTTGAGAGTAAATGTAGTAAAAATCTGTTTACGTGTACTTGAAGTGTTTCTTCCACGTTTTTAATCATTTCTGGGAACTCTCATTGTGCATTTTATCAGTTTTACCAAAATTAGACAGTTTGCTTAGAAGTAGTTACTGAAACCGTCACCATTTTAACTGATTCACACAAAAAAACGCCGAACCCAATCCTCCTATATTGTAAACATAAACACTATTCTCGTCATTCCAAGGCTTTAGACACCAATTCTGAGCTCTGTAAACATGAACTCTTAATAATTGTAAGCACAGTCCCGTGAAAACGCCACCGGAAGTACCCGTATTTGTAAACATTACCAGTATTTTCGTCATTTCACAGCTTTCCACTGGAAACCTCCGTGATTGAATTCGAGAGTAAATGTAGTTAAAATCTGTTTTCGTGTACTTGAGGTGTTTATTACACGTTCTTAATCATTTCTGGGCACTGTCATTGTGTATTTTAACAGTTTTAGCAAAATTAGACATTTTGCATAGAAGTATTTACCGGAACCGTCACCATTTTAACTGATTCACAAAAAACACGCCAAAGCCAAACCTCCTAAATTGTAAACATAAACACTATTCTCGCCATTCCAAGGCTTTAGACACCAATTCTGAGCTCTGTAAACATGAACTCTTAATAATTGAAAGCACAGAACCGTGAAAACGCCACCGGAAGTACCCGGACTTGTAAACATTAAGAGTATTTTCGTCATTCCACAGCTTTCCCCTGGAAACCTCCGTGATTGAATACGACATTAAATGTAGTAAGAATCTGTTTACGTGTACTTGAAGTGTTTCTTCCATGTTTTTAATCATTTCTGGAAACTATCATTGTGTATTTTAACAGTTTTAGCAAAATGAGGCAGTTTGCTTAGAAGTATTTACTAGAACCGTCACCATTCTAACTGAATCACAAAAAAAAACGCCGAACCCAATCCTCCTATATTGTAAACATAAACACTATTCTCGTCATTCCAAGGCTTTAGACTCCTACTATGAGCTCTGTAAACATGAACTCTTAATAATTGAAAGCACAGTCCCGTGAAAACGCCACCCGAAGTACCCGGATTTATAAACATTACCAGTATTTTCTTCATTTCACAGCTTTACACGGGAAACCTCTGTAATTGAATTCGACAGTAAATGTAGAAAGAATCTATTTACGTGTACTTGAGGTGTTTCTTCCACGTTCTTAATCATTTCTGGGAACTCTCATTGTGTATTTTAACAGTTTTACCAAAATTAGGCAGTTTGCTTAGAAGTATTTACTAGAACCGTCACCATTTTAACTGAATCACACACAAAAACGCCGAACCCAATCCTCCTTAATTGTAAACATAAACACTATTCTCGTCATTCCAAGGCTTTAGACACCAATTCTGAGCTCTGTAAACATGAACTCTTAATAATTGAAAGCACAGAACCGTGAAAACGCCACTCGAAGTACCCGTATTTGTAAACATTACCAGTATTTTCGTCATTTCACAGCTTTCCCCTGGAAACCTCCGTGATTGAATACGACATTAAATGTAGTAAGAATCTGTTTACGTGTACTTGAAGTGTTTCTTCCATGTTTTTAATCATTTCTGGAAACTATCATTGTGTATTTTAACAGTTTTAGCAAAATGAGGCAGTTTGCTTAGAAGTATTTACTAGAACCGTCACCATTCTAACTGAATCACAAAAAAAAAAAAACGCCGAACCCAATCCTCCTATATTGTAAACATAAACACTATTCTCGTCATTCCAAGGCTTTAGACACCTACTCTGAGCTCTGTAAACATGAACTCTTAATAATTGAAAGCACAGTCCCGTGAAAACGCCACCAGAAGTACCCGGATTTATAAACATTACCAGTATTTTCGTCATTTCACAGCTTTACACGGGAAACCTCTGTAATTGAATTCGACAGTAAATGTAGTAAGAATCTATTTACGTGTACTTGAGGTGTTTATTACACGTTCTTAATCATTTCTGGGAACTCTCATTGTGTATTTTAACAGTTTTACCAAAATTAGGCAGTTTGCTTAGAAGTATTTAATAGAACCGTCACCATTTTAACTGATTCACACACAAAAACGCCGAACCCAATCCTCCTTAATTGTAAACATAAACACTATTCTCGTCATTCCAAGGCTTTACACACCAATTTTGAGCTCTGTAAACATGAACTCTTAATAATTGAAAGCACAGAACGGTGAAAAAGCCACCGGAAGTACCCGGACTTATAAACATTACCAGTATTTACGTCATTCCACAGCTTTCCACGGGAAACCTCTGTCATTGAATTCGACAGTAAATGTAGTAAGAATCTATTTACGTGTACTTGAGGTGTTTATTACACGTTCGTAATCATTTCTGGGAACTCTCTTTGTGTATTTTAACAGTTTTACCAAAATTAGGCAGTTTGCTTAGAAGTATTTACTAGAACCGTCACCATTTTAACTGATTCACAAAAAAAAAACGCCGAACCCAATCCTCCTTAATTGTAAACATAAACACTATTCTCATCATTCCAAGGCTTTACACACCAATTCTGAGCTCTGTAAACATGAACTCTTAATAATTGAAAGCACAGTCCCGTGAAAACGCCACCCGAAGTACCCGTATTTGTAAACATTACCAGTATTTTCGTCATTTCACAGCTGTCCACTGGAAACCTCCGTGATTGATTTCGACAGTAAATGTAGTTAAAATCTGTTTACGTGTACTTGAAGTGTTTCTTCCACGTTTTTAATCATTTCTGGGAACTCTCATTGTGTATTATCAGTTTCACCAAAATTAGACAGTTTGCTTAGAAGTATTTACTGAAACCGTCACCATTTTAACTGATTCACAAAAAAAAAAACGCCAAAGCCAATCCTCCTAAATTGTAAACATAAACACTATTCTCGCCATTCCAAGGCTTTAGACACCAATTCTGAGCTCTGTAAACATGAACTCTTAATAATTGAAAGCACAGTCCCGTGAAAACACCACCCGAAGTACCCGGATTTATAAACATTACCAGTATTTTCGTCATTTCACAGCTTTACACGGGAAACCTCTGTAATTGAATTCGACAGTAAATGTATTAAGAATCTATTTACGAGTACTTGAGGTGTTTCTTCCACGTTCTTAATCATTTCTGGGAACTCTCATTGTGTATTTTAACAGTTTTACCAAAATTAGGCAGTTTGCTTAGAAGTATTTATTAGAACCGTCACCATTTTAACTGACTAAAAAAAAAAAAAAAAAAAAAAACGCCGAACCCAATCCTCCTTAATTGTAAACATAAACACTATTCTCGTCATTCCAAGGCTTTAGACACCAATTCTGAGCTCTGTAAACATGAACTCTTAATAATTGAAAGCACAGAACCGTGAAAACGCCACCGGAAGTACCCGGACTTGTAAACATTACCAGTATTTTCGTCATTTCACAGCTTTCCACTGGAAACCTCCGGGATTGAATTCGACAGTATATGTAGTTAAAATCTGTTTACGTGTACTTGAAATGTTTCTTCCACGTTTTTAATCATTTCTGGGAACTCTCATTGTGTATTATCAGTTTTACCAAAATTAGACAGTTTGCTTAGAAGTATTTACTGAAACCTTCACCATTTTAACTGATTCACACAAAACACGCCAAAGCCAAACTTCCTAAATTGTAAACATAAACACTATTCTCGTCATTCCAAGGCTTTACACACCAATTCGGAGCTCTGTAAACATGAACTCTTAATAATTGTAAGCACAGTCCCATGAAAACGCCACCGGAAGTACCCGTATTTGTAAACATTACCAGTATTTTCGTCATTTCACAGCTTTCCACTGGAAACCTCCGTGATTGAATTCGAGAGTAAATGTAGTTAAAATCTGTTTTCGTGTACTTGAGGTGTTTATTACACGTTCTTAATCATTTCTGGGCACTGTCATTGTGTATTTTAACAGTTTTAGCAAATTTAGACATTTTGCATAGAAGTATTTACCGGAACCGTCACCATTTTAACTGATTCACAAAAAACACGCCAAAGCCAAACCTCCTAAATTGTAAACATAAACACTATTCTCGCCATTCCAAGGCTTTAGACTCCAATTCTGAGCTCTGTAAACATGAACTCTTAATAATTGAAAGCACAGAACCGTGAAAACGCCACCGGAAGTACCCGGACTTGTAAACATTAAGAGTATTTTCGTCATTCCACAGCTTTCCCCTGGAAACCTCCGTGATTGAATACGACATTAAATGTAGTAAGAATCTGTTTACGTGTACTTGAAGTGTTTCTTCCATGTTTTTAATCATTTCTGGAAACTATCATTGTGTATTTTAACAGTTTTAGCAAAATGAGGCAGTTTGCTTAGAAGTATTTACTAGAACCGTCACCATTCTAACTGAATCACAAAAAAAAAACGCCGAACCCAATCCTCCTATATTGTAAACATAAACACTATTCTCGTCATTCCAAGGCTTTAGACTCCTACTATGAGCTATGTAAACATGAACTCTTAATAATTGAAAGCACAGTCCCGTGAAAACGCCACCCGAAGTACCCGGATTTATAAACATTACCAGTATTTTCTTCATTTCACAGCTTTTCACGGGAAACCTCTGTAATTGAATTCGACAGTAAATGTAGAAAGAATCTATTTACGTGTACTTGAGGTGTTTCTTCCACGTTCTTAATCATTTCTGGGAACTCTCATTGTGTATTTTAACAGTTTTACCAAAATTAGGCAGTTTGCTTAGAAGTATTTACTAGAACCGTCACCATTTTAACTGAATCACACACAAAAACGCCGAACCCAATCCTCCTTAATTGTAAACATAAACACTATTCTCGTCATTCCAAGGCTTTAGACACCAATTCTGAGCTCTGTAAACATGAACTCTTAATAATTGAAAGCACAGAACCGTGAAAACGCCACTCGAAGTACCCGTATTTGTAAACATTACCAGTATTTTCGTCATTTCACAGCTTTCCACTGGAAACCTCCGTGATTGAATTCGACAGTAAATGTAGTTAAAATCTGTTTACGTGTACTTGAAGTGTTTCTTCCACGTTTTTAATCATTTCTGGGAACTCTCATTGTGTATTATCAGTTTTACCAAAATTAGACAGTTTGCTTAGAAGTATTTACTGAAACCGTCACCATTTTAACTGATTCACAAAAAAAAACGCCAAAGCCAATCCTCCTTAATTGTAAACATGAACACTATTCTCGTGATTCCAAGGCTTTAGACACCAATTCTGAGCTCTGTAAACAGGAACTCTTAATAATTGAAAGCACAGAACCGTGAAAACGCCACTGGAAGTACCCGGACTTGTAAACATTACCAGTATTTTCGTCATTTCACAGCTTTCCACTGGAAACCTCTGTGATTGAATTCGACAGTAAATGTAGTTAAAATCTGTTTTCGTGTACTTGAGGTGTTTATTACACGTTCTTAATCATTTCTGGGCACTGTCATTGTGTATTTTAACAGTTTTAGCAAAATGAGGCAGTTTGCTTAGAAGTATTTACTAGAACCGTCACCATTCTAACTGAATCACAAAAAAAAACGCCGAACCCAATCCTCCTATATTGTAAACATAAACACTATTCTCGTCATTCCAAGGCTTTAGACACCTACTCTGAGATCTGTAAACATGAACTCTTAATAATTGAAATCACAGTCCCCTGTAAACGCCACCGGAAGTACCCGTATTTGTAAACATTACCAGTATTTTCGTCATTTCACAGCTTTCCACTTGAAACCTCCGTGATTGAATTTGAGAGTAAATGTAGTAAAAATCTGTTTACGTGTACTTGAAGTGTTTCTTCCACGTTTTTAATCATTTCTGGGAACTCTCATTGTGCATTTTATCAGTTTTACCAAAATTAGACAGTTTGCTTAGAAGTAGTTACTGAAACCGTCACCATTTTAACTGATTCACACACAAAAACGCCGAACCCAATCCTCCTTAATTGTAAACATAAACACTATTCTCGTCATTCCAAGGCTTTACACACCAATTCTGAGCTCTGTAAACAGGAACTCTTAATAATTGAAAGCACAGAACCGTGAAAAAGCCACCGGAAGTACCCGGACTTATAAACATTACCAGTATTTTCGTCATTCCACAGCTTTCCACGGGAAACCTCTGTCATTGAATTCGACAGTAAATGTAGTAAGAATCTATTTACGTGTACTTGAGGTGTTTATTACACGTTCGTAATCATTTCTGGGAACTCTCTTTGTGTATTTTAACAGTTTTACCAAAATTAGGCAGTTTGCTTAGAAGTATTTACTAGAACCGTCACCATTTTAACTGATTCACACACAAAAACGCCGAACCCAATCCTCCTTAATTGTAAACATAAACACTATTCTCGTCATTCCAAGGCTTTAGACACCAATTCTGAGCTCTGTAAACATGAACTCTTAATAATTGAAAGCACAGAACCGTGAAAACGCCACTCGAAGTACCCGTGTTTGTAAACATTACCAGTATTTTCGTCATTTCACAGCTTTCCACTGGAAACCTCCGTGATTGAATTCGACAGTAAATGTAGTTAAAATCTGTTTACGTGTACTTGAAGTGTTTCTTCCACGTTTTTAATCATTTCTGGGAACTCTCATTGTGTATTATCAGTTTTACCAAAATTAGACAGTTTGCTTAGAAGTATTTACTGAAACCGTCACCATTTTAACTGATTCACAAAAAAAAACGCCAAAGCCATTCCTCCTTAATTGTAAACATAAACACTATTCTCGTGATTCCAAGGCTTTAGACACCAATTCTGAGCTCTGTAAACAGGAACTCTTAATAATTGAAAGCACAGAACCGTGAAAACGCCACTGGAAGTACCCGGACTTGTAAACATTACCAGTATTTTCGTCATTTCACAGCTTTCTCGGGAAACCTGTGTGATTGAATTCGACAGTAAATGTAGTTAAAATCTGTTTTCGTGTACTTGAGGTGTTTATTACACGTTCTTAATCATTTCTGGGCACTGTCATTGTGTATTTTAACAGTTTTAGCAAAATGAGGCAGTTTGCTTAGAAGTATTTACTAGAACCGTCACCATTCTAACTGAATCACAAAAAAAAACGCCGAACCCAATCCTCCTATATTGTAAACATAAACACTATTCTCGTCATTCCAAGGCTTTAGACACCTACTCTGAGATCTGTAAACATGAACTCTTAATAATTGAAATCACAGTCCCCTGTAAACGCCACCGGAAGTACCCGTATTTGTAAACATTACCAGTATTTTCGTCATTTCACAGCTTTCCACTTGCAACCTCCGTGATTGAATTTGAGAGTAAATGTAGTAAAAATCTGTTTACGTGTACTTGAAGTGTTTCTTCCACGTTTTTAATCATTTCTGGGAACTCTCATTGTGCATTTTATCAGTTTTACCAAAATTAGACAGTTTGCTTAGAAGTAGTTACTGAAACCGTCACCATTTTAACTGATTCACACAAAAAAACGCCGAACCCAATCCTCCTATATTGTAAACATAAACACTATTCTCGTCATTCCAAGGCTTTAGACACCAATTCTGAGCTCTGTAAACATGAACTCTTAATAATTGAAAGCACAGTCCCGTGAAAACGCCACCCGAAGTACCCGTATTTGTAAACATTACCAGTATTTTCGTCATTTCACAGCTTTCCCCTGGAAACCTCCGTTATTGAATACGACATTAAATGTAGTAAGAATCTGTTTACGTGTACTTGAAGTGTTTCTTCCATGATTTTAATCATTTCTGGAAACTATCATTGTGTATTTTAACAGTTTTAGCAAAATGAGGCAGTTTGCTTAGAAGTATTTACTAGAACCGTCACCATTCTAACTGAATCACAAAAAAAAAAACGCCGAACCCAATCCTCCTATATTGTAAATATAAACACTATTCTCGTCATTCCAAGGCTTTAGACACCTACTCTGAGCTCTGTAAACATGAACTCTTAATAATTGAAAACACAGTCCCGTGAAAACGCCACCCGAAGTACCCGGATTTATAAACATTACCAGTATTTTCGTCATTTCACAGCTTTACACGGGAAACCTCTGTAATTGAATTCGACAGTAAATGTAGTAAGAATCTATTTATGTGTACTTGAGGTGTTTCTTCCACGTTCTTAATCATTTCTGGGAACTCTCATTGTGTATTTTAACAGTTTTACCAAAATTAGGCAGTTTGCTTAGAAGTATTTACTAGAACCGTCACCATTTTAACTGATTCACACACAAAAACGCCGAACCCAATCCTCCTTAATTGTAAACATAAACACTATTCTCGTCATTCCAAGGCTTTACACACCAATTCTGAGCTCTGTAAACATGAACTCTTAATAATTGAAAGCACAGAACCGTGAAAAAGCCACCGGAAGTACCCGGACTTATAAACATTACCAGTATTTTCGTCATTCCACAGCTTTCCAAGGGAAACCTCTGTCATTGAATTCGACAGTAAATGTAGTAAGAATCTATTTACGTGTACTTGAGGTGTTTATTACACGTTCGTAATCATTTCTGGGAACTCTCTTTGTGTATTTTAACAGTTTTACCAAAATTAGGCAGTTTGCTTAGAAGTATTTACTAGAACCGTCACCATTTTAACTGATTCACACACAAAAACGCCGAACCCAATCCTCCTTAATTGTAAACATAAACACTATTCTCGTCATTCCAAGGCTTTAGACACCAATTCTGAGCTCTGTAAACATGAACTCTTAATAATTGAAAGCACAGAACCGTGAAAACGCCACTCGAAGTACCCGTATTTGTAAACATTACCAGTATTTTCGTCATTTCACAGCTTTCCACTGGAAACCTCCGTGATTGAATTCGACAGTAAATGTAGTTAAAATCTGTTTACGTGTACTTGAAGTGTTTCTTCCACGTTTTTAATCATTTCTGGGAACTCTCATTGTGTATTATCAGTTTTACCAAAATTAGACAGTTTGCTTAGAAGTATTTACTGAAACCGTCACCATTTTAACTGATTCACAAAAAAAAACGCCAAAGCCATTCCTCCTTAATTGTAAACATAAACACTATTCTCGTGATTCCAAGGCTTTAGACACCAATTCTGAGCTCTGTAAACAGGAACTCTTAATAATTGAAAGCACAGAACCGTGAAAACGCCACTGGAAGTACCCGGACTTGTAAACATTACCAGTATTTTCGTCATTTCACAGCTTTCTCGGGAAACCTCTGTGATTGAATTCGACAGTAAATGTAGTTAAAATCTGTTTTCGTGTACTTGAGGTGTTTATTACACGTTCTTAATCATTTCTGGGCACTGTCATTGTGTATTTTAACAGTTTTAGCAAAATGAGGCAGTTTGCTTAGAAGTATTTACTAGAACCGTCACCATTCTAACTGAATCACAAAAAAAAACGCCGAACCCAATCCTCCTATATTGTAAACATAAACACTATTCTCGTCATTCCAAGGCTTTAGACACCTACTCTGAGCTCTGTAAACATGAACTCTTAATAATTGAAATCACAGTCCCCTGTAAACGCCACCGGAAGTACCCGTATTTGTAAACATTACCAGTATTTTCGTCATTTCACAGCTTTCCACTTGAAACCTCCGTGATTGAATTTGAGAGTAAATGTAGTAAAAATCTGTTTACGTGTACTTGAAGTGTTTCTTCCACGTTTTTAATCATTTCTGGGAACTCTCATTGTGCATTTTATCAGTTTTACCAAAATTAGACAGTTTGCTTAGAAGTAGTTACTGAAACCGTCACCATTTTAACTGATTCACACAAAAAAACGCCGAACCCAATCCTCCTATATTGTAAACATAAACACTATTCTCGTCATTCCAAGGCTTTAGACACCAATTCTGAGCTCTGTAAACATGAACTCTTAATAATTGAAAGCACAGTCCCGTGAAAACGCCACCCGAAGTACCCGTATTTGTAAACATTACCAGTATTTTCGTCATTTCACAGCTTTCCCCTGGAAACCTCCGTGATTGAATACGACATTAAATGTAGTAAGAATCTGTTTACGTGTACTTGAAGTGTTTCTTCCATGTTTTTAATCATTTCTGGAAACTATCATTGTGTATTTTAACAGTTTTAGCAAAATGAGGCAGTTTGCTTAGAAGTATTTACTAGAACCGTCACCATTCTAACTGAATCACAAAAAAAAAAAACGCCGAACCCAATCCTCCTATATTGTAAATATAAACACTATTCTCGTCATTCCAAGGCTTTAGACACCTACTCTGAGCTCTGTAAACATGAACTCTTAATAATTGAAAACACAGTCCCGTGAAAACGCCACCCGAAGTACCCGGATTTATAAACATTACCAGTATTTTCGTCATTTCACAGCTTTACACGGGAAACCTCTGTAATTGAATTCGACAGTAAATGTAGTAAGAATCTATTTATGTGTACTTGAGGTGTTTCTTCCACGTTCTTAATCATTTCTGGGAACTCTCATTGTGTATTTTAACAGTTTTACCAAAATTAGGCAGTTTGCTTAGAAGTATTTACTAGAACCGTCACCATTTTAACTGATTCACACACAAAAACGCCGAACCCAATCCTCCTTAATTGTAAACATAAACACTATTCTCGTCATTCCAAGGCTTTACACACCAATTCTGAGCTCTGTAAACATGAACTCTTAATAATTGAAAGCACAGAACCGTGAAAAAGCCACCGGAAGTACCCGGACTTATAAACATTACCAGTATTTACGTCATTCCACAGCTTTCCACAGGAAACCTCTGTCATTGAATTCGACAGTAAATGTAGTAAGAATCTATTTACGTGTACTTGAGGTGTTTATTACACGTTCGTAATCATTTCTGGGAACTCTCTTTGTGTATTTTAACAGTTTTACCAAAATTAGGCAGTTTGCTTAGAAGTATTTACTAGAACCGTCACCATTTTAACTGATTCACACACAAAAACGCCGAACCCAATCCTCCTTAATTGTAAACATAAACACTATTCTCATCATTCCAAGGCTTTACACACCAATTCTGAGCTCTGTAAACATGAACTCTTAATAATTGAAAGCACAGTCCCGTGAAAACGCCACCCGAAGTACCCGTATTTGTAAACATTACCAGTATTTTCGTCATTTCACAGCTTTCCACTGGAAACCTCCGTGATTGATTTCGACAGTAAATGTAGTTAAAATCTGTTTACGTGTACTTGAAGTGTTTCTTCCACGTTTTTAATCATTTCTGGGAACTCTCATTGTGTATTATCAGTTTCACCAAAATTAGACAGTTTGCTTAGAAGTATTTACTGAAACCGTCACCATTTTAACTGATTCACAAAAAAAAAAACGCCAAAGCCAATCCTCCTAAATTGTAAACATAAACACTATTCTCGCCATTCCAAGGCTTTAGACACCAATTCTGAGCTCTGTAAACATGAACTCTTAATAATTGAAAGCACAGTCCCGTGAAAACACCACCCGAAGTACCCGGATTTATAAACATTACCAGTATTTTCGTCATTTCACAGCTTTACACGGGAAACCTCTGTAATTGAATTCGACAGTAAATGTATTAAGAATCTATTTACGTGTACTTGAGGTGTTTCTTCCACGTTCTTAATCATTTCTGGGAACTCTCATTGTGTATTTTAACAGTTTTACCAAAATTAGGCAGTTTGCTTAGAAGTATTTACTAGAACCGTCACCATTTTAACTGACTAAAAAAAAAAAAAAAAAAAAAAAACGCCGAACCCAATCCTCCTTAATTGTAAACATAAACACTATTCTCGTCATTCCAAGGCTTTAGACACCAATTCTGAGCTCTGTAAACATGAACTCTTAATAATTGAAAGCACAGAACCGTGAAAACGCCACCGGAAGTACCCGGACTTGTAAACATTACCAGTATTTTCCTCATTTCACAGCTTTCCACTGGAAACCTCCGGGATTGAATTCGACAGTATATGTAGTTAAAATCTGTTTACGTGTACTTGAAATGTTTCTTCCACGTTTTTAATCATTTCTGGGAACTCTCATTGTGTATTATCAGTTTTACCAAAATTAGACAGTTTGCTTAGAAGTATTTACTGAAACCTTCACCATTTTAACTGATTCACACAAAACACGCCAAAGCCAAACTTCCTAAATTGTAAACATAAACACTATTCTCGTCATTCCAAGGCTTTACACACCAATTCGGAGCTCTGTAAACATGAACTCTTAATAATTGTAAGCACAGTCCCGTGAAAACGCCACCGGAAGTACCCGTATTTGTAAACATTACCAGTATTTTCGTCATTTCATAGCTTTCCACTGGAAACCTCCGTGATTGAATTCGAGAGTAAATGTAGTTAAAATCTGTTTTCGTGTACTTGAGGTGTTTATTACACGTTCTTAATCATTTCTGGGCACTGTCATTGTGTATTTTAACAGTTTTAGCAAATTTAGACATTTTGCATAGAAGTATTTACCGGAACCGTCACCATTTTAACTGATTCACAAAAAACACGCCAAAGCCAAACCTCCTAAATTGTAAACATAAACACTATTCTCGCCATTCCAAGGCTTTAGACTCCAATTCTGAGCTCTGTAAACATGAACTCTTAATAATTGAAAGCACAGAACCGTGAAAACGCCACCGGAAGTACCCGGACTTGTAAACATTAAGAGTATTTTCGTCATTCCACAGCTTTCCCCTGGAAACCTCCGTGATTGAATACGACATTAAATGTAGTAAGAATCTGTTTACGTGTACTTGAAGTGTTTCTTCCATGTTTTTAATCATTTCTGGAAACTATCATTGTGTATTTTAACAGTTTTAGCAAAATGAGGCAGTTTGCTTAGAAGTATTTACTAGAACCGTCACCATTCTAACTGAATCACAAAAAAAAAACGCCGAACCCAATCCTCCTATATTGTAAACATAAACACTATTCTCGTCATTCCAAGGCTTTAGACTCCTACTATGAGCTATGTAAACATGAACTCTTAATAATTGAAAGCACAGTCCCGTGAAAACGCCACCCGAAGTACCCGGATTTATAAACATTACCAGTATTTTCTTCATTTCACAGCTTTACACGGGAAACCTCTGTAATTGAATTCGACAGTAAATGTAGAAAGAATCTATTTACGTGTACTTGAGGTGTTTCTTCCACGTTCTTAATCATTTCTGGGAACTCTCATTGTGTATTTTAACAGTTTTACCAAAATTAGGCAGTTTGCTTAGAAGTATTTACTAGAACCGTCACCATTTTAACTGAATCACACACAAAAACGCCGAACCCAATCCTCCTTAATTGTAAACATAAACACTATTCTCGCCATTCCAAGGCTTTAGACACCAATTCTGAGCTCTGTAAACATGAACTCTTAATAATTGAAAGCACAGAACCGTGAAAACGCCACCGGAAGTACCTGTACTTGTAAACATTAAGAGTATTTTCGTCATTCCACAGCTTTCCCCTGGAAACCTCCATGATTGAATACGACATTAAATGTAGTAAGAATCTGTTTACGTGTACTTGAAGTGTTTCTTCCATGTTTTTAATCATTTCTGGAAACTATCATTGTGTATTTTAACAGTTTTAGCAAAATGAGGCAGTTTTCTTAGAAGTATTTACTAGAACCGTCACCATTCTAACTGAATCACAAAAAAAAAACGCCGAAACCGATCCTCCTATATTGTAAACATAAACACTATTCTCGTCATTCCAAGGCTTTAGACACCTACTCTGAGCTCTGTAAACATGAACTCTTAATAATTGAAAGCACAGTCCCGTGAAAACGCCACCCGAAGTACCCGGATTTATAAACATTACCAGTATTTTCGTCATTTCACAACTT
This sequence comes from Myotis daubentonii, assembly GCF_963259705.1. Lineage (NCBI taxonomy): Eukaryota > Metazoa > Chordata > Mammalia > Chiroptera > Vespertilionidae > Myotis > Myotis daubentonii. The sequence continues at coordinate 702,319 of NC_081848.1, forward strand.
TACACGGGAAACCTCTGTAATTGAATTCGACAGTAAATGTATTAAGATTCTATTTACGTGTACTTGAGGAGTTTATTACACGTTCTTAATCATTTCTGGGAACTCTCATTGTGTATTTTAACAGTTTTACCAAAATTAGGCAGTTTGCTTAGAAGTATTTACTAGAACCGTCACCATTTTAACTGATTCACAAAAAACACGCCAAAGCCAATCCTCCTTAATTGTAAACATAAACACTACTCTCGTGATTCCAAGGCTTTAGACACCAATTCTGAGCTCTGTAAACAGGAACTCTTAATAATTGAAAGCACAGTCCCGTGAAAACGCCACCCGAAGTACCCGGATTTATAAACATTACCAGTATTTTCGTCATTTCACAGCTTTTTCGGGAAACCTCTGTGATTGAATTCGACAGTAAATGTAGTAAAAATCTGTTTTCGTGTACTTGAGGTGTTTATTACACGTTCTTAATCATTTCTGGGCACTGTCATTGTGTATTTTAACAGTTTTAGCAAAATGAGGCAGTTTGCTTAGAAGTATTTACTAGAACCGTCACCATTTTAACTGACTAAAAAAAAAAAAAAAAAAAACGCCGAACCCAATCCTCCTTAATTGTAAACATAAACACTATTCTCGTCATTCCAAGGCTTTAGACACCAATTCTGAGCTCTGTAAACAGGAACTCTTAATAATTGAAAGCACAGAACCGTGAAAACGCCACTGGAAGTACCCGGACTTGTAAACATTACCAGTATTTTCGTCATTTCACAGCTTTCTCGGGAAACCTCTGTGATTGAATTCGACAGTAAATGTAGTTAAAATCTGTTTTCGTGTACTTGAGGAGTTTATTACACGTTCTTAATCATTTCTGGGCACTGTCATTGTGTATTTTAACAGTTTTAGCAAAATGAGGCAGTTTGCTTAGAAGTATTTACTAGAACCGTCACCATTCTAACTGAATCACAAAAAAAAACGCCGAACCCAATCCTCCTATATTGTAAACATAAACACTATTCTCGTCATTCCAAGGCTTTAGACACCTACTCTGAGATCTGTAAACATGAACTCTTAATAATTGAAATCACAGTCCCCTGAAAACCCCACCGGAAGTACCCGTATTTGTAAACATTACCAGTATTTTCGTCATTTCACAGCTTTCCACTTGAAACCTCCGTGATTGAATTTGAGAGTAAATGTAGTTAAAATCTGTTTACGTGTACTTGAAGTGTTTCTTCCACGTTTTTAATCATTTCTGGGAACTCTCATTGTGCATTTTATCAGTTTTACCAAAATTAGACAGTTTGCTTAGAAGTAGTTACTGAAACCGTCACCATTTTAACTGATTCACACAAAAAAACGCCGAACCCAATCCTCCTATATTGTAAACATAAACACTATTCTCATCATTCCAAGGCTTTAGACACCAATTCTGAGCTCTGTAAACATGAACTCTTAATAATTGAAAGCACAGTCCCGTGAAAACGCCACCGGAAGTACACGGACTTGTAAACATTACCAGTATGTTCGTCATTTCACAGCTTTACACGGGAAACCTCTGTGATTGAATTCGACAGTAAATGTAGTAAGAATCTATTTACGTGTACTTGAGGTGTTTATGACACGTTCGTAATCATTTCTGGGAACTCTCTTTGTGTATTTTAACAGTTTTACCAAAATTAGGCAGTTTGCTTAGAAGTATTTACTAGAACAATCACCATTTTAACTGATTCACACACAAAAACGCCGAACCCAATCCTCCTTAATTGTAAACATAAACACAATTCGCGTCATTCCAAGGCTTTACCCACCAACTCTGAGCTCTGTAAACATGAACTCTTAATAATTGAAAGCACAGTCCCGTGAAAACGCCACCCGAAGTACCCGTATTTGTAAACATTACCAGTATTTTCGTCATTTCACAGCTTTCCCCTGGAAACCTCCGTGATTGAATACGACATTAAATGTAGTAAGAATCTGTTTACGTGTACTTGAAGTGTTTCTTCCATGTTTTTAATCATTTCTGGAAACTATCATTGTGTATTTTAACAGTTTTAGCAAAATGAGGCAGTTTGCTTAGAAGTATTTACTAGAACCGTCACCATTCTAACTGAATCACAAAAAAAAAAAGGCCGAAACCAATCCTCCTATATTGTAAACATAAACACTATTCTCGTCATTCCAAGGCTTTAGACACCTACTCTGAGCTCTGTAAACATGAACTCTTAATAATTGAAAGCACAGTCCCGTGAAAACGCCACCCGAAGTACCCGGATTTATAAACATTACCAGTATTTTCGTCATTTCACAGCTTACACGGGAAACCTCTGTAATTGAATTCGACAGTAAATGTAGTAAGAATCTATTTACGTGTACTTGAGGTGTTTCTTCCACGTTCTTAATCATTTCTGGGAACTCTCATTGTGTATTTTAACAGTTTTACCAAAATTAGGCAGTTTGCTTAGAAGTATTTACTAGAACCGTCACCATTTTAACTGATTCACACACAAAAACGCCGAACCCAATCCTCCTTAATTGTAAACATAAACACTATTCTCGTCATTCCAAGGCTTTACACACCAATTCTGAGCTCTGTAAACATGAACTCTTAATAATTGAAAGCACAGTCCCGTGAAAACGCCACCCGAAGTACCCGTATTTGTAAACATTACCAGTATTTTCGTCATTTCACAGCTTTCCACTGGAAACCTCCGTGATTGATTTCGACAGTAAATGTAGTTAAAATCTGTTTACGTGTACTTGAAGTGTTTATTCCACGTTTTTAATCATTTCTGGGAACTCTCATTGTGTATTATCAGTTTCACCAAAATTAGACAGTTTGCTTAGAAGTATTTACTGAAACCGTCACCATTTTAACTGATTCACAAAAAAAAAAAACGTCAAAGCCAATCCTCCTTAATTGTAAACATAAACACTCTTCTTGTGATTCCAAGGCTTTAGACACCAATTCTGATCTCTGTAAACAGGAACTCTTAATAATTGAAAGCACAGAACCGGGAAAACGCCACCAGAAGTACCCGGACTTGTAAACATTACCAGTATTTTCGTCATTTCACAGCTTTCCACGGGAAACCTCTGTGATTGAATTCGACAGTAAATGTAGTTAAAATCTGTTTTCGTGTACTTGAGGTGTTTATTACACGTTCTTAATCATTTCTGGGCACTGTCATTGTGTATTTTAACAGTTTTAGCAAAATTAGACATTTTGCATAGAAGTATTTACTGGAACCGTCACCATTTTAACTGATTCACAAAAAACACGCCAAAGCCAAACCTCCTAAATTGTAAACATAAACACTATTCTCGCCATTCCAAGGCTTTAGACACCAATTCTGAGCTCTGTAAACATGAACTCTTAATAATTGAAAGCACAGAACCGTGAAAACGCCACCGGAAGTACCTGTACTTGTAAACATTAAGAGTATTTTCGTCATTCCACAGCTTTCCCCTGGAAACCTCCGTGATTGAATACGACATTAAATGTAGTAAGAATCTGTTTACGTGTACTTGAAGTGTTTCTTCCATGTTTTTAATCATTTCTGGAAACTATCATTGTGTATTTTAACAGTTTTAGCAAAATGAGGCAGTTTTCTTAGAAGTATTTACTAGAACCGTCACCATTTTAACTGACTAAAAAAAAAAAAAAAAAAAAAAACGCCGAACCCAATCCTCCTTAATTGTAAACATAAAAACTATTCTCGTCATTCCAAGGCTTTAGACACCAATTCTGAGCTCTGTAAACATGAACTCTTAATAATTGAAAGCACAGAACCGTGAAAACGCCACCGGAAGTACCCGGACTTGTAAACATTACCAGTATTTTCGTCATTTCACAGCTTTCCACTGGAAACCTCCGGGATTGAATTCGACAGTATATGTAGTTACAATCTGTTTACGTGTACTTGAAGTGTTTCTTCCAGGTTTTTAATCATTTCTGGGAACTCTCATTGTGTATTATCAGTTTTACCAAAATTAGACAGTTTGCTTAGAAGTATTTACTAAAACAGTCACCATTTTAATTGATTCACACAAAACACGCCAAAGCCAAACCTCCTAAATTGTAAACATAAACACTATTCTCGTCATTCCAAGGCTTTACACACCAATTCGGAGCTCTGTAAACATGAACTCTTAATAATTGTAAGCACAGTCCCGTGAAAACGCCACCGGAAGTACCCGTATTTGTAAACATTACCAGTATTTTCGTCATTTCACAGCTTTCCACTGGAAACCTCTGTAATTGAATTCGACAGTAAATGTAGTAAGAATCTATTTACGTGTACTTGAGGTGTTTATGACACGTTCGTAATCATTTCTGGGAACTCTCTTTGTGTATTTTAACAGTTTTACCAAAATTAGGCAGTTTGCTTAGAAGTATTTACTAGAACAATCACCATTTTAACTGATTCACACACAAAAACGCCGAACCCAATCCTCCTTAATTGTAAACATAAACACTATTCTCGTCATTCCAAGGCTTTACCCACCAACTCTGAGCTCTGTAAACATGAACTCTTAATAATTGAAAGCACAGTCCCGTGAAAACGCCACCCGAAGTACCCGTATTTGTAAACATTACCAGTATTTTCGTCATTTCACAGCTTTCCCCTGGAAACCTCCGTGATTGAATACGACATTAAATGTAGTAAGAATCTGTTTACGTGTACTTGAAGTGTTTCTTCCATGTTTTTAATCATTTCTGGAAACTATCATTGTGTATTTTAACAGTTTTAGCAAAATGAGGCAGTTTGCTTAGAAGTATTTACTAGAACCGTCACCATTCTAACTGAATCACAAAAAAAAAAACGCCGAAACCAATCCTCCTATATTGTAAACATAAACACTATTCTCGTCATTCCAAGGCTTTAGACACCTACTCTGAGCTCTGTAAACATGAACTCTTAATAATTGAAAGCACAGTCCCGTGAAAACGCCACCCGAAGTACCCGGATTTATAAACATTACCAGTATTTTCGTCATTTCACAGCTTACACGGGAAACCTCTGTAATTGAATTCGACAGTAAATGTAGTAAGAATCTATTTACGTGTACTTGAGGTGTTTCTTCCACGTTCTTAATCATTTCTGGGAACTCTCATTGTGTATTTTAACAGTTTTACCAAAATTAGGCAGTTTGCTTAGAAGTATTTACTAGAACCGTCACCATTTTAACTGATTCACACACAAAAACGCCGAACCCAATCCTCCTTAATTGTAAACATAAACACTATTCTCGTCATTCCAAGGCTTTACACACCAATTCTGAGCTCTGTAAACATGAACTCTTAATAATTGAAAGCACAGTCCCGTGAAAACGCCACCCGAAGTACCCGTATTTGTAAACATTACCAGTATTTTCGTCATTTCACAGCTTTCCACTGGAAACCTCCGTGATTGATTTCGACAGTAAATGTAGTTAAAATCTGTTTACGTGTACTTGAAGTGTTTATTCCATGTTTTTAATCATTTCTGGGAACTCTCATTGTGTATTATCAGTTTCACCAAAATTAGACAGTTTGCTTAGAAGTATTTACTGAAACCGTCACCATTTTAACTGATTCACAAAAAAAAAAAACGCCAAAGCCAATCCTCCTTAATTGTAAACATAAACACTCTTCTCGTGATTCCAAGGCTTTAGACACCAATTCTGATCTCTGTAAACAGGAACTCTTAATAATTGAAAGCACAGAACCGGGAAAACGCCACCAGAAGTACCCGGACTTGTAAACATTACCAGTATTTTCGTCATTTCACAGCTTTCCACGGGAAACCTCTGTGATTGAATTCGACAGTAAATGTAGTTAAAATCTGTTTTCGTGTACTTGAGGTGTTTATTACACGTTCTTAATCATTTCTGGGCACTGTCATTGTGTATTTTAACAGTTTTAGCAAAATTAGACATTTTGCATAGAAGTATTTACTGGAACCGTCACCATTTTAACTGATTCACAAAAAACACGCCAAAGCCAAACCTCCTAAATTGTAAACATAAACACTATTCTCGCCATTCCAAGGCTTTAGACACCAATTCTGAGCTCTGTAAACATGAACTCTTAATAATTGAAAGCACAGAACCGTGAAAACGCCACCGGAAGTACCTGTACTTGTAAACATTAAGAGTATTTTCGTCATTCCACAGCTTTCCCCTGGAAACCTCCGTGATTGAATACGACATTAAATGTAGTAAGAATCTGTTTACGTGTACTTGAAGTGTTTCTTCCATGTTTTTAATCATTTCTGGAAACTATCATTGTGTATTTTAACAGTTTTAGCAAAATGAGGCAGTTTTCTTAGAAGTATTTACTAGAACCGTCACCATTTTAACTGACTAAAAAAAAAAAAAAAAAAAAAACGCCGAACCCAATCCTCCTTAATTGTAAACATAAAAACTATTCTCGTCATTCCAAGGCTTTAGACACCAATTCTGAGCTCTGTAAACATGAACTCTTAATAATTGAAAGCACAGAACCGTGAAAACGCCACCGGAAGTACCCGGACTTGTAAACATTACCAGTATTTTCGTCATTTCACAGCTTTCCACTGGAAACCTCCGGGATTGAATTCGACAGTATATGTAGTTACAATCTGTTTACGTGTACTTGAAGTGTTTCTTCCAGGTTTTTAATCATTTCTGGGAACTCTCATTGTGTATTATCAGTTTTACCAAAATTAGACAGTTTGCTTAGAAGTATTTACTAAAACAGTCACCATTTTAATTGATTCACACAAAACACGCCAAAGCCAAACCTCCTAAATTGTAAACATAAACACTATTCTCGTCATTCCAAGGCTTTACACACCAATTCGGAGCTCTGTAAACATGAACTCTTAATAATTGTAAGCACAGTCCCGTGAAAACGCCACCGGAAGTACCCGTATTTGTAAACATTACCAGTATTTTCGTCATTTCACAGCTTTCCACTGGAAACCTCTGTAATTGAATTCGACAGTAAATGTAGTAAGAATCTATTTACGTGTACTTGAGGTGTTTATGACACGTTCGTAATCATTTCTGGGAACTCTCTTTGTGTATTTTAACAGTTTTACCAAAATTAGGCAGTTTGCTTAGAAGTATTTACTAGAACAATCACCATTTTAACTGATTCACACACAAAAACGCCGAACCCAATCCTCCTTAATTGTAAACATAAACACTATTCTCGTCATTCCAAGGCTTTACCCACCAACTCTGAGCTCTGTAAACATGAACTCTTAATAATTGAAAGCACAGTCCCGTGAAAACGCCACCCGAAGTACCCGTATTTGTAAACATTACCAGTATTTTCGTCATTTCACAGCTTTCCCCTGGAAACCTCCGTGATTGAATACGACATTAAATGTAGTAAGAATCTGTTTACGTGTACTTGAAGTGTTCCTTCCATGTTTTTAATCATTTCTGGAAACTATCATTGTGTATTTTAACAGTTTTAGCAAAATGAGGCAGTTTGCTTAGAAATATTTACTAGAACCGTCACCATTCTAACTGAATCACAAAAAAAAAAACGCCGAAACCAATCCTCCTATATTGTAAACATAAACACTATTCTCGTCATTCCAAGGCTTTAGACACCTACTCTGAGCTCTGTAAACATGAACTCTTAATAATTGAAAGCACAGTCCCGTGAAAACGCCACCCGAAGTACCCGGATTTATAAACATTACCAGTATTTTCGTCATTTCACAGCTTACACGGGAAACCTCTGTAATTGAATTCGACAGTAAATGTCGTAAGAATCTATTTATGTGTACTTGAGGTGTTTCTTCCACGTTCTTAATCATTTCTGGGAACTCTCATTGTGTATTTTAACAGTTTTACCAAAATTAGGCAGTTTGCTTAGAAGTATTTACTAGAACCGTCACCATTTTAACTGATTCACACACAAAAACGCCGAACCCAATCCTCCTTAATTGTAAACATAAACACTATTCTCGTCATTCCAAGGCTTTACACACCAATTCTGAGCTCTGTAAACATGAACTCTTAATAATTGAAAGCACAGAACCGTGAAAAAGCCACCGGAAGTACCCGGACTTATAAACATTACCAGTTTTTTCGTCATTCCACAGCTTTCCACGGGAAACCTCTGTCATTGAATTCGACAGTAAATGTAGTAAGAATCTATTTACGTGTACTTGAGGTGTTTATTACACGTTCGTAATCATTTCTGGGAACTCTCTTTGTGTATTTTAACAGTTTTACCAAAATTAGGCAGTGTGCTTAGAAGTATTTACTAGAACCGTGACCATTTTAACTGATTCACACACAAAAACGCCGAACCCAATCCTCCTTAATTGTAAACATAAACACTATTCTCGTCATTCCAAGGCTTTACACACCAATTCTGAGCTCTGTAAACATGAACTCTTAATAATTGAAAGCACAGTCCCGTGAAAACGCCACCCGAAGTACCCGTATTTGTAAACATTACCAGTATTTTCGTCATTTCACAGCTTTCCACTGGAAACCTCCGTGATTGAATACGACATTAAATGTAGTAAGAATCTGTTTACGTGTACTTGAAGTGTTCCTTCCATGTTTTTAATCATTTCTGGAAACTATCATTGTGTATTTTAACAGTTTTAGCAAAATGAGGCAGTTTGCTTAGAAATATTTACTAGAACCGTCACCATTCTAACTGAATCACAAAAAAAAAAAACGCCGAAACCAATCCTCCTATATTGTAAACATAAACACTATTCTCGTCATTCCAAGGCTTTAGACACCTACTCTGAGCTCTGTAAACATGAACTCTTAATAATTGAAAGCACAGTCCCGTGAAAACGCCACCCGAAGTACCCGGATTTATAAACATTACCAGTATTTTCGTCATTTCACAGCTTACACGGGAAACCTCTGTAATTGAATTCGACAGTAAATGTAGTAAGAATCTATTTACGTGTACTTGAGGTGTTTCTTCCACGTTCTTAATCATTTCTGGGAACTCTCATTGTGTATTTTAACAGTTTTACCAAAATTAGGCAGTTTGCTTAGAAGTATTTACTAGAACCGTCACCATTTTAACTGATTCACACACAAAAACGCCGAACCCAATCCTCCTTAATTGTAAACATAAACACTATTCTCGTCATTCCAAGGCTTTACACACCAATTCTGAGCTCTGTAAACATGAACTCTTAATAATTGAAAGCACAGAACCGTGAAAAAGCCACCGGAAGTACCCGGACTTATAAACATTACCAGTTTTTTCGTCATTCCACAGCTTTCCACGGGAAACCTCTGTCATTGAATTCGACAGTAAATGTAGTAAGAATCTATTTACGTGTACTTGAGGTGTTTATTACACGTTCGTAATCATTTCTGGGAACTCTCTTTGTGTATTTTAACAGTTTTACCAAAATTAGGCAGTGTGCTTAGAAGTATTTACTAGAACCGTGACCATTTTAACTGATTCACACACAAAAACGCCGAACCCAATCCTCCTTAATTGTAAACATAAACACTATTCTCGTCATTCCAAGGCTTTACACACCAATTCTGAGCTCTGTAAACATGAACTCTTAATAATTGAAAGCACAGTCCCGTGAAAACGCCACCCGAAGTACCCGTATTTGTAAACATTACCAGTATTTTCGTCATTTCACAGCTTTCCACTGGAAACCTCCGTGATTGAATACGACATTAAATGTAGTAAGAATCTGTTTACGTGTACTTGAAGTGTTCCTTCCATGTTTTTAATCATTTCTGGAAACTATCATTGTGTATTTTAACAGTTTTAGCAAAATGAGGCAGTTTGCTTAGAAATATTTACTAGAACCGTCACCATTCTAACTGAATCACAAAAAAAAAAACGCCGAAACCAATCCTCCTATATTGTAAACATAAACACTATTCTCGTCATTCCAAGGCTTTAGACACCTACTCTGAGCTCTGTAAACATGAACTCTTAATAATTGAAAGCACAGTCCCGTGAAAACGCCACCCGAAGTACCCGGATTTATAAACATTACCAGTATTTTCGTCATTTCACAGCTTACACGGGAAACCTCTGTAATTGAATTCGACAGTAAATGTAGTAAGAATCTATTTACGTGTACTTGAGGTGTTTCTTCCACGTTCTTAATCATTTCTGGGAACTCTCATTGTGTATTTTAACAGTTTTACCAAAATTAGGCAGTTTGCTTAGAAGTATTTACTAGAACCGTCACCATTTTAACTGATTCACACACAAAAACGCCGAACCCAATCCTCCTTAATTGTAAACATAAACACTATTCTCGTCATTCCAAGGCTTTACACACCAATTCTGAGCTCTGTAAACATGAACTCTTAATAATTGAAAGCACAGAACCGTGAAAAAGCCACCGGAAGTACCCGGACTTATAAACATTACCAGTTTTTTCGTCATTCCACAGCTTTCCACGGGAAACCTCTGTCATTGAATTCGACAGTAAATGTAGTAAGAATCTATTTACGTGTACTTGAGGTGTTTATTACACGTTCGTAATCATTTCTGGGAACTCTCTTTGTGTATTTTAACAGTTTTACCAAAATTAGGCAGTGTGCTTAGAAGTATTTACTAGAACCGTGACCATTTTAACTGATTCACACACAAAAACGCCGAACCCAATCCTCCTTAATTGTAAACATAAACACTATTCTCGTCATTCCAAGGCTTTACACACCAATTCTGAGCTCTGTAAACATGAACTCTTAATAATTGAAAGCACAGTCCCGTGAAAACGCCACCCGAAGTACCCGTATTTGTAAACATTACCAGTATTTTCGTCATTTCACAGCTTTCCACTGGAAACCTCCGTGATTGATTTCGACAGTAAATGTAGTTAAAATCTGTTTACGTGTACTTGAAGTGTTTATTCCACGTTTCTAATCATTTCTGGGAACTCTCATTGTGTATTATCAGTTTCACCAAAATTAGACAGTTTGCTTAGAAGTATTTACTGAAACCGTCACCATTTTAACTGATTCACAAAAAAAAAAAACGCCAAAGCCAATCCTCCTTAATTGTAAACATAAACACTCTTCTTGTGATTCCAAGGCTTTAGACACCAATTCTGATCTCTGTAAACAGGAACTCTTAATAATTGAAAGCACAGAACGGTGAAAACGCCACCAGAAGTACCCGGACTTGTAAACATTACCAGTATTTTCGTCATTTCACAGCTTTCCACGGGAAACCTCTGTGATTGAATTCGACAGTAAATGTAGTTAAAATCTGTTTTCGTGTACTTGAGGTGTTTATTACACGTTCTTAATCATTTCTGGGCACTGTCATTGTGTATTTTAACAGTTTTAGCAAAATTAGACATTTTTCATAGAAGTATTTACTGGAACCGTCACCATTTTAACTGATTCACAAAAAACACGCCAAAGCCAAACCTCCTAAATTGTAAACATAAACACTATTCTCGCCATTCCAAGGCTTTAGACACCAATTCTGAGCTCTGTAAACATGAACTCTTAATAATTGAAAGCACAGAACCGTGAAAACGCCACCGGAAGTACCTGTACTTGTAAACATTAAGAGTATTTTCGTCATTCCACATCTTTCCCCTGGAAACCTCCGTGATTGAATACGACATTAAATGTAGTAAGAATCTGTTTACGTGTACTTGAAGTGTTTCTTCCATGTTTTTAATCATTTCTGGAAACTATCATTGTGTATTTTAACAGTTTTAGCAAAATGAGGCAGTTTTCTTAGAAGTATTTACTAGAACCGTCACCATTTTAACTGACTAAAAAAAAAAAACACAAAAAAACGCCGAACCCAATCCTCCTTAATTGTAAACATAAACACTATTCTCGTCATTCCAAGGCTTTAGACACCAATTCTGAGCTCTGTAAACATGAACTCTTAATAATTGAAAGCACAGAACCGTGAAAACGCCACCGGAAGTACCCGGACTTGTAAACATTACCAGTATTTTCGTCATTTCACAGCTTTCCACTGGAAACCTCCGGGATTGAATTCGACAGTATATGTAGTTACACTCTGTTTACGTGTACTTGAAGTGTTTCTTCCAGGTTTTTAATCATTTCTGGGAACTCTCATTGTGTATTATCAGTTTTACCAAAATTAGACAGTTTGCTTAGAAGTATTTACTAAAACAGTCACCATTTTAATTGATTCACACAAAACACGCCGAACCCAATCCTCCTTAATTGTAAACATAAACACTATTCTCGTCATTCCAAGGCTTTACACACCAATTCTGAGCTCTGTAAACATGAACTCTTAATAATTGAAAGCACAGTCCCGTGAAAACGCCACCCGAAGTACCCATATTTGTAAACATTACCAGTATTTTCGTCATTTCACAGCTTTCCACTGGAAACCTCCGTGATTGAATTCGACAGTAAATGTAGTTAAAATCTGTTTACGTGTACTTGAAGTGTTTCTTCCACGTTTTTAATCATTTCTGGGAACTCTCATTGTGTATTATCAGTTTTACCAAAATTAGACAGTTTGCTTAGAAGTATTTACTGAAACCGTCACCATTTTAACTGATTCACAAAAAAAAACGCCAAAGCCAATCCTCCTTAATTGTAAACATAAACACTATTCTCGTGATTCCAAGGCTTTAGACACCAATTCTGAGCTCTGTAAACAGGAACTCTTAATAATTGAAAGCACAGAACCGTGAAAACGCCACTGGAAGTACCCGGACTTGTAAACATTACCAGTATTTTCATCATTTCACAGCTTTCTCGGGAAACCTCTGTGATTGAATTCGACAGTAAATGTAGTTAAAATCTGTTTTCGTGTACTTGAGGTGTTTATTACACGTTCTTAATCATTTCTGGGCACTGTCATTGTGTATTTTAACAGTTTTAGCAAAATGAGGCAGTTTGCTTAGAAGTATTTACTAGAACCGTCACCATTCTAACTGAATCACAAAAAAAAAACGCCGAACCCAATCCTCCTATATTGTAAACATAAACACTATTCTCGTCATTCCAAGGCTTTAGACACCTACTCTGAGATCTGTAAACATGAACTCTTAATAATTGAAATCACAGTCCCCTGAAAACGCCACCGGAAGTACCCGTATTTGTAAACATTACCAGTATTTTCGTCATTTCACAGCTTTCCACTTGAAACCTCCGTGATTGAATTTGAGAGTAAATGTAGTTAAAATCTGTTTACGTGTACTTGAAGTGTTTCTTCCACGTTTTTAATCATTTCTGGGAACTCTCATTGTGCATTTTATCAGTTTTACCAAAATTAGACAGTTTGCTTAGAAGTAGTTACTGACACCGTCACCATTTTAACTGATTCACACAAAAAAACGCCGAACCCAATCCTCCTATATTGTAAACATAAACACTATTCTCATCATTCCAAGGCTTTAGACACCAATTCGGAGCTCTGTAAACATGAACTCTTAATAATTGAAAGCACAGTCCCGTGAAAACGCCACCGGAAGTACACGGACTTGTAAACATTACCAGTATTTTCGTCATTTCACAGCTTTACACGGGAAACCTCTGTGATTGAATTCGACAGTAAATGTAGTAAGAATCTATTTACGTGTACTAGAGGTGTTTATGACACGTTCGTAATCATTTCTGGGAACTCTCTTTGTGTATTTTAACAGTTTTACCAAAATTAGGCAGTTTGCTTAGAAGTATTTACTAGAACAATCACCATTTTAACTGATTCACACACAAAAACGCCGAACCCAATCCTCCTTAATTGTAAACATAAACACTATTCTCGTCATTCCAAGGCTTTACCCACCAACTCTGAGCTCTGTAAACATGAACTCTTAATAATTGAAAGCACAGTCCCGTGAAAACGCCACCCGAAGTACCCGTATTTGTAAACATTACCAGTATTTTCGTCATTTCACAGCTTTCCCCTGGAAACCTCCGTGATTGAATACGACATTAAATGTAGTAAGAATCTGTTTACGTGTACTTGAAGTGTTTCTTCCATGTTTTTAATCATTTCTGGAAACTATCATTGTGTATTTTAACAGTTTTAGCAAAATGAGGCAGTTTGCTTAGAAGTATTTACTAGAACCGTCACCATTCTAACTGAATCACAAAAAAAAAAACGCCGAAACCAATCCTCCTATATTGTAAACATAAACACTATTCTCGTCATTCCAAGGCTTTAGACACCTACTCTGAGCTCTGTAAACATGAACTCTTAATAATTGAAAGCACAGTCCCGTGAAAACGCCACCCGAAGTACCCGGATTTATAAACATTACCAGTATTTTCGTCATTTCACAGCTTACACGGGAAACCTCTGTAATTGAATTCGACAGTAAATGTAGTAAGAATCTATTTACGTGTACTTGAGGTGTTTCTTCCACGTTCTTAATCATTTCTGGGAACTCTCATTGTGTATTTTAACAGTTTTACCAAAATTAGGCAGTTTGCTTAGAAGTATTTACTAGAACCGTCACCATTTTAACTGATTCACACACAAAAACGCCGAACCCAATCCTCCTTAATTGTAAACATAAACACTATTCTCGTCATTCCAAGGCTTTACACACCAATTCTGAGCTCTGTACACATGAACTCTTAATAATTGAAAGCACAGAACCGTGAAAAAGCCACCGGAAGTACCCGGACTTATAAACATTACCAGTTTTTTCGTCATTCCACAGCTTTCCACGGGAAACCTCTGTCATTGAATTCGACAGTAAATGTAGTAAGAATCTATTTACGTGTACTTGAGGTGTTTATTACACGTTCGTAATCATTTCTGGGAACTCTCTTTGTGTATTTTAACAGTTTTACCAAAATTAGGCAGTGTGCTTAGAAGTATTTACTAGAACCGTGACCATTTTAACTGATTCACACACAAAAACGCCGAACCCAATCCTCCTTAATTGTAAACATAAACACTATTCTCGTCATTCCAAGGCTTTACACACCAATTCTGAGCTCTGTAAACATGAACTCTTAATAATTGAAAGCACAGTCCCGTGAAAACGCCACCCGAAGTACCCGTATTTGTAAACATTACCAGTATTTTCGTCATTTCACAGCTTTCCACTGGAAACCTCCGTGATTGATTTCGACAGTAAATGTAGTTAAAATCTGTTTACGTGTACTTGAAGTGTTTATTCCACGTTTCTAATCATTTCTGGGAACTCTCATTGTGTATTATCAGTTTCACCAAAATTAGACAGTTTGCTTAGAAGTATTTACTGAAACCGTCACCATTTTAACTGATTCACAAAAAAAAAAAACGCCAAAGCCAATCCTCCTTAATTGTAAACATAAACACTATTCTTGTGAATCCAAGGCTTTAGACACCAATTCTGATCTCTGTAAACAGGAACTCTTAATAATTGAAAGCACAGAACCGTGAAAACGCCACCAGAAGTACCCGGACTTGTAAACATTACCAGTATTTTCGTCATTTCACAGCTTTCCACGGGAAACCTCTGTGATTGAATTCGACAGTAAATGTAGTTAAAATCTGTTTTCGTGTACTTGAGGTGTTTATTACACGTTCTTAATCATTTCTGGGCACTGTCATTGTGTATTTTAACAGTTTTAGCAAAATTAGACATTTTGCATAGAAGTATTTACTGGAACCGTCACCATTTTAACTGATTCACAAAAAACACGCCAAAGCCAAACCTCCTAAATTGTAAACATAAACACTATTCTCGCCATTCCAAGGCTTTAGACACCAATTCTGAGCTCTGTAAACATGAACTCTTAATAATTGAAAGCACAGAACCGTGAAAACGCCACCGGAAGTACCTGTACTTGTAAACATTAAGAGTATTTTCGTCATTCCACAGCTTTCCCCTGGAAACCTCCGTGATTGAATACGACATTAAATGTAGTAAGAATCTGTTTACGTGTACTTGAAGTGTTTCTTCCATGTTTTTAATCATTTCTGGAAACTATCATTGTGTATTTTAACAGTTTTAGCAAAATGAGGCAGTTTTCTTAGAAGTATTTACTAGAACCGTCACCATTTTAACTGACTAAAAAAAAAAAAAAAAAAAAAACGCCGAACCCAATCCTCCTTAATTGTAAACATAAACACTATTCTCGTCATTCCAAGGCTTTAGACACCAATTCTGAGCTCTGTAAACAGGAACTCTTAATAATTGAAAGCACAGAACCGTGAAAACGCCACTGGAAGTACCCGGACTTGTAAACATTACCAGTATTTTCATCATTTCACAGCTTTCTCGGGAAACCTCTGTGATTGAATTCGACAGTAAATGTAGTTAAAATCTGTTTTCGTGTACTTGAGGTGTTTATTACACGTTCTTAATCATTTCTGGGCACTGTCATTGTGTATTTTAACAGTTTTAGCAAAATGAGGCAGTTTGCTTAGAAGTATTTACTAGAACCGTCACCATTCTAACTGAATCACAAAAAAAAACGCCGAACCCAATCCTCCTATATTGTAAACATAAACACTATTCTCGTCATTCCAAGGCTTTAGACACCTACTCTGAGATCTGTAAACATGAACTCTTAATAATTGAAATCACAGTCCCCTGAAAACGCCACCGGAAGTACCCGTATTTGTAAACATTACCAGTATTTTCGTCATTTCACAGCTTTCCACTTGAAACCTCCGTGATTGAATTTGAGAGTAAATGTAGTTAAAATCTGTTTACGTGTACTTGAAGTGTTTCTTCCACGTTTTTAATCATTTCTGGGAACTCTCATTGTGCATTTTATCAGTTTTACCAAAATTAGACAGTTTGCTTAGAAGTAGTTACTGAAACCGTCACCATTTTAACTGATTCACACAAAAAAACGCCGAACCCAATCCTCCTATATTGTAAACATAAACACTATTCTCATCATTCCAAGGCTTTAGACACCAATTCGGAGCTCTGTAAACATGAACTCTTAATAATTGAAAGCACAGTCCCGTGAAAACGCCACCGGAAGTACACGGACTTGTAAACATTACCAGTATTTTCGTCATTTCACAGCTTTACCCGGGAAACCTCTGTGATTGAATTCGACAGTAAATGTAGTAAGAATCTATTTACGTGTACTTGAGGTGTTTATGACACGTTCGTAATCATTTCTGGGAACTCTCTTTGTGTATTTTAACAGTTTTACCAAAATTAGGCAGTTTGCTTAGAAGTATTTACTAGAACAATCACCATTTTAACTGATTCACACACAAAAACGCCGAACCCAATCCTCCTTAATTGTAAACATAAACACTATTCTCGTCATTCCAAGGCTTTACCCACCAACTCTGAGCTCTGTAAACATGAACTCTTAATAATTGAAAGCACAGTCCCGTGAAAACGCCACCCGAAGTACCCGTATTTGTAAACATTACCAGTATTTTCGTCATTTCACAGCTTTCCCCTGGAAACCTCCGTGATTGAATACGACATTAAATGTAGTAAGAATCTGTTTACGTGTACTTGAAGTGTTTCTTCCATGTTTTTAATCATTTCTGGAAACTATCATTGTGTATTTTAACAGTTTTAGCAAAATGAGGCAGTTTGCTTAGAAGTATTTACTAGAACCGTCACCATTCTAACTGAATCACAAAAAAAAAACGCCGAAACCAATCCTCCTATATTGTAAACATAAACACTATTCTCGTCATTCCAAGGCTTTAGACACCTACTCTGAGCTCTGTAAACATGAACTCTTAATAATTGAAAGCACAGTCCCGTGAAAACGCCACCCGAAGTACCCGGATTTATAAACATTACCAGTATTTTCGTCATTTCACAGCTTACACGGGAAACCTCTGTAATTGAATTCGACAGTAAATGTAGTAAGAATCTATTTACGTGTACTTGAGGTGTTTCTTCCACGTTCTTAATCATTTCTGGGAACTCTCATTGTGTATTTTAACAGTTTTACCAAAATTAGGCAGTTTGCTTAGAAGTATTTACTAGAACCGTCACCATTTTAACTGATTCACACACAAAAACGCCGAACCCAATCCTCCTTAATTGTAAACATAAACACTATTCTCGTCATTCCAAGGCTTTACACACCAATTCTGAGCTCTGTAAACATGAACTCTTAATAATTGAAAGCACAGAACCGTGAAAAAGCCACCGGAAGTACCCGGACTTATAAACATTACCAGTATTTTCGTCATTCCACAGCTTTCCACGGGAAACCTCTGTCATTGAATTCGACAGTAAATGTAGTAAGAATCTATTTACGTGTACTTGAGGTGTTTATTACACGTTCGTAATCATTTCTGGGAACTCTCTTTGTGTATTTTAACAGTTTTACCAAAATTAGGCAGTGTGCTTAGAAGTATTTACTAGAACCGTCACCATTTTAACTGATTCACACACAAAAACGCCGAACCCAATCCTCCTTAATTGTAAACATAAACACTATTCTCGTCATTCCAAGGCTTTACACACCAATTCTGAGCTCTGTAAACATGAACTCTTAATAATTGAAAGCACAGTCCCGTGAAAACGCCACCCGAAGTACCCGTATTTGTAAACATTACCAGTATTTTCGTCATTTCACAGCTTTCCACTGGAAACCTCCGTGATTGATTTCGACAGTAAATGTAGTTAAAATCTGTTTACGTGTACTTGAAGTGTTTATTCCACGTTTTTAATCATTTCTGGGAACTCTCATTGTGTATTATCAGTTTCACCAAAATTAGACAGTTTGCTTAGAAGTATTTACTGAAACCGTCACCATTTTAACTGATTCACAAAAAAAAAAAACGCCAAAGCCAATCCTCCTTAATTGTAAACATAAACACTCTTCTTGTGATTCCAAGGCTTTAGACACCAATTCTGATCTCTGTAAACAGGAACTCTTAATAATTGAAAGCACAGAACCGTGAAAACGCCACCAGAAATACCCGGACTTGTAAACATTACCAGTATTTTCGTCATTTCACAGCTTTCCACGGGAAACCTCTGTGATTGAATTCGACAGTAAATGTAGTTAAAATCTGTTTTCGTGTACTTGAGGTGTTTATTACACGTTCTTAATCATTTCTGGGCACTGTCATTGTGTATTTTAACAGTTTTAGCAAAATTAGACATTTTGCATAGAAGTATTTACTGGAACCGTCACCATTTTAACTGATTCACAAAAAACACGCCAAAGCCAAACCTCCTAAATTGTAAACATAAACACTATTCTCGCCATTCCAAGGCTTTAGACACCAATTCTGAGCTCTGTAAACATGAACTCTTAATAATTGAAAGCACAGAACCGTGAAAACGCCACCGGAAGTACCTGTACTTGTAAACATTAAGAGTATTTTCGTCATTCCACAGCTTTCCCCTGGAAACCTCCGTGATTGAATACGACATTAAATGTAGTAAGAATCTGTTTACGTGTACTTGAAGTGTTTCTTCCATGTTTTTAATCATTTCTGGAAACTATCATTGTGTATTTTAACAGTTTTAGCAAAATGAGGCAGTTTTCTTAGAAGTATTTACTAGAACCGTCACCATTTTAACTGACTAAAAAAAAAAAAAAAAAAAAACGCCGAACCCAATCCTCCTTAATTGTAAACATAAACACTATTCTCGTCATTCCAAGGCTTTACACACCAATTCGGAGCTCTGTAAACATGAACTCTTAATAATTGTAAGCACAGTCCCGTGAAAACGCCACCGGAAGTACCCGTATTTGTAAACATTACCAGTATTTTCGTCATTTCACAGCTTTCCACTGGAAACCTCTGTAATTGAATTCGACAGTAAATGTAGTAAGAATCTATTTATCTGTACTTGAGGTGTTTCTTCCACGTTCTTAATCATTTCTGGGAACTCTCTTTGTGTATTTTAACAGTTTTACCAAAATTAGGCAGTGTGCTTAGAAGTATTTACTAGAACCGTCACCATTTTAACTGATTCACACACAAAAACGCCGAACCCAATCCTCCTTAATTGTAAACATAAACACTATTCTCGTCATTCCAAGGCTTTACACACCAATTCGGAGCTCTGTAAACATGAACTCTTAATAATTGTAAGCACAGTCCCGTGAAAACGCCACCGGAAGTACCCGTATTTGTAAACATTACCAGTATTTTCGTCATTTCCCAGCTTTCCACTGGAAACCTCTGTAATTGAATTCGACAGTAAATGTAGTAAGAATCTATTTATGTGTACTTGAGGTGTTTCTTCCACGTTCTTAATCATTTCTGGGAACTCTCATTGTGTATTTTAACAGTTTTACCAAAATTAGGCAGTTTGCTTAGAAGTATTTACTAGAACCGTCACCATTTTAACTGATTCACACACAAAAACGCCGAACCCAATCCTCCTTAATTGTAAACATAAACACTATTCTCGTCATTCCAAGGCTTTACACACCAATTCTGGGCTCTGTAAACATGAACTCTTAATAATTGAAAGCACAGAACCGTGAAAAAGCCACCGGAAGTACCCGGACTTATAAACATTACCAGTATTTTCGTCATTCCACAGCTTTCCACGGGAAACCTCTGTCATTGAATTCGACAGTAAATGTAGTAAGAATCTATTTACGTGTACTTGAGGTGTTTATTACACGTTCGTAATCATTTCTGGGAACTCTCTTTGTGTATTTTAACAGTTTTACCAAAATTAGGCAGTGTGCTTAGAAGTATTTACTAGAACCGTCACCATTTTAACTGATTCACACACAAAAACGCCGAACCCAATCCTCCTTAATTGTAAACATAAACACTATTCTCGTCATTCCAAGGCTTTACACACCAATTCTGAGCTCTGTAAACATGAACTCTTAATAATTGAAAGCACAGTCCCGTGAAAACGCCACCCGAAGTACCCATATTTGTAAACATTACCAGTATTTTCGTCATTTCACAGCTTTCCACTGGAAACCTCCGTGATTGAATTCGACAGTAAATGTAGTTAAAATCTGTTTACGTGTACTTGAAGTGTTTCTTCCACGTTTTTAATCATTTCTGGGAACTCTCATTGTGTATTATCAGTTTTACCAAAATTAGACAGTTTGCTTAGAAGTATTTACTGAAACCGTCACCATTTTAACTGATTCACAAAAAAAAACGCCAAAGCCAATCCTCCTTAATTGTAAACATAAACACTATTCTCGTGATTCCAAGGCTTTAGACACCAATTCTGAGCTCTGTAAACAGGAACTCTTAATAATTGAAAGCACAGAACCGTGAAAACGCCACTGGAAGTACCCGGACTTGTAAACATTACCAGTATTTTCATCATTTCACAGCTTTCTCGGGAAACCTCTGTGATTGAATTCGACAGTAAATGTAGTTAAAATCTGTTTTCGTGTACTTGAGGTGTTTATTACACGTTCTTAATCATTTCTGGGCACTGTCATTGTGTATTTTAACAGTTTTAGCAAAATGAGGCAGTTTGCTTAGAAGTATTTACTAGAACCGTCACCATTCTAACTGAATCACAAAAAAAAACGCCGAACCCAATCCTCCTATATTGTAAACATAAACACTATTCTCGTCATTCCAAGGCTTTAGACACCTACTCTGAGATCTGTAAACATGAACTCTTAATAATTGAAATCACAGTCCCCTGAAAACGCCACCGGAAGTACCCGTATTTGTAAACATTACCAGTATTTTCGTCATTTCACAGCTTTCCACTTGAAACCTCCGTGATTGAATTTGAGAGTAAATGTAGTTAAAATCTGTTTACGTGTACTTGAAGTGTTTCTTCCACGTTTTTAATCATTTCTGGGAACTCTCATTGTGCATTTTATCAGTTTTACCAAAATTAGACAGTTTGCTTAGAAGTAGTTACTGAAACCGTCACCATTTTAACTGATTCACACAAAAAAACGCCGAACCCAATCCTCCTATATTGTAAACATAAACACTATTCTCGTCATTCCAAGGCTTTACACACCAATTCGGAGCTCTGTAAACATGAACTCTTAATAATTGTAAGCACAGTCCCGTGAAAACGCCACCGGAAGTACCCGTATTTGTAAACATTACCAGTATTTTCGTCATTTCACAGCTTTCCACTGGAAACCTCTGTAATTGAATTCGACAGTAAATGTAGTAAGAATCTATTTACGTGTACTTGAGGTGTTTATTACACGTTCGTAATCATTTCTGGGAACTCTCTTTGTGTATTTTAACAGTTTTACCAAAATTAGGCAGTGTGCTTAGAAGTATTTACTAGAACCGTCACCATTTTAACTGATTCACACACAAAAACGCCGAACCCAATCCTCCTTAATTGTAAACATAAACACTATTCTCGTCATTCCAAGGCTTTACACACCAATTCTGAGCTCTGTAAACATGAACTCTTAATAATTGAAAGCACAGTCCCGTGAAAACGCCACCCGAAGTACCCATATTTGTAAACATTACCAGTATTTTCGTCATTTCACAGCTTTCCACTGGAAACCTCCGTGATTGAATTCGACAGTAAATGTAGTTAAAATCTGTTTACGTGTACTTGAAGTGTTTCTTCCACGTTTTTAATCATTTCTGGGAACTCTCATTGTGTATTATCAGTTTTACCAAAATTAGACAGTTTGCTTAGAAGTATTTACTGAAACCGTCACCATTTTAACTGATTCACAAAAAAAAACGCCAAAGCCAATCCTCCTTAATTGTAAACATAAACACTATTCTCGTGATTCCAAGGCTTTAGACACCAATTCTGAGCTCTGTAAACAGGAACTCTTAATAATTGAAAGCACAGAACCGTGAAAACGCCACTGGAAGTACCCGGACTTGTAAACATTACCAGTATTTTCATCATTTCACAGCTTTCTCGGGAAACCTCTGTGATTGAATTCGACAGTAAATGTAGTTAAAATCTGTTTTCGTGTACTTGAGGTGTTTATTACACGTTCTTAATCATTTCTGGGCACTGTCATTGTGTATTTTAACAGTTTTAGCAAAATGAGGCAGTTTGCTTAGAAGTATTTACTAGAACCGTCACCATTCTAACTGAATCACAAAAAAAAACGCCGAACCCAATCCTCCTATATTGTAAACATAAACACTATTCTCGTCATTCCAAGGCTTTAGACACCTACTCTGAGATCTGTAAACATGAACTCTTAATAATTGAAATCACAGTCCCCTGAAAACGCCACCGGAAGTACCCGTATTTGTAAACATTACCAGTATTTTCGTCATTTCACAGCTTTCCACTTGAAACCTCCGTGATTGAATTTGAGAGTAAATGTAGTTAAAATCTGTTTACGTGTACTTGAAGTGTTTCTTCCACGTTTTTAATCATTTCTGGGAACTCTCATTGTGCATTTTATCAGTTTTACCAAAATTAGACAGTTTGCTTAGAAGTAGTTACTGAAACCGTCACCATTTTAACTGATTCACACAAAAAAACGCCGAACCCAATCCTCCTATATTGTAAACATAAACACTATTCTCATCATTCCAAGGCTTTAGACACCAATTCGGAGCTCTGTAAACATGAACTCTTAATAATTGAAAGCACAGTCCCGTGAAAACGCCACCGGAAGTACACGGACTTGTAAACATTACCAGTATTTTCGTCATTTCACAGCTTTACACGGGAAACCTCTGTGATTGAATTCGACAGTAAATGTAGTAAGAATCTATTTACGTGTACTTGAGGTGTTTATGACACGTTCGTAATCATTTCTGGGAACTCTCTTTGTGTATTTTAACAGTTTTACCAAAATTAGGCAGTTTGCTTAGAAGTATTTACTAGAACAATCACCATTTTAACTGATTCACACACAAAAACGCCGAACCCAATCCTCCTTAATTGTAAACATAAACACTATTCTCGTCATTCCAAGGCTTTACCCACCAACTCTGAGCTCTGTAAACATGAACTCTTAATAATTGAAAGCACAGTCCCGTGAAAACGCCACCCGAAGTACCCGTATTTGTAAACATTACCAGTATTTTCGTCATTTCACAGCTTTCCCCTGGAAACCTCCGTGATTGAATACGACATTAAATGTAGTAAGAATCTGTTTACGTGTACTTGAAGTGTTTCTTCCATGTTTTTAATCATTTCTGGAAACTATCATTGTGTATTTTAACAGTTTTAGCAAAATGAGGCAGTTTGCTTAGAAGTATTTACTAGAACCGTCACCATTCTAACTGAATCACAAAAAAAAAAACGCCGAAACCAATCCTCCTATATTGTAAACATAAACACTATTCTCGTCATTCCAAGGCTTTAGACACCTACTCTGAGCTCTGTAAACATGAACTCTTAATAATTGAAAGCACAGTCCCGTGAAAACGCCACCCGAAGTACCCGGATTTATAAACATTACCAGTATTTTCGTCATTTCACAGCTTACACGGGAAACCTCTGTAATTGAATTCGACAGTAAATGTAGTAAGAATCTATTTACGTGTACTTGAGGTGTTTCTTCCACGTTCTTAATCATTTCTGGGAACTCTCATTGTGTATTTTAACAGTTTTACCAAAATTAGGCAGTTTGCTTAGAAGTATTTACTAGAACCGTCACCATTTTAACTGATTCACACACAAAAACGCCGAACCCAATCCTCCTTAATTGTAAACATAAACACTATTCTCGTCATTCCAAGGCTTTACACACCAATTCTGAGCTCTGTAAACATGAACTCTTAATAATTGAAAGCACAGAACCGTGAAAAAGCCACCGGAAGTACCCGGACTTATAAACATTACCAGTATTTTCGTCATTCCACAGCTTTCCACGGGAAACCTCTGTCATTGAATTCGACAGTAAATGTAGTAAGAATCTATTTACGTGTACTTGAGGTGTTTATTACACGTTCGTAATCATTTCTGGGAACTCTCTTTGTGTATTTTAACAGTTTTACCAAAATTAGGCAGTGTGCTTAGAAGTATTTACTAGAACCGTCACCATTTTAACTGATTCACACACAAAAACGCCGAACCCAATCCTCCTTAATTGTAAACATAAACACTATTCTCGTCATTCCAAGGCTTTACACACCAATTCTGAGCTCTGTAAACATGAACTCTTAATAATTGAAAGCACAGTCCCGTGAAAACGCCACCCGAAGTACCCGTATTTGTAAACATTACCAGTATTTTCGTCATTTCACAGCTTTCCACTGGAAACCTCCGTGATTGATTTCGACAGTAAATGTAGTTAAAATCTGTTTACGTGTACTTGAAGTGTTTATTCCACGTTTTTAATCATTTCTGGGAACTCTCATTGTGTATTATCAGTTTCACCAAAATTAGACAGTTTGCTTAGAAGTATTTACTGAAACCGTCACCATTTTAACTGATTCACAAAAAAAAAAAACGCCAAAGCCAATCCTCCTTAATTGTAAACATAAACACTCTTCTTGTGATTCCAAGGCTTTAGACACCAATTCTGATCTCTGTAAACAGGAACTCTTAATAATTGAAAGCACAGAACCGTGAAAACGCCACCAGAAATACCCGGACTTGTAAACATTACCAGTATTTTCGTCATTTCACAGCTTTCCACGGGAAACCTCTGTGATTGAATTCGACAGTAAATGTAGTTAAAATCTGTTTTCGTGTACTTGAGGTGTTTATTACACGTTCTTAATCATTTCTGGGCACTGTCATTGTGTATTTTAACAGTTTTAGCAAAATTAGACATTTTGCATAGAAGTATTTACTGGAACCGTCACCATTTTAACTGATTCACAAAAAACACGCCAAAGCCAAACCTCCTAAATTGTAAACATAAACACTATTCTCGCCATTCCAAGGCTTTAGACACCAATTCTGAGCTCTGTAAACATGAACTCTTAATAATTGAAAGCACAGAACCGTGAAAACGCCACCGGAAGTACCTGTACTTGTAAACATTAAGAGTATTTTCGTCATTCCACAGCTTTCCCCTGGAAACCTCCGTGATTGAATACGACATTAAATGTAGTAAGAATCTGTTTACGTGTACTTGAAGTGTTTCTTCCATGTTTTTAATCATTTCTGGAAACTATCATTGTGTATTTTAACAGTTTTAGCAAAATGAGGCAGTTTTCTTAGAAGTATTTACTAGAACCGTCACCATTTTAACTGACTAAAAAAAAAAAAAAAAAAAAACGCCGAACCCAATCCTCCTTAATTGTAAACATAAACACTATTCTCGTCATTCCAAGGCTTTACACACCAATTCGGAGCTCTGTAAACATGAACTCTTAATAATTGTAAGCACAGTCCCGTGAAAACGCCACCGGAAGTACCCGTATTTGTAAACATTACCAGTATTTTCGTCATTTCACAGCTTTCCACTGGAAACCTCTGTAATTGAATTCGACAGTAAATGTAGTAAGAATCTATTTATGTGTACTTGAGGTGTTTCTTCCACGTTCTTAATCATTTCTGGGAACTCTCATTGTGTATTTTAACAGTTTTACCAAAATTAGGCAGTTTGCTTAGAAGTATTTACTAGAACCGTCACCATTTTAACTGATTCACACACAAAAACGCCGAACCCAATCCTCCTTAATTGTAAACATAAACACTATTCTCGTCATTCCAAGGCTTTACACACCAATTCTGGGCTCTGTAAACATGAACTCTTAATAATTGAAAGCACAGAACCGTGAAAAAGCCACCGGAAGTACCCGGACTTATAAACATTACCAGTATTTTCGTCATTCCACAGCTTTCCACGGGAAACCTCTGTCATTGAATTCGACAGTAAATGTAGTAAGAATCTATTTACGTGTACTTGAGGTGTTTATTACACGTTCGTAATCATTTCTGGGAACTCTCTTTGTGTATTTTAACAGTTTTACCAAAATTAGGCAGTGTGCTTAGAAGTATTTACTAGAACCGTCACCATTTTAACTGATTCACACACAAAAACGCCGAACCCAATCCTCCTTAATTGTAAACATAAACACTATTCTCGTCATTCCAAGGCTTTACACACCAATTCTGAGCTCTGTAAACATGAACTCTTAATAATTGAAAGCACAGTCCCGTGAAAACGCCACCCGAAGTACCCATATTTGTAAACATTACCAGTATTTTCGTCATTTCACAGCTTTCCACTGGAAACCTCCGTGATTGAATTCGACAGTAAATGTAGTTAAAATCTGTTTACGTGTACTTGAAGTGTTTCTTCCACGTTTTTAATCATTTCTGGGAACTCTCATTGTGTATTATCAGTTTTACCAAAATTAGACAGTTTGCTTAGAAGTATTTACTGAAACCGTCACCATTTTAACTGATTCACAAAAAAAAACGCCAAAGCCAATCCTCCTTAATTGTAAACATAAACACTATTCTCGTGATTCCAAGGCTTTAGACACCAATTCTGAGCTCTGTAAACAGGAACTCTTAATAATTGAAAGCACAGAACCGTGAAAACGCCACTGGAAGTACCCGGACTTGTAAACATTACCAGTATTTTCATCATTTCACAGCTTTCTCGGGAAACCTCTGTGATTGAATTCGACAGTAAATGTAGTTAAAATCTGTTTTCGTGTACTTGAGGTGTTTATTACACGTTCTTAATCATTTCTGGGCACTGTCATTGTGTATTTTAACAGTTTTAGCAAAATGAGGCAGTTTGCTTAGAAGTATTTACTAGAACCGTCACCATTCTAACTGAATCACAAAAAAAAACGCCGAACCCAATCCTCCTATATTGTAAACATAAACACTATTCTCGTCATTCCAAGGCTTTAGACACCTACTCTGAGATCTGTAAACATGAACTCTTAATAATTGAAATCACAGTCCCCTGAAAACGCCACCGGAAGTACCCGTATTTGTAAACATTACCAGTATTTTCGTCATTTCACAGCTTTCCACTTGAAACCTCCGTGATTGAATTTGAGAGTAAATGTAGTTAAAATCTGTTTACGTGTACTTGAAGTGTTTCTTCCACGTTTTTAATCATTTCTGGGAACTCTCATTGTGCATTTTATCAGTTTTACCAAAATTAGACAGTTTGCTTAGAAGTAGTTACTGAAACCGTCACCATTTTAACTGATTCACACAAAAAAACGCCGAACCCAATCCTCCTATATTGTAAACATAAACACTATTCTCGTCATTCCAAGGCTTTACACACCAATTCGGAGCTCTGTAAACATGAACTCTTAATAATTGTAAGCACAGTCCCGTGAAAACGCCACCGGAAGTACCCGTATTTGTAAACATTACCAGTATTTTCGTCATTTCACAGCTTTCCACTGGAAACCTCTGTAATTGAATTCGACAGTAAATGTAGTAAGAATCTATTTATGTGTACTTGAGGTGTTTCTTCCACGTTCTTAATCATTTCTGGGAACTCTCATTGTGTATTTTAACAGTTTTACCAAAATTAGGCAGTTTGCTTAGAAGTATTTACTAGAACCGTCACCATTTTAACTGATTCACACACAAAAACGCCGAACCCAATCCTCCTTAATTGTAAACATAAACACTATTCTCGTCATTCCAAGGCTTTACACACCAATTCTGGGCTCTGTAAACATGAACTCTTAATAATTGAAAGCACAGAACCGTGAAAAAGCCACCGGAAGTACCCGGACTTATAAACATTACCAGTATTTTCGTCATTCCACAGCTTTCCACGGGAAACCTCTGTCATTGAATTCGACAGTAAATGTAGTAAGAATCTATTTACGTGTACTTGAGGTGTTTATTACACGTTCGTAATCATTTCTGGGAACTCTCTTTGTGTATTTTAACAGTTTTACCAAAATTAGGCAGTGTGCTTAGAAGTATTTACTAGAACCGTCACCATTTTAACTGATTCACAAACAAAAACGCCGAACCCAATCCTCCTTAATTGTAAACATAAACACTATTCTCGTCATTCCAAGGCTTTACACACCAATTCTGAGCTCTGTAAACATGAACTCTTAATAATTGAAAGCACAGTCCCGTGAAAACGCCACCCGAAGTACCCATATTTGTAAACATTACCAGTATTTTCGTCATTTCACAGCTTTCCACTGGAAACCTCCGTGATTGAATTCGACAGTAAATGTAGTTAAAATCTGTTTACGTGTACTTGAAGTGTTTCTTCCACGTTTTTAATCATTTCTGGGAACTCTCATTGTGTATTATCAGTTTTACCAAAATTAGACAGTTTGCTTAGAAGTATTTACTGAAACCGTCACCATTTTAACTGATTCACAAAAAAAAACGCCAAAGCCAATCCTCCTTAATTGTAAACATAAACACTATTCTCGTGATTCCAAGGCTTTAGACACCAATTCTGAGCTCTGTAAACAGGAACTCTTAATAATTGAAAGCACAGAACCGTGAAAACGCCACTGGAAGTACCCGGACTTGTAAACATTACCAGTATTTTCATCATTTCACAGCTTTCTCGGGAAACCTCTGTGATTGAATTCGACAGTAAATGTAGTTAAAATCTGTTTTCGTGTACTTGAGGTGTTTATTACACGTTCTTAATCATTTCTGGGCACTGTCATTGTGTATTTTAACAGTTTTAGCAAAATGAGGCAGTTTGCTTAGAAGTATTTACTAGAACCGTCACCATTCTAACTGAATCACAAAAAAAAACGCCGAACCCAATCCTCCTATATTGTAAACATAAACACTATTCTCGTCATTCCAAGGCTTTAGACACCTACTCTGAGATCTGTAAACATGAACTCTTAATAATTGAAATCACAGTCCCCTGAAAACGCCACCGGAAGTACCCGTATTTGTAAACATTACCAGTATTTTCGTCATTTCACAGCTTTCCACTTGAAACCTCCGTGATTGAATTTGAGAGTAAATGTAGTTAAAATCTGTTTACGTGTACTTGAAGTGTTTCTTCCACGTTTTTAATCATTTCTGGGAACTCTCATTGTGCATTTTATCAGTTTTACCAAAATTAGACAGTTTGCTTAGAAGTAGTTACTGAAACCGTCACCATTTTAACTGATTCACACAAAAAAACGCCGAACCCAATCCTCCTATATTGTAAACATAAACACTATTCTCATCATTCCAAGGCTTTAGACACCAATTCGGAGCTCTGTAAACATGAACTCTTAATAATTGAAAGCACAGTCCCGTGAAAACGCCACCGGAAGTACACGGACTTGTAAACATTACCAGTATTTTCGTCATTTCACAGCTTTACACGGGAAACCTCTGTGATTGAATTCGACAGTAAATGTAGTAAGAATCTATTTACGTGTACTTGAGGTGTTTATGACACGTTCGTAATCATTTCTGGGAACTCTCTTTGTGTATTTTAACAGTTTTACCAAAATTAGGCAGTTTGCTTAGAAGTATTTACTAGAACAATCACCATTTTAACTGATTCACACACAAAAACGCCGAACCCAATCCTCCTTAATTGTAAACATAAACACTATTCTCGTCATTCCAAGGCTTTACCCACCAACTCTGAGCTCTGTAAACATGAACTCTTAATAATTGAAAGCACAGTCCCGTGAAAACGCCACCCGAAGTACCCGTATTTGTAAACATTACCAGTATTTTCGTCATTTCACAGCTTTCCCCTGGAAACCTCCGTGATTGAATACGACATTAAATGTAGTAAGAATCTGTTTACGTGTACTTGAAGTGTTTCTTCCATGTTTTTAATCATTTCTGGAAACTATCATTGTGTATTTTAACAGTTTTAGCAAAATGAGGCAGTTTGCTTAGAAGTATTTACTAGAACCGTCACCATTCTAACTGAATCACAAAAAAAAAAACGCCGAAACCAATCCTCCTATATTGTAAACATAAACACTATTCTCGTCATTCCAAGGCTTTAGACACCTACTCTGAGCTCTGTAAACATGAACTCTTAATAATTGAAAGCACAGTCCCGTGAAAACGCCACCCGAAGTACCCGGATTTATAAACATTACCAGTATTTTCGTCATTTCACAGCTTACACGGGAAACCTCTGTAATTGAATTCGACAGTAAATGTAGTAAGAATCTATTTACGTGTACTTGAGGTGTTTCTTCCACGTTCTTAATCATTTCTGGGAACTCTCATTGTGTATTTTAACAGTTTTACCAAAATTAGGCAGTTTGCTTAGAAGTATTTACTAGAACCGTCACCATTTTAACTGATTCACACACAAAAACGTCGAACCCAATCCTCCTTAATTGTAAACATAAACACTATTCTCGTCATTCCAAGGCTTTACACACCAATTCTGAGCTCTGTAAACATGAACTCTTAATAATTGAAAGCACAGAACCGTGAAAAAGCCACCGGAAGTACCCGGACTTATAAACATTACCAGTATTTTCGTCATTCCACAGCTTTCCACGGGAAACCTCTGTCATTGAATTCGACAGTAAATGTAGTAAGAATCTATTTACGTGTACTTGAGGTGTTTATTACACGTTCGTAATCATTTCTGGGAACTCTCTTTGTGTATTTTAACAGTTTTACCAAAATTAGGCAGTGTGCTTAGAAGTATTTACTAGAACCGTCACCATTTTAACTGATTCACACACAAAAACGCCGAACCCAATCCTCCTTAATTGTAAACATAAACACTATTCTCGTCATTCCAAGGCTTTACACACCAATTCTGAGCTCTGTAAACATGAACTCTTAATAATTGAAAGCACAGTCCCGTGAAAACGCCACCCGAAGTACCCGTATTTGTAAACATTACCAGTATTTTCGTCATTTCACAGCTTTCCACTGGAAACCTCCGTGATTGATTTCGACAGTAAATGTAGTTAAAATCTGTTTACGTGTACTTGAAGTGTTTATTCCACGTTTTTAATCATTTCTGGGAACTCTCATTGTGTATTATCAGTTTCACCAAAATTAGACAGTTTGCTTAGAAGTATTTACTGAAACCGTCACCATTTTAACTGATTCACAAAAAAAAAAAAACGCCAAAGCCAATCCTCCTTAATTGTAAACATAAACACTCTTCTTGTGATTCCAAGGCTTTAGACACCAATTCTGATCTCTGTAAACAGGAACTCTTAATAATTGAAAGCACAGAACCGTGAAAACGCCACCAGAAATACCCGGACTTGTAAACATTACCAGTATTTTCGTCATTTCACAGCTTTCCACGGGAAACCTCTGTGATTGAATTCGACAGTAAATGTAGTTAAAATCTGTTTTCGTGTACTTGAGGTGTTTATTACACGTTCTTAATCATTTCTGGGCACTGTCATTGTGTATTTTAACAGTTTTAGCAAAATTAGACATTTTGCATAGAAGTATTTACTGGAACCGTCACCATTTTAACTGATTCACAAAAAACACGCCAAAGCCAAACCTCCTAAATTGTAAACATAAACACTATTCTCGCCATTCCAAGGCTTTAGACACCAATTCTGAGCTCTGTAAACATGAACTCTTAATAATTGAAAGCACAGAACCGTGAAAACGCCACCGGAAGTACCTGTACTTGTAAACATTAAGAGTATTTTCGTCATTCCACAGCTTTCCCCTGGAAACCTCCGTGATTGAATACGACATTAAATGTAGTAAGAATCTGTTTACGTGTACTTGAAGTGTTTCTTCCATGTTTTTAATCATTTCTGGAAACTATCATTGTGTATTTTAACAGTTTTAGCAAAATGAGGCAGTTTTCTTAGAAGTATTTACTAGAACCGTCACCATTTTAACTGACTAAAAAAAAAAAAAAAAAAAAACGCCGAACCCAATCCTCCTTAATTGTAAACATAAACACTATTCTCGTCATTCCAAGGCTTTACACACCAATTCGGAGCTCTGTAAACATGAACTCTTAATAATTGTAAGCACAGTCCCGTGAAAACGCCACCGGAAGTACCCGTATTTGTAAACATTACCAGTATTTTCGTCATTTCACAGCTTTCCACTGGAAACCTCTGTAATTGAATTCGACAGTAAATGTAGTAAGAATCTATTTATGTGTACTTGAGGTGTTTCTTCCACGTTCTTAATCATTTCTGGGAACTCTCTTTGTGTATTTTAACAGTTTTACCAAAATTAGGCAGTGTGCTTAGAAGTATTTACTAGAACCGTCACCATTTTAACTGATTCACACACAAAAACGCCGAACCCAATCCTCCTTAATTGTAAACATAAACACTATTCTCGTCATTCCAAGGCTTTACACACCAATTCTGAGCTCTGTAAACATGAACTCTTAATAATTGAAAGCACAGTCCCGTGAAAACGCCACCCGAAGTACCCATATTTGTAAACATTACCAGTATTTTCGTCATTTCACAGCTTTCCACTGGAAACCTCCGTGATTGAATTCGACAGTAAATGTAGTTAAAATCTGTTTACGTGTACTTGAAGTGTTTCTTCCACGTTTTTAATCATTTCTGGGAACTCTCATTGTGTATTATCAGTTTTACCAAAATTAGACAGTTTGCTTAGAAGTATTTACTGAAACCGTCACCATTTTAACTGATTCACAAAAAAAAACGCCAAAGCCAATCCTCCTTAATTGTAAACATAAACACTATTCTCGTGATTCCAAGGCTTTAGACACCAATTCTGAGCTCTGTAAACAGGAACTCTTAATAATTAAAAGCACAGAACCGTGAAAACGCCACTGGAAGTACCCGGACTTGTAAACATTACCAGTATTTTCATCATTTCACATCTTTCTCGGGAAACCTCTGTGATTGAATTCGACAGTAAATGTAGTTAAAATCTGTTTTCGTGTACTTGAGGTGTTTATTACACGTTCTTAATCATTTCTGGGCACTGTCATTGTGTATTTTAACAGTTTTAGCAAAATGAGGCAGTTTGCTTAGAAGTATTTACTAGAACCGTCACCATTCTAACTGAATCACAAAAAAAAACGCCGAACCCAATCCTCCTATATTGTAAACATAAACACTATTCTCGTCATTCCAAGGCTTTAGACACCTACTCTGAGATCTGTAAACATGAACTCTTAATAATTGAAATCACAGTCCCCTGAAAACGCCACCGGAAGTACCCGTATTTGTAAACATTACCAGTATTTTCGTCATTTCACAGCTTTCCACTTGAAACCTCCGTGATTGAATTTGAGAGTAAATGTAGTTAAAATCTGTTTACGTGTACTTGAAGTGTTTCTTCCACGTTTTTAATCATTTCTGGGAACTCTCATTGTGCATTTTATCAGTTTTACCAAAATTAGACAGTTTGCTTAGAAGTAGTTACTGAAACCGTCACCATTTTAACTGATTCACACAAAAAAACGCCGAACCCAATCCTCCTATATTGTAAACATAAACACTATTCTCATCATTCCAAGGCTTTAGACACCAATTCGGAGCTCTGTAAACATGAACTCTTAATAATTGAAAGCACAGTCCCGTGAAAACGCCACCGGAAGTACACGGACTTGTAAACATTACCAGTATTTTCGTCATTTCACAGCTTTACACGGGAAACCTCTGTCATTGAATTCGACAGTAAATGTAGTAAGAATCTATTTACGTGTACTTGAGGTGTTTATTACACGTTCGTAATCATTTCTGGGAACTCTCTTTGTGTATTTTAACAGTTTTACCAAAATTAGGCAGTGTGCTTAGAAGTATTTACTAGAACCGTCACCATTTTAACTGATTCACACACAAAAACGCCGAACCCAATCCTCCTTAATTGTAAACATAAACACTATTCTCGTCATTCCAAGGCTTTACACACCAATTCTGAGCTCTGTAAACATGAACTCTTAATAATTGAAAGCACAGTCCCGTGAAAACGCCACCCGAAGTACCCATATTTGTAAACATTACCAGTATTTTCGTCATTTCACAGCTTTCCACTGGAAACCTCCGTTATTGAATTCGACAGTAAATGTAGTTAAAATCTGTTTACGTGTACTTGAAGTGTTTCTTCCACGTTTTTAATCATTTCTGGGAACTCTCATTGTGTATTATCAGTTTTACCAAAATTAGACAGTTTGCTTAGAAGTATTTACTGAAACCGTCACCATTTTAACTGATTCACAAAAAAAAACGCCAAAGCCAATCCTCCTTAATTGTAAACATAAACACTATTCTCGTGATTCCAAGGCTTTAGACACCAATTCTGAGCTCTGTAAACAGGAACTCTTAATAATTGAAAGCACAGAACCGTGAAAACGCCACTGGAAGTACCCGGACTTGTAAACATTACCAGTATTTTCATCATTTCACAGCTTTCTCGGGAAACCTCTGTGATTGAATTCGACAGTAAATGTAGTTAAAATCTGTTTTCGTGTACTTGAGGTGTTTATTACACGTTCTTAATCATTTCTGGGCACTGTCATTGTGTATTTTAACAGTTTTAGCAAAATGAGGCAGTTTGCTTAGAAGTATTTACTAGAACCGTCACCATTCTAACTGAATCACAAAAAAAAACGCCGAACCCAATCCTCCTATATTGTAAACATAAACACTATTCTCGTCATTCCAAGGCTTTAGACACCTACTCTGAGATCTGTAAACATGAACTCTTAATAATTGAAATCACAGTCCCCTGAAAACGCCACCGGAAGTACCCGTATTTGTAAACATTACCAGTATTTTCGTCATTTCACAGCTTTCCACTTGAAACCTCCGTGATTGAATTTGAGAGTAAATGTAGTTAAAATCTGTTTACGTGTACTTGAAGTGTTTCTTCCACGTTTTTAATCATTTCTGGGAACTCTCATTGTGCATTTTATCAGTTTTACCAAAATTAGACAGTTTGCTTAGAAGTAGTTACTGAAACCGTCACCATTTTAACTGATTCACACAAAAAAACGCCGAACCCAATCCTCCTATATTGTAAACATAAACACTATTCTCATCATTCCAAGGCTTTAGACACCAATTCGGAGCTCTGTAAACATGAACTCTTAATAATTGAAAGCACAGTCCCGTGAAAACGCCACCGGAAGTACACGGACTTGTAAACATTACCAGTATTTTCGTCATTTCACAGCTTTACACGGGAAACCTCTGTGATTGAATTCGACAGTAAATGTAGTAAGAATCTATTTACGTGTACTTGAGGTGTTTATGACACGTTCGTAATCATTTCTGGGAACTCTCTTTGTGTATTTTAACAGTTTTACCAAAATTAGGCAGTTTGCTTAGAAGTATTTACTAGAACAATCACCATTTTAACTGATTCACACACAAAAACGCCGAACCCAATCCTCCTTAATTGTAAACATAAACACTATTCTCGTCATTCCAAGGCTTTACCCACCAACTCTGAGCTCTGTAAACATGAACTCTTAATAATTGAAAGCACAGTCCCGTGAAAACGCCACCCGAAGTACCCGTATTTGTAAACATTACCAGTATTTTCGTCATTTCACAGCTTTCCCCTGGAAACCTCCGTGATTGAATACGACATTAAATGTAGTAAGAATCTGTTTACGTGTACTTGAAGTGTTTCTTCCATGTTTTTAATCATTTCTGGAAACTATCATTGTGTATTTTAACAGTTTTAGCAAAATGAGGCAGTTTGCTTAGAAGTATTTACTAGAACCGTCACCATTCTAACTGAATCACAAAAAAAAAAAACGCCGAAACCAATCCTCCTATATTGTAAACATAAAAACTATTCTCGTCATTCCAAGGCTTTAGACACCTACTCTGAGCTCTGTAAACATGAACTCTTAATAATTGAAAGCACAGTCCCGTGAAAACGCCACCCGAAGTACCCGGATTTATAAACATTACCAGTATTTTCGTCATTTCACAGCTTTACACGGGAAACCTCTGTAATTGAATTCGACAGTAAATGTAGTAAGAAACTATTTACGTGTACTTGAGGTGTTTCTTCCACGTTCTTAATCATTTCTGGGAACTCTCATTGTGTATTTTAACAGTTTTACCAAAATTAGGCAGTTTGCTTAGAAGTATTTACTAGAACCGTCACCATTTTAACTGATTCACACACAAAAACGCCGAACCCAATCCTCCTTAATTGTAAACATAAACACTATTCTCGTCATTCCAAGGCTTTACACACCAATTCTGAGCTCTGTAAACATGAACTCTTAATAATTGAAAGCACAGAACCGTGAAAAAGCCACCGGAAGTACCTGGACTTATAAACATTACCAGTATTTTCGTCATTCCACAGCTTTCCACGGGAAACCTCTGTCATTGAATTCGACAGTAAATGTAGTAAGAATCTATTTACGTGTACTTGAGGTGTTTATTACACGTTCGTAATCATTTCTGGGAACTCTCTTTGTGTATTTTAACAGTTTTACCAAAATTAGGCAGTGTGCTTAGAAGTATTTACTAGAACCGTCACCATTTTAACTGATTCACACACAAAAACGCCGAACCCAATCCTCCTTAATTGTAAACATAAACACTATTCTCGTCATTCCAAGGCTTTACACACCAATTCTGAGCTCTGTAAACATGAACTCTTAATAATTGAAAGCACAGTCCCGTGAAAACGCCACCCGAAGTACCCGTATTTGTAAACATTACCAGTATTTTCGTCATTTCACAGCTTTCCACTGGAAACCTCCGTGATTGATTTCGACAGTAAATGTAGTTAAAATCTGTTTACGTGTACTTGAAGTGTTTCTTCCACGTTTTTAATCATTTCTGGGAACTCTCATTGTGTATTATCAGTTTCACCAAAATTAGACAGTTTGCTTAGAAGTATTTACTGAAACCGTCACCATTTTAACTGATTCACAAAAAAAAAAACGCCAAAGCCAATCCTCCTTAATTGTAAACATAAACACTCTACTTGTGATTCCAAGGCTTTAGACACCAATTCTGAGCTCTGTAAACAGGAACTCTTAATAATTGAAAGCACAGAACCGTGAAAACGCCACCAGAAGTACCCGGACTTGTAAACATTACCAGTATTTTCGTCATTTCACAGCTTTCCACGGGAAACCTCTGTGATTGAATTCGACAGTAAATGTAGTTAAAATCTGTTTTCGTGTACTTGAGGTGTTTATTACACGTTCTTAATCATTTCTGGGCACTGTCATTGTGTATTTTAACAGTTTTAGCAAAATGAGGCAGTTTTCTTAGAAGTATTTACTAGAACCGTCACCATTCTAACTGAATCACAAAAAAAAAACGCCGAAACCAATCCTCCTATATTGTAAACATAAACACTATTCTCGTCATTCCAAGGCTTTAGACACCTACTCTGAGCTCTGTAAACATGAACTCTTAATAATTGAAAGCACAGTCCCGTGAAAACGCCACCCGAAGTACCCGGATTTATAAACATTACCAGTATTTTCGTCATTTCACAGCTTTACACGGGAAACCTCTGTAATTGAATTCGACAGTAAATGTATTAAGATTCTATTTACGTGTACTTGAGGAGTTTATTACACGTTCTTAATCATTTCTGGGAAATATCATTGTGTATTTTAACAGTTTTACCAAAATTAGGCAGTTTGCTTAGAAGTATTTACTAGAACCGTCACCATTTTAACTGACTAAAAAAAAAAAAAAAAAAACGCCGAACCCAATCCTCCTTAATTGTAAACATAAACACTATTCTCGTCATTCCAAGGCTTTAGACACCAATTCTGAGCTCTGTAAACATGAACTCTTAATAATTGAAAGCACAGAACCGTGAAAACGCCACCGGAAGTACCCGGACTTGTAAACATTACCAGTATTTTCGTCATTTCACAGCTTTCCACTGGAAACCTCCGGGATTGAATTCGACAGTATATGTAGTTACAATCTGTTTACGTGTACTTGAAGTGTTTCTTCCAGGTTTTTAATCATTTCTGGGAACTCTCATTGTGTATTATCAGTTTTACCAAAATTAGACAGTTTGCTTAGAAGTATTTACTGAAACAGTCACCATTTTAATTGATTCACACAAAACACGCCAAAGCCAAACCTCCTAAATTGTAAACATAAACACTATTCTCGTCATTCCAAGGCTTTACACACCAATTCGGAGCTCTGTAAACATGAACTCTTAATAATTGTAAGCACAGTCCCGTGAAAACGCCACCGGAAGTACCCGTATTTGTAAACATTACCAGTATTTTCGTCATTTCACAGCTTTCCACTGGAAACCTCCGTGATTGAATTTGAGAGTAAATGTAGTTAAAATCTGTTTACGTGTACTTGAAGTGTTTCTTCCACGTTTTTAATCATTTCTGGGAACTCTCATTGTGTATTTTATCAGTTTTACCAAAATTAGACAGTTTGCTTAGAAGTATTTACTGAAACCGTCACCATTTTAACTGATTCACACAAAAAAACGCCGAACCCAATCCTCCTATATTGTAAACATAAACACTATTCTCGTCATTCCAAGGCTTTAGATACCAATTCTGAGCTCTGTAAACATGAACTCTTAATAATTGAAAGCACAGTCCCGTGAAAACGCCACCGGAAGTACCCGGAGTTGTAAATATTACCAGTATTTTCGTCATTTCACACTTTTACCAAAATTCTGAGCTCTGTAAGCATGAACTCTTAATATTTGAAAGCACAATCCCGTGAAGACGCCACCGGAAGTACCCGGAGTTGTAAATATTACCAGTATTTTCGTCCTTTCACAGCTTTCCAGCGGAAACCTCCGTGATTGAATACGACAGTAAATGTAGTAAGAATCTATTTACGTGTACTTGAGGTGTTTCTTACACGTTCTTAATCATTTCTGGGAACTATCATTGTGTATTTTAACAGTTTTACCAAAATAAGACAGTTTGCTTAGAAGTATATACGGGAATCGTCACCATTTCAACTGAATCACACAAAAAAACGCCAAAGCCAATCATCCTTAATTGTAAACAGAAACACTATTCTCGTCATTCCAAGGCTTTAGACACCAATTCTGAGCTCTGTCAGCATGAACTCTTAATATTTGAAAGCACAGTCGCGTGAAAACGCCACCGGAAGTACCTGGAGTTGTAAATACGACCAGTATTTTCGTCATTTCACAGCTTTCCCCTGGAAACCTCCGTGATTGAATACGACAGTAAATGTAGTAAGAATCTATTTACGTGTACTTGAGGTGTTTCTTACACGTTTTTAATCATTTCTGGCAACTATCATTCTGTATTTTAACAGTTTTACCAATATTAGACAGTTTGCTGAGACGTATTTACCGGAATCGTCACCATTTTAACTGATTCACACAAATAAAACGCGAAAGCCAATCCTCCTTAATTGTAAACAGAAACACTATTCTCGTCATTCCAAGGCTTTAGAAACCAATTGTGAGCTCTGTAAGCATGAACTCTTAATATTTGAAAGCACAGTCCCGTGAAAACGCCACCGGAAGTAGCCGGAGTTGTAAATATTACCAGTATTTTCGTCATTTCACACTTTTACCAAAATTCTGAGCTCTGTAAGCATGAACTCTTAATATTTGAAAGCACAATCCCTTGAAAATGCCACCAGAAGTACCCGGAGTTGTAAATATTACCAGTATTTTCGTCCTTTCACAGCTTTCCAGCGGAAACCTCCGTGATTGAATACGACAGTAAATGTAGTAAGAATCTATTTACGTGTACTTGAGGTGTTTCTTACACGTTTTTAATCATTTCTGGCAACTATCATTCTGTATTTTAACAGTTTTACCAAAATAAGACAGTTTGCTTAGAAGTATTTACGGGAATCGTCACATTTCAACTGAATCACACAAAAAAACGCCAAAGCCAATTCTCCTTAATTGTAAACATAAACACTATTCTCGTCATTCCAAGGCTTTAGACACCAATTCTGAGCTCTGTAAGCATGAACTCTTAATATTTGAAAGCACAGTCGCGTGAAAACGCCACCGGAAGTAGCCGGAGTTGTAAATACGACCAGTATTTTCGTCATTTCACAGATTTCCCCTGGAAACCTCTGTGATTGAATACAACTGTAAATGTAGTAAGAATCTATTTACGTGTACTTGAGGTGTTTCTTACACGTTCTTAATCATTTCTGGGAACTATCATAGTGTATTTTAACAGTTTTACCAAAATTAGACAGTTTGCTTACAAGTATTTACCGGAATCGTCACCATTTTAACTGATTCACACAAATAAAACGCCAAAGCCAATCCTCCTAAATTGTAAACATAAACACTATTCTCGTCATTCCAAGGCTTTAGAAATCAATTCTGAGCTCTGTAAGCATGAACTCTTAATATTTGAAAGCACAGTCCCGTGATAACGCCACCGGAAGTACCCGGAGTTGTAAATATTACCAGTGTTTTCGTCATTTCACACTTTTACTAAAATTCTGAGCTCTGTAAGCATGAACTCTTAATATTTGAAAGCACAATCCCGTGAAGACGCCACCGGAAGTACCTGGAGTTGTAAATATTACCAGTATTTTCGTCCTTTCACAGCTTTCCAGCGGAAACCTCCGTGATTGAATACGACAGTAAATGTAGTAAGAATCTATTTACGTGTACTTGAGGTGTTTCTTACACGTTCTTAATCATTTATGGGAACTATCATTGTGTATTTTAACAGTTTTACCAAAAAAGACAGTTTGCTTAGAAGTATTTACTGGAATCGACACA
The DNA here is from genome assembly GCF_963259705.1 of Myotis daubentonii. Classification (NCBI taxonomy): domain Eukaryota; kingdom Metazoa; phylum Chordata; class Mammalia; order Chiroptera; family Vespertilionidae; genus Myotis; species Myotis daubentonii. Next base: position 743,625 of record NC_081848.1, read on the forward strand.
TTTCAACTGAATCACACAAAAAAACGCCAAAGCCAATTCTCCTTAATTGTAAACATAAACACTATTCTCGTCATTCCAAGGCTTTAGACACCAATTCTGAGCTCTGTAAGCATGAACTCTTAATATTTGAAAGCACAGTCGCGTGAAAACGCCACCGGACGTACCCGGAGTTGTAAATATGACCAGTATTTTCGTCATTTCACAGCTTTCCCCTGGAAACCTCCGTGATTGAATACGACAGTAAATGTAGTAAGAATCTATTTACGTGTACTTGAGGTGTTTCTTACACGTTCTTAATCATTTATGGGAACTATCATTGTGTATTTTAACAGTTTTACCAAAATAAGACAGTTTGCTTAGAAGTATTTACGTGAATCGACACATATCACCTGAATCACACAAAAAAACGCCAAAGCCAATTCTCCTTAATTGTAAACATAAACACTATTCTCGTCATTCCAAGGCTTTAGACACCAATTCTGAGCTCTGTAAGCATGAACTCTTAATATTTGAAAGCACAGTCGCGTGAAAACGCCACCGGAAGTACCCGGAGTTGTAAATACGACCAGTATTTTCGTCATTTCACAGCTTTCCCCTGGAAACCTCCGTGATTGAATACGACAGTAAATATAGTAAGAATCTATTTACGTGTACTTGAGGTGTTTCTTACACGTTCTTAATCATTTCTGGGAACTATCATTGTGTATTTTAACAGTTTTACCAAAATAAGACAGTTTGCTTAGAAGGATTTACGGGAATCGTCACCATTTCAACTGAATCACACAAAAAAACGCCAAAGCCAATCCTCCTTAATTGTAAACAGAAACACTATTCTCGTCATTCCAAGGCTTTAGACACCAATTCTGAGCTCTGTAAGCATGAACTCTTAATATTTGAAAGCACAGTCCCGTGAAAACGCCACCGGAAGTACCCGGAGTTGTAAATACAACCAGTATTTTCGTCATTTCACACTTTTACCAAAATTCTGAGCTCTGTAAGCATGAACTCTTAATATTTGAAAGCACAATCCCGTGAAAATGCCACCGGAAGTACCCGGAGTTGTAAATATTACCAGTATTTTCGTCATTTCACAGCTTTCCACCGGAAACCTCCGTGATTGAATATCACAGTAAATGTAGTAAGAATCTATTTACGTGTACTTGAGGTGTTTCTTACACGTTCTTAATCATTTCTGGGAACTATCATTGTGTATTTTAACAGTTTTACCAAAATAAGACAGTTTGCTTAGAAGTATTTACGGGAATCGTCACCATTTCAACAGAATCACACAAAAAAACGCCAAAGCCAATCATCCTTAATTGTAAACAGAAACACTATTCTCGTCATTCCAAGGCTTTAGACACCAATTCTGAGCTCTGTCAGCATGAACTCTTAATATTTGAAAGCACAGTCGCGTGAAAACGCCACCGGAAGTACCTGGAGTTGTAAATACGACCAGTATTTTCGTCATTTCACAGCTTTCCCCTGGAAACCTCCGTGATTGAATACGACAGTAAATGTAGTAAGAATCTATTTACGTGTACTTGAGGTGTTTCTTACACGTTTTTAATCATTTCTGGCAACTATCATTCTGTATTTTAACAGTTTTACCAAAATTAGACAGTTTGCTCAGACGTATTTACCGGAATCGTCACCATTTTAACTGATTCACACAAATAAAACGCCAAAGCCAATCCTCCTTAATTGTAAACATAAACACTATTCTCGTCATTCCAAGGCTTTAGAAACCAATTCTGAGCTCTGTAAGCATGAACTCTTAATATTTGAAAGCACAGTCCCGTGAAAACACCACCGGAAATACCCGGAGTGGTAAATATTACCAGTATTTTCGTCGTTTCACACTTTTACCAAAATTCTGAGCTCTGTAAGCATGAACTCTTAATATTTGAAAGCACAGTCGCGTGAAAACGCCACCGGACGTACCCGGAGTTGTAAATATGACCAGTATTTTCGTCATTTCACAGCTTTCCCCTGGAAACCTCCGTGATTGAATACGACAGTAAATGTAGTAAGAATCTATTTACGTGTACTTGAGGTGTTTCTTACACGTTCTTAATCATTTATGGGAACTATCATTGTGTATTTTAACAGTTTTACCAAAATAAGACAGTTTGCTTAGAAGTATTTACGTGAATCGACACATTTCACCTGAATCACACAAAAAAACGCCAAAGCCAATTCTCCTTAATTGTAAACATAAACACTATTCTCGTCATTTCAAGGCTTTAGACACCAATTCTGAGCTCTGTAAGCATGAACTCTTAATATTTGAAAGCACAGTCGCGTGAAAACGCCACCGGAAGTACCCGGAGTTGTAAATACGACCAGTATTTTCGTCATTTCACAGCTTTCCCCTGGAAACCTCCGTGATTGAATACGACAGTAAATGTAGTAAGAATCTATTTAGGTGTACTTGAGGTGTTTCTTACACGTTCTTAATAATTTCTGGGAACTATCATTGTGTATTTTAACAGTTTTACCAAAATAAGACAGTTTGCTTAGAAGGATTTACGGGAATCGTCACCATTTCAACTGAATCACACAAAAAAACGCCAAAGCCAATCCTCCTTAATTGTAAACAGAAACACTATTCTCGTCATTCCAAGGCTTTAGAAACCAATTCTGAGCTCTGTAAGCATGAACTCTTAATATTTGAAAGCACAGTCCCGTGATAACGCCACCGGAAGTACCCGGAGTTGTAAATATTACCAGTATTTTCGTCATTTCACACTTTTACTAAAATTCTGAGCTCTGTAAGCATGAACTCTTAATATTTGAAAGCACAATCCCGTGAAGACGCCACCGGAAGTACCCGGAGTTGTAAATATTACCAGTATTTTCGTCCTTTCACAGCTTTCCAGCGGAAACCTCCGTGATTGAATACGACAGTAAATGTAGTAAGAATCTATTTACGTGTACTTGAGGTGTTTCTTACACGTTCTTAATCATTTCTGGGAACTATCATTGTGTATTTTAACAGTTTTACCAAAATAAGACAGTTTGCTTAGAAGTATATACGGGAATCGTCACCATTTCAACTGAATCACACAAAAAAACGCCAAAGCCAATCATCCTTAATTGTAAACAGAAACACTATTCTCGTCATTCCAAGGCTTTAGACACCAATTCTGAGCTCTGTCAGCATGAACTCTTAATATTTGAAAGCACAGTCGCGTGAAAACGCCACCGGAAGTACCTGGAGTTGTAAATACGACCAGTATTTTCGTCATTTCACAGCTTTCCCCTGGAAACCTCCGTGATTGAATACGACAGTAAATGTAGTAAGAATCTATTTACGTGTACTTGAGGTGTTTCTTACACGTTTTTAATCATTTCTGGCAACTATCATTCTGTATTTTAACAGTTTTACCAAAATTAGACAGTTTGCTCAGACGTATTTACCGGAATCGTCACCATTTTAACTGATTCACACAAATAAAACGCCAAAGCCAATCCTCCTTAATTGTAAACATAAACACTATTCTCGTCATTCCAAGGCTTTAGAAACCAATTCTGAGCTCTGTAAGCATGAACTCTTAATATTTGAAAGCACAGTCCCGTGAAAACACCACCGGAAATACCCGGAGTGGTAAATATTACCAGTATTTTCGTCGTTTCACACTTTTACCAAAATTCTGAGCTCTGTAAGCATGAACTCTTAATATTTGAAAGCACAGTCGCGTGAAAACGCCACCGGACGTACCCGGAGTTGTAAATATGACCAGTATTTTCGTCATTTCACAGCTTTCCCCTGGAAACCTCCGTGATTGAATACGACAGTAAATGTAGTAAGAATCTATTTACGTGTACTTGAGGTGTTTCTTACACGTTCTTAATCATTTATGGGAACTATCATTGTGTATTTTAACAGTTTTACCAAAATAAGACAGTTTGCTTAGAAGTATTTACGTGAATCGACACATTTCACCTGAATCACACAAAAAAACGCCAAAGCCAATTCTCCTTAATTGTAAACATAAACACTATTCTCGTCATTTCAAGGCTTTAGACACCAATTCTGAGCTCTGTAAGCATGAACTCTTAATATTTGAAAGCACAGTCGCGTGAAAACGCCACCGGAAGTACCCGGAGTTGTAAATACGACCAGTATTTTCGTCATTTCACAGCTTTCCCCTGGAAACCTCCGTGATTGAATACGACAGTAAATGTAGTAAGAATCTATTTAGGTGTACTTGAGGTGTTTCTTACACGTTCTTAATCATTTCTGGGAACTATCATTGTGTATTTTAACAGTTTTACCAAAATAAGACAGTTTGCTTAGAAGGATTTACGGGAATCGTCACCATTTCAACTGAATCACACCAAAAAACGCCAAAGCCAATCCTCCTTAATTGTAAACAGAAACACTATTCTCGTCATTCCAAGGCTTTAGAAACCAATTCTGAGCTCTGTAAGCATGAACTCTTAATATTTGAAAGCACAGTCCCGTGATAACGCCACCGGAAGTACCCGGAGTTGTAAATATTACCAGTATTTTCGTCATTTCACACTTTTACTAAAATTCTGAGCTCTGTAAGCATGAACTCTTAATATTTGAAAGCACAATCCCGTGAAGACGCCACCGGAAGTACCCGGAGTTGTAAATATTACCAGTATTTTCGTCCTTTCACAGCTTTCCAGCGGAAACCTCCGTGATTGAATACGACAGTAAATGTAGTAAGAATCTATTTACGTGTACTTGAGGGCTTTCTTACACGTTCTTAATCATTTCTGGGAACTATCATTGTGTATTTTAACAGTTTTACCAAAATAAGACAGTTTGCTTAGAAGTATATACGGGAATCGTCACCATTTCAACTGAATCACACAAAAAAACGCCAAAGCCAATCATCCTTAATTGTAAACAGAAACACTATTCTCGTCATTCCAAGGCTTTAGACACCAATTCTGAGCTCTGTCAGCATGAACTCTTAATATTTGAAAGCACTGTCGCGTGAAAACGCCACCGGAAGTACCTGGAGTTGTAAATACGACCAGTATTTTCGTCATTTCACAGCTTTCCCCTGGAAACCTCCGTGATTGAATACGACAGTAAATGTAGTAAGAATCTATTTACGTGTACTTGAGGTGTTTCTTACACGTTTTTAATCATTTCTGGCAACTATCATTCTGTATTTTAACAGTTTTACCAAAATTAGACAGTTTGCTCAGACGTATTTACCGGAATCGTCACCATTTTAACTGATTCACACAAATAAAACGCGAAAGCCAATCCTCCTTAATTGTAAACAGAAACACTATTCTCGTCATTCCAAGGCTTTCGAAACCAATTGTGAGCTCTGTAAGCATGAACTCTTAATATTTGAAAGCACAGTCCCGTGAAAACGCCACCGGAAGTAGCCGGAGTTGTAAATATTACCAGTATTTTCGTCATTTCACACTTTTCCAAAATTCTGAGCTCTGTAAGCATGAACTCTTAATATTTGAAAGCACAATCCCTTGAAAATGCCACCAGAAGTACCCGGAGTTGTAAATATTACCAGTATTTTCGTCCTTTCACAGCTTTCCAGCGGAAACCTCCGTGATTGAATACGACAGTAAATGTAGTAAGAATCTATTTACGTGTACTTGAGGTGTTTCTTACACGTTTTTAATCATTTCTGGCAACTATCATTCTGTATTTTAACAGTTTTACCAAAATTAGACTGTTTGCTCAGACGTATTTACCGGAATCGTCACCATTTTAACTGATTCACACAAATAAAACGCCAAAGCCAATCCTCCTTAATTGTAAGCATAAACACTATTCTCGTCATTCCAAGGCTTTAGAAACCAATTCTGAGCTTTTTAAGCATGAACTCTTAATATTTGAAAGCACAGTCCCGTGAAAACACCACCGGAAATACCCGGAGTTGTAAATATTACCAGTATTTTCGTCGTTTCACACTTTTACCAAAATTCTGAGCTCTGTAAGCATGAACTCTTAATATTTGAAAGCACAATCCCGTGAAAATGCCACCGGAAGTACCCGGAGTTGTAAATATTACCAGTATTTTCGTCACTTCACAGCTTTCCAGCGGAAACCTCCGTGATTGAATACGACAGTAAATGTAGTAAGAAACTATTCACGTGTACTTGAGGTGTTTCTTACACGTTCTTAATCATTTCTGGGAACTATCATTGTGTATTTTAACAGTTTTACCAAAATAAGACAGTTTGCTTAGAAGTATTTACGGGAATCGTCACATTTCAACTGAATCACACAAAAAAACGCCAAAGCCAATTCTCCTTAATTGTAAACATAAACACTATTCTCGTCATTCCAAGGCTTTAGACACCAATTCTGAGCTCTGTAAGCATGAACTCTTAATATTTGAAAGCACAGTCGCGTGAAAACGCCACCGGAAGTAGCCGGAGTTGTAAATACGACCAGTATTTTCGTCATTTCACAGATTTCCCCTGGAAACCTCTGTGATTGAATACAACTGTAAATGTAGTAAGAATCTATTTACGTGTACTTGAGGTGTTTCTTACACGTTTTTAATCATTTCTGGGAACTATCATAGTGTATTTTAACAGTTTTACCAAAATTAGACAGTTTGCTTAGAAGTATTTACCGGAATCGTCACCATTTTAACTGATTCACACAAATAAAACGCCAAAGCCAATCCTCCTTAATTGTAAACATAAACACTATTCTCATCATTCCAAGGCATTAGAAACCAATTCTGAGCTCTGTAAGCATGAACTCTTAATATTTGAAAGCACAGTCCCGTGATAACGCCACCGGAAGTACCCGGAGTTGTAAATATTACCAGTATTTTCGTCATTTCACACTTTTACTAAAATTCTGAGCTCTGTAAGCATGAACTCTTAATATTTGAAAGCACAATCCCGTGAAGACGCCACCGGAAGTACCTGGAGTTGTAAATATTACCAGTATTTTCGTCCTTTCACAGCTTTCCAGCGGAAACCTCCGTGATTGAATACGACAGTAAATGTAGTAAGAATCTATTTACGTGTACTTGAGGTGTTTCTTACACGTTCTTAATCATTTATGGGAACTATCATTGTGTATTTTAACAGTTTTACCAAAAAAGACAGTTTGCTTAGAAGTATTTACGGGAATCGACACATTTCAACTGAATCACACAAAAAAACGCCAAAGCCAATTCTCCTTAATTGTAAACATAAACACTATTCTCGTCATTCCAAGGCTTTAGACACCAATTCTGAGCTCTGTAAGCATGAACTCTTAATATTTGAAAGCACAGTCGCGTGAAAACGCCACCGGACGTACCCGGAGTTGTAAATATGACCAGTATTTTCGTCATTTCACAGCTTTCCCCTGGAAACCTCCGTGATTGAATACGACAGTAAATGTAGTAAGAATCTATTTACGTGTACTTGAGGTGTTTCTTACACGTTCTTAATCATTTATGGGAACTATCATTGTGTATTTTAACAGTTTTACCAAAATAAGACAGTTTGCTTAGAAGTATTTACGTGAATCGACACATTTCACCTGAATCACACAAAAAAACGCCAAAGCCAATTCTCCTTAATTGTAAACATAAACACTATTCTCGTCATTCCAAGGCTTTAGACACCAATTCTGAGCTCTGTAAGCATGAACTCTTAATATTTGAAAGCACAGTCGCGTGAAAACGCCACCGGACGTACCCGGAGTTGTAAATACGACCAGTATTTTCGTCATTTCACAGCTTTACCCTGGAAACCTCCGTGATTGAATACGACAGTAAATGTAGTAAGAATCTATTTACGTGTACTTGAGGTGTTTCTTACACGTTCTTAATCATTTCTGGGAACTATCATTGTGTATTTTAACAGTTTTACCAAAATAAGACAGTTTGCTTAGAAGGATTTACGGGAATCGTCACCATTTCAACTGAATCACACAAAAAAACGCCAAAGCCAATCCTCCTTAATTGTAAACAGAAACACTATTCTCGTCATTCCAAGGCTTTAGACACCAATTCTGAGCTCTGTAAGCATGAACTCTTAATATTTGAAAGCACAGTCCCGTGAAAACGCCACCGGAAGTACCCGGAGTTGTAAATACAACCAGTATTTTCGTCATTTCACACTTTTACCAAAATTCTGAGCTCTGTAAGCATGAACTCTTAATATTTGAAAGCACAATCCCGTGAAGACGCCACCGGAAGTACCCGGAGTTGTAAATATTACCAGTATTTTCGTCCTTTCACAGCTTTCCAGCGGAAACCTCCGTGATTGAATACGACAGTAAATGTAGTAAGAATCTATTTACGTGTACTTGAGGTGTTTCTTACACGTTCTTAATCATTTCTGGGAACTATCATTGTGTATTTTAACAGTTTTACCAAAATAAGCCAGTTTGCTTAGAAGTATATACGGGAATCGTCACCATTTCTACTGAATCACACAAAAAAACGCCAAAGCCAATCATCCTTAATTGTAAACAGAAACACTATTCTCGTCATTCCAAGGCTTTAGACACCAATTCTGAGCTCTGTCAGCATGAACTCTTAATATTTGAAAGCACAGTCGCGTGAAAACGCCACCAGAAGTACCTGGAGTTGTAAATACGACCAGTATTTTCGTCATTTCACAGCTTTCCCCTGGAAACCTCCGTGATTGAATACGACAGTAAATGTAGTAAGAATCTATTTACGTGTACTTGAGGTGTTTCTTACACGTTTTTAATCATTTCTGGCAACTATCATTCTGTATTTTAACAGTTTTACCAAAATTAGACAGTTTGCTGAGACGTATTTACCGGAATCGTCACCATTTTAACTGATTCACACAAATAAAACGCGAAAGCCAATCCTCCTTAATTGTAAACAGAAACACTATTCTCGTCATTCCAAGGCTTTAGAAACCAATTCTGAGCTTTTTAAGCATGAACTCTTAATATTTGAAAGCACAGTCCCGTGAAAACACCACCGGAAATACCCGGAGTGGTAAATATTACCAGTATTTTCGTCGTTTCACACTTTTACCAAAATTCTGAGCTCTGTAAGCATGAACTCTTAATATTTGAAAGCACAGTCGCGTGATAACGCCACCGGACGTACCCGGAGTTGTAAATATGACCAGTATTTTCGTCATTTCACAGCTTTCCCCTGGAAACCTCCGTGATTGAATACGACAGTAAATGTAGTAAGAATCTATTTACGTGTACTTGAGGTGTTTCTTACACGTTCTTAATCATTTATGGGAACTATCATTGTGTATTTTAACAGTTTTACCAAAATAAGACAGTTTGCTTAGAAGTATTTACGTGAATCGACACATTTCACCTGAATCACACAAAAAAACGCCAAAGCCAATTCTCCTTAATTGTAAACATAAACACTATTCTCGTCATTCCAAGGCTTTAGACACCAATTCTGAGCTCTGTAAGCATGAACTCTTAATATTTGAAAGCACAGTCGCGTGAAAACGCCACCGGACGTACCCGGAGTTGTAAATACGACCAGTATTTTCGTCATTTCACAGCTTTCCCCTGGAAACCTCCGTGATTGAATACGACAGTAAATGTAGTAAGAATCTATTTAGGTGTACTTGAGGTGTTTCTTACACGTTCTTAATCATTTCTGGGAACTATCATTGTGTATTTTAACAGTTTTACCAAAATAAGACAGTTTGCTTAGAAGGATTTACGGGAATCGTCACCATTTCAACTGAATCACACAAAAAAACGCCAAAGCCAATCCTCCTTAATTGTAAACAGAAACACTATTCTCGTCATTCCAAGGCTTTAGAAACCAATTCTGAGCTCTGTAAGCATGAACTCTTAATATTTGAAAGCACAGTCCCGTGATAACGCCACCGGAAGTACCCGGAGTTGTAAATATTACCAGTATTTTCGTCATTTCACACTTTTACTAAAATTCTGAGCTCTGTAAGCATGAACTCTTAATATTTGAAAGCACAATCCCGTGAAGACGCCACCGGAAGTACCTGGAGTTGTAAATATTACCAGTATTTTCGTCCTTTCACAGCTTTCCAGCGGAAACCTCCGTGATTGAATACGACAGTAAATGTAGTAAGAATCTATTTACGTGTACTTGAGGTGTTTCTTACACGTTCTTAATCATTTATGGGAACTATCATTGTGTATTTTAACAGTTTTACCAAAAAAGACAGTTTGCTTAGAAGTATTTAAGGGAATCGACACATTTCAACTGAATCACACAAAAAAACGCCAAAGCCAATTCTCCTTAATTGTAAACATAAACACTATTCTCGTCATTCCAAGGCTTTAGACACCATTTCTGAGCTCTGTAAGCATGAACTCTTAATATTTGAAAGCACAGTCGCGTGAAAACGCCACCGGACGTACCCGGAGTTGTAAATATGACCAGTATTTTCGTCATTTCACAGCTTTCCCCTGGAAACCTCCGTGATTGAATACGACAGTAAATGTAGTAAGAATCTATTTACGTGTACTTGAGGTGTTTCTTACACGTTCTTAATCATTTATGGGAACTATCATTGTGTATTTTAACAGTTTTACCAAAATAAGACAGTTTGCTTAGAAGTATTTACGTGAATCGACACATTTCACCTGAATCACACAAAAAAAACGCCAAAGGCAATTCTCCTTAATTGTAAACATAAACACTATTCTCGTCATTCCAAGGCTTTAGACACCAATTCTGAGCTCTGTAAGCATGAACTCTTAATATTTGAAAGGACAGTCGCGTGAAAACGCCACCGGAAGTACCCGGAGTTGTAAATACGACCAGTATTTTCGTCATTTCACAGCTTTACCCTGGAAACCTCCGTGATTGAATACGACAGTAAATGTATTAAGAATCTATTTAGGTGTACTTGAGGTGTTTCTTACACGTTCTTAATCATTTCTGGGAACTATCATTGTGTATTTTAACAGTTTTACCAAAATAAGACAGTTTGCTTAGAAGGATTTACGGGAATCGTCACCATTTCAACTGAATCACACAAAAAAACGCCAAAGCCAATCCTCCTCAATTGTAAACAGAAACACTATTCTCGTCATTCCAAGGCTTTAGAAACCAATTCTGAGCTCTGTAAGCATGAACTCTTAATATTTGAAAGCACAGTCCCGTGATAACGCCACCGGAAGTACCCGGAGTTGTAAATATTACCAGTATTTTCGTCATTTCACACTTTTACTAAAATTCTGAGCTCTGTAAGCATGAACTCTTAATATTTGAAAGCACAATCCCGTGAAGACGCCACCGGAAGTACCTGGAGTTGTAAATATTACCAGTATTTTCGTCCTTTCACAGCTTTCCAGCAGAAACCTCCGTGAATGAATACGACAGTAAATGTAGTAAGAATCTATTTACGTGTACTTGAGGTGTTTCTTACACGTTCTTAATCATTTATGGGAACTATCATTGTGTATTTTAACAGTTTTACCAAAAAAGACAGTTTGCTTAGAAGTATTTAAGGGAATCGACACATTTCAACTGAATCACACAAAAAAACGCCAAAGCCAATTCTCCTTAATTGTAAACATAAACACTATTCTCGTCATTCCAAGGCTTTAGACACCATTTCTGAGCTCTGTAAGCATGAACTCTTAATATTTGAAAGCACAGTCGCGTGAAAACGCCACCGGACGTACCCGGAGTTGTAAATATGACCAGTATTTTCTTCATTTCACAGCTTTCCCCTGGAAACCTCCGTGATTGAATACGACAGTAAATGTAGTAAGAATCTATTTACGTGTACTTGAGGTGTTTCTTACACGTTCTTAATCATTTATGGGAACTATCATTGTGTATTTTAACAGTTTTACCAAAATAAGACAGTTTGCTTAGAAGTACTTACGTGAATCGACACATTTCACCTGAATCACACAAAAAAACGCCAAAGCCAATTCTCCTTAATTGTAAACATAAACACTATTCTCGTCATTCCAAGGCTTTAGACACCAATTCTGAGCTCTGTAAGCATGAACTCTTAATATTTGAAAGCACAGTCGCGTGAAAACGCCACCGGACGTACCCGGAGTTGTAAATATGACCAGTATTTTCTTCATTTCACAGCTTTCCCCTGGAAACCTCCGTGATTGAATACGACAGTAAATGTAGTAAGAATCTATTTACGTGTACTTGAGGTGTTTCTTACACGTTCTTAATCATTTCTGGGAACTATCATTGTGTATTTTAACAGTTTTACCAAAATAAGACAGTTTGCTTAGAAGTATTTACGGGAATCGTCACCATTTCAACTGAATCACACAAAAAAACGCCAAAGCCAATCATCCTTAATTGTAAACAGAAACACTATTCTCGTCATTCCAAGGCTTTAGACACCAATTCTGAGCTCTGTCAGCATGAACTCTTAATATTTGAAAGCACAGTCGCGTGAAAACGCCACCGGAAGTACCTGGAGTTGTAAATACGACCAGTATTTTCGTCATTTCACAGCTTTCCCCTGGAAACCTCCGTGATTGAATACGACAGTAAATGTAGTAAGAATCTATTTACGTGTACTTGAGGTGTTTCTTACACGTTTTTAATCATTTCTGGCAACTATCATTCTGTATTTTAACAGTTTTACCAAAATTAGACAGTTTGCTCAGACGTATTTACCGGAATCGTCACCATTTTAACTGATTCACACAAATAAAACGCCAAAGCCAATCCTCCTTAATTGTAAACATAAACACTATTCTCGTCATTCCAAGGCTTTAGAAACCAATTCTGAGCTTTTTAAGCATGAACTCTTAATATTTGAAAGCACAGTCCCGTGAAAACACCACCGGAAATACCCGGAGTGGTAAATATTACCAGTATTTTCGTCGTTTCACACTTTTACCAAAATTCTGAGCTCTGTAAGCATGAACTCTTAATATTTGAAAGCACAGTCGGGTGAAAACGCCACCGGACGTACCCGGAGTTGTAAATATGACCAGTATTTTCGTCATTTCACAGCTTTCCCCTGGAAACCTCCGTGATTGAATACGACAGTAAATGTAGTAAGAATCTATTTACGTGTACTTGAGGTGTTTCTTACACGTTCTTAATCATTTATGGGAACTATCATTGTGTATTTTAACAGTTTTACCAAAATAAGACAGTTTGCTTAGAAGTATTTACGTGAATCGACACATTTCACCTGAATCACACAAAAAAACGCCAAAGCCAATTCTCCTTAATTGTAAACATAAACACTATTCTCGTCATTCCAAGGCTTTAGACACCAATTCTGAGCTCTGTAAGCATGAACTCTTAATATTTGAAAGCACAGTCGCGTGAAAACGCCACCGGAAGTACCCGGAGTTGTAAATACGACCAGTATTTTCGTCATTTCACAGCTTTCCCCTGGAAACCTCCGTGATTGAATACGACAGTAAATGTAGTAAGAATCTATTTAGGTGTACTTGAGGTGTTTCTTACACGTTCTTAATCATTTCTGGGAACTATCATTGTGTATTTTAACAGTTTTACCAAAATAAGACAGTTTGCTTAGAAGGATTTACGGGAATCGACACATTTCACCTGAATCACACAAAAAAACGCCAAAGCCAATTCTCCTTAATTGTAAACATAAACACTATTCTCGTCATTCCAAGGCTTTAGACACCAATTCTGAGCTCTGTAAGCATGAACTCTTAATATTTGAAAGCACAGTCCCGTGAAAACGCCACCGGAAGTACCCGGAGTTGTAAATACAACCAGTATTTTCGTCATTTCACACTTTTACCAAAATTCTGAGCTCTGTAAGCATGAACTCTTAATATTTGAAAGCACAATCCCGTGAAAATGCCACCGGAAGTACCCGGAGTTGTAAATATTACCAGTATTTTCGTCATTTCACAGCTTTCCACCGGAAACCTCCGTGATTGAATATGACAGTAAATGTAGTAAGAATCTATTTACGTGTACTTGAGGTGTTTCTTACACGTTTTTAATCATTTCTGGGAACTATCATAGTGTATTTTAACAGTTCTACCAAAATTAGACAGTTTGCTTAGAAGTATTTACCGGAATCGTCACCATTTTAACTGATTCACACAAATAAAACGCCAAAGCCAATCCTCCTTAATTGTAAACATAAACACTATTCTCGTCATTCCAAGGCTTTAGAAACCAATTCTGAGCTTTTTAAGCATGAACTATTAATATTTGAAAGCACAGTCCCGTGAAAACACCACCGGAAATACCCGGAGTTGTAAATATTACCAGTATTTTCGTCGTTTCACACTTTTACCAAAATTCTGAGCTCTGTAAGCATGAACTCTTAATATTTGAAAGCACAATCCCGTGAAAATGCCACCGGAAGTACCCGGAGTTGTAAATATTACCAGTATTTTCGTCACTTCACAGCTTTCCAGCGGAAACCTCCGTGATTGAATACGACAGTAAATGTAGTAAGAAACTATTTACGTGTACTTGAGGTGTTTCTTACACGTTCTTAATCATTTCTGGGAACTATCATTGTGTATTTTAACAGTTTTACCAAAATAAGACAGTTTGCTTAGAAGTATTTACGGGAATCGTCACATTTCAACTGAATCACACAAAAAAACGCCAAAGCCAATTCTCCTTAATTGTAAACATAAACACTATTCTCGTCATTCCAAGGCTTTAGACACCAATTCTGAGCTCTGTAAGCATGAACTCTTAATATTTGAAAGCACAGTCGCGTGAAAACGCCACCGGAAGTACCCGGAGTTGTAAATACGACCAGTATTTTCGTCATTTCACAGCTTTCCCCTGGAAACCTCCGTGATTGAATACGACAGTAAATGTAGTAAGAATCTATTTAGGTGTACTTGAGGTGTTTCTTACACGTTCTTAATCATTTCTGGGAACTATCATTGTGTATTTTAACAGTTTTCCCAAAATAAGACAGTTTGCTTAGAAGGATTTACGGGAATCGACACATTTCACCTGAATCACACAAAAAAACGCCAAAGCCAATTCTCCTTAATTGTAAACATAAACACTATTCTCGTCATTCCAAGGCTTTAGACACCAATTCTGAGCTCTGTAAGCATGAACTCTTAATATTTGAAAGCACAGTCCCGTGAAAACGCCACCGGAAGTACCGGAGTTGTAAATACAACCAGTATTTTCGTCATTTCACACTTTTACCAAAATTCTCAGCTCTGTAAGCATGAACTCTTAATATTTGAAAGCACAATCCCATGAAAATGCCACCGGAAGTACCCGGAGTTGTAAATATTACCAGTATTTTCGTCATTTCACAGCTTTCCACCGGAAACCTCCGTGAATGAATACGACAGTAAATGTAGTAAGAATCTATTTACGTGTACTTGAGGTGTTTCTTACACGTTTTTAATCATTTCTGGGAACTATCATAGTGTATTTTAACAGTTCTACCAAAATTAGACAGTTTGCTTAGAAGTATTTACCGGAATCGTCACCATTTTAACTGATTCACACAAATAAAACGCCAAAGCCAATCCTCCTTAATTGTAAACATAAACACTATTCTCGTCATTCCAAGGCTTTAGAAACCAATTCTGAGCTTTTTAAGCATGAACTCTTAATATTTGAAAGCACAGTCCCGTGAAAACACAACCGGAAATACCCGGAGTTGTAAATATTATCAGTATTTTCGTCGTTTCACACTTTTACCAAAATTCTGAGATCTGTAAGCATGAACTCTTAATATTTGAAAGTACAATCCCGTGAAAATGCCACCGGAAGTACCCGGAGTTGTGAATATTACCAGTATTTTCGTCCTTTCACAGCTTTCCAGCGGAAACCTCCGTGATTGAATACGACAGTAAATGTAGTAAGAAACTATTTACGTGTACTTGAGGTGTTTCTTACACGTTCTTAATCATTTCTGGGAACTATCATTGTGTATTTTAACAGTTTTACCAAAATAAGACAGTTTGCTTAGAAGTATTTACGGGAATCGTCACATTTCAACTGAATCACACAAAAAAACGCCAAAGCCAATTCTCCTTAATTGTAAACATAAACACTATTCTCGTCATTCCAAGGCTTTAGACACCAATTCTGAGCTCTGTAAGCATGAACTCTTAATATTTGAAAGCACAGTCGCGAGAAAACGCCACCGGAAGTAGCCGGAGTTGCAAATACGACCAGTATTTTCGTCATTTCACAGCTTTCCCCTGGAAACCTCCGTGATTGAATACCACAGTAAATGTAGTAAGAATCTATTTACGTGTACGTGAGGTGTTTCTTACACATTTTTAATCATTTCTGGGAACTATCATTGTGTATTTTAACAGTTTTACCAAAATTAGACAGTTTGCTGAGACGTATTTACCGGAATCGTCACCATTTTAACTGATTCACACAAATAAAACGCCAAAGCCAATCCTCCTTAATTGTAAACAGAATCACTATTCTCGTCATTGCAAGGCTTTAGAAACCAATTCTGAGCTCTGTAAGCATGAACTCTTAATATTTGAAAGCACAGTCGCGAGAAAACGCCACCGGAAGTACCCGGAGTTGTAAATACGACCATTATTTTCATAATTTCAAGCTTTCCCCTGGAAACCTCCGTGATTGAATACGACAGTAAATGTAGTAAGAATATATTTACGTGTACTTGAGGTGTTTCTTACACGTTCTTAATCATTTCTGGGAACTATCATTGTGTATTTTAACAGTTTTACCAAAATTAGACAGTTTGCTGAGACGTATTTACCGGAATCGTCACCATTTTAACTGATTCACACAAATAAAACGCCAAAGCCAATCCTCCTTAATTGTAAACATAAACACTATTCTCGTCATTCCAAGGCTTTAGAAACCAATACTGAGCTCTGTAAGCATGAACTCTTAATATTTAAAAGCACAGTCCCGTGAAAACGCCACCGGAAGTACCCGGAGTTGTAAATATTACCAGTATTTTCGTCATTTCACACTGTTACCAAAATTCTGAGCTCTGTAAGAATGAACTCCTAATATTAGAAATCATAATCCCCTGAAGACGCCACCGGAAGTACCCGGAGTTGTAAATATTACCAGTGTTTTCATCCTTTCACAGCTTTCCAGCGGAAACCTCCATGATTGAATACGACAGTAAATGTAGTAAGAATCTATTTACGTGTACTTGAGGTGTTTCTTACACGTTTTTAATCATTTCTGGCAACAATAATTCTGTATCTTCACAGTTTTACCAAAATTAGACAGTTTGCTCAGACTTATTTACCGGAATCGTCACCATTTTAACTGATCCACACAAATAAAACGCCAAAGCCAATCCTCCTTAATTGTAAACAGAAACACTATTCTCATCATTCCAAGGCTTTAGACATTAATTCTGAGCTCTGTAAGCATGAACTCTTAATATTTGAAAGCACAGTCGCGAGAAAACGCCACCGGAAGTACCCGGAGTTGTAAATACGACCATTATTTTCATAATTTCAAGCTTTCCCCTGGAAACCTCCGTGATTGAATACGACAGTAAATGTAGTAAGAATCTATTTACGTGTACTTGAGGTGTTTCTTACACGTTTTTAATCATTTCTGGCAACTATCATTGTGTATTTTAACAGTTTTACCAAAATTAGACAGTTTGCTCAGACGTATTTACCGGAATCGTCACCATTTTAACTGATTCACACAAATAAAACGCCAAAGCCAATCCTCCTTAATTGTGAACATAAACACTATTCTCGTCATTCCAAGGCTTTAGACACCAATTCTGAGCTCTGTAAGCATGAACTCTTAATATTTGAAAGCACAGTCCCGTGAAAACGCCACCGGAAGTACCCGGAGTTGTAAATATTACCAGTATTTTCGTCATTTCACACTTTTACCAAAATTCTGAGCTCTGTAAGCATGAACTCTTAATATTTGAAAGCACAATCCCGTGAAGACGCCACCGGAAGTACCTGGAATTGTAAATATTACCAGTATTTTCGTCCTTTCACAGCTTTCCACCGGAAACCTCCGTGATTGAATACGACAGTAAATGTAGTAAGAAACTATTTACGTGTACTTGAGGTGTTTCTTACATGTTTTTAATCATTTCTGGGAACTATCATTGTGTATTTTAACAGTTTTACGAATATTAGACAGTTTGCTGAGAAGTATTTACCGGAATGGTCACCATTTTAACTGATTCACACAAATAAAACGCCAAAGCCAATCCTCCTTAATTGTAAACAGAAACACTATTCTCGTCATTCCAAGGCTTTAGACACCAATTCTGAGCTCTGTAAGCATGAACTCTTAATATTTGAAAGCACAGTCGCATGAAAAGGCCACCGGACGTACCCGGAGTTGTAAATATGACCAGTATTTTCGTCATTTCACAGCTTTCCCCTGGAAACATCCGTGATTGAATACGACAATAAATGTAGTAAGAATCTATTTACGTGTACTTGAGGTGTTTCTTACACGTTTTTAATCATTTCTGGGAACTATCATAGTGTATTTTAACAGTTTTACCAAAATTAGACAGTTTGCTTAGAAGTATTTACCGGAATCGTCACCATTTTAACTGATTCACACAAATAAAACGCCAAAGCCAATCCTCCTTAATTGTAAACATAAACACTATTCTCGTCATTCCAAGGCTTTAGAAACCAATTCTGAGCTCTGTAAGCATGAAATCTTAATATTTGAAAGCACAATCCCGTGAAGACGCCACCGGAAGTACCTGGAGTTGTAAATATTACCAGTATTTTCGCACTTTCACAGCTTTCCAGCGGAAACCTCCGTGATTGAATACGACAGTAAATGTAGTAAGAATCTATTTACATGTACTTGAGGTGTTTCTTACACGTTCTTAATCATTTATGGGAACTATCATTGTGTATTTTAACAGTTTTAACAAAATTAGACAGTTTGCTTATAAGTATTTACGGGAATGGACACATTTCAACTGAATCACACAAAAAAACGCCAAAGCCAATTCTCCTTAATTGTAAACATAAACACTACTCTCGTCATTCCAAGGCTTTAGACACCAATTTTGAGCTCTGTAAGCATGAACTCTTAATATTTGAAAGCACAATCCCCTGAAGACGCCACCGGAAGTACCCGGAGTTGTGAATATTACCAGTATTTTCGTCCTTTCACAGCTTTCCAGCGGAAACCTTCGTGATTGAATACGACAGTAAATGTAGTAAGAATCTATTTACGTGTACTTGAGGTGTTTCTTACACGTTCTTAATCATTTCTGGGAATTATCATTGTGTATTTTAACAGTTTTACCAAAATTAGACAGTTTGCTGAGACGTATTTACCGGAATCGTCACCATTTTAACTGATTCACACAAATAAAACGCCAAAGCCAATCCTCCTTAATTGTAAACATAAACACTATTCTCGTCATTCCAAGGCTTTAGAAACCAATACTGAGCTCTGTAAGCATGAACTCTTAATATTTAAAAGCACAGTCCCGTGAAAACGCCACCGGAAGTACCCGGAGTTGTAAATGTTACCAGTATTTTCGTCATTTCACACTGTTACCAAAATTCTGAGCTCTGTAAGAATGAACTCTTAATATTTGAAAGCACAATCCTGTGAAGACGCCACCGGAAGTACCCGGAGTTGTAAATATTACCAGTGTTTTCATCCTTTCACAGCTTTCCAGCGAAAACCTCCATGATTGAATACGACAGTAAATGTAGTAAGAATCTATTTACGTGTACTTGAGGTGTTTCTTACACGTTTTTAGTCATTTCTGGGAACTATCATAGTGTATTTTAACAGTTTTACCAAAATTAGACAGTTTGCTTAGTAGTATTTACCGGAATCGTCACCATTTTAACTGATTCACACAAATAAAACGCCAAAGCCAATCCTCCTTAATTGTAAACATAAACACTATTCTCGTCATTCCAAGGCTTTAGAAACCAATTCTGAGATCTGTAAGCATGAACTCTTAATATTTGAAAGCACAGTCCCGTGAAAACGTCACCGGAAGTACCCGGAGTTGTAAATATGACCAGTATTTTCGTCATTCCACAGATTTCCCCTGGAAACCTCTGTGATTGAATACAACTGTAAATGTAGTAAGAATCTATTTACGTGTACTTGAGGTGTTTCTTACCCGTTTTTAATCATTTCTGGGAACTATCATAGTGTATTTTAACAGTTTTACCAAAATTAGACAGTTTGCTTAGAAGTATTTACCGGAATCGTCACCATTTTAACTGATTCACACAAATAAAACGCCAAAGCCAATCCTCCTTAATTGTAAACATAAACACTATTCTCGTCATTCCAAGGCTTTAGAAACCAATTCTGAGCTCTGTAAGCATGAAATCTTAATATTTGAAAGCCCAGTCCCGTGAAAACGCCACCGGAAGTACCCGGAGGTGTAAATATTACCAGTATTTTCGTCATTTCACACTTTTACCAAAATTCTGAGCTCTGTAAGCCTGAACTCTTAATATTTGAAAGCACAATCCCGTGAAGACGCCACCGGAAGTACCTGGAGTTGTAAATATTACCAGTATTTTCGTCCTTTCACAGCTTTTCAGCGGAAACCTCCGTGATTGAATACGACAGTAAATGTAGTAAGAATCTATTTACGTGTACTTGAGGTGTTTCTTACACGTTCTTAATCATTTATGGGAACTATCATTGTGTATTTTAACAGTTTTAACAAAATAAGACAGTTTGCTGAGAAGTTTTTACGGGAATCGACACATTTCAACTGAATCACACAAAAAAACGCCAAAGCCAATTCTCCTTAATTGTAAACATAAACACTACTCTCGTCATTCCAAGGCTTTAGACACCAATTCTGAGCTCTGTAAGCATGAACTCTTAATATTTGAAAGCATAGTCGCGTGAAAATGCCACGGGAAGTACCCGGAGTTGTAAATACGACCAGTATTTTCGTCATTTCACAGCTTTACCCTGGAAATCTTCGTCATTGAATACGACAGTAAATGTAGTAAGAATTTATTTACGTGTACTTGAGGTGTTTCTTACACGTTCTTAATCATTTCTGGGAACTATCATTGTGTATTTTAACAGTTTTACCAAAATTAGACAGTTTGCTGAGACGTATTTACCGGAATCGTCACCATTTTAACTGATTCACACAAATAAAACGCCAAAGCCAATCCTCCTTAATTGTAAACATAAACACTATTCTCGTCATTCCAAGGCTTTAGAAACCAATACTGAGCTCTGTAAGCATGAACTCTTAATATTTAAAAGCACAGTCCCGTGAAAACGCCACCGGAAGTACCCGGAGTTGTAAATATTACCAGTATTTTCGTCATTTCACACTGTTACCAAAATTCTGAGCTCTGTAAGAATGAACTCCTAATCTTAGAAAGCACAATCCCCTGAAGACGCCACCGGAAGTACCCGGAGTTGTAAATATTACCAGTGTTTTCATCCTTTCACAGCTTTCCAGCGGAAACCTCCATGATTGAATACGACAGTAAATGTAGTAAGAATCTATTTACGTGTACTTGAGGTGTTTCTTACACGTTTTTAATCATTTCTGGCAACAATCATTCTGTATCTTCACAGTTTTAACCAAAATTAGACAGTTTGCTCAGACTTATTTACCGGAATCGTCACCATTTTAACTGATTCACACAAATAAAACGCCAAAGCCAATCCTCCTTAATTGTAAACAGAAACACTATTCTCGTCATTCCAAGGCTTTAGACACCAATTCTGAGCTCTGTAAGCATGAACTCTTAATATTTGAAAGCACAGTCGCGAGAAAACGCCACCGGAAGTACCCGGAGTTGTAAATACGACCATTATTTTCATAATTTCAAGCTTTCCCCTGGAAACCTCCGTGATTGAATACGACAGTAAATGTAGTAAGAATCTGTTTACGTGTACTTGAGGTGTTTCTTACACGTTTTTAATCATTTCTGGCAACTATCATTGTGTATTTTAACAGTTTTACCAAAATTAGACAGTTTGCTCAGACGTATTTACCGGAATCGTCACCATTTTAACTGATTCACACAAATAAAACGCCAAAGCCAATTCTCCTTAATTGTGAACATAAACACTATTCTCGTCATTCCAAGGCATTAGAAACCAATTCTGAGCTCTGTAAGCATGAACTCTTAATATTTGAAAGCACAGTCGCGAGAAAACGCCACCGGAAGTACCCGGAGTTGTAAATACGACCATTATTTTCATAATTTCAAGCTTTCCCCTGGAAACCTCCGTGATTGAATACGACAGTAAATGTAGTAAGAATCTGTTTACGTGTACTTGAGGTGTTTCTTACACGTTTTTAGTCATTTCTGGGAACTATCATAGTGTATTTTAACAGTTTTACCAAAATTAGAGAGTTTGCTTAGAAGTATTTACCGGAATCGTCACCATTTTAACTGATTCACACAAATAAAACGCCAAAGCCAATCCTCCTTAATTGTAAACATAAACACTATTCTCGTCATTCCAAGGCTTTAGAAACCAATTCTGAGCTCTGTAAGCATGAACTCTTAATATTTGAAAGCACAGTCCCGTGAAAACGTCACCGGAAGTACCCGGAGTTGTAAATATGACCAGTATTTTCGTCATTTCACAGATTTCCCCTGGAAACCTCTGTGATTGAATACAACTGTAAATGTAGTAAGAATCTATTTACGTGTACTTGAGGTGTTTCTTACACGTTTTTAATCATTTCTGGGAATTATCATAGTGTATTTTAACAGTTTTACCAAAATTAGACAGTTTGCTTAGAAGTATTTACCGGAATCGTCACCATTTTAACTGATTCACACAAATAAAACGCCAAAGCCAATCCTCCTTAATTGTAAACATAAACACTATTCTCATCATTCCAAGGCTTTAGAAACCAATTCTGAGCTCTGTAAGCATGAAATCTTAATATTTGAAAGCACAGTCCCGTGAAAACGCCACCGGAAGTACCCGGAGTTGTAAATATTACCAGTATTTTCGTCATTTCACACTTTTACCAAAATTCTGAGCTCTGTAAGCCTGAACTCTTAATATTTGAAAGCACAATCCCGTGAAGACGCCACCGGAAGTACCTGGAGTTGTAAATATTAGCAGTATTTTCGTCCTTTCACAGCTTTCCAGCGGAAACCTCCGTGATTGAATACGACAGTAAATGTAGTAAGAATCTATTTACATGTACTTGAGGTGTTTCTTACACGTTCTTCATCATTTATGGGAACTATCATTGTGTATTTTAACAGTTTTAACAAAATTAGACAGTTTGCTTATAAGTATTTACGGGAATCGACACATTTCAACTGAATCACACAAAAAAACGCCAAAGCCAATTCTCCTTAATTGTAAACATAAACACTACTCTCGTCATTCCAAGGCTTTAGACACCAATTCTGAGCTCTGTAAGCATGAAATCTTAATATTTGAAAGCACAGTCCCGTGAAAACGCCACCGGAAGTACCCGGAGTTGTAAATATTACCAGTATTTTCGTCATTTCACACTTTTACCAAAATTCTGAGCTCTGTAAGCCTGAACTCTTAATATTTGAAAGCACAATCCCGTGAAGACGCCACCGGAAGTACCTGGAGTTGTAAATATTAGCAGTATTTTCGTCCTTTCACAGCTTTCCAGCGGAAACCTCCGTGATTGAATACGACAGTAAATGTAGTAAGAATCTATTTACATGTACTTGAGGTGTTTCTTACACGTTTTTAATCATTAATGGGAACTATCATCGTGTATTTTAACAGTTTTACCAAAATTAGACAGTTTGCTGAGACGTATTTACCGGAATCGTCACCATTTTAACTGATTCACACAAATAAAACGCCAAAGCCAATCCTCCTTAATTGTAAAGATAAACACTATTCTCGTCATTCCAAGGCTTTAGACACCAATTTTGAGCTCTGTAAGCATGAACTATTAATATTTGAAAGCACAATCCCCTGAAGACGCCACCGGAAGTACCCGGAGTTGTGAATATTACCAGTATTTTCGTCCTTTCACAGCTTTCCAGCGGAAACCTTCGTGATTGAATACGACAGTAAATGTAGTAAGAATCTATTTACGTGTACTTGAGGTGTTTCTTACACGTTCTTAATCATTTCTGGGAACTATCATTGTGTATTTTAACAGTTTTACCAAAATTAGACAGTTTGCTGAGACGTATTTACCGGAATCGTCACCATTTAACTGATTCACACAAATAAAACGAAAAAGCCAATCCTCCTTAATTGTAAACATAAACACTATTCTCGTCATTCCAAGGCTTTAGCAACCAATACTGAGCTCTGTAAGCATGAACTCTTAATATTTAAAAGCACAGTCCCGTGAAAACGCCACCGGAAGTACCCGGAGTTGTAAATGTTACCAGTATTTTCGTCATTTCACACTGTTACCAAAATTCTCAGCTCTGTAAGAATGAACTCTTAATATTTGAAAGCACAATCCTGTGAAGACGCCACCGGAAGTACCCGGAGTTGTAAATATTACCAGTGTTTTCATCCTTTCACAGCTTTCCAGCGGAAACCTCCATGATTGAATAGGACAGTAAATGTAGTAAGAATCTATTTACGTGTACTTGAGGTGTTTCTTACACGTTTTTAATCATTTCTGGCAACAATCATTCTGTATCTTCACAGTTTTACCAAAATTAGACAGTTTGCTCAGACGTATTTACCGGAATCGTCACCATTTTAACTGATTCACACAAATAAAACGCCAAAGCCCATCCTCCTTAATTGTAAACAGAAACACTATTCTCGTCATTCCAAGGCTTTAGACACCAATTCTGAGCTCTGTAAACATGAACTCTTAATATTTGAAAGCACAGTCCCGTGAAAACGTCAACGGAAGTACCCGGAGTTGTAAATATGACCAGTATTTTCGTCATTTCACAGATTTCCCCTGGAAACCTCTGTGATTGAATACAACTGTAAATGTATTAAGAATCTATTTACGTGTACTTGAGGTGTTTCTTACACGTTTTTAATCATTTCTGGGAACTATCATAGTGTATTTTAACAGTTTTACCAAAATTAGAAAGTTTGCTTAGAAGTATTTACCGGAATCGTCACCATTTTAACTGATTCACACAAATAAAACGCCAAAGCCAATCCTCCTTAATTGTAAACATAAACACTATTCTCGTCATTCCAAGGCTTTAGAAACCAATTCTGAGCTCTGTAAGCATGAAATCTTAATATTTGAAAGCACAGTCCCGTGAAAACGCCACCGGAAGTACCCGGAGTTGTAAATATTACCAGTATTTTCGTCATTTCACACTTTTACCAAAATTCTGAGCTCTGTAAGCCTGAACTCTTAATATTTGAAAGCACAATCCCGTGAAGACGCCACCAGAAGTACCTGGAGTTGTAAATATTACCAGTATTTTCGTCCTTTCACAGCTTTTCAGCGGAAACCTCCGTGATTGAATACAACAGTAAATGTAGTAAGAATCTATTTACGTGTACTTGAGGTGTTTCTTACACGTTCTTAATCATTTATGGGAACTATCATTGTGTATTTTAACAGTTTTACCAAAATTAGACAGTTTGCTGAGACGTATTTACCGGAATCGTCACCATTTTAACTGATTCACACAAATAAAACGCCAAAGCCAATCCTCCTTAATTGTAAACATAAACACTATTCTCGTCATTCCAAGGCTTTAGAAACCAATACTGAGCTCTGTAAGCATGAACTCTTAATATTTAAAAGCACAGTCCCGTGAAAACGCCACCGGAAGTACCCGGAGTTGTAAATATTACCAGTATTTTCGTCATTTCACACTGTTACCAAAATTCTGAGCTCTGTAAGAATGAACTCCTAATCTTAGAAAGCACAATCCCCTGAAGACGCCACCGGAAGTACCCGGAGTTGTAAATATTACCAGTGTTTTCATCCTTTCACAGCTTTCCAGCGGAAACCTCCATGATTGAATACGACAGTAAATGTAGTAAGAATCTATTTACGTGTACTTGAGGTGTTTCTTACACGTTTTTAATCATTTCTGGCAACAATCATTCTGTATCTTCACAGTTTTAACCAAAATTAGACAGTTTGCTCAGACTTATTTACCGGAATCGTCACCATTTTAACTGATTCACACAAATAAAACGCCAAAGCCAATCCTCCTTAATTGTAAACAGAAACACTATTCTCGTCATTCCAAGGCTTTAGACACCAATTCTGAGCTCTGTAAGCATGAACTCTTAATATTTGAAAGCACAGTCGCGAGAAAACGCCACCGGAAGTACCCGGAGTTGTAAATACGACCATTATTTTCATAATTTCAAGCTTTCCCCTGGAAACCTCCGTGATTGAATACGACAGTAAATGTAGTAAGAATCTGTTTACGTGTACTTGAGGTGTTTCTTACACGTTTTTAATCATTTCTGGCAACTATCATTGTGTATTTTAACAGTTTTACCAAAATTAGACAGTTTGCTCAGACGTATTTACCGGAATCGTCACCATTTTAACTGATTCACACAAATAAAACGCCAAAGCCAATCCTCCTTAATTGTGAACATAAACACTATTCTCGTCATTCCAAGGCATTAGAAACCAATTCTGAGCTCTGTAAGCATGAACTCTTAATATTTGAAAGCACAGTCGCGAGAAAACGCCACCGGAAGTACCCGGAGTTGTAAATACGACCATTATTTTCATAATTTCAAGCTTTCCCCTGGAAACCTCCGTGATTGAATACGACAGTAAATGTAGTAAGAATCTGTTTACGTGTACTTGAGGTGTTTCTTACACGTTTTTAGTCATTTCTGGGAACTATCATAGTGTATTTTAACAGTTTTACCAAAATTAGAGAGTTTGCTTAGAAGTATTTACCGGAATCGTCACCATTTTAACTGATTCACACAAATAAAACGCCAAAGCCAATCCTCCTTAATTGTAAACATAAACACTATTCTCGTCATTCCAAGGCTTTAGAAACCAATTCTGAGCTCTGTAAGCATGAACTCTTAATATTTGAAAGCACAGTCCCGTGAAAACGTCACCGGAAGTACCCGGAGTTGTAAATATGACCAGTATTTTCGTCATTTCACAGATTTCCCCTGGAAACCTCTGTGATTGAATACAACTGTAAATGTAGTAAGAATCTATTTACGTGTACTTGAGGTGTTTCTTACACGTTTTTAATCATTTCTGGGAATTATCATAGTGTATTTTAACAGTTTTACCAAAATTAGACAGTTTGCTTAGAAGTATTTACCGGAATCGTCACCATTTTAACTGATTCACACAAATAAAACGCCAAAGCCAATCCTCCTTAATTGTAAACATAAACACTATTCTCATCATTCCAAGGCTTTAGAAACCAATTCTGAGCTCTGTAAGCATGAAATCTTAATATTTGAAAGCACAGTCCCGTGAAAACGCCACCGGAAGTACCCGGAGTTGTAAATATTACCAGTATTTTCGTCATTTCACACTTTTACCAAAATTCTGAGCTCTGTAAGCCTGAACTCTTAATATTTGAAAGCACAATCCCGTGAAGACGCCACCGGAAGTACCTGGAGTTGTAAATATTAGCAGTATTTTCGTCCTTTCACAGCTTTCCAGCGGAAACCTCCGTGATTGAATACGACAGTAAATGTAGTAAGAATCTATTTACATGTACTTGAGGTGTTTCTTACACGTTCTTCATCATTTATGGGAACTATCATTGTGTATTTTAACAGTTTTAACAAAATTAGACAGTTTGCTTATAAGTATTTACGGGAATCGACACATTTCAACTGAATCACACAAAAAAACGCCAAAGCCAATTCTCCTTAATTGTAAACATAAACACTACTCTCGTCATTCCAAGGCTTTAGACACCAATTCTGAGCTCTGTAAGCATGAAATCTTAATATTTGAAAGCACAGTCCCGTGAAAACGCCACCGGAAGTACCCGGAGTTGTAAATATTACCAGTATTTTCGTCATTTCACACTTTTACCAAAATTCTGAGCTCTGTAAGCCTGAACTCTTAATATTTGAAAGCACAATCCCGTGAAGACGCCACCGGAAGTACCTGGAGTTGTAAATATTAGCAGTATTTTCGTCCTTTCACAGCTTTCCAGCGGAAACCTCCGTGATTGAATACGACAGTAAATGTAGTAAGAATCTATTTACATGTACTTGAGGTGTTTCTTACACGTTTTTAATCATTAATGGGAACTATCATCGTGTATTTTAACAGTTTTACCAAAATTAGACAGTTTGCTGAGACGTATTTACCGGAATCGTCACCATTTTAACTGATTCACACAAATAAAACGCCAAAGCCAATCCTCCTTAATTGTAAAGATAAACACTATTCTCGTCATTCCAAGGCTTTAGACACCAATTTTGAGCTCTGTAAGCATGAACTCTTAATATTTGAAAGCACAATCCCCTGAAGACGCCACCGGAAGTACCCGGAGTTGTGAATATTACCAGTATTTTCGTCCTTTCACAGCTTTCCAGCGGAAACCTTCGTGATTGAATACGACAGTAAATGTAGTAAGAATCTATTTACGTGTACTTGAGGTGTTTCTTACACGTTCTTAATCATTTCTGGGAACTATCATTGTGTATTTTAACAGTTTTACCAAAATTAGACAGTTTGCTGAGACGTATTTACCGGAATCGTCACCATTTAACTGATTCACACAAATAAAACGAAAAAGCCAATCCTCCTTAATTGTAAACATAAACACTATTCTCGTCATTCCAAGGCTTTAGCAACCAATACTGAGCTCTGTAAGCATGAACTCTTAATATTTAAAAGCACAGTCCCGTGAAAACGCCACCGGAAGTACCCGGAGTTGTAAATGTTACCAGTATTTTCGTCATTTCACACTGTTACCAAAATTCTCAGCTCTGTAAGAATGAACTCTTAATATTTGAAAGCACAATCCTGTGAAGACGCCACCGGAAGTACCCGGAGTTGTAAATATTACCAGTGTTTTCATCCTTTCACAGCTTTCCAGCGGAAACCTCCATGATTGAATAGGACAGTAAATGTAGTAAGAATCTATTTACGTGTACTTGAGGTGTTTCTTACACGTTTTTAATCATTTCTGGCAACAATCATTCTGTATCTTCACAGTTTTACCAAAATTAGACAGTTTGCTCAGACGTATTTACCGGAATCGTCACCATTTTAACTGATTCACAGAAATAAAACACCAAAGCCCATCCTCGTTAATTGTAAACAGAAACACTATTCTCGTCATTCCAAGGCTTTAGACACCAATTCTGAGCTCTGTAAACATGAACTCTTAATATTTGAAAGCACAGTCCCGTGAAAACGTCAACGGAAGTACCCGGAGTTGTAAATATGACCAGTATTTTCGTCATTTCACAGATTTCCCCTGGAAACCTCTGTGATTGAATACAACTGTAAATGTATTAAGAATCTATTTACGTGTACTTGAGGTGTTTCTTACACGTTTTTAATCATTTCTGGGAACTATCATAGTGTATTTTAACAGTTTTACCAAAATTAGAAAGTTTGCTTAGAAGTATTTACCGGAATCGTCACCATTTTAACTGATTCACACAAATAAAACGCCAAAGCCAATCCTCCTTAATTGTAAACATAAACACTATTCTCGTCATTCCAAGGCTTTAGAAACCAATTCTGAGCTCTGTAAGCATGAAATCTTAATATTTGAAAGCACAGTCCCGTGAAAACGCCACCGGAAGTACCCGGAGTTGTAAATATTACCAGTATTTTCGTCATTTCACACTTTTACCAAAATTCTGAGCTCTGTAAGCCTGAACTCTTAATATTTGAAAGCACAATCCCGTGAAGACGCCACCAGAAGTACCTGGAGTTGTAAATATTACCAGTATTTTCGTCCTTTCACAGCTTTTCAGCGGAAACCTCCGTGATTGAATACAACAGTAAATGTAGTAAGAATCTATTTACGTGTACTTGAGGTGTTTCTTACACGTTCTTAATCATTTATGGGAACTATCATTGTGTATTTTAACAGTTTTACCAAAATTAGACAGTTTGCTGAGACGTATTTACCGGAATCGTCACCATTTTAACTGATTCACACAAATAAAACGCCAAAGCCAATACTCCTTAATTGTAAACATAAACACTATTCTCGTCATTCCAAGGCTTTAGAAACCAATACTGAGCTCTGTAAGCATGAACTCTTAATATTTAAAAGCACAGTCCCGTGAAAACGCCACCGGAAGTACCCGGAGTTGTAAATATTACAAGTATTTTCGTCATTTCACACTGTTACCAAAATTCTGAGCTCTGTAAGAATGAACTCCTAATATTAGAAAGCACAATCCCCTGAAGACGCCACCGGAAGTACCCGGAGTTGTAAATATTACCAGTGTTTTCATCCTTTCACAGCTTTCCAGCGGAAACCTCCATGATTGAATACGACAGTAAATGTAGTAAGAATCTATTTATGTGTACTTGAGGTGTTTCTTACACGTTTTTAATCATTTCTGGCAACAATCATTCTGTATCTTCACAGTTTTACCAAAATTAGACAGTTTGCTCAGACTTATTTACCGGAATCGTCACCATTTTAACTGATTCACACAAATAAAACGCCAAAGCCAATCCTCCTTAATTGTAAACAGAAACACTATTCTCGTCATTCCAAGGCTTTAGACACCAATTCGGAGCTCTGTAAGCATGAACTCTTAATATTTGAAAGCACAGTCGCGAGAAAACGCCACCGGAAGTACCCGGAGTTGTAAATATGACCATTATTTTCATAATTTCAAGCTTTCCCCTGGAAACCTCCGTGATTGAATACGACAGTAAATGTAGTAAGAATCTATTTACGTGTACTTGAGGTGTTTCTTACACGTTTTTAATCATTTCTGGCAACTATCATTGTGTGTTTTAACAGTTTTACCAAAATTAGACAGTTTGCTGAGAAGTATTTACCGGAATGGTCACCATTTTAACTGATTCACACAAATAAAACGCCAAAGCCAATCCTCCTTAATTGTAAACAGAAACACTATTCTCGTCATTCCAAGGCTTTAGACACCAATTCAGAGCTCTGTAAGCATGAACTCTTAATATTTGAAAGCACAGTCGCATGAAAAGGCCACCGGCCGTACCCGGAGTTGTAAATATGACCAGTATTTTCGTCATTTCACAGCTTTCCCCTGGAAACCTCCGTGATTGAATACGACAATAAATGTAGTAAGAATCTATTTACGTGTACTTGAGGTGTTTCTTACACGTTTTTAGTCATTTCTGGGAACTATCATAGTGTATTTTAACAGTTTTACCAAAATTAGACAGTTTGCTTAGAAGTATTTACCGGAATCGTCACCATTTTAACTGATTCACACAAATAAAACGCCAAAGCCAATCCTCCTTAATTGTAAACATAAACACTATTCTCGTCATTCCAAGGCTTTAGAAACCAATTCTGAGCTCTGTAACCATGAACTCTTAATATTTGAAAGCAGAGTCCCGTGAAAACGCCACCGGAAGTACCCGGAGTTGTAAATATTACCAGTATTTTCGTCATTTCACAGATTTCCCCTGGAAACCTCTGTGATTGAATACAACTGTAAATGTAGTAAGAATCTATTTACGTGTACTTGAGGTGTTTCTTACACGTTCTTAATCATTTCTGGGAACTATCATAGTGTATTTTAACAGTTTTACCAAAATTAGACAGTTTGCTTAGAAGTATTTACCGGAATCGTCACCATTTTAACTGATTCACACAAATAAAACGCCAAAGCCAATCCTCCTTAATTGTAAACATAAACACTATTCTCGTCATTCCAAGGCTTTAGAAACCAATTCTGAGCTCTGTAAGCATGAACTCTTAATATTTGAAAGCACAGTCCCGTGAAAACGCCACCGGAAGTACCCGGAGTTGTAAATATTACCAGTATTTTCGTCATTTCACACTTTTACCAAAATTCTGAGCTCTGTAAGCATGAACTCTTAATATTTGAAAGCACAATCCCGTGAAGACGCCACCGGAAGTACCTGTACTTGTAAATATTACCAGTATTTTCGTCCTTTCACAGCTTTCCACCGGAAACCTCCGTGATTGAATACGACAGTAAATGTAGTAAGAAACTATTTACGTGTACTTGAGGTGTTTCTTACATGTTTTTAATCATTTCTGGGAACTATCATTGTGTATTTTAACAGTTTTACCAAAATTAGACAGTTTGCTGAGAAGTATTTACCGGAATGGTCACCATTTTAACTGATTCACACAAATAAAACGCCAAAGCCAATCCTCCTTAATTGTAAACAGAAACACTATTCTCGTCATTCCAAGGCTTTAGACACCAATTCAGAGCTCTGTAAGCATGAACTCTTAATATTTGAAAGCACAGTCGCATGAAAAGGCCACCGGCCGTACCCGGAGTTGTAAATATGACCAGTATTTTCGTCATTTCACAGCTTTCCCCTGGAAACCTCCGTGATTGAATACGACAATAAATGTAATAAGAATCTATTTACGTGTACTTGAGGTGTTTCTTACACGTTTTTAGTCATTTCTGGGAACTATCATAGTGTATTTTAACAGTTTTACCAAAATTAGACAGTTTGCTTAGAAGTATTTACCGGAATCGTCACCATTTTAACTGATTCACACAAATAAAACGCCAAAGCCAATCCTCCTTAATTGTAAACATAAACACTATTCTCGTCATTCCAAGGCTTTAGAAACCAATTCTGAGCTCTGTAACCATGAACTCTTAATATTTGAAAGCAGAGTCCCGTGAAAACGCCACCGGAAGTACCCGGAGTTGTAAATATTACCAGTATTTTCGTCATTTCACAGATTTCCCCTGGAAACCTCTGTGATTGAATACAACTGTAAATGTAGTAAGAATCTATTTACGTGTACTTGAGGTGTTTCTTACACGTTCTTAATCATTTCTGGGAACTATCATAGTGTATTTTAACAGTTTTACCAAAATTAGACAGTTTGCTTAGAAGTATTTACCGGAATCGTCACCATTTTAACTGATTCACACAAATAAAACGCCAAAGCCAATCCTCCTTAATTGTAAACATAAACACTATTCTCGTCATTCCAAGGCTTTAGACACCAATTCTGAGCTCTGTAAGCATGAAATCTTAATATTTGAAAGCACAGTCCCGTGAAAACGCCACCGGAAGTACCCGGAGTTGTAAATATTACCAGTATTTTCGTCATTTCACACTTTTACCAAAATTCTGAGCTCTGTAAGCCTGAACTCTTAATATTTGAAAGCACAATCCCGTGAAGACGCCACCGGAAGTACCTGGAGTTGTAAATATTACCAGTATTTTCGTCCTTTCACAGCTTTCCAGCGGAAACCTCCGTGATTGAATACGACAGTAAATGTAGTAAGAATCTATTTACATGTACTTGAGGTGTTTCTTACACGTTCTTCATCATTTATGGGAACTATCATTGTGTATTTTAACAGTTTTAACAAAATTAGACAGTTTGCTTATAAGTATTTACGGGATTCGACACATTTCAACTGAATCACACAAAAAAACGCCAAAGCCAATTCTCCTTAATTGTAAACATAAACACTACTCTCGTCATTCCAAGGCTTTAGACACCAATTCTGAGCTCTGTAAGCATGAACTCTTAATATTTGAAAGCACAGTCGCGTGAGAACGCCACGGGAAGTACCCGGAGTTGTAAATACGACCAGTATTTTCGTCATTTCACAGCTTTACCCTGGAAACCTCCGTGATTGAATACGACAGTAAATGTAGTAAGAATCTATTTACGTGTACTTGAGGTGTTTCTTACACGTTTTTAATCATTAATGGGAACTATCATCGTGTATTTTAACAGTTTTACCAAAATTAGACAGTTTGCTGAGACGTATTTACCGGAATCGTCACCATTTTAACTGATTCACACAAATAAAACGCCAAAGCCAATCCTCCTTAATTGTAAAGATAAACACTATTCTCGTCATTCCAAGGCTTTAGACACCAATTTTGAGCTCTGTAAGCATGAACTCTTAATATTTGAAAGCACAATCCCCTGAAGACGCCACCGGAAGTACCCGGAGTTGTGAATATTACCAGTATTTTCGTCCTTTCACAGCTTTCCAGCGGAAACCTTCGTGATTGAATACGACAGTAAATGTAGTAAGAATCTATTTACGTGTACTTGAGGTGTTTCTTACACGTTCTTAATCATTTCTGGGAACTATCATTGTGTATTTTAACAGTTTTACCAAAATTAGACAGTTTGCTGAGACGTATTTACCGGAATCGTCACCATTTAACTGATTCACACAAATAAAACGAAAAAGCCAATCCTCCTTAATTGTAAACATAAACACTATTCTCGTCATTCCAAGGCTTTAGCAACCAATACTGAGCTCTGTAAGCATGAACTCTTAATATTTAAAAGCACAGTCCCGTGAAAACGCCACCGGAAGTACCCGGAGTTGTAAATGTTACCAGTATTTTCGTCATTTCACACTGTTACCAAAATTCTCAGCTCTGTAAGAATGAACTCTTAATATTTGAAAGCACAATCCTGTGAAGACGCCACCGGAAGTACCCGGAGTTGTAAATATTACCAGTGTTTTCATCCTTTCACAGCTTTCCAGCGGAAACCTCCATGATTGAATACGACAGTAAATGTAGTAAGAATCTATTTACGTGTACTTGAGGTGTTTCTTACACGTTTTTAATCATTTCTGGCAACAATCATTCTGTATCTTCACAGTTTTACCAAAATTAGACAGTTTGCTCAGACGTATTTACCGGAATCGTCACCATTTTAACTGATTCACACAAATAAAACGCCAAAGCCCATCCTCCTTAATTGTAAACAGAAACACTATTCTCGTCATTCCAAGGCTTTAGACACCAATTCTGAGCTCTGTAAACATGAACTCTTAATATTTGAAAGCACAGTCCCGTGAAAACGTCAACGGAAGTACCCGGAGTTGTAAATATGACCAGTATTTTCGTCATTTCACAGATTTCCCCTGGAAACCTCTGTGATTGAATACAACTGTAAATGTATTAAGAATCTATTTACGTGTACTTGAGGTGTTTCTTACACGTTTTTAATCATTTCTGGGAACTATCATAGTGTATTTTAACAGTTTTACCAAAATTAGAAAGTTTGCTTAGAAGTATTTACCGGAATCGTCACCATTTTAACTGATTCACACAAATAAAACGCCAAAGCCAATCCTCCTTAATTGTAAACATAAACACTATTCTCGTCATTCCAAGGCTTTAGAAACCAATTCTGAGCTCTGTAAGCATGAAATCTTAATATTTGAAAGCACAGTCCCGTGAAAACGCCACCGGAAGTACCCGGAGTTGTAAATATTACCAGTATTTTCGTCATTTCACACTTTTACCAAAATTCTGAGCTCTGTAAGCCTGAACTCTTAATATTTGAAAGCACAATCCCGTGAAGACGCCACCGGAAGTACCTGGAGTTGTAAATATTACCAGTATTTTCGTCCTTTCACAGCTTTTCAGCGGAAACCTCCGTGATTGAATACGACAGTAAATGTAGTAAGAATCTATTTACGTGTACTTGAGGTGTTTCTTACACGTTCTTAATCATTTATGGGAACTATCATTGTGTATTTTAACAGTTTTACCAAAATTAGACAGTTTGCTGAGACGTATTTACCGGAATCGTCACCATTTTAACTGATTCACACAAATAAAACGCCAAAGCCAATCCTCCTTAATTGTAAACATAAACACTATTCTCGTCATTCCAAGGCTTTAGAAACCAATACTGAGCTCTGTAAGCATGAACTCTTAATATTTAAAAGCACAGTCCCGTGAAAACGCCACCGGAAGTACCCGGAGTTGTAAATATTACAAGTATTTTCGTCATTTCACACTGTTACCAAAATTCTGAGCTCTGTAAGAATGAACTCCTAATATTAGAAAGCACAATCCCCTGAAGACGCCACCGGAAGTACCCGGAGTTGTAAATATTACCAGTGTTTTCATCCTTTCACAGCTTTCCAGCGGAAACCTCCATGATTGAATACGACAGTAAATGTAGTAAGAATCTATTTATGTGTACTTGAGGTGTTTCTTACACGTTTTTAATCATTTCTGGCAACAATCATTCTGTATCTTCACAGTTTTACCAAAATTAGACAGTTTGCTCAGACTTATTTACCGGAATCGTCACCATTTTAACTGATTCACACAAATAAAACGCCAAAGCCAATCCTCCTTAATTGTAAACAGAAACACTATTCTCGTCATTCCAAGGCTTTAGACACCAATTCTGAGCTCCGTAAGCATGAACTCTTAATATTTGAAAGCACAGTCGCGAGAAAACGCCACCGGAAGTACCCGGAGTTGTAAATACCACCATTATTTTCATAATTTCAAGCTTTCCCCTGGAAACCTCCGTGATTGAATACGACAGTAAATGTAGTAAGAATCTATTTACGTGTACTTGAGGTGTTTCTTACACGTTTTTAATCATTTCTGGCAACTATCATTGTGTGTTTTAACAGTTTTACCAAAATTAGACAGTTTGCTGAGAAGTATTTACCGGAATGGTCACCATTTTAACTGATTCACACAAATAAAACGCCAAAGCCAATCCTCCTTAATTGTAAACAGAAACACTATTCTCGTCATTCCAAGGCTTTAGACACCAATTCAGAGCTCTGTAAGCATGAACTTTTAATATTTGAAAGCACAGTCGCATGAAAAGGCCACCGGCCGTACCCGGAGTTGTAAATATGACCAGTATTTTCGTCATTTCACAGCTTTCCCCTGGAAACCTCCGTGATTGAATACGACAATAAATGTAGTAAGAATCTATTTACGTGTACTTGAGGTGTTTCTTACACGTTCTTAATCATTTATGGGAACTATCATTGTGTATTTTAACAGTTTTAACAAAATTAGACAGTTTGCTTATAAGTATTTACGGGAATCGACACATTTCAACTGAATCACACAAAAAAACGCCAAAGCCAATTCTCCTTAATTGTAAACATAAACACTACTCTCGTCATTCCAAGGCTTTAGACACCAATTCTGAGCTCTGTAAGCATGAACTCTTAATATTTGAAAGCACAGTCGCGTGAAAACGCCACGGGAAGTACCCGGAGTTGTAAATACGACCAGTATTTTCGTCATTTCACAGCTTTACCCTGGAAACCTCCGTGATTGAATACGACAGTAAATGTAGTAAGAATCTATTTACGTGTACTTGAGGTGTTTCTTACACGTTTTTAATCATTAATGGGAACTATCATCGTGTATTTTAACAGTTTTACCAAAATTAGACAGTTTGCTGAGACGTATTTACCGGAATCGTCACCATTTTAACTGATTCACACAAATAAAACGCCAAAGCCAATCCTCCTTAATTGTAAAGATAAACACTATTCTCGTCATTCCAAGGCTTTAGACACCAATTTTGAGCTCTGTAAGCATGAACTCTTAATATTTGAAAGCACAATCCCCTGAAGACGCCACCGGAAGTACCCGGAGTTGTGAATATTACCAGTATTTTCGTCCTTTCACAGCTTTCCAGCGGAAACCTTCGTGATTGAATACGACAGTAAATGTAGTAAGAATCTATTTACGTGTACTTGAGGTGATTCTTACACGTTCTTAATCATTTCTGGGAACTATCATTGTGTATTTTAACAGTTTTACCAAAATTAGACAGTTTGCTGAGACGTATTTACCGGAATCGTCACCATTTTAACTGATTCACACAAATAAAACGCCAAAGCCAATCCTCCTTAATTGTAAACATAAACACTATTCTCGTCATTCCAAGGCTTTAGAAACCAATACTGAGCTCTGTAAGCATGAACTCTTAATATTTAAAAGCACAGTCCCGTGAAAACGCCACCGGAAGTACCCGGAGTTGTAAATGTTACCAGTATTTTCGTCATTTCACACTTTTACCAAAATTCTGAGCTCTGTAAGAATGAACTCTTAATATTTGAAAGCACAATCCTGTGAAGACGCCACCGGAAGTACCCGGAGTTGTAAATATTACCAGTGTTTTCATCCTTTCACAGCTTTCCAGCGGAAACCTCCATGATTGAATACGACAGTAAATGTAGTAAGAATCTATTTACGTGTACTTGAGGTGTTTCTTACACGTTTTTAATCATTTCTGGCAACAATCATTCTGTATCTTCACAGTTTTACCAAAATTAGACAGTTTGCTTAGAAGTATTTACCGGAATCCTCACCATTTTAACTGATTCACACAAATAAAACGCCAAAGCCAATCCTCCTTAATTGTAAACATAAACACTATTCTCGTCATTCCAAGGCTTTAGAAACCAATTCTGAGCTCTGTAAGCATGAACTCTTAATATTTGAAAGCACAGTCCCGTGAAAACGTCACCGGAAGTACCCGGAGTTGTAAATATGACCAGTATTTTCGTCATTTCACAGATTTCCCCTGGAAACCTCTGTGATTGAATACAACTGTAAATGTATTAAGAATCTATTTACGTGTACTTGAGGTGTTTCTTACACGTTTTTAATCATTTCTGGGAACTATCATAGTGTATTTTAACAGTTTTACCAAAATTAGACAGTTTGCTTAGAAGTATTTACCGGAATCGTCACCATTTTAACTGATTCACACAAATAAAACGCCAAAGCCAATCCTCCTTAATTGTAAACATAAACACTATTCTCGTCATTCCAAGGCTTTAGAAACCAATTCTGAGCTCTGTAAGCATGAAATCTTAATATTTGAAAGCACAGTCCCGTGAAAACGCCACCGGAAGTACCCGGAGTTGTAAATATTACCAGTATTTTCGTCATTTCACACTTTTACCAAAATTCTGAGCTCTGTAAGCCTGAACTCTTAATATTTGAAAGCACAATCCCGTGAAGACGCCACCGGAAGTACCTGGAGTTGTAAATATTACCAGTATTTTCGTCCTTTCACAGCTTTTCAGCGGAAACCTCCGTGATTGAATACGACAGTAAATGTAGTAAGAATCTATTTACGTGTACTTGAGGTGTTTCTTACACGTTCTTAATCATTTATGGGAACTATCATTGTGTATTTTAACAGTTTTACCAAAATTAGACAGTTTGCTGAGACGTATTTACCGGAATCGTCACCATTTTAACTGATTCACACAAATAAAACGCCAAAGCCAATCCTCCTTAATTGTAAACATAAACACTATTCTCGTCATTCCAAGGCTTTAGAAACCAATACTGAGCTCTGTAAGCATGAACTCTTAATATTTAAAAGCACAGTCCCGTGAAAACGCCACCGGAAGTACCCGGAGTTGTAAATATTACAAGTATTTTCGTCATTTCACACTGTTACCAAAATTCTGAGCTCTGTAAGAATGAACTCCTAATATTAGAAAGCACAATCCCCTGAAGACGCCACCGGAAGTACCCGGAGTTGTAAATATTACCAGTGTTTTCATCCTTTCACAGCTTTCCAGCGGAAACCTCCATGATTGAATACGACAGTAAATGTAGTAAGAATCTATTTATGTGTACTTGAGGTGTTTCTTACACGTTTTTAATCATTTCTGGCAACAATCATTCTGTATCTTCACAGTTTTACCAAAATTAGACAGTTTGCTCAGACTTATTTACCGGAATCGTCACCATTTTAACTGATTCACACAAATAAAACGCCAAAGCCAATCCTCCTTAATTGTAAACAGAAACACTATTCTCGTCATTCCAAGGCTTTAGACACCAATTCTGAGCTCCGTAAGCATGAACTCTTAATATTTGAAAGCACAGTCGCGAGAAAACGCCACCGGAAGTACCCGGAGTTGTAAATACGACCATTATTTTCATAATTTCAAGCTTTCCCCTGGAAACCTCCGTGATTGAATACGACAGTAAATGTAGTAAGAATCTATTTACGTGTACTTGAGGTGTTTCTTACACGTTTTTAATCATTTCTGGCAACTATCATTGTGTGTTTTAACAGTTTTACCAAAATTAGACAGTTTGCTGAGAAGTATTTACCGGAATGGTCACCATTTTAACTGATTCACACAAATAAAACGCCAAAGCCAATCCTCCTTAATTGTAAACAGAAACACTATTCTCGTCATTCCAAGGCTTTAGACACCAATTCAGAGCTCTGTAAGCATGAACTTTTAATATTTGAAAGCACAGTCGCATGAAAAGGCCACCGGCCGTACCCGGAGTTGTAAATACGACCAGTATTTTCGTCATTTCACAGCTTTCCCCTGGAAACCTCCGTGATTGAATACGACAATAAATGTAGTAAGAATCTGTTTACGTGTACTTGAGGTGTTTCTTACACGTTTTTAGTCATTTCTGGGAACTATCATAGTGTATTTTAACAGTTTTACCAAAATTAGACAGTTTGCTTAGAAGTATTTACCGGAATCGTCACCATTTTAACTGATTCACACAAATAAAACGCCAAAGCCAATCCTCCTTAATTGTAAACATAAACACTATTCTCGTCATTCCAAGGCTTTAGAAACCAATTCTGAGCTCTGTAAGCATGAACTCTTAATATTTGAAAGCAGAGTCCCGTGAAAACGCCACCGGAAGTACCCGGAGTTGTAAATATTACCAGTATTTTCGTCATTTCACAGATTTCCCCGGAAACCTCTGTGATTGAATACAACTGTAAATGTAGTAAGAATCTATTTACGTGTACTTGAGGTGTTTCTTACACGTTCTTAATCATTTCTGGGAACTATCATAGTGTATTTTAACAGTTTTACCAAAATTAGACAGTTTGCTTAGAAGTATTTACCGGAATCGTCACCATTATAACTGATTCACACAAATAAAACGCCAAAGCCAATCCTCCTTAATTGTAAACATAAACACTATTCTCGTCATTCCAAGGCTTTAGAAACCAATTCTGAGCTCTGTAAGCATGAAATCTTAATATTTGAAAGCACAGTCCCGTGAAAACGCCACCGGAAGTACCCGGAGTTGTAAATATTACCAGTATTTTCGTCATTTCACACTTTTACCAAAATTCTGAGCTCTGTAAGCCTGAACTCTTAATATTTGAAAGCACAATCCCGTGAAGACGCCACCGGAAGTACCTGGAGTTGTAAATATTACCAGTATTTTCGTCCTTTCACAGCTTTCCAGCGGAAACCTCCGTGATTGAATACGACAGTAAATGTAGTAAGAATCTATTTACGTGTACTTGAGGTGTTTCTTACACGTTCTTAATCATTTATGGGAACTATCATTGTGTATTTTAACAGTTTTAACAAAATTAGACAGTTTGCTTATAAGTATTTACGGGAATCGACACATTTCAACTGAATCACACAAAAAAACGCCAAAGCCAATTCTCCTTAATTGTAAACATAAACACTACTCTCGTCATTCCAAGGCTTTAGACACCAATTCTGAGCTCTGTAAGCATGAACTCTTAATATTTGAAAGCACAGTCGCGTGAAAACGCCACGGGAAGTACCCGGAGTTGTAAATACGACCAGTATTTTCGTCATTTCACAGCTTTACCCTGGAAACCTCCGTGATTGAATACGACAGTAAATGTAGTAAGAATCTATTTACGTGTACTTGAGGTGTTTCTTACACGTTTTTAATCATTAATGGGAACTATCATCGTGTATTTTAACAGTTTTACCAAAATTAGACAGTTTGCTGAGACGTATTTACCGGAATCGTCACCATTTTAACTGATTCACACAAATAAAACGCCAAAGCCAATCCTCCTTAATTGTAAAGATAAACACTATTCTCGTCATTCCAAGGCTTTAGACACCAATTTTGAGCTCTGTAAGCATGAACTCTTAATATTTGAAAGCACAATCCCCTGAAGACGCCAACGGAAGTACCCGGAGTTGTGAATATTACCAGTATTTTCGTCCTTTCACAGCTTTCCAGCGGAAACCTTCGTGATTGAATACGACAGTAAATGTAGTAAGAATCTATTTACGTGTACTTGAGGTGATTCTTACACGTTCTTAATCATTTCTGGGAACTATCATTGTGTATTTTAACAGTTTTACCAAAATTAGACAGTTTGCTGAGACGTATTTACCGGAATCGTCACCATTTTAACTGATTCACACAAATAAAACGCCAAAGCCAATCCTCCTTAATTGTAAACATAAACACTATTCTCGTCATTCCAAGGCTTTAGAAACCAATACTGAGCTCTGTAAGCATGAACTCTTAATATTTAAAAGCACAGTCCCGTGAAAACGCCACCGGAAGTACCCGGAGTTGTAAATGTTACCAGTATTTTCGTCATTTCACACTGTTACCAAAATTCTGAGCTCTGTAAGAATGAACTCTTAATATTTGAAAGCACAATCCTGTGAAGACGCCACCGGAAGTACCCGGAGTTGTAAATATTACCAGTGTTTTCATCCTTTCACAGCTTTCCAGCGGAAACCTCCATGATTGAATACGACAGTAAATGTAGTAAGAATCTATTTACGTGTACTTGAGGTGTTTCTTACACGTTTTTAATCATTTCTGGCAACAATCATTCTGTATCTTCACAGTTTTACCAAAATTAGACAGTTTGCTTAGAAGTATTTACCGGAATCCTCACCATTTTAACTGATTCACACAAATAAAACGCCAAAGCCAATCCTCCTTAATTGTATACATAAACACTATTCTCGTCATTCCAAGGCTTTAGAAACCAATTCTGAGCTCTGTAAGCATGAACTCTTAATATTTGAAAGCACAGTCCCGTGAAAACGTCACCGGAAGTACCCGGAGTTGTAAATATGACCAGTATTTTCGTCATTTCACAGATTTCCCCTGGAAACCTCTGTGATTGAATACAACTGTAAATGTATTAAGAATCTATTTACGTGTACTTGAGGTGTTTCTTACACGTTTTTAATCATTTCTGGGAACTATCATAGTGTATTTTAACAGTTTTACCAAAATTAGACAGTTTGCTTAGAAGTATTTACCGGAATCGTCACCATTTTAACTGATTCACACAAATAAAACGCCAAAGCCAATCCTCCTTAATTGTAAACATAAACACTATTCTCGTCATTCCAAGGCTTTAGAAACCAATTCTGAGCTCTGTAAGCATGAAATCTTAATATTTGAAAGCACAGTCCCGTGAAAACGCCACCGGAAGTACCCGGAGTTGTAAATATTACCAGTATTTTCGTCATTTCACACTTTTACCAAAATTCTGAGCTCTGTA
This sequence comes from Myotis daubentonii, assembly GCF_963259705.1. Taxonomy (NCBI): domain Eukaryota; kingdom Metazoa; phylum Chordata; class Mammalia; order Chiroptera; family Vespertilionidae; genus Myotis; species Myotis daubentonii. The sequence goes on from NC_081848.1 coordinate 786,637, forward strand.
AGCCTGAACTCTTAATATTTGAAAGCACAATCCCGTGAAGACGCCACCGGAAGTACCTGGAGTTGTAAATATTACCAGTATTTTCGTCCTTTCACAGCTTTTCAGCGGAAACCTCCGTGATTGAATACGACAGTAAATGTAGTAAGAATCTATTTACGTGTACTTGAGGTGTTTCTTACACGTTCTTAATCATTTATGGGAACTATCATTGTGTATTTTAACAGTTTTACCAAAATTAGACAGTTTGCTGAGACGTATTTACCGGAATCGTCACCATTTTAACTGATTCACACAAATAAAACGCCAAAGCCAATCCTCCTTAATTGTAAACATAAACACTATTCTCGTCATTCCAAGGCTTTAGAAACCAATACTGAGCTCTGTAAGCATGAACTCTTAATATTTAAAAGCACAGTCCCGTGAAAACGCCAGCGGAAGTACCCGGAGTTGTAAATATTACAAGTATTTTCGTCATTTCACACTGTTACCAAAATTCTGAGCTCTGTAAGAATGAACTCCTAATATTAGAAAGCACAATCCCCTGAAGACGCCACCGGAAGTACCCGGAGTTGTAAATATTACCAGTGTTTTCATCCTTTCACAGCTTTCCAGCGGAAACCTCCATGATTGAATACGACAGTAAATGTAGTAAGAATCTATTTATGTGTACTTGAGGTGTTTCTTACACGTTTTTAATCATTTCTGGCAACAATCATTCTGTATCTTCACAGTTTTACCAAAATTAGACAGTTTGCTCAGACTTATTTACCGGAATCGTCACCATTTTAACTGATTCACACAAATAAAACGCCAAAGCCAATCCTCCTTAATTGTAAACAGAAACACTATTCTCGTCATTCCAAGGCTTTAGACACCAATTCGGAGCTCTGTAAGCATGAACTCTTAATATTTGAAAGCACAGTCGTGAGAAAACGCCACCGGAAGTACCCGGAGTGGTAAATATGACCATTATTTTCATAATTTCAAGCTTTCCCCTGGAAACCTCCGTGATTGAATACGACAGTAAATGTAGTAAGAATCTATTTACGTGTACTTGAGGTGTTTCTTACACGTTTTTAATCATTTCTGGCAACTATCATTGTGTGTTTTAACAGTTTTACCAAAATTAGACAGTTTGCTGAGAAGTATTTACCGGAATGGTCACCATTTGAACTGATTCACACAAATAAAACGCCAAAGCCAATCCTCCTTAATTGTAAACAGAAACACTATTCTCGTCATTCCAAGGCTTTAGACACCAATTCAGAGCTCTGTAAGCATGAACTCTTAATATTTGAAAGCACAGTCGCATGAAAAGGCCACCGGCCGTACCCGGAGTTGTAAATATGACCAGTATTTTCGTCATTTCACAGCTTTCCCCTGGAAACCTCCGTGATTGAATACGACAATAAATGTAGTAAGAATCTATTTACGTGTACTTGAGGTGTTTCTTACACGTTTTTAGTCATTTCTGGGAACTATCATAGTGTATTTTAACAGTTTTACCAAAATTAGACAGTTTGCTTAGAAGTATTTACCGGAATCGTCACCATTTTAACTGATTCACACAAATAAAACGCCAAAGCCAATCCTCCTTAATTGTAAACATAAACACTATTCTCGTCATTCCAAGGCTTTAGAAACCAATTCTGAGCTCTGTAACCATGAACTCTTAATATTTGAAAGCAGAGTCCCGTGAAAACGCCACCGGAAGTACCCGGAGTTGTAAATATTACCAGTATTTTCGTCATTTCACAGATTTCCCCTGGAAACCTCTGTGATTGAATACAACTGTAAATGTAGTAAGAATCTATTTACGTGTACTTGAGGTGTTTCTTACACGTTCTTAATCATTTCTGGGAACTATCATAGTGTATTTTAACAGTTTTACCAAAATTAGACAGTTTGCTTAGAAGTATTTACCGGAATCGTCACCATTTTAACTGATTCACACAAATAAAACGCCAAAGCCAATCCTCCTTAATTGTAAACATAAACACTATTCTCGTCATTCCAAGGCTTTAGAAACCAATTCTGAGCTCTGTAAGCATGAAATCTTAATATTTGAAAGCACAGTCCCGTGAAAACGCCACCGGAAGTACCCGGAGTTGTAAATATTACCAGTATTTTCGTCCTTTCACAGCTTTCCAGCGGAAACCTCCGTGATTGAATACGACAGTAAATGTAGTAAGAATCTATTTACGTGTACCTGAGGTGTTTCTTACACGTTCTTAATCATTTCTGGGAACTATCATTGTGTATTTTAACAGTTTTAACAAAATTAGACAGTTTGCTTATAAGTATTTACGGGAATCGACACATTTCAACTGAATCACACAAAAAAACGCCAAAGCCAATTCTCCTTAATTGTAAACATAAACACTACTCTCGTCATTCCAAGGCTTTAGAAACCAATACTGAGCTCTGTAAGCATGAACTCTTAATATTTAAAAGCACAGTCCCGTGAAAACGCCACCGGAAGTACCCGGAGTTGTAAATGTTACCAGTATTTTCGTCATTTCACACTGTTACCAAAATTCTGAGCTCTGTAAGAATGAACTCTTAATATTTGAAAGCACAATCCTGTGAAGACGCCACCGGAAGTACCCGGAGTTGTAAATATTACCAGTGTTTTCATCCTTTCACAGCTTTCCAGCGGAAACCTCCATGATTGAATACGACAGTAAATGTAGTAAGAGTATATTTACGTGTACTTGAGGTGTTTCTTACACGTTTTTAATCATTTATGGCAACTATCATTGTGTATTTTAACAGTTTTACCAAAATTAGACAGTTTGCTCAGACGTATTTACCGGAATCGTCACCATTTTAACTGATTCACACAAATAAAACGCCAAAGCCAATCCTCCTTAATTGTAAACATAAACACTATTCTCGTCATTCCAAGGCTTTATAAACCAATTCTGAGCTCTGTAAGCATGAACTCTTAATATTTGAAAGCACAGTCCCGTGAAAACGCCACCGGAAGTACCCGGAGTTGTAAATATTACCAGTATTTTCGTCATTTCACACTTTTACCAAAATTCTGAGCTCTGTAAGCATGAACTCTTAATATTTGAAAGCACAATCCCGTGAAGACGCCACCGGAAGTACCTGTACTTGTAAATATTACCAGTATTTTCGTCCTTTCACAGCTTTCCACCGGAAACCTCCGTGATTGAATACGACAGTAAATGTAGTAAGAAACTATTTACGTGTACTTGAGGTGTTTCTTACATGTTTTTAATCATTTCTGGGAACTATCATTGTGTATTTTAACAGTTTTACCAAAATTAGACAGTTTGCTGAGAAGTATTTACCGGAATGGTCACCATTTTAACTGATTCACACAAATAAAACGCCAAAGCCAATCCTCCTTAATTGTAAACAGAAACACTATTCTCGTCATTCCAAGGCTTTAGACACCAATTCAGAGCTCTGTAAGCATGAACTCTTAATATTTGAAAGCACAGTCGCATGAAAAGGCCACCGGCCGTACCCGGAGTTGTAAATATGACCAGTATTTTCGTCATTTCACAGCTTTCCCCTGGAAACCTCCGTGATTGAATACGACAATAAATGTAGTAAGAATCTATTTACGTGTACTTGAGGTGTTTCTTACACGTTTTTAGTCATTTCTGGGAACTATCATAGTGTATTTTAACAGTTTTACCAAAATTAGACAGTTTGCTTAGAAGTATTTACCGGAATCGTCACCATTTTAACTGATTCACACAAATAAAACGCCAAAGCCAATCCTCCTTAATTGTAAACATAAACACTATTCTCGTCATTCCAAGGCTTTAGAAACCAATTCTGAGCTCTGTAACCATGAACTCTTAATATTTGAAAGCAGAGTCCCGTGAAAACGCCACCGGAAGTACCCGGAGTTGTAAATATTACCAGTATTTTCGTCATTTCACAGATTTCCCCTGGAAACCTCTGTGATTGAATACAACTGTAAATGTAGTAAGAATCTATTTACGTGTACTTGAGGTGTTTCTTACACGTTCTTAATCATTTCTGGGAACTATCATAGTGTATTTTAACAGTTTTACCAAAATTAGACAGTTTGCTTAGAAGTATTTACCGGAATCGTCACCATTTTAACTGATTCACACAAATAAAACGCCAAAGCCAATCCTCCTTAATTGTAAACATAAACACTATTCTCGTCATTCCAAGGCTTTAGAAACCAATTCTGAGCTCTGTAAGCATGAAATCTTAATATTTGAAAGCACAGTCCCGTGAAAACGCCACCGGAAGTACCCGGAGTTGTAAATATTACCAGTATTTTCGTCCTTTCACAGCTTTCCAGCGGAAACCTCCGTGATTGAATACGACAGTAAATGTAGTAAGAATCTATTTACGTGTACTTGAGGTGTTTCTTACACGTTCTTAATCATTTATGGGAACTATCATTGTGTATTTTAACAGTTTTAACAAAATTAGACAGTTTGCTTATAAGTATTTACGGGAATCGACACATTTCAACTGAATCACACAAAAAAACGCCAAAGCCAATTCTCCTTAATTGTAAACATAAACACTACTCTCGTCATTCCAAGGCTTTAGACACCAATTCTGAGCTCTGTAAGCATGAACTCTTAATATTTGAAAGCACAGTCGCGTGAAAACGCCACGGGAAGTACCCGGAGTTGTAAATACGACCAGTATTTTCGTCATTTCACAGCTTTACCCTGGAAACCTCCGTGATTGAATACGACAATAAATGTAGTAAGAATCTATTTACGTGTACTTGAGGTGTTTCTTACACGTTTTTAGTCATTTCTGGGAACTATCATAGTGTATTTTAACAGTTTTACCAAAATTAGACAGTTTGATTAGAAGTATTTACCAGAATCGTCACCATTTTAACTGATTCACACAAATAAAACGCCAAAGCCAATCCTCCTTAATTGTAAACATAAACACTATTCTTGTCATTCCAAGGCTTTAGAAACCAATTCTGAGCTCTGTAAGCATGAACTCTTAATATTTGAAAGCACAGTCCCGTGAAAACGTCACCGGAAGTACCCGGAGTTGTAAATATGACCAGTATTTTCGTCATTTCACAGATTTCCCCTGGAAACCTCTGTGATTGAATACAACTGTAAATGTAGTAAGAATCTATTTACGTGTACTTGAGGTGTTTCTTACACGTTTTTAATCATTTCTGGGAACTATCATAGTGTATTTTAACAGTTTTACCAAAATTAGACAGTTTGCTTAGAAGTATTTACCGGAATCGTCACCATTTTAACTGATTCACACAAATAAAACGCCAAAGCCAATCCTCCTTAATTGTAAACATAAACACTATTCTCGTCATTCCAAGGCTTTAGAAACCAATTCTGAGCTCTGTAAGCATGAAATCTTAATATTTGAAAGCACAGTCCCGTGAAAACGCCACCGGAAGTACCCGGAGTTGTAAATATTACCAGTATTTTCGTCATTTCACACTTTTACCAAAATTCTGAGCTCTGTAAGCCTGAACTCTTAATATTTGAAAGCACAATCCCGTGAAGATGCCACCGGAAGTACCTGGAGTTGTAAATATTACCAGTATTTTCGTCCTTTCACAGCTTTTCAGCGGAAACCTCCGTGATTGAATACGACAGTAAATGTAGTAAGAATCTATTTACGTGTACTTGAGGTGTTTCTTACACGTTCTTAATCATTTATGGGAACTATCATTGTGTATTTTAACAGTTTTAACAAAATAAGACAGTTTGCTTAGAAGTATTTACGGGAATCGACACATTTCAACTGAATCACACAAAAAACCGCCAAAGCCAATTCTCCTTAATTGTAAACATAAACACTACTCTCGTCATTCCAAGGCTTTAGACACCAGTTCTGAGCTCTGTAAGCATGAACTCTTAATATTTGAAAGCACAGTCGCGTGAAAACGCCACGGGAAGTACCCGGAGTTGTAAATACGACCAGTATTTTCATCATTTCACAGCTTTACCTTGGAAATCTTCGTCATTGAATACGACAGTAAATGTAGTAAGAATTTATTTACGTGTACTTGAGGTGTTTCTTACACGTTCTTAATCATTTCTGGGAACTATCATTGTGTATTTTAACAGTTTTACCAAAATTAGACAGTTTGCTGAGACGTATTTACCGGAATCGTCACCATTTTAACTGATTCACACAAATAAAACGCCAAAGCCAATCCTCCTTAATTGTAAACATAAACACGATTCTCGTCATTCCAAGGCTTTAGAAACCAATACTGAGCTCTGTAAGCATGAACTCTTAATATTTAAAAGCACAGTCCCGTGAAAACCCCACCGGAAGTACCCGGAGTTGTAAATATTACCAGTATTTTCGTCATTTCACACTGTTACCAAAATTCTGAGCTCTGTAAGAATGAACTCCTAATATTAGAAAGCACAATCCCCTGAGGACGCCACCGGAAGTACCCGGAGTTGTAAATATTCCAGTGTTTTCATCCTTTCACAGCTTTCCAGCGGAAACCTCCATGATTGAATACGACAGTAAATGTAGTAAGAATCTATTTACGTGTACTTGAGGTGTTTCTTACACGTTTTTAATCATTTCTGGCAACTATCATTGTGTATTTTAACAGTTTTACCAAAATTAGACAGTTTGCTCAGACGTATTTACCGGAATCGTCACCATTTTAACTGATTCACACAAATAAAACGCCAAAGCCAATCCTCCTTAATTGTGAACATAAACACTATTCTCGTCATTCCAAGGCTTTAGAAACCAATTCTGAGCTCTGTAAGCATGAACTCTTAATATTTGAAAGCACAGTCCCGTGAAAACGCCACCGGAAGTACCCGGAGTTGTAAATATTACCAGTATTTTCGTCATTTCACACTTTTACCAAAATTCTGAGCTCTGTAAGCATGAACTCTTAATATTTGAAAGCACAATCCCGTGAAGACGCCACCGGAAGTACCTGGAGTTGTAAATATTACCAGTATTTTCGTCCTTTCACAGCTTTCCACCGGAAATCTCCGTGATTGAATACGACAGTAAATGTAGTAAGAAACTATTTACGTGTACTTGAGGTGTTTCTTACATGTTTTTAATCATTTCTGGGAACTATCATTGTGTATTTTAACAGTTTTACCAAAATTAGACAGTTTGCTGAGAAGTATTTACCGGAATGGTCACCATTTTAACTGATTCACACAAATAAAACCCCAAAGCCAATCCTCCTTAATTGTAAACAGAAACACTATTCTCGTCATTCCAAGGCTTTAGACACCAATTTTGAGCTCTGTAAGCATGAACTCTTAATATTTGAAAGCACAGTCGCATGAAAAGGCCACCGGACGTACCCGGAGTTGTAAATATTACCAGTATTTTCGTCATTTCACACTTTTACCAAAATTCTGACCTCTGTAAGCCTGAACTCTTAATATTTGAAAGCACAATCCCGTGAAGACGCCACCGGAAGTACCTGGAGTTGTAAATATTACCAGTATTTTCGTCCTTTCACAGCTTTCCAGTGGAAACCTCCATGATTGAATACGACAGTAAATGTAGTAAGAATCTATTTACATGTACTTGAGGTGTTTCTTACACGTTCTTAATCATTTATGGGAACTATCATTGTGTATTTTAACAGTTTTAACAAAATTAGACAGTTTGCTTATAAGTAATTACGGGAATCGACACATTTCAACTGAATCACACAAAAAAACGCCAAAGCCAATTCTCCTTAATTGTAAACATAAACACTACTCTCGTCATTCCAAGGCTTTAGACACCAGTTCTGAGCTCTGTAAGCATGAACTCTTAATATTTGAAAGCACAGTCGCGTGAAAACGCCACGGGAAGTACCCGGAGTTGTAAATACGACCAGTATTTTCGTCATTTCACAGCTTTACCTTGGAAATCTTCGTCATTGAATACGACAGTAAATGTAGTAAGAATTTATTTACGTGTACTTGAGGTGTTTCTTACACGTTCTTAATCATTTCTGGGAACTATCATTGTGTATTTTAACAGTTTTACCAAAATTAGACAGTTTGCTGAGACGTATTTACCGGAATCGTCACCATTTTAACTGATTCACACAAATAAAACGCCAAAGCCAATCCTCCTTAATTGTAAACATAAACACGATTCTCGTCATTCCAAGGCTTTATAAACCAATACTGAGCTCTGTAAGCATGAACTCTTAATATTTAAAAGCACAGTCCCGTGAAAACCCCACCGGAAGTACCCGGAGTTGTAAATATTACCAGTATTTTCGTCATTTCACACTGTTACCAAAATTCTGAGCTCTGTAAGAATGAACTCCTAATATTAGAAAGCACAATCCCCTGAGGACGCCACCGGAAGTACCCGGAGTTGTAAATATTACCAGTGTTTTCATCCTTTCACAGCTTTCCAGCGGAAACCTCCGTGATTGAATACGACAGTAAATGTAGTAAGAATCTATTTACGTGTACTTGAGGTGTTTCTTACACGTTTTTAATCATTTCTGGCAACTATCATTGTGTATTTTAACAGTTTTACCAAAATTAGACAGTTTGCTCAGACGTATTTACCGGAATCGTCACCATTTTAACTGATTCACACAAATAAAACGCCAAAGCCAATCCTCCTTAATTGTGAACATAAACACTATTCTCGTCATTCCAAGGCTTTAGAAACCAATTCTGAGCTCTGTAAGCATGAACTCTTAATATTTGAAAGCACAGTCCCGTGAAAACGCCACCGGAAGTACCCGGAGTTGTAAATATTACCAGTATTTTCGTCATTTCACACTTTTACCAAAATTCTGAGCTCTGTAAGCATGAACTCTTAATATTTGAAAGCACAATCCCGTGAAGACGCCACCGGAAGTACCTGGAGTTGTAAATATTACCAGTATTTTCGTCCTTTCACAGCTTTCCACCGGAAATCTCCGTGATTGAATACGACAGTAAATGTAGTAAGAAACTATTTACGTGTACTTGAGGTGTTTCTTACATGTTTTTAATCATTTCTGGGAACTATCATTGTGTATTTTAACAGTTTTACCAAAATTAGACAGTTTGCTGAGAAGTATTTACCGGAATGGTCACCATTTTAACTGATTCACACAAATAAAACCCCAAAGCCAATCCTCCTTAATTGTAAACAGAAACACTATTCTCGTCATTCCAAGGCTTTAGACACCAATTTTGAGCTCTGTAAGCATGAACTCTTAATATTTGAAAGCACAGTCGCATGAAAAGGCCACCGGACGTACCCGGAGTTGTAAATATTACCAGTATTTTCATCATTTCACACTTTTACCAAAATTCTGAGCTCTGTAAGCCTGAACTCTTAATATTTGAAAGCACAATCCCGTGAAGACGCCACCGGAAGTACCTGGAGTTGTAAATATTACCAGTATTTTCGTCCTTTCACAGCTTTCCAGTGGAAACCTCCGTGATTGAATACGACAGTAAATGTAGTAAGAATCTATTTACATGTACTTGAGGTGTTTCTTACACGTTCTTAATCATTTATGGGAACTATCATTGTGTATTTTAACAGTTTTAACAAAATTAGACTGTTTGCTTATAAGTATTTACGGGAATCGACACATTTCAACTGAATCACACAAAAAAACGCCAAAGCCAATTCTCCTTAATTGTAAACATAAACACTACTCTCGTCATTCCAAGGCTTTAGACACCAATTCTGAGCTCTGTAAGCATGAACTCTTAATATTTGAAAGCACAGTCGCGTGAAAACGCCACGGGAAGTACCCGGAGTTGTAAATACGACCAGTATTTTCGTCATTTCACAGCTTTACCCTGGAAACCTCCGTGATTGAATACGACAGTAAATGTAGTAAGAATCTATTTACGTGTACTTGAGGTGTTTCTTACACGTTTTTAATCATTAATGGGAACTATCATCGTGTATTTTAACAGTTTTACCAAAATTAGACAGTTTGCTGAGACGTATTTGCCGGAATCGTCACCATTTTAACTGATTCACACAAATAAAACGCCAAAGCCAATCCTCCTTAATTGTAAAGATAAACACTATTCTCGTCATTCCAAGGCTTTAGACACCAATTTTGAGCTCTGTAAGCATGAACTCTTAATATTTGAAAGCACAATCCCCTGAAGACGCCACCGGAAGTACCCGGAGTTGTGAATATTACCAGTATTTTAGTCCTTTCACAGCTTTCCAGCGGAAACCTTCGTGATTGAATACGACAGTAAATGTAGTAAGAATCTATTTACGTGTACTTGAGGTGTTTCTTACACGTTCTTAATCATTTCTGGGAACTATCATTGTGTATTTTAACAGTTTTACCAAAATTAGACAGTTTGCTGAGACGTATTTACCGGAATCGTCACCATTTTAACTGATTCACACAAATAAAACGCCAAAGCCAATCCTCCTTAATTGTAAACATAAACACTATTCTCGTCATTCCAAGGCTTTAGAAACCAATACTGAGCTCTGTAAGCATGAACTCTTAATATTTAAAAGCACAGTCCCGTGAAAACGCCACCGGAAGTACCCGGAGTTGTAAATGTTACCAGTATTTTCGTCATTTCACACTGTTACCAAAATTCTGAGCTCTGTAAGAATGAACTCTTAATATTTGAAAGCACAATCCTGTGAAGACGCCACCGGAAGTACCCGGAGTTGTAAATATTACCAGTGTTTTCATCCTTTCACAGCTTTCCAGTGGAAACCTCCATGATTGAATACGACAGTAAATGTAGTAAGAATCTATTTACGTGTACTTGAGGTGTTTCTTACACGTTTTTAATCATTTCTGGCAACTATCATTGTGTATTTTAACAGTTTTACCAAAATTAGACAGTTTGCTCAGACGTATTTACCGGAATCGTCACCATTTAAACTGATTCACACAAATAAAACGCCAAAGCCAATCCTCCTTAATTGTGAACATAAACACTACTCTCGTCATTCCAAGGCTTTAGAAACCAATTCTGAGCTCTGTAAGCATGAACTCTTAATATTTGAAAGCACAGTCCCGTGAAAACGCCACCGGAAGTACCCGGAGTTGTAAATATTACCAGTATTTTCGTCATTTCACAGTTTTACCAAAATTCTGAGCTCTGTAAGCATGAACTCTTAATATTTGAAAGCACAATCCCGTGAAGACGCCACCGGAAGTACCTGGAGTTGTAAATATTACCAGTATTTTCGTCATTTCACAGCTTTCCACCGGAAATCTCCGTGATTGAATACGACAGTAAATGTAGTAAGAAACTATTTACGTGTACTTGAGGTGTTTCTTACATGTTTTTAATCATTTCTGGGAACTATCATTGTGTATTTTAACAGTTTTACCAAAATTAGACAGTTTGCTGAGAAGTATTTACCAGAATGGTCACCATTTTAACTGATTCACACAAATAAAACCCCAAAGCCAATCCTCCTTAATTGTAAACGGAAACACTATTCTCGTCATTCCAAGGCTTTAGACACCAATTCTGAGCTCTGTAAGCATGAACTCTTAATATTTGAAAGCACAGTCGCATGAAAAGGCCACCGGACGTACCCGGAGTTGTAAATATTACCAGTATTTTCGTCATTTCACACTTTTACCAAAATTCTGAGCTCTGTAAGCCTGAACTCTTAATATTTGAAAGCACAATCCCGTGAAGACGCCACCGGAAGTACCTGGAGTTGTAAATATTACCAGTATTTTCGTCCTTTCACAGCTTTCCAGCGGAAACCTCCGTGATTGAATACGACAGTAAATGTAGTAAGAATCTATTTACATGTACTTGAGGTGTTTCTTACACGTTCTTAATCATTTATGGGAACTATCATTGTGTATTTTAACAGTTTTAACAAAATTAGACAGTTTGCTTATAAGTATTTACGGGAATCGACACATTTCAACTGAATCACACAAAAAAACGCCAAAGCCAATTCTCCTTAATTGTAAACATAAACACTACTCTCGTCATTCCAAGGCTTTAGACACCAATTCTGAGCTCTGTAAGCATGAACGCTTAATATTTGAAAGCACAGTCGCGTGAAAACGCCACGGGAAGTACTCGGAGTTGTAAATACGACCAGTATTTTCATCATTTCACAGCTTTACCCTGGAAACCTCCGTGATTGAATACGACAGTAAATGTAGTAAGAATCTATTTACGTGTACTTGAGGTGTTTCTTACACGTTTTTAATCATTAATGGGAACTATCATCGTGTATTTTAACAGTTTTACCAAAATTAGACAGTTTGCTGAGACGTATTTACCGGAATCGTCACCATTTTAACTGATTCACACAAATAAAACGCCAAAGCCAATCCTCCTTAATTGTAAAGATAAACACTATTCTCGTCATTCCAAGGCTTTAGACACCAATTTTGAGCTCTGTAAGCATGAACTATTAATATTTGAAAGCACAATCCCCTGAAGACGCCACCGGAAGTACCCGGAGTTGTGAATATTACCAGTATTTTCGTCCTTTCACAGCTTTCCAGCGGAAACCTTCGTGATTGAATACGACAGTAAATGTAGTAAGAATCTATTTACGTGTACTTGAGGTGTTTCTTACACGTTCTTAATCATTTCTGGGAACTATCATTGTGTATTTTAACAGTTTTACCAAAATTAGACAGTTTGCTGAGACGTATTTACCGGAATCGTCACCATTTTAACTGATTCACACAAATAAAACGCCAAAGCCAATCCTCCTTAATTGTAAACATAAACATTATTCTCGTCATTCCAAGGCTTTAGAAACCAATTCTGAGCTCTGTAAGCATGAACTCTTAATATTTGAAAGCACAGTCCCGTGAAAACGTCACCGGAAGTACCCGGAGTTGTAAATATGACCAGTATTTTCGTCATTTCACAGATTTCCCCTGGAAACCTCTGTGATTGAATACAACTGTAAATGTAGTAAGAATCTATTTACGTGTACTTGAGGTGTTTCTTACACGTTTTTAATCATTTCTGGCAACAATCATTCTGTATCTTCACAGTTTTACCAAAATTAGACAGTTTGCTCAGACGTATTTACGGGAATCGTCACCATTTTAACTGATTCACACAAATAAAACGCCAAAGCCAATCCTCCTTAATTGTAAACATAAACACTATTCTCGTCATTCCAAGGCTTTAGAAACCAATTCGGAGCTCTGTAAGCATGAACTCTTAATATTTGAAAGCACAGTCCCGTGAAAACGCCACCGGAAGTACCCGGAGTTGTAAATATTACCAGTATTTTCGTCATTTCACACTTTTACCAAAATTCTGAGCTCTGTAAGCATGAACTCTTAATATTTGAAAGCACAATCCCGTGAAGACGCCACCGGAAGTACCTGTACTTGTAAATAACCAGTATTTTCGTCCTTTCACAGCTTTCCACCGGAAACCTCCGTGATTGAATACGACAGTAAATGTAGTAAGAAACTATTTACGTGTACTTGAGGTGTTTCTTACATGTTTTTAATCATTTCTGGGAACTATCATTGTGTATTTTAACAGTTTTACCAAAATTAGACAGTTTGCTGAGAAGTATTTACCGGAATGGTCACCATTTTAACTGATTCACACAAATAAAACGCCAAAGCCAATACTCCTTAATTGTAAACAGAAACGCTATTCTCGTCATTCCAAGGCTTTAGACACCAATTCTGAGCTCTGTAAGCATGAACTCTTAATATTTGAAAGCACAGTGGCGTGAAAAGGCCACCGGACGTACCCGGAGTTGCAAATATGACCAGTATTTTCGTCATTTCACAGCTTTCCCCTGGAAACCTCCGTGATTGAATACCACAATAAATGTAGTAAGAATCTATTTACGTGTACTTGAGGTGTTTCTTACACGTTTTTAGTCATTTCTGGGAACTATCATAGTGTATTTTAACAGTTTTACCATAATTAGACAGTTTGATTAGAAGTATTTACCGGAATCGTCATCATTTTAACTGATTCACACAAATAAAACGCCAAAGCCAATCCTCCTTAATTGTAAACATAAACACTATTCTCGTCATTCCAAGGCTTTAGAAACCAATTCTGAGCTCTGTAAGCATGAACTCTTAATATTTGAAAGCACAATCCCCTGAGGACGCCACCGGTAGTACCCGGAGTTGTAAATATTACCAGTGTTTTCATCCTTTCACAGCTTTCCAGCGGAAACCTCCATGATTGAATACGACAGTAAATGTAGTAAGAATCTATTTACGTGTACTTGAGGTGTTTCTTACACATTTTTAATCATTTCTGGCAACTATCATTGTGTATTTTAACAGTTTTACCAAAATTAGACAGTTTGCTCAGACGTATTTACCGGAATCGTCACCATTTTAACTGATTCACACAAAAAAACGCCAAAGCCAATCCTCCTTAATTGTGAACATAAACACTATTCTCGTCATTCCAAGGCTTTAGACACCAATTCTGAGCTCTGTAAGCATGAACTCTTAATATTTGAAAGCACAGTCGCGTGAAAACGCCACGGGAAGTACTCGGAGCTGTAAATACGACCAGTATTTTCGTCATTTCACAGCTTTTCCCTGGAAACCTCCGTGATGGAATACGACAGTAAATGTAGTAAGAATCTATTTACGTGTACTTGAGGTGTTTCTTACACGTTTTTAATCATTAATGGGAACTATCATCGTGTATTTTAACAGTTTTACCAAAATTAGACAGTTTGCTGAGACGTATTTACCGGAATCGTCACCATTTTAACTGATTCACACAAATAAAACGCCAAAGCCAATCCTCCTTAATTGTAAAGATAAACACTATTCTCGTCATTCCAAGGCTTTAGACACCAATTTTGAGCTCTGTAAGCATGAACTCTTAATATTTGAAAGCACAATCCTCTGAAGACGCCACCGGAAGTACCCGGAGTTGTGAATATTACCAGTATTTTCGTCCTTTCACAGCTTTCCAGCGGAAACCTTCGTGATTGAATACGACAGTAAATGTAGTAAGAATCTATTTACGTGTACTTGAGGTGTTTCTTACACGTTCTTAATCATTTCTGGGAACTATCATTGTGTATTTTAACAGTTTTACCAAAATTAGACAGTTTGCTGAGACGTATTTACCGGAATCGTCACCATTTTAACTGATTCACACAAATAAACGCCAAAGCCAATCCTCCTTAATTGTAAACATAAACACTATTCTCGTCATTCCAAGGCTTTAGAAACCAATTCTGAGCTCTGTAAGCATGAACTCTTAATATTTGAAAGCACAGTCCCGTGAAAACGTCACCGGAAGTACCCGGAGTTGTAAATATGACCAGTATTTTCGTCATTTCACAGATTTCCCCTGGAAACCTCTGTGATTGAATACAACTGTAAATGTAGTAAGAATCTATTTACGTGTACTTGAGGTGTTTCTTACATGTTTTTAATCATTTCTGGCAACTATCATTGTGTATTTTAACAGTTTTACCAAAATTAGACAGTTTGCTGAGACGTATTTACCGGAATCGTCACCATTTTAACTGATTCACACAAAAAAACGCCAAAGCCAATCCTCCTTAATTGTGAACATAAACACTATTCTCGTCATTCCAAGGCTTTAGAAACCAATTCTGAGCTCTGTAAGCATGAAATCTTAATATTTGAAAGCACAGTCCCGTGAAAACGCCACCGGAAGTACCCGGAGTTGTAAATA
Source organism: Myotis daubentonii (assembly GCF_963259705.1). Lineage (NCBI taxonomy): Eukaryota > Metazoa > Chordata > Mammalia > Chiroptera > Vespertilionidae > Myotis > Myotis daubentonii. The sequence continues at coordinate 802,257 of NC_081848.1, forward strand.
TTACCAGTATTTTCGTCATTTCACACTTTTACCAAAATTCTGAGCTCTGTAAGCCTGAACTCTTAATATTTGAAAGCACAATCCCGTGAAGACGCCACCGGAAGTACCTGGAGTTGTAAATATTACCAGTATTTTCGTCCTTTCACAGCTTTCCAGCGGAAGCCTCCGTGATTGAATACGACAGTAAATGTAGTAAGAATCTATTTACATGTACTTGAGGTGTTTCTTACACGTTCTTAATCATTTATGGGAACTATCATTGTGTATTTTAACAGTTTTAACAAAATTAGACAGTTTGCTTATAAGTATTTACGGGAATCGACACATTTCAACTGAATCACACAAAAAAACGCCAAAGCCAATTCTCCTTAATTGTAAACATAAACACTACTCTCGTCATTCCAAGGCTTTAGACACCAATTCTGAGCTCTGTAAGCATGAACTCTTAATATTTGAAAGCACAGTCGCGTGAAAACGCCACGGGAAGTACTCGGAGTTGTAAATACGACCAGTATTTTCGTCATTTCACAGCTTTTCCCTGGAAACCTCCGTGATTGAATACGACAGTAAATGTAGTAAGAATCTATTTACGTGTACTTGAGGTGTTTCTTACACGTTTTTAATCATTAATGGGAACTATCATCGTATATTTTAACAGTTTTACCAAAATTAGACAGTTTGCTGAGACGTATTTACCAGAATCGTCACCATTTTAACTGATTCACACAAATAAAACGCCAAAGCCAATCCTCCTTAATTGTAAAGATAAACACTATTCTCGTCATTCCAAGGCTTTAGACACCAATTTTGAGCTCTGTAAGCATGAACTATTAATATTTGAAAGCACAATCCTCTGAAGACGCCACCGGAAGTACCCGGAGTTGTGAATATTACCAGTATTTTCGTCCTTTCACAGCTTTCCAGCGGAAACCTTCGTGATTGAATACGACAGTAAATGTAGTAAGAATCTATTTACGTGTACTTGAGGTGTTTCTTACACGTTCTTAATCATTTCTGGGAACTATCATTGTGTATTTTAACAGTTTTACCAAAATTAGACAGTTTGCTGAGACGTATTTACCGGAATCGTCACCATTTTAACTGATTCACACAAATAAAACGCCAAAGCCAATCCTCCTTAATTGTAAACATAAACACTATTCTCGTCATTCCAAGGCTTTAGAAACCAATTCTGAGCTCTGTAAGCATGAACTCTTAATATTTGAAAGCACAGTCCCGTGAAAACGTCACCGGAAGTACCCGGAGTTGTAAATATGACCAGTATTTTCGTCATTTCACAGATTTCCCCTGGAAACCTCTGTGATTGAATACAACTGTAAATGTAGTAAGAATCTATTTACGTGTACTTGAGGTGTTTCTTACACGTTTTTAATCATTTCTGGCAACTATCATTGTGTATTTTAACAGTTTTACCAAAATTAGACAGTTTGCTGAGACGTATTTACCGGAATCGTCACCATTTTAACTGATTCACACAAATAAAACGCCAAAGCCAATCCTCCTTAATTGTAAACATAAACACTATTCTCGTCATTCCAAGGCTTTAGAAACCAATTCTGAGCTCTGTAAGCATGAACTCTTAATATTTGAAAGCACAGTCCCGTGAAAACGCCACCGGAAGTACCCGGAGTTGTAAATATTACCAGTATTTTCGTCATTTCACACTTTTACCAAAATTCTGAGCTCTGTAAGCATGAACTCTTAATATTTGAAAGCACAATCCCGTGAAGACGCCACCGGAAGTACCTGTACTTGTAAATAACCAGTATTTTCGTCCTTTCACAGCTTTCCACCGGAAACCTCCGTGATTGAATACGACAGTAAATGTAGTAAGAAACTATTTACGTGTACTTGAGGTGTTTCTTACATGTTTTTAATCATTTCTGGGAACTATCATTGTGTATTTTAACAGTTTTACCAAAATTAGACAGTTTGCTGAGAAGTATTTACCGGAATGGTCACCATTTTAACTGATTCACACAAATAAAACGCCAAAGCCAATACTCCTTAATTGTAAACAGAAACGCTATTCTCGTCATTCCAAGGCTTTAGACACCAATTCTGAGCTCTGTAAGCATGAACTCTTAATATTTGAAAGCACAGTGGCGTGAAAAGGCCACCGGACGTACCCGGAGTTGCAAATATGACCAGTATTTTCGTCATTTCACAGCTTTCCCCTGGAAACCTCCGTGATTGAATACCACAATAAATGTAGTAAGAATCTATTTACGTGTACTTGAGGTGTTTCTTACACGTTTTTAGTCATTTCTGGGAACTATCATAGTGTATTTTAACAGTTTTACCATAATTAGACAGTTTGATTAGAAGTATTTACCGGAATCGTCACCATTTTAACTGATTCACACAAATAAAACGCCAAAGCCAATCCTCCTTAATTGTAAACATAAACACTATTCTCGTCATTCCAAGGCTTTAGAAACCAATTCTGAGCTCTGTAAGCATGAACTCTTAATATTTGAAAGCACAATCCCCTGAGGACGCCACCGGAAGTACCCGGAGTTGTAAATATTACCAGTGTTTTCATCCTTTCACAGCTTTCCAGCGGAAACCTCCATGATTGAATACGACAGTAAATGTAGTAAGAATCTATTTACGTGTACTTGAGGTGTTTCTTACACATTTTTAATCATTTCTGGCAACTATCATTGTGTATTTTAACAGTTTTACCAAAATTAGACAGTTTGCTCAGACGTATTTACCGGAATCGTCACCATTTTAACTGATTCACACAAAAAAACGCCAAAGCCAATCCTCCTTAATTGTGAACATAAACACTATTCTCGTCATTCCAAGGCTTTAGACACCAATTCTGAGCTCTGTAAGCATGAACTCTTAATATTTGAAAGCACAGTCGCGTGAAAACGCCACGGGAAGTACTCGGAGTTGTAAATACGACCAGTATTTTCGTCATTTCACAGCTTTTCCCTGGAAACCTCCGTGATGGAATACGACAGTAAATGTAGTAAGAATCTATTTACGTGTACTTGAGGTGTTTCTTACACGTTTTTAATCATTAATGGGAACTATCATCGTGTATTTTAACAGTTTTACCAAAATTAGACAGTTTGCTGAGACGTATTTACCGGAATCGTCACCATTTTAACTGATTCACACAAATAAAACGCCAAAGCCAATCCTCCTTAATTGTAAAGATAAACACTATTCTCGTCATTCCAAGGCTTTAGACACCAATTTTGAGCTCTGTAAGCATGAACTATTAATATTTGAAAGCACAATCCTCTGAAGACGCCACCGGAAGTACCCGGAGTTGTGAATATTACCAGTATTTTCGTCCTTTCACAGCTTTCCAGCGGAAACCTTCGTGATTGAATACGACAGTAAATGTAGTAAGAATCTATTTACGTGTACTTGAGGTGTTTCTTACACGTTCTTAATCATTTCTGGGAACTATCATTGTGTATTTTAACAGTTTTACCAAAATTAGACAGTTTGCTGAGACGTATTTACCGGAATCGTCACCATTTTAACTGATTCACACAAATAAACGCCAAAGCCAATCCTCCTTAATTGTAAACATAAACACTATTCTCGTCATTCCAAGGCTTTAGAAACCAATTCTGAGCTCTGTAAGCATGAACTCTTAATATTTGAAAGCACAGTCCCGTGAAAACGTCACCGGAAGTACCCGGAGTTGTAAATATGACCAGTATTTTCGTCATTTCACAGATTTCCCCTGGAAACCTCTGTGATTGAATACAACTGTAAATGTAGTAAGAATCTATTTACGTGTACTTGAGGTGTTTCTTACATGTTTTTAATCATTTCTGGCAACTATCATTGTGTATTTTAACAGTTTTACCAAAATTAGACAGTTTGCTGAGACGTATTTACCGGAATCGTCACCATTTTAACTGATTCACACAAAAAAACGCCAAAGCCAATCCTCCTTAATTGTGAACATAAACACTATTCTCGTCATTCCAAGGCTTTAGAAACCAATTCTGAGCTCTGTAAGCATGAAATCTTAATATTTGAAAGCACAGTCCCGTGAAAACGCCACCGGAAGTACCCGGAGTTGTAAATATTACCAGTATTTTCGTCATTTCACACTTTTACCAAAATTCTGAGCTCTGTAAGCCTGAACTCTTAATATTTGAAAGCACAATCCCGTGAAGACGCCACCGGAAGTACCTGGAGTTGTAAATATTACCAGTATTTTCGTCCTTTCACAGCTTTCCAGCGGAAGCCTCCGTGATTGAATAGGACAGTAAATGTAGTAAGAATCTATTTACATGTACTTGAGGTGTTTCTTACACGTTCTTAATCATTTATGGGAACTATCATTGTGTATTTTAACAGTTTTAACAAAATTAGACAGTTTGCTTATAAGTATTTACGGGAATCGACACATTTCAACTGAATCACACAAAAAAACGCCAAAGCCAATTCTCCTTAATTGTAAACATAAACACTACTCTCGTCATTCCAAGGCTTTAGACACCAATTCTGAGCTCTGTAAGCATGAACTCTTAATATTTGAAAGCACAGTCGCGTGAAAACGCCACGGGAAGTACTCGGAGTTGTAAATACGACCAGTATTTTCGTCATTTCACAGCTTTTCCCTGGAAACCTCCGTGATTGAATACGACAGTAAATGTAGTAAGAATCTATTTACGTGTACTTGAGGTGTTTCTTACACGTTTTTAATCATTAATGGGAACTATCATCGTGTATTTTAACAGTTTTACCAAAATTAGACAGTTTGCTGAGACGTATTTACCGGAATCGTCACCATTTTAACTGATTCACACAAATAAAACGCCAAAGCCAATCCTCCTTAATTGTAAAGATAAACACTATTCTCGTCATTCCAAGGCTTTAGACACCAATTTTGAGTTCTGTAAGCATGAACTATTAATATTTGAAAGCACAATCCTCTGAAGACGCCACCGGAAGTACCCGGAGTTGTGAATATTACCAGTATTTTCGTCCTTTCACAGCTTTCCAGCGGAAACCTTCGTGATTGAATACGACAGTAAATGTAGTAAGAATCTATTTACGTGTACTTGAGGTGTTTCTTACACGTTCTTAATCATTTCTGGGAACTATCATTGTGTATTTTAACAGTTTTACCAAAATTAGACAGTTTGCTGAGACGTATTTACCGGAATCGTCACCATTTTAACTGATTCACACAAATAAAACGCCAAAGCCAATCCTCCTTAATTGTAAACATAAACACTATTCTCGTCATTCCAAGGCTTTAGAAACCAATTCTGAGCTCTGTAAGCATGAACTCTTAATATTTGAAAGCACAGTCCCGTGAAAACGTCACCGGAAGTACCTGGAGTTGTAAATATGACCAGTATTTTCGTCATTTCACAGATTTCCCCTGGAAACCTCTGTGATTGAATACAACTGTAAATGTAGTAAGAATCTATTTACGTGTACTTGAGGTGTTTCTTACATGTTTTTAATCATTTCTGGCAACTATCATTGTGTATTTTAACAGTTTTACCAAAATTAGACAGTTTGCTGAGACGTATTTACCGGAATCGTCACCATTTTAACTGATTCACTCAAATAAAACGCCAAAGCCAATCCTCCTTAATTGTAAACATAAACACTATTCTCGTCATTCCAAGGCTTTAGAAACCAATACTGAGCTCTGTAAGCATGAACTCTTAATATTTAAAAGCACAGTCCCGTGAAAACGCCACCGGAAGTACCCGGAGTTGTAAATGTTACCAGTATTTTCGTCATTTCACACTGTTACCAAAATTCTGAGCTCTGTAAGAATGAACTCTTAATATTTGAAAGCACAGTCCTGTGAAGACGCCACCGGAAGTACCCGGAGTTGTAAATATTACCAGTGTTTTCATCCTTTCACAGCTTTCCAGCGGAAACCTCCATGATTGAATACGACAGTAAATGTAGTAGGAATCTATTTACGTGTACTTGAGGTGTTTCTTACACGTTTTTAATCATTTCTGGCAACAATCATTCTGTATCTTCACAGTTTTACCAAAATTAGACAGTTTGCTCAGACGTATTTACCGGAATCGTCACCATTTTAACTGATTCACACAAATAAAACGCCAAAGCCAATCCTCCTTAATTGTAAACATAAACACTATTCTCGTCATTCCAAGGCTTTAGAAACCAATTCTGAGCTCTGTAAGCATGAACTCTTAATATTTGAAAGCACAGTCCCATGAAAACGTCACCGGAAGTACCCGGAGTTGTAAATATGACCAGTATTTTCGTCATTTCACAGATTTCCCCTGGAAACCTCTGTGATTGAATACAACTGTAAATGTAGTAAGAATCTATTTACGTGTACTTGAGGTGTTTCTTACATGTTTTTAATCATTTCTGGCAACTATCATTGTGTATTTTAACAGTTTTACCAAAATTAGACAGTTTGCTGAGACGTATTTACCGGAATCGTCACCATTTTAACTGATTCACTCAAATAAAACGCCAAAGCCAATCCTCCTTAATTGTAAACATAAACACTATTCTCGTCATTCCAAGGCTTTAGAAACCAATACTGAGCTCTGTAAGCATGAACTCTTAATATTTAAAAGCACAGTCCCGTGAAAACGCCACCGGAAGTACCCGGAGTTGTAAATGTTACCAGTATTTTCGTCATTTCACACTGTTACCAAAATTCTGAGCTCTGTAAGAATGAACTCTTAATATTTGAAAGCACAGTCCTGTGAAGACGCCACCGGAAGTACCCGGAGTTGTAAATATTACCAGTGTTTTCATCCTTTCACAGCTTTCCAGCGGAAACCTCCATGATTGAATACGACAGTAAATGTAGTAGGAATCTATTTACGTGTACTTGAGGTGTTTCTTACACGTTTTTAATCATTTCTGGCAACAATCATTCTGTATCTTCACAGTTTTACCAAAATTAGACAGTTTGCTCAGACGTATTTACCGGAATCGTCACCATTTTAACTGATTCACACAAATAAAACGCCAAAGCCAATCCTCCTTAATTGTAAACATAAACACTATTCTCGTCATTCCAAGGCTTTAGAAACCAATTCTGAGCTCTGTAAGCATGAACTCTTAATATTTGAAAGCACAGTCCCGTGAAAACGTCACCGGAAGTACCCGGAGTTGTAAATATGACCAGTATTTTCGTCATTTCACAGATTTCCCCTGGAAACCTCTGTGATTGAATACAACTGTAAATGTAGTAAGAATCTATTTACGTGTACTTGAGGTGTTTCTTACACGTTTTTAATCATTTCTGGGAACTATCATAGTGTATTTTAACAGTTTTATCAAAATTAGACAGTTTGCTTAGAAGTATTTACCGGAATCGTCACCATTTTAACTGATTGACACAAATAAAACGCCAAAGCCAATCATCCTTAATTGTAAACATAAACACTATTCTCGTCATTCCAAGGCTTTAGAAACCAATTCTGAGCTCTGTAAGCATGAAATCTTAATATTTGAAAGCACAGTCGCGAGAAAACGCCACCGGAAGTACCCGGAGTTGTAAATATTACCAGTATTTTCGTCATTTCACACTTTTACCAAAATTCTGAGCTCTGTAAGCCTGAACTCTTAATATTTGAAAGCACAATCCCGTGAAAATGCCACCGGAAGTACCCGGAGTTGTGAATATTACCAGTATTTTCGTCCTTTCACAGCTTTCCAGCGGAAACCTCCGTGATTGAATACGACAGTAAATGTAGTAAGAAACTATTTACGTGTACTTGAGGTGTTTCTTACACGTTCTTAATCATTTCTGGGAACTATCATTGTGTATTTTAACAGTTTTACCAAAATAAGACAGTTTGCTTAGAAGTATTTACGGGAATTGTCACATTTCAACTGAATCACACAAAAAAACGCCAAAGCCAATTCTCCTTAATTGTAAACATAAACACTATTCTCGTCATTCCAAGGCTTTAGACACCAATTCTGAGCTCTGTAAGCATGAACTCTTAATATTTGAAAGCACAGTCGCGTGAAAACGCCACCGGAAGTAGCCGGAGTTGCAAATACGACCAGTATTTTCGTCATTTCACAGCTTTCCCCTGGAAACCTCCGTGATTGAATACGACAGTAAATGTAGTAAGAATCTATTTACGTGTACTTGAGGTGTTTCTTACACATTTTTAATCATTTCTGGGAACTATCATTGTGTATTTTAACAGTTTTACCAAAATTAGACAGTTTGCTGAGACGTATTTACCGGAATCGTCACCATTTTAACTGATTCACACAAATAAAACGCCAAAGCCAATCCTCCTTAATTGTAAACAGAATCCCTATTCTCGTCATTGCAAGGCTTTAGAAACCAATTCTGAGCTCTGTAAGCATGAACTCTTAATATTTGAAAGCACAGTCGCGAGAAAACGCCACCGGAAGTACCCGGAGTTGTAAATACGACCATTATTTTCATAATTTCAAGCTTTCCCCTGGAAACCTCCGTGATTGAATACGACAGTAAATGTAGTAAGAATATATTTACGTGTACTTGAGGTGTTTCTTACACGTTTTTAATCATTTATGGCAACTATCATTGTGTATTTTAACAGTTTTACCAAAATTAGACAGTCTGCTGAGACGTATTTACCGGAATCGTCACCATTTTAACTGATTCACACAAATAAAACGCCAAAGCCAATCCTCCTTAATTGTAAAGATAAACACTATTCTCGTCATTCCAAGGCTTTAGACACCAATTTTGAGCTCTGTAAGCATGAACTATTAATATTTGAAAGCACAATCCTCTGAAGACGCCACCGGAAGTACCCGGAGTTGTGAATATTACCAGTATTTTCGTCCTTTCACAGCTTTCCAGCGGAAACCTTCGTGATTGAATACGACAGTAAATGTAGTAAGAATCTATTTACGTGTACTTGAGGTGTTTCTTACACGTTCTTAATCATTTCTGGGAACTATCATTGTGTATTTTAACAGTTTTACCAAAATTAGACAGTTTGCTGAGACGTATTTACCGGAATCGTCACCATTTTAACTGATTCACACAAATAAACGCCAAAGCCAATCCTCCTTAATTGTAAACATAAACACTATTCTCGTCATTCCAAGGCTTTAGAAACCAATTCTGAGCTCTGTAAGCATGAACTCTTAATATTTGAAAGCACAGTCCCGTGAAAACGTCACCGGAAGTACCCGGAGTTGTAAATATGACCAGTATTTTCGTCATTTCACAGATTTCCCCTGGAAACCTCTGTGATTGAATACAACTGTAAATGTAGTAAGAATCTATTTACGTGTACTTGAGGTGTTTCTTACATGTTTTTAATCATTTCTGGCAACTATCATTGTGTATTTTAACAGTTTTACCAAAATTAGACAGTTTGCTGAGACGTATTTACCGGAATCGTCACCATTTTAACTGATTCACACAAAAAAACGCCAAAGCCAATCCTCCTTAATTGTGAACATAAACACTATTCTCGTCATTCCAAGGCTTTAGAAACCAATTCTGAGCTCTGTAAGCATGAAATCTTAATATTTGAAAGCACAGTCCCGTGAAAACGCCACCGGAAGTACCCGGAGTTGTAAATATTACCAGTATTTTCGTCATTTCACACTTTTACCAAAATTCTGAGCTCTGTAAGCCTGAACTCTTAATATTTGAAAGCACAATCCCGTGAAGACGCCACCGGAAGTACCTGGAGTTGTAAATATTACCAGTATTTTCGTCCTTTCACAGCTTTCCAGCGGAAGCCTCCGTGATTGAATAGGACAGTAAATGTAGTAAGAATCTATTTACATGTACTTGAGGTGTTTCTTACACGTTCTTAATCATTTATGGGAACTATCATTGTGTATTTTAACAGTTTTAACAAAATTAGACAGTTTGCTTATAAGTATTTACGGGAATCGACACATTTCAACTGAATCACACAAAAAAACGCCAAAGCCAATTCTCCTTAATTGTAAACATAAACACTACTCTCGTCATTCCAAGGCTTTAGACACCAATTCTGAGCTCTGTAAGCATGAACTCTTAATATTTGAAAGCACAGTCGCGTGAAAACGCCACGGGAAGTACTCGGAGTTGTAAATACGACCAGTATTTTCGTCATTTCACAGCTTTTCCCTGGAAACCTCCGTGATTGAATACGACAGTAAATGTAGTAAGAATCTATTTACGTGTACTTGAGGTGTTTCTTACACGTTTTTAATCATTAATGGGAACTATCATCGTGTATTTTAACAGTTTTACCAAAATTAGACAGTTTGCTGAGACGTATTTACCGGAATCGTCACCATTTTAACTGATTCACACAAATAAAACGCCAAAGCCAATCCTCCTTAATTGTAAAGATAAACACTATTCTCGTCATTCCAAGGCTTTAGACACCAATTTTGAGTTCTGTAAGCATGAACTATTAATATTTGAAAGCACAATCCTCTGAAGACGCCACCGGAAGTACCCGGAGTTGTGAATATTACCAGTATTTTCGTCCTTTCACAGCTTTCCAGCGGAAACCTTCGTGATTGAATACGACAGTAAATGTAGTAAGAATCTATTTACGTGTACTTGAGGTGTTTCTTACACGTTCTTAATCATTTCTGGGAACTATCATTGTGTATTTTAACAGTTTTACCAAAATTAGACAGTTTGCTGAGACGTATTTACCGGAATCGTCACCATTTTAACTGATTCACACAAATAAAACGCCAAAGCCAATCCTCCTTAATTGTAAACATAAACACTATTCTCGTCATTCCAAGGCTTTAGAAACCAATTCTGAGCTCTGTAAGCATGAACTCTTAATATTTGAAAGCACAGTCCCGTGAAAACGTCACCGGAAGTACCTGGAGTTGTAAATATGACCAGTATTTTCGTCATTTCACAGATTTCCCCTGGAAACCTCTGTGATTGAATACAACTGTAAATGTAGTAAGAATCTATTTACGTGTACTTGAGGTGTTTCTTACATGTTTTTAATCATTTCTGGCAACTATCATTGTGTATTTTAACAGTTTTACCAAAATTAGACAGTTTGCTGAGACGTATTTACCGGAATCGTCACCATTTTAACTGATTCACTCAAATAAAACGCCAAAGCCAATCCTCCTTAATTGTAAACATAAACACTATTCTCGTCATTCCAAGGCTTTAGAAACCAATACTGAGCTCTGTAAGCATGAACTCTTAATATTTAAAAGCACAGTCCCGTGAAAACGCCACCGGAAGTACCCGGAGTTGTAAATGTTACCAGTATTTTCGTCATTTCACACTGTTACCAAAATTCTGAGCTCTGTAAGAATGAACTCTTAATATTTGAAAGCACAGTCCTGTGAAGACGCCACCGGAAGTACCCGGAGTTGTAAATATTACCAGTGTTTTCATCCTTTCACAGCTTTCCAGCGGAAACCTCCATGATTGAATACGACAGTAAATGTAGTAGGAATCTATTTACGTGTACTTGAGGTGTTTCTTACACGTTTTTAATCATTTCTGGCAACAATCATTCTGTATCTTCACAGTTTTACCAAAATTAGACAGTTTGCTCAGACGTATTTACCGGAATCGTCACCATTTTAACTGATTCACACAAATAAAACGCCAAAGCCAATCCTCCTTAATTGTAAACATAAACACTATTCTCGTCATTCCAAGGCTTTAGAAACCAATTCTGAGCTCTGTAAGCATGAACTCTTAATATTTGAAAGCACAGTCCCATGAAAACGTCACCGGAAGTACCCGGAGTTGTAAATATGACCAGTATTTTCGTCATTTCACAGATTTCCCCTGGAAACCTCTGTGATTGAATACAACTGTAAATGTAGTAAGAATCTATTTACGTGTACTTGAGGTGTTTCTTACATGTTTTTAATCATTTCTGGCAACTATCATTGTGTATTTTAACAGTTTTACCAAAATTAGACAGTTTGCTGAGACGTATTTACCGGAATCGTCACCATTTTAACTGATTCACTCAAATAAAACGCCAAAGCCAATCCTCCTTAATTGTAAACATAAACACTATTCTCGTCATTCCAAGGCTTTAGAAACCAATACTGAGCTCTGTAAGCATGAACTCTTAATATTTAAAAGCACAGTCCCGTGAAAACGCCACCGGAAGTACCCGGAGTTGTAAATGTTACCAGTATTTTCGTCATTTCACACTGTTACCAAAATTCTGAGCTCTGTAAGAATGAACTCTTAATATTTGAAAGCACAGTCCTGTGAAGACGCCACCGGAAGTACCCGGAGTTGTAAATATTACCAGTGTTTTCATCCTTTCACAGCTTTCCAGCGGAAACCTCCATGATTGAATACGACAGTAAATGTAGTAGGAATCTATTTACGTGTACTTGAGGTGTTTCTTACACGTTTTTAATCATTTCTGGCAACAATCATTCTGTATCTTCACAGTTTTACCAAAATTAGACAGTTTGCTCAGACGTATTTACCGGAATCGTCACCATTTTAACTGATTCACACAAATAAAACGCCAAAGCCAATCCTCCTTAATTGTAAACATAAACACTATTCTCGTCATTCCAAGGCTTTAGAAACCAATTCTGAGCTCTGTAAGCATGAACTCTTAATATTTGAAAGCACAGTCCCGTGAAAACGTCACCGGAAGTACCCGGAGTTGTAAATATGACCAGTATTTTCGTCATTTCACAGATTTCCCCTGGAAACCTCTGTGATTGAATACAACTGTAAATGTAGTAAGAATCTATTTACGTGTACTTGAGGTGTTTCTTACACGTTTTTAATCATTTCTGGGAACTATCATAGTGTATTTTAACAGTTTTATCAAAATTAGACAGTTTGCTTAGAAGTATTTACCGGAATCGTCACCATTTTAACTGATTGACACAAATAAAACGCCAAAGCCAATCATCCTTAATTGTAAACATAAACACTATTCTCGTCATTCCAAGGCTTTAGAAACCAATTCTGAGCTCTGTAAGCATGAAATCTTAATATTTGAAAGCACAGTCGCGAGAAAACGCCACCGGAAGTACCCGGAGTTGTAAATATTACCAGTATTTTCGTCATTTCACACTTTTACCAAAATTCTGAGCTCTGTAAGCCTGAACTCTTAATATTTGAAAGCACAATCCCGTGAAAATGCCACCGGAAGTACCCGGAGTTGTGAATATTACCAGTATTTTCGTCCTTTCACAGCTTTCCAGCGGAAACCTCCGTGATTGAATACGACAGTAAATGTAGTAAGAAACTATTTACGTGTACTTGAGGTGTTTCTTACACGTTCTTAATCATTTCTGGGAACTATCATTGTGTATTTTAACAGTTTTACCAAAATAAGACAGTTTGCTTAGAAGTATTTACGGGAATTGTCACATTTCAACTGAATCACACAAAAAAACGCCAAAGCCAATTCTCCTTAATTGTAAACATAAACACTATTCTCGTCATTCCAAGGCTTTAGACACCAATTCTGAGCTCTGTAAGCATGAACTCTTAATATTTGAAAGCACAGTCGCGTGAAAACGCCACCGGAAGTAGCCGGAGTTGCAAATACGACCAGTATTTTCGTCATTTCACAGCTTTCCCCTGGAAACCTCCGTGATTGAATACGACAGTAAATGTAGTAAGAATCTATTTACGTGTACTTGAGGTGTTTCTTACACATTTTTAATCATTTCTGGGAACTATCATTGTGTATTTTAACAGTTTTACCAAAATTAGACAGTTTGCTGAGACGTATTTACCGGAATCGTCACCATTTTAACTGATTCACACAAATAAAACGCCAAAGCCAATCCTCCTTAATTGTAAACAGAATCCCTATTCTCGTCATTGCAAGGCTTTAGAAACCAATTCTGAGCTCTGTAAGCATGAACTCTTAATATTTGAAAGCACAGTCGCGAGAAAACGCCACCGGAAGTACCCGGAGTTGTAAATACGACCATTATTTTCATAATTTCAAGCTTTCCCCTGGAAACCTCCGTGATTGAATACGACAGTAAATGTAGTAAGAATATATTTACGTGTACTTGAGGTGTTTCTTACACGTTTTTAATCATTTATGGCAACTATCATTGTGTATTTTAACAGTTTTACCAAAATTAGACAGTCTGCTGAGACGTATTTACCGGAATCGTCACCATTTTAACTGATTCACACAAATAAAACGCCAAAGCCAATCCTCCTTAATTGTAAACAGAATCAATATTCTCGTCATTCCAAGGCTTTAGAAACCAATTCTGAGCTCTGTAAGCATGAACTCTTAATATTTGAAAGCACAGTCCCGTGAAAACAACACCGGAAGTACCCGGAGTTTTAAATATTACCAGTATTTTCGTCATTTCACACTTTTACCAAAATTCTGAGCTCTGTAAGCATGAACTCTTAATATTTGAAAGCACAATCCCCTGAAGACGCCACCGGAAGTACCCGGAGTTGTGAATATTACCAGTATTTTCGTCCTTTCACAGCTTTCCAGCGGAAACCTTCGTGATTGAATACGACAGTAAATGTAGTAAGAATCTATTTACGTGTACTTGAGGTGTTTCTTACACGTTCTTAATCATTTCTGGGAACTATCATTGTGTATTTTAACAGTTTTACCAAAATTAGACAGTTTGCTGAGACGTATTTACCGGAATCGTCACCATTTTAACTGATTCACACAAATAAAACGACAAAGCCAATCCTCCTTAATTGTAAACATAAACACTATTCTCGTCATTCCAAGGCTTTAGAAACCAATACTGAGCTCTGTAAGCATGAACTCTTAATATTTAAAAGCACAGTCCCGTGAAAACGCCACCGGAAGTACCCGGAGTTGTAAATGTTACCAGTATTTTCGTCATTTCACACTGTTACCAAAATTCTGAGCTCTGTAAGAATGAACTCTTAATATTTGAAAGCACAATCCTGTGAAGACACCACCGGAAGTACCCGTAGTTGTAAATATTACCAGTGTTTTCATCCTTTCACAGCTTTCCAGCGGAAACCTCCATGATTGAATACGACAGTAAATGTAGTAAGAATCTATTTACGTGTACTTGAGGTATTTCTTACACGTTTTTAATCATTTCTGGCAACAATCATTCTGTATCTTCACAGTTTTACCAAAATTAGACAGTTTGCTCAGACGTATTTACCGGAATCGTCACCATTTTAACTGATTCACACAAATAAAACGCCAAAGCCAATCCTCCTTAATTGTAAACATAAACACTATTCTCGTCATTCCAAGGCTTTAGACACCAATTTTGAGCTCTGTAAGCATGAACTCTTAATATTTGAAAGCACAATCCCCTGAAGACGCCACCGGAAGTACCCGGAGTTGTGAATATTACCAGTATTTTCGTCCTTTCACAGCTTTCCAGCGGAAACGTTCGTGATTGAATACGACAGTAAATGTAGTAAGAATCTATTTACGTGTACTTGAGGTGTTTCTTACACGTTCTTAATCATTTCTGGGAACTATCATTGTGTATTTTAACAGTTTTACCAAAATTAGACAGTTTGCTGAGACGTATTTACCGGAATCGTCACCATTTTAACTGATTCACACAAATAAAACGCCAAAGCCAATCCTCCTTAATTGTAAACATAAACACTATTCTCGTCATTCCAAGGCTTTAGAAACCAATACTGAGCTCTGTAAGCATGAACTCTTAATATTTAAAAGCACAGTCCCGTGAAAACGCCACCGGAAGTACCCGGAGTTGTAAATGTTACCAGTATTTTCGTCATTTCACACTGTTACCAAAATTCTGAGCTCTGTAAGAATGAACTCTTAATATTTGAAAGCACAGTCCTGTGAAGACGCCACCGGAAGTACCCGGAGTTGTAAATATTACCAGTGTTTTCATCCTTTCACAGCTTTCCAGCGGAAACCTCCATGATTGAATACGACAGTAAATGTAGTAGGAATCTATTTACGTGTACTTGAGGTGTTTCTTACACGTTTTTAATCATTTCTGGCAACAATCATTCTGTATCTTCACAGTTTTACCAAAATTAGACAGTTTGCTCAGACGTATTTACCGGAATCGTCACCATTTTAACTGATTCACACAAATAAAACGCCAAAGCCAATCCTCCTTAATTGTAAACATAAACACTATTCTCGTCATTCCAAGGCTTTAGAAACCAATTCTGAGCTCTGTAAGCATGAACTCTTAATATTTGAAAGCACAGTCCCGTGAAAACGTCACCGGAAGTACCCGGAGTTGTAAATATGACCAGTATTTTCGTCATTTCACAGATTTCCCCTGGAAACCTCTGTGATTGAATACAACTGTAAATGTAGTAAGAATCTATTTACGTGTACTTGAGGTGTTTCTTACACGTTTTTAATCATTTCTGGGAACTATCATAGTGTATTTTAACAGTTTTATCAAAATTAGACAGTTTGCTTAGAAGTATTTACCGGAATCGTCACCATTTTAACTGATTGACACAAATAAAACGCCAAAGCCAATCATCCTTAATTGTAAACATAAACACTATTCTCGTCATTCCAAGGCTTTAGAAACCAATTCTGAGCTCTGTAAGCATGAAATCTTAATATTTGAAAGCACAGTCGCGAGAAAACGCCACCGGAAGTACCCGGAGTTGTAAATATTACCAGTATTTTCGTCATTTCACACTTTTACCAAAATTCTGAGCTCTGTAAGCCTGAACTCTTAATATTTGAAAGCACAATCCCGTGAAAATGCCACCGGAAGTACCCGGAGTTGTGAATATTACCAGTATTTTCGTCCTTTCACAGCTTTCCAGCGGAAACCTCCGTGATTGAATACGACAGTAAATGTAGTAAGAAACTATTTACGTGTACTTGAGGTGTTTCTTACACGTTCTTAATCATTTCTGGGAACTATCATTGTGTATTTTAACAGTTTTACCAAAATAAGACAGTTTGCTTAGAAGTATTTACGGGAATTGTCACATTTCAACTGAATCACACAAAAAAACGCCAAAGCCAATTCTCCTTAATTGTAAACATAAACACTATTCTCGTCATTCCAAGGCTTTAGACACCAATTCTGAGCTCTGTAAGCATGAACTCTTAATATTTGAAAGCACAGTCGCGTGAAAACGCCACCGGAAGTAGCCGGAGTTGCAAATACGACCAGTATTTTCGTCATTTCACAGCTTTCCCCTGGAAACCTCCGTGATTGAATACGACAGTAAATGTAGTAAGAATCTATTTACGTGTACTTGAGGTGTTTCTTACACATTTTTAATCATTTCTGGGAACTATCATTGTGTATTTTAACAGTTTTACCAAAATTAGACAGTTTGCTGAGACGTATTTACCGGAATCGTCACCATTTTAACTGATTCACACAAATAAAACGCCAAAGCCAATCCTCCTTAATTGTAAACAGAATCCCTATTCTCGTCATTGCAAGGCTTTAGAAACCAATTCTGAGCTCTGTAAGCATGAACTCTTAATATTTGAAAGCACAGTCGCGAGAAAACGCCACCGGAAGTACCCGGAGTTGTAAATACGACCATTATTTTCATAATTTCAAGCTTTCCCCTGGAAACCTCCGTGATTGAATACGACAGTAAATGTAGTAAGAATATATTTACGTGTACTTGAGGTGTTTCTTACACGTTTTTAATCATTTATGGCAACTATCATTGTGTATTTTAACAGTTTTACCAAAATTAGACAGTCTGCTGAGACGTATTTACCGGAATCGTCACCATTTTAACTGATTCACACAAATAAAACGCCAAAGCCAATCCTCCTTAATTGTAAAGATAAACACTATTCTCGTCATTCCAAGGCTTTAGACACCAATTTTGAGCTCTGTAAGCATGAACTATTAATATTTGAAAGCACAATCCTCTGAAGACGCCACCGGAAGTACCCGGAGTTGTGAATATTACCAGTATTTTCGTCCTTTCACAGCTTTCCAGCGGAAACCTTCGTGATTGAATACGACAGTAAATGTAGTAAGAATCTATTTACGTGTACTTGAGGTGTTTCTTACACGTTCTTAATCATTTCTGGGAACTATCATTGTGTATTTTAACAGTTTTACCAAAATTAGACAGTTTGCTGAGACGTATTTACCGGAATCGTCACCATTTTAACTGATTCACACAAATAAACGCCAAAGCCAATCCTCCTTAATTGTAAACATAAACACTATTCTCGTCATTCCAAGGCTTTAGAAACCAATTCTGAGCTCTGTAAGCATGAACTCTTAATATTTGAAAGCACAGTCCCGTGAAAACGTCACCGGAAGTACCCGGAGTTGTAAATATGACCAGTATTTTCGTCATTTCACAGATTTCCCCTGGAAACCTCTGTGATTGAATACAACTGTAAATGTAGTAAGAATCTATTTACGTGTACTTGAGGTGTTTCTTACATGTTTTTAATCATTTCTGGCAACTATCATTGTGTATTTTAACAGTTTTACCAAAATTAGACAGTTTGCTGAGACGTATTTACCGGAATCGTCACCATTTTAACTGATTCACACAAAAAAACGCCAAAGCCAATCCTCCTTAATTGTGAACATAAACACTATTCTCGTCATTCCAAGGCTTTAGAAACCAATTCTGAGCTCTGTAAGCATGAAATCTTAATATTTGAAAGCACAGTCCCGTGAAAACGCCACCGGAAGTACCCGGAGTTGTAAATATTACCAGTATTTTCGTCATTTCACACTTTTACCAAAATTCTGAGCTCTGTAAGCCTGAACTCTTAATATTTGAAAGCACAATCCCGTGAAGACGCCACCGGAAGTACCTGGAGTTGTAAATATTACCAGTATTTTCGTCCTTTCACAGCTTTCCAGCGGAAGCCTCCGTGATTGAATAGGACAGTAAATGTAGTAAGAATCTATTTACATGTACTTGAGGTGTTTCTTACACGTTCTTAATCATTTATGGGAACTATCATTGTGTATTTTAACAGTTTTAACAAAATTAGACAGTTTGCTTATAAGTATTTACGGGAATCGACACATTTCAACTGAATCACACAAAAAAACGCCAAAGCCAATTCTCCTTAATTGTAAACATAAACACTACTCTCGTCATTCCAAGGCTTTAGACACCAATTCTGAGCTCTGTAAGCATGAACTCTTAATATTTGAAAGCACAGTCGCGTGAAAACGCCACGGGAAGTACTCGGAGTTGTAAATACGACCAGTATTTTCGTCATTTCACAGCTTTTCCCTGGAAACCTCCGTGATTGAATACGACAGTAAATGTAGTAAGAATCTATTTACGTGTACTTGAGGTGTTTCTTACACGTTTTTAATCATTAATGGGAACTATCATCGTGTATTTTAACAGTTTTACCAAAATTAGACAGTTTGCTGAGACGTATTTACCGGAATCGTCACCATTTTAACTGATTCACACAAATAAAACGCCAAAGCCAATCCTCCTTAATTGTAAAGATAAACACTATTCTCGTCATTCCAAGGCTTTAGACACCAATTTTGAGTTCTGTAAGCATGAACTATTAATATTTGAAAGCACAATCCTCTGAAGACGCCACCGGAAGTACCCGGAGTTGTGAATATTACCAGTATTTTCGTCCTTTCACAGCTTTCCAGCGGAAACCTTCGTGATTGAATACGACAGTAAATGTAGTAAGAATCTATTTACGTGTACTTGAGGTGTTTCTTACACGTTCTTAATCATTTCTGGGAACTATCATTGTGTATTTTAACAGTTTTACCAAAATTAGACAGTTTGCTGAGACGTATTTACCGGAATCGTCACCATTTTAACTGATTCACACAAATAAAACGCCAAAGCCAATCCTCCTTAATTGTAAACATAAACACTATTCTCGTCATTCCAAGGCTTTAGAAACCAATTCTGAGCTCTGTAAGCATGAACTCTTAATATTTGAAAGCACAGTCCCGTGAAAACGTCACCGGAAGTACCTGGAGTTGTAAATATGACCAGTATTTTCGTCATTTCACAGATTTCCCCTGGAAACCTCTGTGATTGAATACAACTGTAAATGTAGTAAGAATCTATTTACGTGTACTTGAGGTGTTTCTTACATGTTTTTAATCATTTCTGGCAACTATCATTGTGTATTTTAACAGTTTTACCAAAATTAGACAGTTTGCTGAGACGTATTTACCGGAATCGTCACCATTTTAACTGATTCACTCAAATAAAACGCCAAAGCCAATCCTCCTTAATTGTAAACATAAACACTATTCTCGTCATTCCAAGGCTTTAGAAACCAATACTGAGCTCTGTAAGCATGAACTCTTAATATTTAAAAGCACAGTCCCGTGAAAACGCCACCGGAAGTACCCGGAGTTGTAAATGTTACCAGTATTTTCGTCATTTCACACTGTTACCAAAATTCTGAGCTCTGTAAGAATGAACTCTTAATATTTGAAAGCACAGTCCTGTGAAGACGCCACCGGAAGTACCCGGAGTTGTAAATATTACCAGTGTTTTCATCCTTTCACAGCTTTCCAGCGGAAACCTCCATGATTGAATACGACAGTAAATGTAGTAGGAATCTATTTACGTGTACTTGAGGTGTTTCTTACACGTTTTTAATCATTTCTGGCAACAATCATTCTGTATCTTCACAGTTTTACCAAAATTAGACAGTTTGCTCAGACGTATTTACCGGAATCGTCACCATTTTAACTGATTCACACAAATAAAACGCCAAAGCCAATCCTCCTTAATTGTAAACATAAACACTATTCTCGTCATTCCAAGGCTTTAGAAACCAATTCTGAGCTCTGTAAGCATGAACTCTTAATATTTGAAAGCACAGTCCCATGAAAACGTCACCGGAAGTACCCGGAGTTGTAAATATGACCAGTATTTTCGTCATTTCACAGATTTCCCCTGGAAACCTCTGTGATTGAATACAACTGTAAATGTAGTAAGAATCTATTTACGTGTACTTGAGGTGTTTCTTACATGTTTTTAATCATTTCTGGCAACTATCATTGTGTATTTTAACAGTTTTACCAAAATTAGACAGTTTGCTGAGACGTATTTACCGGAATCGTCACCATTTTAACTGATTCACTCAAATAAAACGCCAAAGCCAATCCTCCTTAATTGTAAACATAAACACTATTCTCGTCATTCCAAGGCTTTAGAAACCAATACTGAGCTCTGTAAGCATGAACTCTTAATATTTAAAAGCACAGTCCCGTGAAAACGCCACCGGAAGTACCCGGAGTTGTAAATGTTACCAGTATTTTCGTCATTTCACACTGTTACCAAAATTCTGAGCTCTGTAAGAATGAACTCTTAATATTTGAAAGCACAGTCCTGTGAAGACGCCACCGGAAGTACCCGGAGTTGTAAATATTACCAGTGTTTTCATCCTTTCACAGCTTTCCAGCGGAAACCTCCATGATTGAATACGACAGTAAATGTAGTAGGAATCTATTTACGTGTACTTGAGGTGTTTCTTACACGTTTTTAATCATTTCTGGCAACAATCATTCTGTATCTTCACAGTTTTACCAAAATTAGACAGTTTGCTCAGACGTATTTACCGGAATCGTCACCATTTTAACTGATTCACACAAATAAAACGCCAAAGCCAATCCTCCTTAATTGTAAACATAAACACTATTCTCGTCATTCCAAGGCTTTAGAAACCAATTCTGAGCTCTGTAAGCATGAACTCTTAATATTTGAAAGCACAGTCCCGTGAAAACGTCACCGGAAGTACCCGGAGTTGTAAATATGACCAGTATTTTCGTCATTTCACAGATTTCCCCTGGAAACCTCTGTGATTGAATACAACTGTAAATGTAGTAAGAATCTATTTACGTGTACTTGAGGTGTTTCTTACACGTTTTTAATCATTTCTGGGAACTATCATAGTGTATTTTAACAGTTTTATCAAAATTAGACAGTTTGCTTAGAAGTATTTACCGGAATCGTCACCATTTTAACTGATTGACACAAATAAAACGCCAAAGCCAATCATCCTTAATTGTAAACATAAACACTATTCTCGTCATTCCAAGGCTTTAGAAACCAATTCTGAGCTCTGTAAGCATGAAATCTTAATATTTGAAAGCACAGTCGCGAGAAAACGCCACCGGAAGTACCCGGAGTTGTAAATATTACCAGTATTTTCGTCATTTCACACTTTTACCAAAATTCTGAGCTCTGTAAGCCTGAACTCTTAATATTTGAAAGCACAATCCCGTGAAAATGCCACCGGAAGTACCCGGAGTTGTGAATATTACCAGTATTTTCGTCCTTTCACAGCTTTCCAGCGGAAACCTCCGTGATTGAATACGACAGTAAATGTAGTAAGAAACTATTTACGTGTACTTGAGGTGTTTCTTACACGTTCTTAATCATTTCTGGGAACTATCATTGTGTATTTTAACAGTTTTACCAAAATAAGACAGTTTGCTTAGAAGTATTTACGGGAATTGTCACATTTCAACTGAATCACACAAAAAAACGCCAAAGCCAATTCTCCTTAATTGTAAACATAAACACTATTCTCGTCATTCCAAGGCTTTAGACACCAATTCTGAGCTCTGTAAGCATGAACTCTTAATATTTGAAAGCACAGTCGCGTGAAAACGCCACCGGAAGTAGCCGGAGTTGCAAATACGACCAGTATTTTCGTCATTTCACAGCTTTCCCCTGGAAACCTCCGTGATTGAATACGACAGTAAATGTAGTAAGAATCTATTTACGTGTACTTGAGGTGTTTCTTACACATTTTTAATCATTTCTGGGAACTATCATTGTGTATTTTAACAGTTTTACCAAAATTAGACAGTTTGCTGAGACGTATTTACCGGAATCGTCACCATTTTAACTGATTCACACAAATAAAACGCCAAAGCCAATCCTCCTTAATTGTAAACAGAATCCCTATTCTCGTCATTGCAAGGCTTTAGAAACCAATTCTGAGCTCTGTAAGCATGAACTCTTAATATTTGAAAGCACAGTCGCGAGAAAACGCCACCGGAAGTACCCGGAGTTGTAAATACGACCATTATTTTCATAATTTCAAGCTTTCCCCTGGAAACCTCCGTGATTGAATACGACAGTAAATGTAGTAAGAATATATTTACGTGTACTTGAGGTGTTTCTTACACGTTTTTAATCATTTATGGCAACTATCATTGTGTATTTTAACAGTTTTACCAAAATTAGACAGTCTGCTGAGACGTATTTACCGGAATCGTCACCATTTTAACTGATTCACACAAATAAAACGCCAAAGCCAATCCTCCTTAATTGTAAACAGAATCAATATTCTCGTCATTCCAAGGCTTTAGAAACCAATTCTGAGCTCTGTAAGCATGAACTCTTAATATTTGAAAGCACAGTCCCGTGAAAACAACACCGGAAGTACCCGGAGTTTTAAATATTACCAGTATTTTCGTCATTTCACACTTTTACCAAAATTCTGAGCTCTGTAAGCATGAACTCTTAATATTTGAAAGCACAATCCCCTGAAGACGCCACCGGAAGTACCCGGAGTTGTGAATATTACCAGTATTTTCGTCCTTTCACAGCTTTCCAGCGGAAACCTTCGTGATTGAATACGACAGTAAATGTAGTAAGAATCTATTTACGTGTACTTGAGGTGTTTCTTACACGTTCTTAATCATTTCTGGGAACTATCATTGTGTATTTTAACAGTTTTACCAAAATTAGACAGTTTGCTGAGACGTATTTACCGGAATCGTCACCATTTTAACTGATTCACACAAATAAAACGACAAAGCCAATCCTCCTTAATTGTAAACATAAACACTATTCTCGTCATTCCAAGGCTTTAGAAACCAATACTGAGCTCTGTAAGCATGAACTCTTAATATTTAAAAGCACAGTCCCGTGAAAACGCCACCGGAAGTACCCGGAGTTGTAAATGTTACCAGTATTTTCGTCATTTCACACTGTTACCAAAATTCTGAGCTCTGTAAGAATGAACTCTTAATATTTGAAAGCACAATCCTGTGAAGACACCACCGGAAGTACCCGTAGTTGTAAATATTACCAGTGTTTTCATCCTTTCACAGCTTTCCAGCGGAAACCTCCATGATTGAATACGACAGTAAATGTAGTAAGAATCTATTTACGTGTACTTGAGGTATTTCTTACACGTTTTTAATCATTTCTGGCAACAATCATTCTGTATCTTCACAGTTTTACCAAAATTAGACAGTTTGCTCAGACGTATTTACCGGAATCGTCACCATTTTAACTGATTCACACAAATAAAACGCCAAAGCCAATCCTCCTTAATTGTAAACATAAACACTATTCTCGTCATTCCAAGGCTTTAGACACCAATTTTGAGCTCTGTAAGCATGAACTCTTAATATTTGAAAGCACAATCCCCTGAAGACGCCACCGGAAGTACCCGGAGTTGTGAATATTACCAGTATTTTCGTCCTTTCACAGCTTTCCAGCGGAAACGTTCGTGATTGAATACGACAGTAAATGTAGTAAGAATCTATTTACGTGTACTTGAGGTGTTTCTTACACGTTCTTAATCATTTCTGGGAACTATCATTGTGTATTTTAACAGTTTTACCAAAATTAGACAGTTTGCTGAGACGTATTTACCGGAATCGTCACCATTTTAACTGATTCACACAAATAAAACGCCAAAGCCAATCCTCCTTAATTGTAAACATAAACACTATTCTCGTCATTCCAAGGCTTTAGAAACCAATACTGAGCTCTGTAAGCATGAACTCTTAATATTTAAAAGCACAGTCCCGTGAAAACGCCACCGGAAGTACCCGGAGTTGTAAATGTTACCAGTATTTTCGTCATTTCACACTGTTACCAAAATTCTGAGCTCTGTAAGAATGAACTCTTAATATTTGAAAGCACAATCCTGTGAAGACGCCACCGGAAGTACCCGGAGTTGTAAATATTACCAGTGTTTTCATCCTTTCACAGCTTTCCAGCGGAAACCTCCATGATTGAATACGACAGTAAATGTAGTAAGAATCTATTTACGTGTACTTGAGGTGTTTCTTACACGTTTTTAATCATTTCTGGCAACAATCATTCTGTATCTTCACAGTTTTACCAACATTAGACAGTTTGCTCAGACGTATTTACCGGAATCGTCACCATTTTAACTGATTCACACAAATAAAACGCCAAAGCCAATCCTCCTTAATTGTAAACAGAAACACTATTCTCGTCATTCCAAGGCTTTAGACACCAATTCTGAGCTCTGTAAACATGAACTCTTAATATTTGAAAGCACAGTCGCGAGAAAACGCCACCGGAAGTACCCGGAGTTGTAAATACGACCATTATTTTCATAATTTCAAGCTTTCCCCTGGAAACCTCCGTGATTGAATACGACAGTAAATGTAGTAAGAATATATTTACGTGTACTTGAGGTGTTTCTTACACGTTTTCAATCATTTATGGCAACTATCATTGTGTATTTTAACAGTTTTACCAAAATTAGACAGTTTGCTCAGACGTATATACCGGAATCGTCACCATTTTAACTGATTCACACAAATAAAACGCCAAAGCCAATCCTCCTTAATTGTGAACATAAACACTATTCTCGTCATTCCAAGGCTTTAGAAACCAATTCTGAGCTCTGTAAGCATGAACTCTTAATATTTGAAAGCACAGTCCCGTGAAAACGCCACCGGAAGTACCCGGAGTTGTAAATATTACCAGTATTTTCGTCATTTCACACTTTTACCAAAATTCTGAGCTCTGTAAGCATGAACTCTTAATATTTGATAGCACAATCCCGTGAAGACGCCACCGGAAGTACCTGTAGTTGTGAATATTACCAGTATTTTCGTCCTTTCACAGCTTTCCACCGGAAACCTCCGTGATTGAATACGACAGTAAATGTAGTAAGAAACTATTTACGTGTACTTGAGGTGTTTCTTACACGTTTTCAATCATTTATGGCAACTATCATTGTGTATTTTAACAGTTTTACCAAAATTAGACAGTTTGCTCAGACGTATATACCGGAATCGTCACCATTTTAACTGATTCACACAAATAAAACGTCAAAGCCAATCCTCCTTAATTGTGAACATAAACACTATTCTCGTCATTCCAAGGCTTTAGAAACCAATTCTGAGCTCTGTAAGCATGAACTCTTAATATTTGAAAGCACAGTCGCGAGAAAACGCCACCGGAAGTACCCGGAGTTGTAAATATTACCAGTATTTTCGTCATTTCACACTTTTACCAAAATTCTGAGCTCTGTAAGCCTGAACTCTTAATATTTGAAAGCACAATCCCGTGAAAATGCCACCGGAAGTACCCGGAGTTGTGAATATTACCAGTATTTTCGTCCTTTCACAGCTTTCCAGCGGAAACCTCCGTGATTGAATACGACAGTAAATGTAGTAAGAAACTATTTACGTGTACTTGAGGTGTTTCTTACACGTTCTTAATCATTTCTGGGAACTATCATTGTGTATTTTAACAGTTTTACCAAAATAAGACAGTTTGCTTAGAAGTATTTACGGGAATCGTCACATTTCAACTGAATCACACAAAAAAACGCCAAAGCCAATTCTCCTTAATTGTAAACATAAACACTATTCTCGTCATTCCAAGGCTTTAGACACCAATTCTGAGCTCTGTAAGCATGAACTCTTAATATTTGAAAGCACAGTCGCGTGAAAACGCCACCGGAAGTAGCCGGAGTTGCAAATACGACC
This sequence comes from Myotis daubentonii, assembly GCF_963259705.1. Taxonomy (NCBI): domain Eukaryota; kingdom Metazoa; phylum Chordata; class Mammalia; order Chiroptera; family Vespertilionidae; genus Myotis; species Myotis daubentonii. The sequence continues at coordinate 828,906 of NC_081848.1, forward strand.
AGTATTTTCGTCATTTCACAGCTTTCCCCTGGAAACCTCCGTGATTGAATACGACAGTAAATGTAGTAAGAATCTATTTACGTGTACTTGAGGTGTTTCTTACACATTTTTAATCATTTCTGGGAACTATCATTGTGTATTTTAACAGTTTTACCAAAATTAGACAGTTTGCTGAGACGTATTTACCGGAATCGTCACCATTTTAACTGATTCACACAAATAAAACGCCAAAGCCAATCCTCCTTAATTGTAAACAGAATCACTATTCTCGTCATTGCAAGGCTTTAGAAACCAATTCTGAGCTCTGTAAGCATGAACTCTTAATATTTGAAAGCACAGTCGCGAGAAAACGCCACCGGAAGTACCCGGAGTTGTAAATACGACCATTATTTTCATAATTTCAAGCTTTCCCCTGGAAACCTCCGTGATTGAATACGACAGTAAATGTAGTAAGAATATATTTACGTGTACTTGAGGTGTTTCTTACACGTTTTTAATCATTTATGGCAACTATCATTGTGTATTTTAACAGTTTTACCAAAATTAGACAGTCTGCTGAGACGTATTTACCGGAATCGTCACCATTTTAACTGATTCACACAAATAAAACGCCAAAGCCAATCCTCCTTAATTGTAAACAGAATCAATATTCTCGTCATTCCAAGGCTTTAGAAACCAATTCTGAGCTCTGTAAGCATGAACTCTTAATATTTGAAAGCACAGTCCCGTGAAAACAACACCGGAAGTACCCGGAGTTTTAAATATTACCAGTATTTTCGTCATTTCACACTTTTACCAAAATTCTGAGCTCTGTAAGCATGAACTCTTAATATTTGAAAGCACAATCCCCTGAAGACGCCACCGGAAGTACCCGGAGTTGTGAATATTACCAGTATTTTCGTCCTTTCACAGCTTTCCAGCGGAAACCTTCGTGATTGAATACGACAGTAAATGTAGTAAGAATCTATTTACGTGTACTTGAGGTGTTTCTTACACGTTCTTAATCATTTCTGGGAACTATCATTGTGTATTTTAACAGTTTTACCAAAATTAGACAGTTTGCTGAGACGTATTTACCGGAATCGTCACCATTTTAACTGATTCACACAAATAAAACGCCAAAGCCAATCCTCCTTAATTGTAAACATAAACACTATTCTCGTCATTCCAAGGCTTTAGAAACCAATACTGAGCTCTGTAAGCATGAACTCTTAATATTTAAAAGCACAGTCCCGTGAAAACGCCACCGGAAGTACCCGGAGTTGTAAATGTTACCAGTATTTTCGTCATTTCACACTGTTACCAAAATTCTGAGCTCTGTAAGAATGAACTCTTAATATTTGAAAGCACAATCCTGTGAAGACACCACCGGAAGTACCCGTAGTTGTAAATATTACCAGTGTTTTCATCCTTTCACAGCTTTCCAGCGGAAACCTCCATGATTGAATACGACAGTAAATGTAGTAAGAATCTATTTACGTGTACTTGAGGTATTTCTTACACGTTTTTAATCATTTCTGGCAACAATCATTCTGTATCTTCACAGTTTTACCAAAATTAGACAGTTTGCTCAGACGTATTTACCGGAATCGTCACCATTTTAACTGATTCACACAAATAAAACGCCAAAGCCAATCCTCCTTAATTGTAAACATAAACACTATTCTCGTCATTCCAAGGCTTTAGACACCAATTTTGAGCTCTGTAAGCATGAACTCTTAATATTTGAAAGCACAATCCCCTGAAGACGCCACCGGAAGTACCCGGAGTTGTGAATATTACCAGTATTTTCGTCCTTTCACAGCTTTCCAGCGGAAACGTTCGTGATTGAATACGACAGTAAATGTAGTAAGAATCTATTTACGTGTACTTGAGGTGTTTCTTACACGTTCTTAATCATTTCTGGGAACTATCATTGTGTATTTTAACAGTTTTACCAAAATTAGACAGTTTGCTGAGACGTATTTACCGGAATCGTCACCATTTTAACTGATTCACACAAATAAAACGCCAAAGCCAATCCTCCTTAATTGTAAACATAAACACTATTCTCGTCATTCCAAGGCTTTAGAAACCAATACTGAGCTCTGTAAGCATGAACTCTTAATATTTAAAAGCACAGTCCCGTGAAAACGCCACCAGAAGTACCCGGAGTTGTAAATGTTACCAGTATTTTCGTCATTTCACACTGTTACCAAAATTCTGAGCTCTGTAAGAATGAACTCTTAATATTTGAAAGCACAATCCTGTGAAGACGCCACCGGAAGTACCCGGAGTTGTAAATATTACCAGTGTTTTCATCCTTTCACAGCTTTCCAGCGGAAACCTCCATGATTGAATACGACAGTAAATGTAGTAAGAATCTATTTACGTGTACTTGAGGTGTTTCTTACACGTTTTTAATCATTTCTGGCAACAATCATTCTGTATCTTCACAGTTTTACCAACATTAGACAGTTTGCTCAGACGTATTTACCGGAATCGTCACCATTTTAACTGATTCACACAAATAAAACGCCAAAGCCAATCCTCCTTAATTGTAAACAGAAACACTATTCTCGTCATTCCAAGGCTTTAGACACCAATTCTGAGCTCTGTAAACATGAACTCTTAATATTTGAAAGCACAGTCGCGAGAAAACGCCACCGGAAGTACCCGGAGTTGTAAATACGACCATTATTTTCATAATTTCAAGCTTTCCCCTGGAAACCTCCGTGATTGAATACGACAGTAAATGTAGTAAGAATATATTTACGTGTACTTGAGGTGTTTCTTACACGTTTTCAAACATTTATGGCAACTATCATTGTGTATTTTAACAGTTTTACCAAAATTAGACAGTTTGCTCAGACGTATATACCGGAATCGTCACCATTTTAACTGATTCACACAAATAAAACGCCAAAGCCAATCCTCCTTAATTGTGAACATAAACACTATTCTCGTCATTCCAAGGCTTTAGAAACCAATTCTGAGCTCTGTAAGCATGAACTCTTAATATTTGAAAGCACAGTCCCGTGAAAACGCCACCGGAAGTACCCGGAGTTGTAAATATTACCAGTATTTTCGTCATTTCACACTTTTACCAAAATTCTGAGCTCTGTAAGCATGAACTCTTAATATTTGATAGCACAATCCCGTGAAGACGCCACCGGAAGTACCTGTAGTTGTGAATATTACCAGTATTTTCGTCCTTTCACAGCTTTCCACCGGAAACCTCCGTGATTGAATACGACAGTAAATGTAGTAAGAAACTATTTACGTGTACTTGAGGTGTTTCTTACACGTTTTCAATCATTTATGGCAACTATCATTGTGTATTTTAACAGTTTTACCAAAATTAGACAGTTTGCTCAGACGTATATACCGGAATCGTCACCATTTTAACTGATTCACACAAATAAAACGTCAAAGCCAATCCTCCTTAATTGTGAACATAAACACTATTCTCGTCATTCCAAGGCTTTAGAAACCAATTCTGAGCTCTGTAAGCATGAACTCTTAATATTTGAAAGCACAGTCCCGTGAAAACAACACCGGAAGTACCCGGAGTTTTAAATATTACCAGTATTTTCGTCATTTCACACTTTTACCAAAATTCTGAGCTCTGTAAGCATGAACTCTTAATATTTGAAAGCACAATCCCCTGAAGACGCCACCGGAAGTACCCGGAGTTGTGAATATTACCAGTATTTTCGTCCTTTCACAGCTTTCCAGCGGAAACCTTCGTGATTGAATACGACAGTAAATGTAGTAAGAATCTATTTACGTGTACTTGAGGTGTTTCTTACACGTTCTTAATCATTTCTGGGAACTATCATTGTGTATTTTAACAGTTTTACCAAAATTAGACAGTTTGCTGAGACGTATTTACCGGAATCGTCACCATTTTAACTGATTCACACAAATAAAACGCCAAAGCCAATCCTCCTTAATTGTAAACATAAACACTATTCTCGTCATTCCAAGGCTTTAGAAACCAATACTGAGCTCTGTAAGCATGAACTCTTAATATTTAAAAGCACAGTCCCGTGAAAACGCCACCGGAAGTACCCGGAGTTGTAAATGTTACCAGTATTTTCGTCATTTCACACTGTTACCAAAATTCTGAGCTCTGTAAGAATGAACTCTTAATATTTGAAAGCACAATCCTGTGAAGACACCACCGGAAGTACCCGTAGTTGTAAATATTACCAGTGTTTTCATCCTTTCACAGCTTTCCAGCGGAAACCTCCATGATTGAATACGACAGTAAATGTAGTAAGAATCTATTTACGTGTACTTGAGGTATTTCTTACACGTTTTTAATCATTTCTGGCAACAATCATTCTGTATCTTCACAGTTTTACCAAAATTAGACAGTTTGCTCAGACGTATTTACCGGAATCGTCACCATTTTAACTGATTCACACAAATAAAACGCCAAAGCCAATCCTCCTTAATTGTAAACATAAACACTATTCTCGTCATTCCAAGGCTTTAGACACCAATTTTGAGCTCTGTAAGCATGAACTCTTAATATTTGAAAGCACAATCCCCTGAAGACGCCACCGGAAGTACCCGGAGTTGTGAATATTACCAGTATTTTCGTCCTTTCACAGCTTTCCAGCGGAAACGTTCGTGATTGAATACGACAGTAAATGTAGTAAGAATCTATTTACGTGTACTTGAGGTGTTTCTTACACGTTCTTAATCATTTCTGGGAACTATCATTGTGTATTTTAACAGTTTTACCAAAATTAGACAGTTTGCTGAGACGTATTTACCGGAATCGTCACCATTTTAACTGATTCACACAAATAAAACGCCAAAGCCAATCCTCCTTAATTGTAAACATAAACACTATTCTCGTCATTCCAAGGCTTTAGAAACCAATACTGAGCTCTGTAAGCATGAACTCTTAATATTTAAAAGCACAGTCCCGTGAAAACGCCACCGGAAGTACCCGGAGTTGTAAATGTTACCAGTATTTTCGTCATTTCACACTGTTACCAAAATTCTGAGCTCTGTAAGAATGAACTCTTAATATTTGAAAGCACAATCCTGTGAAGACGCCACCGGAAGTACCCGGAGTTGTAAATATTACCAGTGTTTTCATCCTTTCACAGCTTTCCAGCGGAAACCTCCATGATTGAATACGACAGTAAATGTAGTAAGAATCTATTTACGTGTACTTGAGGTGTTTCTTACACGTTTTTAATCATTTCTGGCAACAATCATTCTGTATCTTCACAGTTTTACCAAAATTAGACAGTTTGCTCAGACGTATTTACCGGAATCGTCACCATTTTAACTGATTCACACAAATAAAACGCCAAAGCCAATCCTCCTTAATTGTAATCATAAACACTATTCTCGTCATTCCAAGGCTTTAGAAACCAATTCTGAGCTCTGTAAGCATGAACTCTTAATATTTGAAAGCACAGTCCCGTGAAAACGCCACCGGAAGTACCCGGAGTTGTAAATATTACCAGTGTTTTCGTCATTTCACACTTTTACCAAAATTCTGAGCTCTGTAAGCATGAACTCTTAATATTTGAAAGCACAATCCCGTGAAGACGCCACCGGAAGTACCTGGAGTTGTAAATATTACCAGTATTTTCGTCCTTTCACAGCTTTCCACCAGAAACCTCCGTGATTGAATACGACAGTAAATGTAGTAAGAAACTATTTACGTGTAGTTGAGGTGTTTCTTACATGTTTTTAATCATTTCTGGGAACTATCATTGTGTATTTTAACAGTTTTACCAAAATTAGACAGTTTGCTGAGAAGTATTTACCGGAATGGTCACCATTTTAACTGATTCACACAAATAAAACGCCAAAGCCAATACTCCTTAATTGTAAACAGAAACACTATTCTCGTCATTCCAAGGCTTTAGACACCAATTCTGAGCTCTGTAAGCATGAACTCTTAATATTTGAAAGCACAGTCGCGTGAAAAGGCCACCGGACGTACCCGGAGTTGTAAATATGACCAGTATTTTCGTCATTTCACAGCTTTCCCCTGGAAACCTCCGTGATTGAATACCACAATAAATGTAGTAAGAATCTATTTACGTGTACTTGAGGTGTTTCTTACACGTTTTTAATCATTTCTGGGAACTATCATAGTGTATTTTAACAGTTTTACCAAAATTAGACAGTTTGCTTAGAAGTATTTACCGGAATCGTCACCATTTTAACTGATTCACACAAATAAAACGCCAAAGCCAATCCTCCTTAATTGTAAACATAAACACTATTCTCGTCATTCCAAGGCTTTAGAAACCAATTCTGAGCTCTGTAAGCATGAAATCTTAATATTTGAAAGCACAATCCCGTGAAGACGCCACCGGAAGTACCTGGAGTTGTAAATATTACCAGTATTTTCGTCCTTTCACAGCTTTTCAGCGGAAACCTCCGTGATTGAATACAACTGTAAATGTAGTAAGAATCTATTTACGTGTACTTGAGGTGTTTCTTACACGTTTTTAATCATTTTTGGGAACTATCATAGTGTATTTTAACAGTTTTACCAAAATTAGACAGTTTGCTTAGAAGTATTTATCGGAATCGTCACCATTTTAACTGATTCACACAAATAAAACGCCAAAGCCAATCCTCCTTAATTGTAAACATAAACACTATTCTCGTCATTCCAAGGCTTTAGAAACCAATTCTGAGCTCTGTAAGCATGAAATCTTAATATTTGAAAGCACAGTCCCGTGAAAATGCCACCGGAAGTACCCGGAGTTGTAAATATTACCAGTATTTTCGTCACTTCACACTTTTACCAAAATTCTGAGCTCTGTAAGCCTGAACTCTTAATATTTGAAAGCACAATCCCGTGAAGACGCCACCGGCAGTACCTGGAGTTGTAAATATTACCAGTATTTTCGTCCTTTCACAGCTTTCCAGCGGAAACCTCCGTGATTGAATACGACAGTAAATGTAGTAAGAATCTATTTACATGTACTTGAGGTGTTTCTTACACGTTCTTAATCATTTATGGGAACTTTCATTGTGTATTTTAACAGTTTTAACAAAATTAGACACTTTGCTTATAAGTATTTACGGGAATCGACACATTTCAACTGAATCACACAAAAAAACCCCAAAGCCAATTCTCCTTAATTGTAAACATAAACACTACTCTCGTCATTCCAAGGCTTTAGACACCAATTCTGAGCTCTGTAAGCATGAACTCTTAATATTTGAAAGCACAGTCGCGTGAAAACGCCACGGGAAGTACCCGGAGTTGTAAATACGACCAGTATTTTCGTCATTTCACAGCTTTACCCTGGAAACCTCCGTGATTGAATACGACAGTAAATGTAGTAAGAATCTATTTACGTGTACTTGAGGTGTTTCTTACACGTTTTTAATCATTTCTGGCAACAATCATTCTGTATCTTCACAGTTTTACCAAAATTAGACAGTTTGCTCAGACGTATTTACCGGAATCGTCACCATTTTAACTGATTCACAAAAATAAAACGCCAAAGCCAATCCTCCTTAATTGTAAAGATAAACACTATTCTCGTCATTCCAAGGCTTTAGACACCAATTTTGAGCTCTGTAAGCATGAACTCTTAATATTTGAAAGCACAGCCCCCTGAAAACGCCACCGGAAGTACCCGGAGTTGTAAATATTACCAGTATTTTCGTCATTTCACACTGTTACCAAAATTCTGAGCTCTGTAAGAATGAACTCCTAATATTAGAAAGCACAATCCCCTGAAGACGCCACCGGAAGTACCCGGAGTTGTAAATATTACCAGTGTTTTCATCCTTTCACAGCTTTCCAGCGGAAACCTCCATGATTGAATACGACAGTAAATGTAGTAAGAATCTATTTACGTGTACTTGAGGTGTTTCTTACACGTTTTTAATCATTTCTGGCAACAATCATTCTGTATCTTCACAGTTTTACCAAAATTAGACAGTTTGCTCAGACTTATTTACCGGAATTGTCACCATTTTAACTGATTCACACAAATAAAACGCCAAAGCCAATCCTCCTTAATTGTAAACATAAACACTACTCTCGTCATTCCAAGGCTTTAGACACCAATTCTGAGCTCTGTAAGCATGAACTCTTAATATTTGAAAGCACAGTCGCGAGAAAACGCCACCGGAAGTACCCGGAGTTGTAAATACGACCATTATTTTCATAATTTCAAGCTTTCCCCTGGAAACCTCCGTGATTGAATACGACAGTAAATGTAGTAAGAATCTATTTACCTGTACTTGAGGTGTTTCTTACACGTTTTTAGTCATTTCTGGGAACTATCATAGTGTATTTTAACAGTTTTACCAAAATTAGACAGTTTGCTTAGAAGTATTTACCGGAATCGTCACCATTTTAACTGATTCACACAAATAAAACGCCAAAGCCAATCCTCCTTAATTGTAAACATAAACACTATTCTCGTCATTCCAAGGCTTTAGAAACCAATTCTGAGCTCTGTAAGCATGAACTCTTAATATTTGAAAGCACAGTCCCGTGAAAACGTCACCGGAAGTACCCGGAGTTGTAAATATGACCAGTATTTTCGTCATTTCACAGATTTCCCCTGGAAACCTCTGTGATTGAATACAACTGTAAATTTAGTAAGAATCTATTTACGTGTACTTGAGGTGTTTCTTACACGTTTTTAATCATTAATGGGAACTATTATTGTGTATTTTAACAGTTTTACCAAAATTAGACAGTTTGCTGAGACGTATTTAGCGGAATCGTCACCATTTTAACTGATTCACAAAAATAAAACGCCAAAGCCAATCCTCCTTAATTGTAAAGATAAACACTATTCTCGTCATTCCAAGGCTTTAGACACCAATTTTGAGCTCTATAAGCATGAACTCTTAATATTTGAAAGCACAGCCCCCTGAAAACGCCACCGGAAGTACCCGGAGTTGTAAATATTACCAGTGTTTTCATCCTTTCACAGCTTTCCAGCGGAAACCTCCATGATTGAATACGACAGTAAATGTAGTAAGAATCTATTTACGTGTACTTGAGGTGTTTCTTACACGTTTTTAATCATTTCTGGCAACAATCATTCTGTATCTTCACAGTTTTACCAAAATTAGACAGTTTGCTCAGACGTATTTACCGGAATCGTCACCATTTTAATTGATTCACAAAAATAAAACGCCAAAGCAAATCCACCTTAATTGTAAACAGAAACACTATTCTCGTCATTCCAAGGCTTTAGACACCAATTCTGAGCTCTGTAAGCATGAACTCTTAATATTTGAAAGCACAGTTGCTAGAAAACGCCACCGGAAGTACCCGGAGTTGTAAATACGACCATTATTTTCATAATTTCAAGCTTTCCCCTGGAAACCTCCGTGATTGAATAGGACATTAAATGTAGTAAGAATCTATTTACGTGTACTTGAGGTGTTTCTTACACGTTCTTAATCATTTCTGGGAACTATCATAGTGTATTTTAACAGTTTTACCAAAATTAGACAGTTTGCTTAGAAGTATTTACCGGAATCGTCACCATTTTAACTGATTCACACAAATAAAACGCCAAAGCCAATCCTCCTTAATTGTAAACATAAACACTATTCTCGTCATTCCAAGGCTTTAGAAACCAATTCTGAGCTCTGTAAGCATGAACTCTTAATATTTGAAAGCACAGTCCCGTGAAAACGCCACCGGAAGTACCCGGAGTTGTAAATATTACCAGTATTTTCGTCATTTCACACTTTTACCAAAATTCTGAGCTCTGTAAGCATGAACTCTTAATATTTGAAAGCACAATCCCGGGAAGACGCCACCGGAAGTACCCGGAGTTGTAAATATTACCAGTATTTTCGTCCTTTCACAGCTTTCCAGCAGAAACCTCCGTGATTGAATACGACAGTAAATGTAGTAAGAATCTATTTACGTGTACTTGAGGTGTTTCTTACACGTTCTTAATCATTTCTGGGAACTATCATTGTGTATTTTAACAGTTTTACCAAAATAAGACAGTTTGCTTAGAAGTATTTACGGGAATCGTCACCATTTCAACTGAATCACACAAAAAAACGCCAAAGCCAATCATCCTTAATTGTAAACAGAAACACTATTCTCGTCATTCCAAGGCTTTAGACACCAATTCTGAGCTCTGTCAGCATGAACTCTTAATATTTGAAAGCACAGTCCCGTGAAAACGCCACCGGAAGTACCCGGAGTTGTAAATACGACCAGTATTTTTGTCATTTCACAGCTTTCCCCTGGAAACCTCAGTGATTGAATACGACAGTAAATGTAGTAAGAATCTATTTACGTGTACATGAGGTGTTTCTTACACGTTTTTAATCATTTCTGGCAACTATCAATCTGTATTTTAACAGTTTTACCAAAATTAGACAGTTTGCTCAGACGTATTTACCGGAATCGTCACCATTTTAACTGATTCACACAAATAAAACTCCAAAGCCAATCCTCCTTAATTGTAAACATAAACACTATTCTCGTCATTCCAAGGCTTTAGAAACCAATTCTGAGCTCTGTAAGCATGAACTCTTAATATTTGAAAGCACAGTCCCGTGAAAACGCCAACGGAAGTACCCGGAGTTGTAAATATTACCAGTATTTTCGTCATTTCACACTTTTACCAAAATTCTGAGCTCTGTAAGCATGAACTCTTAATATTTGAAAGCACAATCCCGTGAAAACGCCACCGGAAGTACCCGGAGTTGTAAATATTACCAGTATTTTCGTCCTTTCACAGCTTTCCAGCGGAAACCTCCGTGATTGAATACGACAGTAAATGTAGTAAGAATCTATTTACATGTACTTGAGGTGTTTCTTACACGTTCTTAATCATTTCTGGGAACTATCATAGTGTATTTTAACATTTTTACCAAAATTAGACAGTTTGCTTCGAAGTATTTACCGGAATCGTCACCATTTTAACTGATTCACACAAATAAAACGCCAAAGCCAATTCTCCTTAATTGTAAACATAAACACTATTCTCGTCATTCCAAGGCTTTAGAAACCAATTCTGAGCTCTGTAAGCATGAACTCTTAAGATTTGAAAGCACAGTCCCGTGAAAACGCCACCGGAAGTACCCGGAGTTGTAAATATGACCAGTATTTTCGTCATTTCACAGCTTTCCCCTGGAAACCTCTGTGATTGAATACAACTGTAAATTTAGTAAGAATCTATTTACGTGTACTTGAGGTGTTTCTTACACGTTTTTAATCATTTCTGGGAACTATCATAGTGTATTTTAACAGTTTTACCAAAATTAGACAGTTTGCTTATAAGTATTTACCGGAATCGTCACCATTTTAACTGATTCACACAAATAAAACGCCAAAGCCAATCCTCCTTAATTGTAAACATAAACACTATTCTCGTCATTCCAAGGCTTTAGAAACCAATTCTGAGCTCTGTAAGCATGAACTCTTAATATTTGAAAGCACAGTCCCGTGAAAACGCCACCGGAAGTACCCGGAGTTGTAAATATTACCAGTATTTTCGTCATTTCACACTTATACCAAAATTCTGAGCTCTGTAAGCATGGACTCTTAATATTTGAAAGCACAATCCCGGGAAGACGCCACCGGAAGTACCCGGAGTTGTAAATATTACCAGTATTTTCGTCATTTCACAGCTTTCCAGCGGAAACCTCCGTGATTGAATACGACAGTAAATATAGTAAGAATCTATTTACGTGTACTTGAGGTGTTTCTTACACGTTCTTAATCATTTCTGGGAACTATCATAGTGTATTTTAACAGTTTTACCAAAATTAGACAGTTTGCTTAGAAGTATTTACCGGAATCGTCACCATTTTAACTGAATCACACAAAAATACGCCAAAGCCAATCATCCTTAAGTGTAAACAGAAACACTATTCTCGTCATTCCAAGGCTTTAGACACCAATTCTGAGCTCTGTCAGCATGAACTCTTAATATTTGAAAGCACAATCCCGGGAAGACGCCACCGGAAGTACCCGGAGTTGTAAATATTACCAGTATTTTCGTCATTTCACAGCTTTCCAGCGGAAACCTCCGTGATTAAATACGACAGTAAATATAGTAAGAATCTATTTACGTGTACTTGAGGTGTTTCTTACACGTTCTTAATCATTTCTGGGAACTATCATAGTGTATTTTAACAGTTTTACCAAAATTAGACAGTTTGCTTAGAAGTATTTACCGGAATCGTCACCATTTTAACTGATTCACACAAATAAAACGCCAAAGCCAATCCTCCTTAATTGTAAACATAAACACTATTCTCGTCATTCCAAGGCTTTAGACACCAATTTTGAGCTCTGTAAGCATGAACTCTTAATATTTGAAAGCACAATCCCCTGAAGACGCCACCGGAAGTACCCGGAGTTGTGAATATTACCAGTATTTTCGTCCTTTCACAGCTTTCCAGCGGAAACGTTCGTGATTGAATACGACAGTAAATGTAGTAAGAAACTATTTACGTGTACTTGAGGTGTTTCTTACACGTTTTCAATCATTTATGGCAACTATCATTGTGTATTTTAACAGTTTTACCAAAATTAGACAGTTTGCTCAGACGTATATACCGGAATCGTCACCATTTTAACTGATTCACACAAATAAAACGTCAAAGCCAATCCTCCTTAATTGTGAACATAAACACTATTCTCGTCATTCCAAGGCTTTAGAAACCAATTCTGAGCTCTGTAAGCATGAACTCTTAATATTTGAAAGCACAGTCGCGAGAAAACGCCACCGGAAGTACCCGGAGTTGTAAATATTACCAGTATTTTCGTCATTTCACACTTTTACCAAAATTCTGAGCTCTGTAAGCCTGAACTCTTAATATTTGAAAGCACAATCCCGTGAAAATGCCACCGGAAGTACCCGGAGTTGTGAATATTACCAGTATTTTCGTCCTTTCACAGCTTTCCAGCGGAAACCTCCGTGATTGAATACGACAGTAAATGTAGTAAGAAACTATTTACGTGTACTTGAGGTGTTTCTTACACGTTCTTAATCATTTCTGGGAACTATCATTGTGTATTTTAACAGTTTTACCAAAATAAGACAGTTTGCTTAGAAGTATTTACGGGAATCGTCACATTTCAACTGAATCACACAAAAAAACGCCAAAGCCAATTCTCCTTAATTGTAAACATAAACACTATTCTCGTCATTCCAAGGCTTTAGACACCAATTCTGAGCTCTGTAAGCATGAACTCTTAATATTTGAAAGCACAGTCGCGTGAAAACGCCACCGGAAGTAGCCGGAGTTGCAAATACGACCAGTATTTTCGTCATTTCACAGCTTTCCCCTGGAAACCTCCGTGATTGAATACGACAGTAAATGTAGTAAGAATCTATTTACGTGTACTTGAGGTGTTTCTTACACATTTTTAATCATTTCTGGGAACTATCATTGTGTATTTTAACAGTTTTACCAAAATTAGACAGTTTGCTGAGACGTATTTACCGGAATCGTCACCATTTTAACTGATTCACACAAATAAAACGCCAAAGCCAATCCTCCTTAATTGTAAACAGAATCACTATTCTCGTCATTGCAAGGCTTTAGAAACCAATTCTGAGCTCTGTAAGCATGAACTCTTAATATTTGAAAGCACAGTCGCGAGAAAACGCCACCGGAAGTACCCGGAGTTGTAAATACGACCATTATTTTCATAATTTCAAGCTTTCCCCTGGAAACCTCCGTGATTGAATACGACAGTAAATGTAGTAAGAATATATTTACGTGTACTTGAGGTGTTTCTTACACGTTTTTAATCATTTATGGCAACTATCATTGTGTATCTTAACAGTTTTACCAAAATTAGACAGTCTGCTGAGACGTATTTACCGGAATCGTCACCATTTTAACTGATTCACACAAATAAAACGCCAAAGCCAATCCTCCTTAATTGTAAACAGAATCAATATTCTCGTCATTCCAAGGCTTTAGAAACCAATTCTGAGCTCTGTAAGCATGAACTCTTAATATTTGAAAGCACAGTCCCGTGAAAACAACACCGGAAGTACCCGGAGTTTTAAATATTACCAGTATTTTCGTCATTTCACACTTTTACCAAAATTCTGAGCTCTGTAAGCATGAACTCTTAATATTTGAAAGCACAATCCCCTGAAGACGCCACCGGAAGTACCCGGAGTTGTGAATATTACCAGTATTTTCGTCCTTTCACAGCTTTCCAGCGGAAACCTTCGTGATTGAATACGACAGTAAATGTAGTAAGAATCTATTTACGTGTACTTGAGGTGTTTCTTACACGTTCTTAATCATTTCTGGGAACTATCATTGTGTATTTTAACAGTTTTACCAAAATTAGACAGTTTGCTGAGACGTATTTACCGGAATCGTCACCATTTTAACTGATTCACACAAATAAAACGCCAAAGCCAATCCTCCTTAATTGTAAACATAAACACTATTCTCGTCATTCCAAGGCTTTAGAAACCAATACTGAGCTCTGTAAGCATGAACTCTTAATATTTAAAAGCACAGTCCCGTGAAAACGCCACCGGAAGTACCCGGAGTTGTAAATGTTACCAGTATTTTCGTCATTTCACACTGTTACCAAAATTCTGAGCTCTGTAAGAATGAACTCTTAATATTTGAAAGCACAATCCTGTGAAGACACCACCGGAAGTACCCGTAGTTGTAAATATTACCAGTGTTTTCATCCTTTCACAGCTTTCCAGCGGAAACCTCCATGATTGAATACGACAGTAAATGTAGTAAGAATCTATTTACGTGTACTTGAGGTATTTCTTACACGTTTTTAATCATTTCTGGCAACAATCATTCTGTATCTTCACAGTTTTACCAAAATTAGACAGTTTGCTCAGACGTATTTACCGGAATCGTCACCATTTTAACTGATTCACACAAATAAAACGCCAAAGCCAATCCTCCTTAATTGTAAACATAAACACTATTCTCGTCATTCCAAGGCTTTAGACACCAATTTTGAGCTCTGTAAGCATGAACTCTTAATATTTGAAAGCACAATCCCCTGAAGACGCCACCGGAAGTACCCGGAGTTGTGAATATTACCAGTATTTTCGTCCTTTCACAGCTTTCCAGCGGAAACGTTCGTGATTGAATACGACAGTAAATGTAGTAAGAATCTATTTACGTGTACTTGAGGTGTTTCTTACACGTTCTTAATCATTTCTGGGAACTATCATTGTGTATTTTAACAGTTTTACCAAAATTAGACAGTTTGCTGAGACGTATTTACCGGAATCGTCACCATTTTAACTGATTCACACAAATAAAACGCCAAAGCCAATCCTCCTTAATTGTAAACATAAACACTATTCTCGTCATTCCAAGGCTTTAGAAACCAATACTGAGCTCTGTAAGCATGAACTCTTAATATTTAAAAGCACAGTCCCGTGAAAACGCCACCGGAAGTACCCGGATTTGTAAATGTTACCAGTATTTTCGTCATTTCACACTGTTACCAAAATTCTGAGCTCTGTAAGAATGAACTCTTAATATTTGAAAGCACAATCCTGTGAAGACGCCACCGGAAGTACCCGGAGTTGTAAATATTACCAGTGTTTTCATCCTTTCACAGCTTTCCAGCGGAAACCTCCATGATTGAATACGACAGTAAATGTAGTAAGAATCTATTTACGTGTACTTGAGGTGTTTCTTACACGTTTTTAATCATTTCTGGCAACAATCATTCTGTATCTTCACAGTTTTACCAAAATTAGACAGTTTGCTCAGACGTATTTACCGGAATCGTCACCATTTTAACTGATTCACACAAATAAAACGCCAAAGCCAATCCTCCTTAATTGTAATCATAAACACTATTCTCGTCATTCCAAGGCTTTAGAAACCAATTCTGAGCTCTGTAAGCATGAACTCTTAATATTTGAAAGCACAGTCCCGTGAAAACGCCACCGGAAGTACCCGGAGTTGTAAATATTACCAGTGTTTTCGTCATTTCACACTTTTACCAAAATTCTGAGCTCTGTAAGCATGAACTCTTAATATTTGAAAGCACAATCCCGTGAAGACGCCACCGGAAGTACCTGGAGTTGTAAATATTACCAGTATTTTCGTCCTTTCACAGCTTTCCACCAGAAACCTCCGTGATTGAATACGACAGTAAATGTAGTAAGAAACTATTTACGTGTAGTTGAGGTGTTTCTTACATGTTTTTAATCATTTCTGGGAACTATCATTGTGTATTTTAACAGTTTTACCAAAATTAGACAGTTTGCTGAGAAGTATTTACCGGAATGGTCACCATTTTAACTGATTCACACAAATAAAACGCCAAAGCCAATACTCCTTAATTGTAAACAGAAACACTATTCTCGTCATTCCAAGGCTTTAGACACCAATTCTGAGCTCTGTAAGCATGAACTCTTAATATTTGAAAGCACAGTCGCGTGAAAAGGCCACCGGACGTACCCGGAGTTGTAAATATGACCAGTATTTTCGTCATTTCACAGCTTTCCCCTGGAAACCTCCGTGATTGAATACCACAATAAATGTAGTAAGAATCTATTTACGTGTACTTGAGGTGTTTCTTACACGTTTTTAATCATTTCTGGGAACTATCATAGTGTATTTTAACAGTTTTACCAAAATTAGACAGTTTGCTTAGAAGTATTTACCGGAATCGTCACCATTTTAACTGATTCACACAAATAAAACGCCAAAGCCAATCCTCCTTAATTGTAAACATAAACACTATTCTCGTCATTCCAAGGCTTTAGAAACCAATTCTGAGCTCTGTAAGCATGAAATCTTAATATTTGAAAGCACAATCCCGTGAAGACGCCACCGGAAGTACCTGGAGTTGTAAATATTACCAGTATTTTCGTCCTTTCACAGCTTTCCAGCGGAAACCTCCGTGATTGAATACGACAGTAAATGTAGTAAGAATCTATTTACATGTACTTGAGGTGTTTCTTACACGTTCTTAATCATTTATGGGAACTTTCATTGTGTATTTTAACAGTTTTAACAAAATTAGACACTTTGCTTATAAGTATTTACGGGAATCGACACATTTCAACTGAATCACACAAAAAAACCCCAAAGCCAATTCTCCTTAATTGTAAACATAAACACTACTCTCGTCATTCCAAGGCTTTAGACACCAATTCTGAGCTCTGTAAGCATGAACTCTTAATATTTGAAAGCACAGTCGCGTGAAAACGCCACGGGAAGTACCCGGAGTTGTAAATACGACCAGTATTTTCGTCATTTCACAGCTTTACCCTGGAAACCTCCGTGATTGAATACGACAGTAAATGTAGTAAGAATCTATTTACGTGTACTTGAGGTGTTTCTTACACGTTTTTAATCATTTCTGGCAACAATCATTCTGTATCTTCACAGTTTTACCAAAATTAGACAGTTTGCTCAGACGTATTTACCGGAATCGTCACCATTTTAACTGATTCACAAAAATAAAACGCCAAAGCCAATCCTCCTTAATTGTAAAGATAAACACTATTCTCGTCATTCCAAGGCTTTAGACACCAATTTTGAGCTCTGTAAGCATGAACTCTTAATATTTGAAAGCACAGCCCCCTGAAAACGCCACCGGAAGTACCCGGAGTTGTAAATATTACCAGTATTTTCGTCATTTCACACTGTTACCAAAATTCTGAGCTCTGTAAGAATGAACTCCTAATATTAGAAAGCACAATCCCCTGAAGACGCCACCGGAAGTACCCGGAGTTGTAAATATTACCAGTGTTTTCATCCTTTCACAGCTTTCCAGCGGAAACCTCCATGATTGAATACGACAGTAAATGTAGTAAGAATCTATTTACGTGTACTTGAGGTGTTTCTTACACGTTTTTAATCATTTCTGGCAACAATCATTCTGTATCTTCACAGTTTTACCAAAATTAGACAGTTTGCTCAGACTTATTTACCGGAATTGTCACCATTTTAACTGATTCACACAAATAAAACGCAAAAGCCAATCCTCCTTAATTGTAAACATAAACACTACTCTCGTCATTCCAAGGCTTTAGACACCAATTCTGAGCTCTGTAAGCATGAACTCTTAATATTTGAAAGCACAGTCGCGAGAAAACGCCACCGGAAGTACCCGGAGTTGTAAATACGACCATTATTTTCATAATTTCAAGCTTTCCCCTGGAAACCTCCGTGATTGAATACGACAGTAAATGTAGTAAGAATCTATTTACCTGTACTTGAGGTGTTTCTTACACGTTTTTAGTCATTTCTGGGAACTATCATAGTGTATTTTAACAGTTTTACCAAAATTAGACAGTTTGCTTAGAAGTATTTACCGGAATCGTCACCATTTTAACTGATTCACACAAATAAAACGCCAAAGCCAATCCTCCTTAATTGTAAACATAAACACTATTCTCGTCATTCCAAGGCTTTAGAAACCAATTCTGAGCTCTGTAAGCATGAACTCTTAATATTTGAAAGCACAGTCCCGTGAAAACGTCACCGGAAGTACCCGGAGTTGTAAATATGACCAGTATTTTCGTCATTTCACAGATTTCCCCTGGAAACCTCTGTGATTGAATACAACTGTAAATTTAGTAAGAATCTATTTACGTGTACTTGAGGTGTTTCTTACACGTTTTTAATCATTAATGGGAACTATTATTGTGTATTTTAACAGTTTTACCAAAATTAGACAGTTTGCTGAGACGTATTTAGCGGAATCGTCACCATTTTAACTGATTCACAAAAATAAAACGCCAAAGCCAATCCTCCTTAATTGTAAAGATAAACACTATTCTCGTCATTCCAAGGCTTTAGACACCAATTTTGAGCTCTATAAGCATGAACTCTTAATATTTGAAAGCACAGCCCCCTGAAAACGCCACCGGAAGTACCCGGAGTTGTAAATATTACCAGTGTTTTCATCCTTTCACAGCTTTCCAGCGGAAACCTCCATGATTGAATACGACAGTAAATGTAGTAAGAATCTATTTACGTGTACTTGAGGTGTTTCTTACACGTTTTTAATCATTTCTGGCAACAATCATTCTGTATCTTCACAGTTTTACCAAAATTAGACAGTTTGCTCAGACGTATTTACCGGAATCGTCACCATTTTAATTGATTCACAAAAATAAAACGCCAAAGCAAATCCACCTTAATTGTAAACAGAAACACTATTCTCGTCATTCCAAGGCTTTAGACACCAATTCTGAGCTCTGTAAGCATGAACTCTTAATATTTGAAAGCACAGTTGCTAGAAAACGCCACCGGAAGTACCCGGAGTTGTAAATACGACCATTATTTTCATAATTTCAAGCTTTCCCCTGGAAACCTCCGTGATTGAATAGGACATTAAATGTAGTAAGAATCTATTTACGTGTACTTGAGGTGTTTCTTACACGTTCTTAATCATTTCTGGGAACTATCATAGTGTATTTTAACAGTTTTACCAAAATTAGACAGTTTGCTTAGAAGTATTTACCGGAATCGTCACCATTTTAACTGATTCACACAAATAAAACGCCAAAGCCAATCCTCCTTAATTGTAAACATAAACACTATTCTCGTCATTCCAAGGCTTTAGAAACCAATTCTGAGCTCTGTAAGCATGAACTCTTAATATTTGAAAGCACAGTCCCGTGAAAACGCCACCGGAAGTACCCGGAGTTGTAAATATTACCAGTATTTTCGTCATTTCACACTTTTACCAAAATTCTGAGCTCTGTAAGCATGAACTCTTAATATTTGAAAGCACAATCCCGGGAAGACGCCACCGGAAGTACCCGGAGTTGTAAATATTACCAGTATTTTCGTCCTTTCACAGCTTTCCAGCAGAAACCTCCGTGATTGAATACGACAGTAAATGTAGTAAGAATCTATTTACGTGTACTTGAGGTGTTTCTTACACGTTCTTAATCATTTCTGGGAACTATCATTGTGTATTTTAACAGTTTTACCAAAATAAGACAGTTTGCTTAGAAGTATTTACGGGAATCGTCACCATTTCAACTGAATCACACAAAAAAACGCCAAAGCCAATCATCCTTAATTGTAAACAGAAACACTATTCTCGTCATTCCAAGGCTTTAGACACCAATTCTGAGCTCTGTCAGCATGAACTCTTAATATTTGAAAGCACAGTCCCGTGAAAACGCCACCGGAAGTACCCGGAGTTGTAAATACGACCAGTATTTTTGTCATTTCACAGCTTTCCCCTGGAAACCTCAGTGATTGAATACGACAGTAAATGTAGTAAGAATCTATTTACGTGTACATGAGGTGTTTCTTACACGTTTTTAATCATTTCTGGCAACTATCAATCTGTATTTTAACAGTTTTACCAAAATTAGACAGTTTGCTCAGACGTATTTACCGGAATCGTCACCATTTTAACTGATTCACACAAATAAAACTCCAAAGCCAATCCTCCTTAATTGTAAACATAAACACTATTCTCGTCATTCCAAGGCTTTAGAAACCAATTCTGAGCTCTGTAAGCATGAACTCTTAATATTTGAAAGCACAGTCCCGTGAAAACGCCAACGGAAGTACCCGGAGTTGTAAATATTACCAGTATTTTCGTCATTTCACACTTTTACCAAAATTCTGAGCTCTGTAAGCATGAACTCTTAATATTTGAAAGCACAATCCCGTGAAAACGCCACCGGAAGTACCCGGAGTTGTAAATATTACCAGTATTTTCGTCCTTTCACAGCTTTCCAGCGGAAACCTCCGTGATTGAATACGACAGTAAATGTAGTAAGAATCTATTTACATGTACTTGAGGTGTTTCTTACACGTTCTTAATCATTTCTGGGAACTATCATAGTGTATTTTAACATTTTTACCAAAATTAGACAGTTTGCTTCGAAGTATTTACCGGAATCGTCACCATTTTAACTGATTCACACAAATAAAACGCCAAAGCCAATTCTCCTTAATTGTAAACATAAACACTATTCTCGTCATTCCAAGGCTTTAGAAACCAATTCTGAGCTCTGTAAGCATGAACTCTTAAGATTTGAAAGCACAGTCCCGTGAAAACGCCACCGGAAGTACCCGGAGTTGTAAATATGACCAGTATTTTCGTCATTTCACAGCTTTCCCCTGGAAACCTCTGTGATTGAATACAACTGTAAATTTAGTAAGAATCTATTTACGTGTACTTGAGGTGTTTCTTACACGTTTTTAATCATTTCTGGGAACTATCATAGTGTATTTTAACAGTTTTACCAAAATTAGACAGTTTGCTTATAAGTATTTACCGGAATCGTCACCATTTTAACTGATTCACACAAATAAAACGCCAAAGCCAATCCTCCTTAATTGTAAACATAAACACTATTCTCGTCATTCCAAGGCTTTAGAAACCAATTCTGAGCTCTGTAAGCATGAACTCTTAATATTTGAAAGCACAGTCCCGTGAAAACGCCACCGGAAGTACCCGGAGTTGTAAATATTACCAGTATTTTCGTCATTTCACACTTATACCAAAATTCTGAGCTCTGTAAGCATGGACTCTTAATATTTGAAAGCACAATCCCGGGAAGACGCCACCGGAAGTACCCGGAGTTGTAAATATTACCAGTATTTTCGTCATTTCACAGCTTTCCAGCGGAAACCTCCGTGATTGAATACGACAGTAAATATAGTAAGAATCTATTTACGTGTACTTGAGGTGTTTCTTACACGTTCTTAATCATTTCTGGGAACTATCATAGTGTATTTTAACAGTTTTACCAAAATTAGACAGTTTGCTTAGAAGTATTTACCGGAATCGTCTCCATTTTAACTGAATCACACAAAAATACGCCAAAGCCAATCATCCTTAAGTGTAAACAGAAACACTATTCTCGTCATTCCAAGGCTTTAGACACCAATTCTGAGCTCTGTCAGCATGAACTCTTAATATTTGAAAGCACAATCCCGGGAAGACGCCACCGGAAGTACCCGGAGTTGTAAATATTACCAGTATTTTCGTCATTTCACAGCTTTCCAGCGGAAACCTCCGTGATTAAATACGACAGTAAATATAGTAAGAATCTATTTACGTGTACTTGAGGTGTTTCTTACACGTTCTTAATCATTTCTGGGAACTATCATAGTGTATTTTAACAGTTTTACCAAAATTAGACAGTTTGCTTAGAAGTATTTACCGGAATCGTCACCATTTTAACTGATTCACACAAATAAAACGCCAAAGCCAATCCTCCTTAATTGTAAACATAAACACTATTCTCGTCATTCCAAGGCTTTAGACACCAATTTTGAGCTCTGTAAGCATGAACTCTTAATATTTGAAAGCACAATCCCCTGAAGACGCCACCGGAAGTACCCGGAGTTGTGAATATTACCAGTATTTTCGTCCTTTCACAGCTTTCCAGCGGAAACGTTCGTGATTGAATACGACAGTTAATGTAGTAAGAATCTATTTACGTGTACTTGAGGTGTTTCTTACACGTTCTTAATCATTTCTGGGAACTATCATTGTGTATTTTAACAGTTTTACCAAAATTAGACAGTTTGCTGAGACGTATTTACCGGAATCGTCACCATTTTAACTGATTCACACAAATAAAACGCCAAAGCCAATCCTCCTTAATTGTAAACATAAACACTATTCTCGTCATTCCAAGGCTTTAGAAACCAATACTGAGCTCTGTAAGCATGAACTCTTAATATTTAAAAGCACAGTCCCGTGAAAACGCCACCGGAAGTACCCGGAGTTGTAAATGTTACCAGTATTTTCGTCATTTCACACTGTTACCAAAATTCTAAGCTCTGTAAGAATGAACTCTTAATATTTGAAAGCACAATCCTGTGAAGACGCCACCGGAAGTACCCGGAGTTGTAAATATTACCAGTGTTTTCATCCTTTCACAGCTTTCCAGCGGAAACCTCCATGATTGAATACGACAGTAAATGTAGTAAGAATCTATTTACGTGTACTTGAGGTGTTTCTTACACGTTTTTAATCATTTCTGGCAACAATCATTCTGTATCTTCACAGTTTTACCAAAATTAGACAGTTTGCTCAGACGTATTTACCGGAATCGTCACCATTTTAACTGATTCACACAAATAAAACGCCAAAGCCAATCCTCCTTAATTGTAATCATAAACACTATTCTCGTCATTCCAAGGCTTTAGAAACCAATTCTGAGCTCTGTAAGCATGAACTCTTAATATTTGAAAGCACAGTCCCGTGAAAACGCCACCGGAAGTACCCGGAGTTGTAAATATTACCAGTGTTTTCGTCATTTCACACTTTTACCAAAATTCTGAGCTCTGTAAGCATGAACTCTTAATATTTGAAAGCACAATCCCGTGAAGACGCCACCGGAAGTACCTGGAGTTGTAAATATTACCAGTATTTTCGTCCTTTCACAGCTTTCCACCAGAAACCTCCGTGATTGAATACGACAGTAAATGTAGTAAGAAACTATTTACGTGTAGTTGAGGTGTTTCTTACATGTTTTTAATCATTTCTGGGAACTATCATTGTGTATTTTAACAGTTTTACCAAAATTAGACAGTTTGCTGAGAAGTATTTACCGGAATGGTCACCATTTTAACTGATTCACACAAATAAAACGCCAAAGCCAATACTCCTTAATTGTAAACAGAAACACTATTCTCGTCATTCCAAGGCTTTAGACACCAATTCTGAGCTCTGTAAGCATGAACTCTTAATATTTGAAAGCACAGTCGCGTGAAAAGGCCACCGGACGTACCCGGAGTTGTAAATATGACCAGTATTTTCGTCATTTCACAGCTTTCCCCTGGAAACCTCCGTGATTGAATACCACAATAAATGTAGTAAGAATCTATTTACGTGTACTTGAGGTGTTTATTACACGTTTTTAATCATTTCTGGGAACTATCATAGTGTATTTTAACAGTTTTACCAAAATTAGACAGTTTGCTTAGAAGTATTTACCGGAATCGTCACCATTTTAACTGATTCACACAAATAAAACGCCAAAGCCAATCCTCCTTAATTGTAAACATAAACACTATTCTCGTCATTCCAAGGCTTTAGAAACCAATTCGGAGCTCTGTAAGCATGAAATCTTAATATTTGAAAGCACAATCCCGTGAAGACGCCACCGGAAGTACCTGGAGTTGTAAATATTACCAGTATTTTCGTCCTTTCACAGCTTTTCAGCGGAAACCTCCGTGATTGAATACAACTGTAAATGTAGTAAGAATCTATTTACGTGTACTTGAGGTGTTTCTTACACGTTTTTAATCATTTTTGGGAACTATCATAGTGTATTTTAACAGTTTTACCAAAATTAGACAGTTTGCTTAGAAGTATTTATCGGAATCGTCACCATTTTAACTGATTCACACAAATAAAACGCCAAAGCCAATCCTCCTTAATTGTAAACATAAACACTATTCTCGTCATTCCAAGGCTTTAGAAACCAATTCTGAGCTCTGTAAGCATGAAATCTTAATATTTGAAAGCACAGTCCCGTGAAAATGCCACCGGAAGTACCCGGAGTTGTAAATATTACCAGTATTTTCGTCACTTCACACTTTTACCAAAATTCTGAGCTCTGTAAGCCTGAACTCTTAATATTTGAAAGCACAATCCCGTGAAGACGCCACCGGCAGTACCTGGAGTTGTAAATATTACCAGTATTTTCGTCCTTTCACAGCTTTCCAGCGGAAACCTCCGTGATTGAATACGACAGTAAATGTAGTAAGAATCTATTTACATGTACTTGAGGTGTTTCTTACACGTTCTTAATCATTTATGGGAACTTTCATTGTGTATTTTAACAGTTTTAACAAAATTAGACACTTTGCTTATAAGTATTTACGGGAATCGACACATTTCAACTGAATCACACAAAAAAACCCCAAAGCCAATTCTCCTTAATTGTAAACATAAACACTACTCTCGTCATTCCAAGGCTTTAGACACCAATTCTGAGCTCTGTAAGCATGAACTCTTAATATTTGAAAGCACAGTCGCGTGAAAACGCCACGGGAAGTACCCGGAGTTGTAAATACGACCAGTATTTTCGTCATTTCACAGCTTTACCCTGGAAACCTCCGTGATTGAATACGACAGTAAATGTAGTAAGAATCTATTTACGTGTACTTGAGGTGTTTCTTACACGTTTTTAATCATTTCTGGCAACAATCATTCTGTATCTTCACAGTTTTACCAAAATTAGACAGTTTGCTCAGACGTATTTACCGGAATCGTCACCATTTTAACTGATTCACAAAAATAAAACGCCAAAGCCAATCCTCCTTAATTGTAAAGATAAACACTATTCTCGTCATTCCAAGGCTTTAGACACCAATTTTGAGCTCTGTAAGCATGAACTCTTAATATTTGAAAGCACAGCCCCCTGAAAACGCCACCGGAAGTACCCGGAGTTGTAAATATTACCAGTATTTTCGTCATTTCACACTGTTACCAAAATTCTGAGCTCTGTAAGAATGAACTCCTAATATTAGAAAGCACAATCCCCTGAAGACGCCACCGGAAGTACCCGGAGTTGTAAATATTACCAGTGTTTTCATCCTTTCACAGCTTTCCAGCGGAAACCTCCATGATTGAATACGACAGTAAATGTAGTAAGAATCTATTTACGTGTACTTGAGGTGTTTCTTACACGTTTTTAATCATTTCTGGCAACAATCATTCTGTATCTTCACAGTTTTACCAAAATTAGACAGTTTGCTCAGACTTATTTACCGGAATTGTCACCATTTTAACTGATTCACACAAATAAAACGCCAAAGCCAATCCTCCTTAATTGTAAACATAAACACTACTCTCGTCATTCCAAGGCTTTAGACACCAATTCTGAGCTCTGTAAGCATGAACTCTTAATATTTGAAAGCACAGTCGCGAGAAAACGCCACCGGAAGTACCCGGAGTTGTAAATACGACCATTATTTTCATAATTTCAAGCTTTCCCCTGGAAACCTCCGTGATTGAATACGACAGTAAATGTAGTAAGAATCTATTTACCTGTACTTGAGGTGTTTCTTACACGTTTTTAGTCATTTCTGGGAACTATCATAGTGTATTTTAACAGTTTTACCAAAATTAGACAGTTTGCTTAGAAGTATTTACCGGAATCGTCACCATTTTAACTGATTCACACAAATAAAACGCCAAAGCCAATCCTCCTTAATTGTAAACATAAACACTATTCTCGTCATTCCAAGGCTTTAGAAACCAATTCTGAGCTCTGTAAGCATGAACTCTTAATATTTGAAAGCACAGTCCCGTGAAAACGTCACCGGAAGTACCCGGAGTTGTAAATATGACCAGTATTTTCGTCATTTCACAGATTTCCCCTGGAAACCTCTGTGATTGAATACAACTGTAAATTTAGTAAGAATCTATTTACGTGTTCTTGAGGTGTTTCTTACACGTTTTTAATCATTAATGGGAACTATTATTGTGTATTTTAACAGTTTTACCAAAATTAGACAGTTTGCTTAGAAGTATTTACCGGAATCGTCACCATTTTAACTGATTCACAAAAATAAAACGCCAAAGCCAATCCTCCTTAATTGTAAAGATAAACACTATTCTCGTCATTCCAAGGCTTTAGACACCAATTTTGAGCTCTATAAGCATGAACTCTTAATATTTGAAAGCACAGCCCCCTGAAAACGCCACCGGAAGTACCCGGAGTTGTAAATATTACCAGTGTTTTCATCCTTTCACAGCTTTCCAGCGGAAACCTCCATGATTGAATACGACAGTAAATGTAGTAAGAATCTATTTACGTGTACTTGAGGTGTTTCTTACACGTTTTTAATCATTTCTGGCAACAATCATTCTGTATCTTCACAGTTTTACCAAAATTAGACAGTTTGCTCAGACGTATTTACCGGAATCGTCACCATTTTAATTGATTCACAAAAATAAAACGCCAAAGCAAATCCACCTTAATTGTAAACAGAAACACTATTCTCGTCATTCCAAGGCTTTAGACACCAATTCTGAGCTCTGTAAGCATGAACTCTTAATATTTGAAAGCACAGTTGCTAGAAAACGCCACCGGAAGTACCCGGAGTTGTAAATACGACCATTATTTTCATAATTTCAAGCTTTCCCCTGGAAACCTCCGTGATTGAATAGGACATTAAATGTAGTAAGAATCTATTTACGTGTACTTGAGGTGTTTCTTACACGTTCTTAATCATTTCTGGGAACTATCATAGTGTATTTTAACAGTTTTACCAAAATTAGACAGTTTGCTTAGAAGTATTTACCGGAATCGTCACCATTTTAACTGATTCACACAAATAAAACGCCAAAGCCAATCCTCCTTAATTGTAAACATAAACACTATTCTCGTCATTCCAAGGCTTTAGAAACCAATTCTGAGCTCTGTAAGCATGAACTCTTAATATTTGAAAGCACAGTCCCGTGAAAACGCCACCGGAAGTACCCGGAGTTGTAAATATTACCAGTATTTTCGTCATTTCACACTTTTACCAAAATTCTGAGCTCTGTAAGCATGAACTCTTAATATTTGAAAGCACAATCCCGGGAAGACGCCACCGGAAGTACCCGGAGTTGTAAATATTACCAGTATTTTCGTCCTTTCACAGCTTTCCAGCAGAAACCTCCGTGATTGAATACGACAGTAAATGTAGTAAGAATCTATTTACGTGTACTTGAGGTGTTTCTTACACGTTCTTAATCATTTCTGGGAACTATCATTGTGTATTTTAACAGTTTTACCAAAATAAGACAGTTTGCTTAGAAGTATTTACGGGAATCGTCACCATTTCAACTGAATCACACAAAAAAACGCCAAAGCCAATCATCCTTAATTGTAAACAGAAACACTATTCTCGTCATTCCAAGGCTTTAGACACCAATTCTGAGCTCTGTCAGCATGAACTCTTAATATTTGAAAGCACAGTCCCGTGAAAACGCCACCGGAAGTACCCGGAGTTGTAAATACGACCAGTATTTTTGTCATTTCACAGCTTTCCCCTGGAAACCTCAGTGATTGAATACGACAGTAAATGTAGTAAGAATCTATTTACGTGTACATGAGGTGTTTCTTACACGTTTTTAATCATTTCTGGCAACTATCAATCTGTATTTTAACAGTTTTACCAAAATTAGACAGTTTGCTCAGACGTATTTACCGGAATCGTCACCATTTTAACTGATTCACACAAATAAAACTCCAAAGCCAATCCTCCTTAATTGTAAACATAAACACTATTCTCGTCATTCCAAGGCTTTAGAAACCAATTCTGAGCTCTGTAAGCATGAACTCTTAATATTTGAAAGCACAGTCCCGTGAAAACGCCAACGGAAGTACCCGGAGTTGTAAATATTACCAGTATTTTCGTCATTTCACACTTTTACCAAAATTCTGAGCTCTGTAAGCATGAACTCTTAATATTTGAAAGCACAATCCCGTGAAAACGCCACCGGAAGTACCCGGAGTTGTAAATATTACCAGTATTTTCGTCCTTTCACAGCTTTCCAGCGGAAACCTCCGTGATTGAATACGACAGTAAATGTAGTAAGAATCTATTTACATGTACTTGAGGTGTTTCTTACACGTTCTTAATCATTTCTGGGAACTATCATAGTGTATTTTAACATTTTTACCAAAATTAGACAGTTTGCTTCGAAGTATTTACCGGAATCGTCACCATTTTAACTGATTCACACAAATAAAACGCCAAAGCCAATTCTCCTTAATTGTAAACATAAACACTATTCTCGTCATTCCAAGGCTTTAGAAACCAATTCTGAGCTCTGTAAGCATGAACTCTTAAGATTTGAAAGCACAGTCCCGTGAAAACGCCACCGGAAGTACCCGGAGTTGTAAATATGACCAGTATTTTCGTCATTTCACAGCTTTCCCCTGGAAACCTCTGTGATTGAATACAACTGTAAATTTAGTAAGAATCTATTTACGTGTACTTGAGGTGTTTCTTACACGTTTTTAATCATTTCTGGGAACTATCATAGTGTATTTTAACAGTTTTACCAAAATTAGACAGTTTGCTTATAAGTATTTACCGGAATCGTCACCATTTTAACTGATTCACACAAATAAAACGCCAAAGCCAATCCTCCTTAATTGTAAACATAAACACTATTCTCGTCATTCCAAGGCTTTAGAAACCAATTCTGAGCTCTGTAAGCATGAACTCTTAATATTTGAAAGCACAGTCCCGTGAAAACGCCACCGGAAGTACCCGGAGTTGTAAATATTACCAGTATTTTCGTCATTTCACACTTATACCAAAATTCTGAGCTCTGTAAGCATGGACTCTTAATATTTGAAAGCACAATCCCGGGAAGACGCCACCGGAAGTACCCGGAGTTGTAAATATTACCAGTATTTTCGTCATTTCACAGCTTTCCAGCGGAAACCTCCGTGATTGAATACGACAGTAAATATAGTAAGAATCTATTTACGTGTACTTGAGGTGTTTCTTACACGTTCTTAATCATTTCTGGGAACTATCATAGTGTATTTTAACAGTTTTACCAAAATTAGACAGTTTGCTTAGAAGTATTTACCGGAATCGTCACCATTTTAACTGAATCACACAAAAATACGCCAAAGCCAATCATCCTTAAGTGTAAACAGAAACACTATTCTCGTCATTCCAAGGCTTTAGACACCAATTCTGAGCTCTGTCAGCATGAACTCTTAATATTTGAAAGCACAATCCCGGGAAGACGCCACCGGAAGTACCCGGAGTTGTAAATATTACCAGTATTTTCGTCATTTCACAGCTTTCCAGCGGAAACCTCCGTGATTAAATACGACAGTAAATATAGTAAGAATCTATTTACGTGTACTTGAGGTGTTTCTTACACGTTCTTAATCATTTCTGGGAACTATCATAGTGTATTTTAACAGTTTTACCAAAATTAGACAGTTTGCTTAGAAGTATTTACCGGAATCGTCACCATTTTAACTGAATCACACAAAAATACGCCAAAGCCAATCATCCTTAAGTGTAAACAGAAACACTATTCTCGTCATTCCAAGGCTTTAGACACCAATTCTGAGCTCTGTCAGCATGAACTCTTAATATTTGAAAGCACAATCCCGGGAAGACGCCACCGGAAGTACCCGGAGTTGTAAATATTACCAGTATTTTCGTCATTTCACAGCTTTCCAGCGGAAACCTCCGTGATTGAATACGACAGTAAATATAGTAAGAATCTATTTACGTGTACTTGAGGTGTTTCTTACACGTTCTTAATCATTTCTGGGAACTATCATAGTGTATTTTAACAGTTTTACCAAAATTAGACAGTTTGCTTAGAAGTATTTACCGGAATCGTCACCATTTTAACTGAATCACACAAAAATACGCCAAAGCCAATCATCCTTAAGTGTAAACAGAAACACTATTCTCGTCATTCCAAGGCTTTAGACACCAATTCTGAGCTCTGTCAGCATGAACTCTTAATATTTGAAAGCACAATCCCGGGAAGACGCCACCGGAAGTACCCGGAGTTGGAAATATTACCAGTATTTTCGTCCTTTCACAGCTTTCCAGCGGAAACCTCCGTGATTGAATACGACAGTAAATGTAGTAAGAATCTATTTACGTGTACTTGAGGTGTTTCTTACACGTTCTTAATCATTTCTGGGAACTATCATTGTGTATTTTAACAGTTTTACCAAAATAAGACAGTTTGCTTAGAAGTATTTACGGGAATCGTCACCATTTCAACTGAATCACACAAAAAAACGCCAAAGCCAATCATCCTTAATTGTAAACAGAAACACTATTCTCGTCATTCCAAGGCTTTAGACACCAATTCTGAGCTCTGTAAGCATGAGCTCTTAATATTTGAAAGCACAGTCCCGTGAAAACGCCACCGGAAGTAGCCGGAGTTGTAAATACGACCAGTATTTTCGTCATTTCACAGCTTTCCCCTGGAAACCTCCGTGATTGAATACGACAGTAAATGTAGTAAGAAACTATTTACGTGTACTTGAGGTGTTTCTTACACGTTTTTAATCATTAATGGGAACTATCATTGTGTATTTTAACAGTTTTACCAAAATTAGACAGTTTGCTGAGACGTATTTACCGGAATCGTCACCATTTTAACTGATTCACACAAATAAAACGCCAAAGCCAAACCTCCTTAATTGTAAAGATAAACACTATTCTCGTCATTCCAAGGCTTTAGACACCAATTTTGAGCTCTGTAAGCATGAACTCTTAATATTTGAAAGCACAGCCCCCTGAAAACGCCACTGGAAGTACCCGGAGTTGTAAATACTACAAGTATTTTCCTCATTTCACAGCTTTTCCCTGTTAAACTCCGTGATTGAATACGACAGTAAATGTAGTAAGAATCTATTTACGTGTACTTGAGGTGTTTCTTACACGTTTTTAGTCATTTCTGGGAACTATCATAGTGTATTTTAACAGTTTTACCAAAATTAGACAGTTTGCTTAGAAGTATTTACCAGAATCGTCACCATTTTAACTGATTCACACAAATAAAACGCCAAAGCCAATCCTCCTTAATTGTAAACATAAACACTATTCTCGTCATTCCAAGGCTTTAGAAACCAATTCTGAGCTCTGTAAGCATGAACTCTTAATATTTGAAAGCACAGTCCCGTGAAAACGTCACCGGAAGTACCCGGAGTTGTAAATATGACCAGTATTTTCGTCATTTCACAGATTTCCCCTGGAAACCTCTGTGATTGAATACAACTGTAAATGTAGTAAGAATCTATTTACGTGTACTTGAGGTGTTTCTTACACGTTTTTAATCATTTCTGGGAACTATCATAGTGTATTTTAACAGTTTTACCAAAATTAGACAGTTTGCTTAGAAGTATTTACCGGAATCGTCACCATTTTAACTGATTCACACAAATAAAACGCCAAAGCCAATCCTCCTTAATTGTAAACATAAATACTATTCTCGTCATTCCAAGGCTTTAGACACCAATTCTGAGCTCTGTAAGCATGAAATCTTAATATTTGAAAGCACAGTCCCGTGAAAACGCCACCGGAAGTACCCGGAGTTGTAAATATTACCAGTATTTTCGTCATTTCACACTTTTACCAAAATTCTGAGCTCTGTAAGCCTGAACTCTTAATATTTGAAAGCACAATCCCGTGAAGACGCCACCGGAAGTACCTGGAGTTGTAAATATTACCAGTATTTTCGTCCTTTCACAGCTTTCCAGCGGAAACCTCCGTGATTGAATACGACAGTAAATGTAGTAAGAATCTATTTACATGTACTTGAGGTGTTTCTTACACGTTCTTAATCATTTATGAGAACTATCATTGTGTATTTTAACAGTTTTAACAAAATTAGACAGTTTGCTTATA
Organism: Myotis daubentonii; assembly: GCF_963259705.1. Taxonomy (NCBI): domain Eukaryota; kingdom Metazoa; phylum Chordata; class Mammalia; order Chiroptera; family Vespertilionidae; genus Myotis; species Myotis daubentonii. Next base: position 861,207 of record NC_081848.1, read on the forward strand.
AGTATTTACGGGAATCGACACATTTCAACTGAATCACACAAAAAAACGCCAAAGACAATTCTCCTTAATTGTAAACATAAACACTACTCTCGTCATTCCAAGGCTTTAGACACCAATTCTGAGCTCTGTAAGCATGAACTCTTAATATTTGAAAGCACAGTCGCGTGAAAACGCCACGGGAAGTACCCGGAGTTGTAAATACGACCAGTATTTTCGTCATTTCACAGCTTTACCCTGGAAACCTCCGTGATTGAATACGACAGTAAATGTAGTAAGAATCTATTTACGTGTATTTGAGGTGTTTCTTACACGTTTTTAATCATTTCTGGCAACAATCATTCTGTATCTTCACAGTTTTACCAAAATTAGACAGTTTGCTCAGACGTATTTACCGGAATCGTCACCATTTTAATTGATTCACAAAAATAAAACGCCAAAGCCAATCCACCTTAATTGTAAACAGAAACACTATTCTCGTCATTCCAAGGCTTTAGACACCAATTCTGAGCTCTGTAAGCATGAACTCTTAATATTTGAAAGCACAGTCGCGAGAAAACGCCACCGGAAGTACCCGGAGTTGTAAATACGACCATTATTTTCATAATTTCAAGGTTTCCCCTGGAAACCTCCGTGATTGAATAGGACAGTAAATGTAGTAAGAATCTATTTACGTGTACTTGAGGTGTTTCTTACACGTTCTTAATCATTTCTGGGAACTATCATAGTGTATTTTAACAGTTTTACCAAAATTAGACAGTTTGCTTAGAAGTATTTACCGGAATCGTCACCATTTTAACTGATTCACACAAATAAAACGCCAAAGCCAATCCTCCTTAATTGTAAACATAAACACTATTCTCGTCATTCCAAGGCTTTAGAAACCAATTCTGAGCTCTGTAAGCATGAACTCTTAATATTTGAAAGCACAGTCCCGTGAAAACGCCACAGGAAGTACCCGGAGTTGTAAATATTACCAGTATTTTCGTCATTTCACACTTTTACCAAAATTCTGAGCTCTGTAAGCATGAACTCTTAATATTTGAAAGCACAATCCCGGGAAGACGCCACCGGAAGTACCCGGAGTTGTAAATATTACCAGTATTTTCGTCCTTTCACAGCTTTCCAGCGGAAACCTCCGTGATTGAATACGACAGTAAATGTAGTAAGAATCTATTTACGTGTACTTGAGGTGTTTCTTACACGTTCTTAATCATTTCTGGGAACTATCATTGTGTATTTTAACAGTTTTACCAAAATAAGACAGTTTGCTTAGAAGTATTTACGGGAATCGTCACCATTTCAACTGAATCACACAAAAAAACGCCAAAGCCAATCATCCTTAATTGTAAACAGAAACACTATTCTCGTCATTCCAAGGCTTTAGACACCAATTCTGAGCTCTGTCAGCATGAACTCTTAATATTTGAAAGCACAGTCCCGTGAAAACGCCACCGGAAGTACCCGGAGTTGTAAATACGACCAGTATTTTTGTCATTTCACAGCTTTCCCCTGGAAACCTCAGTGATTGAATACGACAGTAAATGTAGTAAGAATCTATTTACGTGTACATGAGGTGTTTCTTACACGTTTTTAATCATTTCTGGCAACTATCATTCTGTATTTTAACAGTTTTACCAAAATTAGACAGTTTGCTTAGAAGTATTTACCGGAATCGTCACCATTTTAACTGATTCACACAAATAAAACGCCAAAGCCAATCCTCCTTAATTGTAAACATAAACACTATTCTCGTCATTCCAAGGCTTTAGACACCAATTCTGAGCTCTGTAAGTATGAGCTCTTAATATTTGAAAGCACAGTCCCGTGAAAACGCCACCGGAAGTAGCCGGAGTTGTAAATACGACCAGTATTTTCGTCATTTCACAGCTTTCCCCTGGAAACCTCCGTAATTGAATACGACAGTAAATGTAGTAAGAATCTATTTACGTGTACTTGAGGTGTTTCTTACACGTTTTTAATCATTAATGGGAACTATCATTGTGTATTTTAACAGTTTTACCAAAATTAGACAGTTTGCTGAGACGTATTTACCGGAATCGTCACCATTTTAACTGATTCACACAAATAAAACTCCAAAGCCAATCCTCCTTAATTGTAAACATAAACATTATTCTCGTCATTCCAAGGCTTTAGAAACCAATTCTGAGCTCTGTAAGCATGAACTCTTAATATTTGAAAGCACAATCCCGTGAAAACGCCACCGGAAGTACCCGGAGTTGTAAATATTACCAGTATTTTCGTCCTTTCACAGCTTTCCAGCGGAAACCTCCGTGATTGAATACGACAGTAAATGTAGTAAGAATCTATTTACGTGTACTTGAGGTGTTTCTTACACGTTCTTAATCATTTCTGGGAACTATCATAGTGTATTTTAACAGTTTTACCAAAATTAGACAGTTTGCTTAGAAGTATTTACCGGAATCGTCACCATTTTAACTGATTCACACAAATAAAACGCCAAAGCCAATCCTCCTTAATTGTAAACATAAACACTATTCTCGTCATTCCAAGGCTTTAGAAACCAATTCTGAGCTCTGTAAGCATGAACTCTTAATATTTGAAAGCACAGTCCCGTGAAAACGCCACCGGAAGTACCCGGAGTTGTAAATATTACCAGTATTTTCGTCATTTCACACTTATACCAAAATTCTGAGCTCTGTAAGCATGGACTCTTAATATTTGAAAGCACAATCCCGGGAAGACGCCACCGGAAGTACCCGGAGTTGTAAATATTACCAGTATTTTCGTCATTTCACAGCTTTCCAGCGGAAACCTCCGTGATTGAATACGACAGTAAATATAGTAAGAATCTATTTACCTGTACTTGAGGTGTTTCTTACACGTTCTTAATCATTTCTGGGAACTATCATAGTGTATTTTAACAGTTTTACCAAAATTAGACAGTTTGCTTAGAAGTATTTACCGGAATCGTCACCATTTTAACTGAATCACACAAAAATACGCCAAAGCCAATCATCCTTAAGTGTAAACAGAAACACTATTCTCGTCATTCCAAGGCTTTAGACACCAATTCTGAGCTCTGTCAGCATGAACTCTTAATATTTGAAAGCACAATCCCGGGAAGACGCCACCGGAAGTACCCGGAGTTGTAAATATTACCAGTATTTTCGTCATTTCACAGCTTTCCAGCGGAAACCTCCGTGATTGAATACGACAGTAAATATAGTAAGAATCTATTTACGTGTACTTGAGGTGTTTCTTACACGTTCTTAATCATTTCTGGGAACTATCATAGTGTATTTTAAAAGTTTTACCAAAATTAGACAGTTTGCTTAGAAGTATTTACCGGAATCATCACCATTTTAACTGAATCACACAAAAATACGCCAAAGCCAATCATCCTTAAGTGTAAACAGAAACACTATTCTCGTCATTCCAAGGCTTTAGACACCAATTCTGAGCTCTGTCAGCATGATCTCTTAATATTTGAAAGCACAATCCCGGGAAGACGCCACCGGAAGTACCCGGAGTTGTAAATATTACCAGTATTTTCGTCATTTCACAGCTTTCCAGCGGAAACCTCCGTGATTGAATACGACAGTAAATATAGTAAGAATCTATTTACGTGTACTTGAGGTGTTTCTTACACGTTCTTAATCATTTCTGGGAACTATCATAGTGTATTTTAACAGTTTTACCAAAATTAGACAGTTTGCTTAGAAGTATTTACCGGAATCGTCACCATTTTAACTGAATCACACAAAAATACGCCAAAGCCAATCATCCTTAAGTGTAAACAGAAACACTATTCTCGTCATTCCAAGGCTTTAGACACCAATTCTGAGCTCTGTCAGCATGAACTCTTAATATTTGAAAGCACGATCCCGGGAAGACGCCACCGGAAGTACCCGGAGTTGTAAATATTACCAGTATTTTCGTCCTTTCACAGCTTTCCAGCGGAAACCTCCGTGATTGAATACGACAGTAAATGTAGTAAGAATCTATTTACGTGTACTTGAGGTGTTTCTTACACGTTCTTAATCATTTCTGGGAACTATCATAGTGTATTTTAACAGTTTTACCAAAATTAGACAGTTTGCTTCGAAGTATTTACCGGAATCGTCACCATTTTAACTGATTCACACAAATAAAACGCCAAAGCCAATTCTCCTTAATTGTAAACATAAACACTATTCTCGTCATTCCAAGGCTTTAGAAACCAATTCTGAGCTCTGTAAGCATGAACTCTTAAGATTTGAAAGCACAGTCCCGTGAAAACGCCACCGGAAGTACCCGGAGTTGTAAATATGACCAGTATTTTCGTCATTTCACAGCTTTCCCCTGGAAACCTCTGTGATTGAATACAACTGTAAATGTAGTAAGAATCTATTTACGTGTACTTGAGGTGTTTCTTACACGTTTTTAATCATTTCTGGGAACTATCATAGTGTATTTTAACAGTTTTACCAAAATTAGACAGTTTGCTTAGAAGTATTTACCGGAATCGTCACCATTTTAACTAATTCACACAAATAAAACGCCAAAGCCAATCCTCCTTAATTGTAAACATAAACACTATTCTCGTCATTCCAAGGCTTTAGAAACCAATTCTGAGCTCTGTAAGCATGAACTCTTAATATTTGAAAGCACAGTCCCGTGAAAACGCCACCGGAAGTACCCGGAGTTGTAAATATTACCAGTATTTTCGTCATTTCACAGCTTTCCAGCGGAAACCTCCGTGATTGAATACGACAGTAAATATAGTAAGAATCTATTTACGTGTACTTGAGGTGTTTCTTACACGTTCTTAATCATTTCTGGGAACTATCATAGTGTATTTTAACAGTTTTACCAAAATTAGACAGTTTGCTTAGAAGTATTTACCGGAATCATCACCATTTTAACTGAATCACACAAAAATACGCCAAAGCCAATCATCCTTAAGTGTAAACAGAAACACTATTCTCGTCATTCCAAGGCTTTAGACACCAATTCTGAGCTCTGTCAGCATGATCTCTTAATATTTGAAATCACAATCCCGGGAAGACGCCACCGGAAGTACCCGGAGTTGTAAATATTACCAGTATTTTCGTCATTTCACAGCTTTCCAGCGGAAACCTCCGTGATTGAATACGACAGTAAATATAGTAAGAATCTATTTACGTGTACTTGAGGTGTTTCTTACACGTTCTTAATCATTTCTGGGAACTATCATAGTGTATTTTAACAGTTTTACCAAAATTAGACAGTTTGCTTAGAAGTATTTACCGGAATCGTCACCATTTTAACTGAATCACACAAAAATACGCCAAAGCCAATCATCCTTAAGTGTAAACAGAAACACTATTCTCGTCATTCCAAGGCTTTAGACACCAATTCTGAGCTCTGTCAGCATGAACTCTTAATATTTGAAAGCACGATCCCGGGAAGACGCCACCGGAAGTACCCGGAGTTGGAAATATTACCAGTATTTTCGTCCTTTCACAGCTTTCCAGCGGAAACCTCCGTGATTGAATACGACAGTAAATGTAGTAAGAATCTATTTACGTGTACTTGAGGTGTTTCTTACACGTTCTTAATCATTTCTGGGAACTATCATTGTGTATTTTAACAGTTTTACCAAAATAAGACAGTTTGCTTAGAAGTATTTACGGGAATCGTCACCATTTCAACTGAATCACACAAAAAAACGCCAAAGCCAATCATCCTTAATTGTAAACAGAAACACTATTCTCGTCATTCCAAGGCTTTAGACACGAATTCAGAGCTCTGTCAGCATGAACTCTTAATATTTGAAAGCACAGTCCCGTGAAAACGCCACCGGAAGTACCCGGAGTTGTAAATACGACCAGTATTTTTGTCATTTCACAGCTTTCCCCTGGAAACCTCAGTGAATGAATACGACAGTAAATGTAGTAAGAATCTATTTACGTGTACATGAGGTGTTTCTTACACGTTTTTAATCATTTCTGGCAACTATCATTCTGTATTTTAACAGTTTTACCAAAATTAGACAGTTTGCTTAGAAGTATTTACCGGAATCGTCACCATTTTAACTGATTCACACAAATAAAACGCCAAAGCCAATCCTCCTTAATTGTAAACATAAACACTATTCTCGTCATTCCAAGGCTTTAGACACCAATTCTGAGCTCTGTAAGTATGAGCTCTTAATATTTGAAAGCACAGTCCCGTGAAAACGCCACCGGAAGTAGCCGGAGTTGTAAATACGACCAGTATTTTCGTCATTTCACAGCTTTCCCCTGGAAACCTCCGTGATTGAATACGACAGTAAATGTAGTAAGAATCTATTTGTGTACTTGAGGTGTTTCTTACACGTTTTTAATCATTTCTGGCAACTATCAATCTGTATTTTAACAGTTTTACCAAAATTAGACAGTTTGCTCAGACGTCTTTACCGGAATCGTCACCATTTTAACTGATTCACACAAATAAAACTCCAAAGCCAATCCTCCTTAATTGTAAACATAAACACTATTCTCGTCATTCCAAGGCTTTAGAAACCAATTCTGAGCTCTGTAAGCATGAACTCTTAATATTTGAAAGCACAGTCCCGTGAAAACGCCAACGGAAGTACCCGGAGTTGTAAATATTACCAGTATTTTCGTCATTTCACACTTTTACCAAAATTCTGAGCTCTGTAAGCATGAACTCTTAATATTTGAAAGCACAATCCCGTGAAAACGCCACCGGAAGTACCCGGAGTTGTAAATATTACCAGTATTTTCGTCCTTTCACAGCTTTCCAGCGGAAACCTCCGTGATTGAATACGACAGTAAATGTAGTAAGAATCTATTTACGTGTACTTGAGGTGTTTCTTACACGTTCTTAATCATTTCTGGGAACTATCATTGTGTATTTTAACAGTTTTACCAAAATAAGACCGTTTGCTTAGAAGTATTTACGGGAATCGTCACATTTCAACTGAATCACACAAAAAAACGCCAAAGCCAATTCTCCTTAATTGTAAACGTAAACACTATTCTCGTCATTCCAAGGCTTTAGACACCAATTCTGAGCTCTGTAAGCATGAGCTCTTAATATTTGAAAGCACAGTCGCGTGAAAACGCCACCGGAAGTAGCCGGAGTTGTAAATACGACCAGTATTTTCGTCATTTCACAGCTTTCCCCTGGAAACCTCCGTGATTGAATACGACAGTAAATGTAGTAAGAATCTATTTACGTGTACTTGAGGTGTTTCTTACACGTTTTTAATCATTTCTGGGAACTATCATAGTGTATTTTAACAGTTTTACCAAAATTAGACAGTTTGCTTCGAAGTATTTACCGGAATCGTCACCATTTTAACTGATTCACACAAATAAAACGCCAAAGCCAATCCTCCTTAATTGTAAACATAAACACTATTCTCGTCATTCCAAGGCTTTAGAAACCAATTCTGAGCTCTGTAAGCATGAACTCTTAATATTTGAAAGCACAGTCCCGTGAAAACGCCACCGGAAGTACCCGGAGTTGTAAATATTACCAGTATTTTCGTCATTTCACACTTTTACCAAAATTCTGAGCTCTGTAAGCATGGACTCTTAATATTTGAAAGCACAATCCCGGGAAGACGCCACCGGAAGTACCCGGAGTTGTAAATATTACCAGTATTTTCGTCATTTCACAGCTTTCCAGCGGAAACCTCCGTGATTGAATACGACAGTAAATATAGTAAGAATCTATTTACGTGTACTTGAGGTGTTTCTTACACGTTCTTAATCATTTCTGGGAACTATCATTGTGTATTTTAACAGTTTTACCAAAATTAGACAGTTTGCCTAGAAGTATTTACGGGAATCGTCACCATTTCAACTGAATCACACAAAAAAACGCCAAAGCCAATCATCCTTAATTGTAAACAGAAACACTATTCTCGTCATTCCAAGGCTTTAGACACCAATTCTGAGCTCTGTCAACATGAACTCTTAATATTTGAAAGCACAGTCCCGTGAAAACGCCACCGGAAGTACCCGGAGTTGTAAATACGACCAGTATTTTTGTCATTTCACAGCTTTCCCCTGGAAACCTCCGTGATTGAATACGACAGTAAATGTAGTAAGAATCTATTTACGTGTCCTTGAGGTGTTTCTTACACGTTCTTAATCATTTCTGGGAACTATCATTGTGTATTTTAACAGTTTTACCAAAATAAGACAGTTTGCTTAGAAGTATTTACGGGAATCGTCACCATTTCAACTGAATCACACAAAAAAACGCCAAAGCCAATCCTCCTTAATTGTAAACATAAACACTATTCTCGTCATTCCAAGGCTTTAGACACCAATTCTGAGCTCTGTCAGCATGAACTCTTAATATTTGAAAGCACAGTCCCGTGAAAACGCCACCGGAAGTACCCGGAGCTGTAAATATTACCAGTATTTTCATCATTTCACACTTTTACCAAAATTCTGAGCTCTGTAAGCCTGAACTCTTAATATTTGAAAGCACAATCCCGTGAAGACGTCACCGGAAGTACCTGGAGTTGTAAATATTACCAGTATTTTCGTCCTTTCACAGCTTTCCAGCGGAAACCTCCGTGATTGAATACGACAGTAAATGTAGTAAGAATCTATTTACATGTACTTGAGGTGTTTCTTACACGTTCTTAATCATTTATGGGAACTATCATTGTGTATTTTAACAGTTTTAACAAAATTAGACAGTTTGCTTATAAGTATTTACGGGAATCTACACATTTCAACTGAATCACACAAAAAAACGCCAAAGCCAATTCTCCTTAATTGTAAACATAAACACTACTCTCGTCATTCCAAGGCTTTAGACACCAATTCTGAGCTCTGTAAGCATGAACTCTTAATATTTGAAAGCACAGTCGCGTGAAAACGCCTCGGGAAGTACCCGGAGTTGTAAATACGACCATTATTTTCATAATTTCAAGCTTGCCCCTGGAAACCTCTGTGATTGAATAGGACAGTAAATGTAGTAAGAATCTATTTACGTGTACTTGAGGTGTTTCTTACACGTTTTTAATCATTTCTGGCAACTATCATTGTGTATTTTAAGAGTTTTACCAAAATTAGACAGTTTGCTCAGACATATTTACCGGAATCGTCACCATTTTAACTGATTCACACAAATAAAACGCCAAAGCCAATCCTCCTTAATTGTAAACAGAAACACTATTCTCGTCATTCCAAGGCTTTAGAAACCAATTCTGAGCTCTGTAAGCATGAACTCTTAATATTTGAAAGCACAGTCCCGTGAAAACGCCACCGGAAGTAGCCGGAGTTGTAAATACGACCAGTATTTTCGTCATTTCACACTTTTACCAAAATTCTGAGCTCTGTAAGCATGAACTCTTAATATTTGAAAGCACAATCCCGGGAAGACGCCACCGGAAGTACCCGGAGTTGTAAATATTACCAGTATTTTCGTCCTTTCACAGCTTTCCAGCGGAAACCTCCGTGATTGAATACGACAGTAAATGTAGTAAGAATCTATTTACGTGTACTTGAGGTGTTTCTTACACGTTCTTAATCATTTCTGGGAACTATCATTGTGTATTTTAACAGTTTTACCAAAATAAGACAGTTTGCTTAGAAGTATTTACGGGAATCGTCACCATTTCAACTGAATCACACAAAAAAACGCCAAAGCCAATCATCCTTAATTGTAAACAGAAACACTATTCTCGTCATTCCAAGGCTTTACACACCAATTCTGAGCTCTGTCAGCATGAACTCTTAATATTTGAAAGCACAGTCCCGTGAAAACGCCACCGGAAGTACCCGGAGTTGTAAATACGACCAGTATTTTTGTCATTTCACAGCTTTCCCCTGGAAACCTCCGTGATTCAATACGACAGTAAATGTAGTAAGAATCTATTTACGTGTACTTGAGGTGTTTCTTTCACGTTCTTAATCATTTCTGGGAACTATCATTGTGTATTTTAACAGTTTTACCAAAATAAGACAGTTTGCTTAGAAGTATTTACGGGAATCATCACCATTTTAACTGATTCACACAAATAAAACGCCAAAGCCAATCCTCCTTAATTGTAAAGATAAACACTATTCTCGTCATTCCAAGGCTTTAGACACCAATTTTGAGCTCTGTAAGCATGAACTCTTAATATTTGAAAGCACAGTCGCGTGAAAACGTCACCGGAAGTACCCGGAGTTGTAAATACGACCAGTATTTTCGTCATTTCACAGCTTTCCCCTGGAAACCTCCGTGATTGAATACGACAGTAAATGTAGTAAGAATCTATTTACGTGTACTTGAGGTGTTTCTTACACGTTTTTAATCATTAATGGGAACTATCATTGTGTATTTTAACAGTTTTACCAAAATTAGACAGTTTGCTGAGACGTATTGACCGGAATCGTCACCATTTTAACTGATTCACACAAATAAAACGCCAAAGCCAATCCTCCTTAATTGTAAAGATAAACACTATTCTCGTCATTCCAAGGCTTTAGACACCAATTCTGAGCTCTGTCAGCATGAACTCTTAATATTTGAAAGCACAGTCCCGTGAAAACGCCACCGGAAGTACCCGGAGTTGTAAATACGACCAGTATTTTTGTCATTTCACAGCTTTCCCCTGGAAACCTCCGTGATTGAATACGACAGTAAATGTAGTAAGAATCTATTTACGTGTACTTGAGGTGTTTCTTACACGTTTTTAATCATTTCTGGGAACTATCATAGTGTATTTTAACAGTTTTACCAAAATTAGACAGTTTGCTTAGAAGTATTTACCGGAATCGTCACCATTTTAACTGATTCACACAAATAAAACTCCAAAGCCAATCCTCCTTAATTGTAAACATAAACACTATTCTCGTCATTCCAAGGCTTTAGAAACCAATTCTGAGCTCTGTAAGCATGAACTCTTAATATTTGAAAGCACAGTCCCGTGAAAACGTCACCGGAAGTACCCGGAGTTGTAAATATGACCAGTATTTTCGTCATTTCACAGATTTCCCCTGGAAACCACTGTGATTGAATACAACTGTAAATTTAGTAAGAATCTATTTACGTGTACTTGAGGTGTTTCTTACACGTTTTTAATCATTTCTGGGAACTATCATAGTGTATTTTAACAGTTTTACCAAAATTAGACAGTTTGCTTAGAAGTATTTACCGGAATCGTCACCATTTTAACTGATTCACACAAATAAAACGCCAAAGCCAATACTCCTTAATTGTAAACATAAACACTATTCTCGTCATTCCAAGGCTTTAGACACCAATTCTGAGCTCTGTAAGCATGAAATCTTAATATTTGAAAGCACAGTCCCGTGAAAACGCCACCGGAAGTACCCGGAGTTGTAAATATTACCAGTATTTTCATCATTTCACACTTTTACCAAAATTCTGAGCTCTGTAAGCCTGAACTCTTAATATTTGAAAGCACAATCCCGTGAAGACGTCACCGGAAGTACCTGGAGTTGTAAATATTACCAGTATTTTCGTCCTTTCACAGCTTTCCAGCGGAAACCTCCGTGATTGAATACGACAGTAAATGTAGTAAGAATCTATTTACATGTACTTGAGGTGTTTCTTACACGTTCTTAATCATTTATGGGAACTATCATTGTGTATTTTAACAGTTTTAACAAAATTAGACAGTTTGCTTATAAGTATTTACGGGAATCGACACATTTCAACTGAATCACACAAAAAAACGCCAAAGCCAATTCTCCTTAATTGTAAACATAAACACTACTCTCGTCATTCCAAGGCTTTAGACACCAATTCTGAGCTCTGTAAGCATGAACTCTTAATATTTGAAAGCACAGTCGCGTGAAAACGCCACGGGAAGTACCCAGAGTTGTAAATACGACCAGTATTTTCGTCATTTCACAGCTTTACCCTGGAAACCTCCGTGATTGAATACGACAGTAAATGTAGTAAGAATCTATTTACGTGTACTTGAGGTGTTTCTTACACGTTTTTAATCATTTCTGGCAACAATCATTCTGTATCTTCACAGTTTTACCAAAATTAGACAGTTTGCTCAGACGTATTTACCGGAATCGTCACCATTTTAATTGATTCACACAAATAAAACGCCAAAGCCAATCCACCTTAATTGTAAACAGAAACACTATTCTCGTCATTCCAAGGCTTTAGACACCAATTCTGAGCTCTGTAAGCATGAACTCTTAATATTTGAAAGCACAGTCGCGAGAAAACGCCACCGGAAGTACCCGGAGTTGTAAATACGACCATTATTTTCATAATTTCAAGCTTTCCCCTGGAAACCTCCGTGATTGAATAGGACAGTAAATGTAGTAAGAATCTATTTATGTGTACTTGAGGTGTTTCTTACACGTTTTTAATCATTTCTGGCAACTATCATTGTGTATTTTAAGAGTTTTACCAAAATTAGACAGTTTGCTCAGACGTATTTACCGGAATCGTCACCATTTTAACTGATTCACACAAATAAAACGCCAAAGCCAATCCTTCTTAATTGTAAACAGAAACACTATTCTCGTCATTCCAAGGCTTTAGAAACCAATTCTGAGCTCTGTAAGCATGAACTCTTAATATTTGAAAGCACAGTCCCGTGAAAACGTCACCGGAAGTACCCGGAGTTGTAAATATTACCAGTATTTTCGTCATTTCACACTTTTACCAAAATTCTGAGCTCTGTAAGCATGAACTCTCAATATCTGAAAGCACAGTCGCGAGAAAACGCCACCGGAAGTAACCGGAGTTGTAAATACGACCAGTATTTTCGTCATTTCACAGCTTTCCACCAGAAACCTCCGTGATTGAATACGACAGTAAATGTAGTAAGAATCTATTTACGTGTACTTGAGGTGTTTCTTACACGTTCTTAATCATTTCTGGGAACTATCATAGTGTATTTTAACAGTTTTACCAAAATTAGACAGTTTGCTTAGAAGTATTTACCGGAATCGTCACCATTTTAACTGATTCACACAAATAAAACGCCAAAGCCAATCCTCCTTAATTGTAAACATAAACACTATTCTCGTCATTCCAAGGCTTTAGAAACCAATTCTGAGCTCTGTAAGCATGAACTCTTAATATCTGAAAGCACAGTCCCGTGAAAACGCCACCGGAAGTACCCGGAGTTGTAAATATTACCAGTATTTTCGTCCTTTCACAGCTTTCCAGCGGAAACCTCCGTGATTGAATACGACAGTAAATGTAGTAAGAATCTATTTACGTGTACTTGAGGTGTTTCTTACACGTTCTTAATCATTTATGGGAACTATCATTGTGTATGTTAACAGTTTTACCAAAATAAGACAGTTTGCTTAGAAGTATTTACGGGAATCGTCACCATTTCAACTGAATCACACAAAAAAACGCCAAAGCCAATCATCCTTAATTGTAAACAGAAACACTATTCTCGTCATTCCAAGGCTTTAGACACCAATTCTGAGCTCTGTCAGCATGAACTCTTAATATTTGAAAGCACAGTCCCGTGAAAACGCCACCGGAAGTACCCGGAGTTGTAAATACGACCAGTATTTTTGTCATTTCACAGCTTTCCCCTGGAAACCTAAGTGATTGAATACGACAGTAAATGTAGTAAGAATCTATTTACGTGTACTTGAGGTGTTTCTTACACGTTTTTAATCATTTCTGGGAACTATCATAGTGTATTTTAACAGTTTTACCAAAATTAGACAGTTTGCTTAGAAGTATTTACCGGAATCGTCACCATTTTAACTGATTCACACAAATAAAACTCCAAAGCCAATCCTCCTTAATTGTAAACATAAACACTATTCTCGTCATTCCAAGGCTTTAGAAACCAATTCTGAGCTCTGTAAGCATGAACTCTTAATATTTGAAAGCACAGTCCCGTGAAAACGTCACCGGAAGTACCCGGAGTTGTAAATATGACCAGTATTTTCGTCATTTCACAGATTTCCCCTGGAAACCTCTGTGATTGAATACAACTGTAAATTTAGTAAGAATCTATTTACGTGTACTTGAGGTGTTTCTTACACGTTTTTAATCATTTCTGGGAACTATCATAGTGTATTTTAACAGTTTTACCAAAATTAGACAGTTTGCTTAGAAGTATTTACCGGAATCGTCACCATTTTAACTGATTCACACAAATAAAACGCCAAAGCCAATACTCCTTAATTGTAAACAGAAACACTATTCTCGTCATTCCAAGGCTTTAGAAACCAATTCTGAGCTCTGTAAGCATGAACTCTTAATATTTGAAAGCACAGTCCCGTGAAAACGTCACCGGAAGTACCCGGAGTTGTAAATATTACCAGTATTTTCGTCATTTCACACTTTTACCAAAATTCTGAGCTCTGTAAGCATGAACTCTCAATATCTGAAAGCACAGTCGCGAGAAAACGCCACCGGAAGTAACCGGAGTTGTAAATACGACCAGTATTTTCGTCATTTCACAGCTTTCCACCAGAAACCTCCGTGATTGAATACGACAGTAAATGTAGTAAGAATCTATTTACGTGTACTTGAGGTGTTTCTTACACGTTCTTAATCATTTCTGGGAACTATCATAGTGTATTTTAACAGTTTTACCAAAATTAGACAGTTTGCTTAGAAGTATTTACCGGAATCGTCACCATTTTAACTGATTCACACAAATAAAACGCCAAAGCCAATCCTCCATAATTGTAAACATAAACACTATTCTCGTCATTCCAAGGCTTTAGAAACCAATTCTGAGCTCTGTAAGCATGAACTCTTAATATCTGAAAGCACAGTCCCGTGAAAACGCCACCGGAAGTACCCGGAGTTGTAAATATTACCATTATTTTCGTCCTTTCACAGCTTTCCAGCGGAAACCTCCGTGATTGAATACGACAGTAAATGTAGTAAGAATCTATTTACGTGTACTTGAGGTGTTTCTTACACGTTCTTAATCATTTATGGGAACTATCATTGTGTATGTTAACAGTTTTACCAAAATAAGACAGTTTGCTTAGAAGTATTTACGGGAATCGTCACCATTTCAACTGAATCACACAAAAAAACGCCAAAGCCAATCATCCTTAATTGTAAACAGAAACACTATTCTCGTCATTCCAAGGCTTTAGACACCAATTCTGAGCTCTGTCAGCATGAACTCTTAATATTTGAAAGCACAGTCCCGTGAAAACGCCACCGGAAGTACCCGGAGTTGTAAATACGACCAGTATTTTTGTCATTTCACAGCTTTCCCCTGGAAACCTAAGTGATTGAATACGACAGTAAATGTAGTAAGAATCTATTTACGTGTACTTGAGGTGTTTCTTACACGTTTTTAATCATTTCTGGGAACTATCATAGTGTATTTTAACAGTTTTACCAAAATTAGACAGTTTGCTTAGAAGTATTTACCGGAATCGTCACCATTTTAACTGATTCACACAAATAAAACTCCAAAGCCAATCCTCCTTAATTGTAAACATAAACACTATTCTCGTCATTCCAAGGCTTTAGAAACCAATTCTGAGCTCTGTAAGCATGAACTCTTAATATTTGAAAGCACAGTCCCGTGAAAACGTCACCGGAAGTACCCGGAG
This sequence comes from Myotis daubentonii, assembly GCF_963259705.1. Lineage (NCBI taxonomy): Eukaryota > Metazoa > Chordata > Mammalia > Chiroptera > Vespertilionidae > Myotis > Myotis daubentonii. The sequence continues at coordinate 876,719 of NC_081848.1, forward strand.
TTGTAAATATGACCAGTATTTTCGTCATTTCACAGATTTCCCCTGGAAACCTCTGTGATTGAATACAACTGTAAATTTAGTAAGAATCTATTTACGTGTACTTGAGGTGTTTCTTACACGTTTTTAATCATTTCTGGGAACTATCATAGTGTATTTTAACAGTTTTACCAAAATTAGACAGTTTGCTTAGAAGTATTTACCGGAATCGTCACCATTTTAACTGATTCACACAAATAAAACGCCAAAGCCAATACTCCTTAATTGTAAACATAAACACTATTCTCGTCATTCCAAGGCTTTAGACACCAATTCTGAGCTCTGTAAGCATGAAATCTTAATATTTGAAAGCACAGTCCCGTGAAAACGCCACCGGAAGTACCCGGAGTTGTAAATATTACCAGTATTTTCATCATTTCACACTTTTACCAAAATTCTGAGCTCTGTAAGCCTGAACTCTTAATATTTGAAAGCACAATCCCGTGAAGACGTCACCGGAAGTACCTGGAGTTGTAAATATTACCAGTATTTTCGTCCTTTCACAGCTTTCCAGCGGAAACCTCCGTGATTGAATACGACAGTAAATGTAGTAAGAATCTATTTACATGTACTTGAGGTGTTTCTTACACGTTCTTAATCATTTATGGGAACTATCATTGTGTATTTTAACAGTTTTAACAAAATTAGACAGTTTGCTTATAAGTATTTACGGGAATCGACACATTTCAACTGAATCACACAAAAAAACGCCAAAGCCAATTCTCCTTAATTGTAAACATAAACACTACTCTCGTCATTCCAAGGCTTTAGACACCAATTCTGAGCTCTGTAAGCATGAACTCTTAATATTTGAAAGCACAGTCGCGTGAAAACGCCACGGGAAGTACCCAGAGTTGTAAATACGACCAGTATTTTCGTCATTTCACAGCTTTACCCTGGAAACCTCCGTGATTGAATACGACAGTAAATGTAGTAAGAATCTATTTACGTGTACTTGAGGTGTTTCTTACACGTTTTTAATCATTTCTGGCAACAATCATTCTGTATCTTCACAGTTTTACCAAAATTAGACAGTTTGCTCAGACGTATTTACCGGAATCGTCACCATTTTAATTGATTCACACAAATAAAACGCCAAAGCCAATCCACCTTAATTGTAAACAGAAACACTATTCTCGTCATTCCAAGGCTTTAGACACCAATTCTGAGCTCTGTAAGCATGAACTCTTAATATTTGAAAGCACAGTCGCGAGAAAACGCCACCGGAAGTACCCGGAGTTGTAAATACGACCATTATTTTCATAATTTCAAGCTTTCCCCTGGAAACCTCCGTGATTGAATAGGACAGTAAATGTAGTAAGAATCTATTTATGTGTACTTGAGGTGTTTCTTACACGTTTTTAATCATTTCTGGCAACTATCATTGTGTATTTTAAGAGTTTTACCAAAATTAGACAGTTTGCTCAGACGTATTTACCGGAATCGTCACCATTTTAACTGATTCACACAAATAAAACGCCAAAGCCAATCCTCCTTAATTGTAAACAGAAACACTATTCTCGTCATTCCAAGGCTTTAGAAACCAATTCTGAGCTCTGTAAGCATGAACTCTTAATATTTGAAAGCACAGCCCCGTGAAAACGTCACCGGAAGTACCCGGAGTTGTAAATATTACCAGTATTTTCGTCATTTCACACTTTTACCAAAATTCTGAGCTCTGTAAGCATGAACTCTCAATATCTGAAAGCACAGTCGCGAGAAAACGCCACCGGAAGTAACCGGAGTTGTAAATACGACCAGTATTTTCGTCATTTCACAGCTTTCCACCAGAAACCTCCCTGATTGAATACGACAGTAAATGTAGTAAGAATCTATTTACGTGTACTTGAGGTGTTTCTTACACGTTCTTAATCATTTCTGGGAACTATCATAGTGTATTTTAACAGTTTTACCAAAATTAGACAGTTTGCTTAGAAGTATTTACCGGAATCGTCACCATTTTAACTGATTCACACAAATAAAACGCCAAAGCCAATCCTCCTTAATTGTAAACATAAACACTATTCTCGTCATTCCAAGGCTTTAGACACCAATTCTGAGCTCTGTAAGCATGAAATCTTAATATGTGAAAGCACAGTCCCGTGAAAACGCCACCGGAAGTACCCGGAGTTGTAAATATTACCAGTATTTTCATCATTTCACACTTTTACCAAAATTCTGAGCTCTGTAAGCCTGAACTCTTAATATTTGAAAGCACAATCCCGTGAAGACGTCACCGGAAGTACCTGGAGTTGTAAATATTACCAGTATTTTCGTCCTTTCACAGCTTTCCAGCGGAAACCTCCGTGATTGAATACGACAGTAAATGTAGTAAGAATCTATTTACATGTACTTGAGGTGTTTCTTACACGTTCTTAATCATTTATGGGAACTATCATTGTGTATTTTAACAGTTTTAACAAAATTAGACAGTTTGCTTATAAGTATTTACGGGAATCGACACATTTCAACTGAATCACACAAAAAAACGCCAAAGCCAATTCTCCTTAATTGTAAACATAAACACTACTCTCGTCATTCCAAGGCTTTAGACACCAATTCTGAGCTCTGTAAGCATGAACTCTTAATATTTGAAAGCACAGTCGCGTGAAAACGCCACGGGAAGTACCCAGAGTTGTAAATACGACCAGTATTTTCGTCATTTCACAGCTTTACCCTGGAAACCTCCGTGATTGAATACGACAGTAAATGTAGTAAGAATCTATTTACGTGTACTTGAGGTGTTTCTTACACGTTTTTAATCATTTCTGGCAACAATCATTCTGTATCTTCACAGTTTTACCAAAATTAGACAGTTTGCTCAGACGTATTTACCGGAATCGTCACCATTTTAATTGATTCACACAAATAAAACGCCAAAGCCAATCCACCTTAATTGTAAACAGAAACACTATTCTCGTCATTCCAAGGCTTTAGACACCAATTCTGAGCTCTGTAAGCATGAACTCTTAATATTTGAAAGCACAGTCGCGAGAAAACGCCACCGGAAGTACCCGGAGTTGTAAATACGACCATTATTTTCATAATTTCAAGCTTTCCCCTGGAAACCTCCGTGATTGAATAGGACAGTAAATGTAGTAAGAATCTATTTATGTGTACTTGAGGTGTTTCTTACACGTTTTTAATCATTTCTGGCAACTATCATTGTGTATTTTAAGAGTTTTACCAAAATTAGACAGTTTGCTCAGACGTATTTACCGGAATCGTCACCATTTTAACTGATTCACACAAATAAAACGCCAAAGCCAATCCTCCTTAATTGTAAACAGAAACACTATTCTCGTCATTCCAAGGCTTTAGAAACCAATTCTGAGCTCTGTAAGCATGAACTCTTAATATTTGAAAGCACAGCCCCGTGAAAACGTCACCGGAAGTACCCGGAGTTGTAAATATTACCAGTATTTTCGTCATTTCACACTTTTACCAAAATTCTGAGCTCTGTAAGCATGAACTCTCAATATCTGAAAGCACAGTCGCGAGAAAACGCCACCGGAAGTAACCGGAGTTGTAAATACGACCAGTATTTTCGTCATTTCACAGCTTTCCACCAGAAACCTCCCTGATTGAATACGACAGTAAATGTAGTAAGAATCTATTTACGTGTACTTGAGGTGTTTCTTACACGTTCTTAATCATTTCTGGGAACTATCATAGTGTATTTTAACAGTTTTACCAAAATTAGACAGTTTGCTTAGAAGTATTTACCGGAATCGTCACCATTTTAACTGATTCACACAAATAAAACGCCAAAGCCAATCCTCCTTAATTGTAAACATAAACACTATTCTCGTCATTCCAAGGCTTTAGACACCAATTCTGAGCTCTGTAAGCATGAAATCTTAATATGTGAAAGCACAGTCCCGTGAAAACGCCACCGGAAGTACCCGGAGTTGTAAATATTACCAGTATTTTCATCATTTCACACTTTTACCAAAATTCTGAGCTCTGTAAGCCTGAACTCTTAATATTTGAAAGCACAATCCCGTGAAGACGTCACCGGAAGTACCTGGAGTTGTAAATATTACCAGTATTTTCGTCCTTTCACAGCTTTCCAGCGGAAACCTCCGTGATTGAATACGACAGTAAATGTAGTAAGAATCTATTTACATGTACTTGAGGTGTTTCTTACACGTTCTTAATCATTTATGGGAACTATCATTGTGTATTTTAACAGTTTTAACAAAATTAGACAGTTTGCTTATAAGTATTTACGGGAATCGACACATTTCAACTGAATCACACAAAAAAACGCCAAAGCCAATTCTCCTTAATTGTAAACATAAACACTACTCTCGTCATTCCAAGGCTTTAGACACCAATTCTGAGCTCTGTAAGCATGAACTCTTAATATTTGAAAGCACAGTCGCGTGAAAACGCCACGGGAAGTACCCAGAGTTGTAAATACGACCAGTATTTTCGTCATTTCACAGCTTTACCCTGGAAACCTCCGTGATTGAATACGACAGTAAATGTAGTAAGAATCTATTTACGTGTACTTGAGGTGTTTCTTACACGTTTTTAATCATTTCTGGCAACAATCATTCTGTATCTTCACAGTTTTACCAAAATTAGACAGTTTGCTCAGACGTATTTACCGGAATCGTCACCATTTTAATTGATTCACACAAATAAAACGCCAAAGCCAATCCACCTTAATTGTAAACAGAAACACTATTCTCGTCATTCCAAGGCTTTAGACACCAATTCTGAGCTCTGTAAGCATGAACTCTTAATATTTGAAAGCACAGTCGCGAGAAAACGCCACCGGAAGTACCCGGAGTTGTAAATACGACCATTATTTTCATAATTTCAAGCTTTCCCCTGGAAACCTCCGTGATTGAATAGGACAGTAAATGTAGTAAGAATCTATTTATGTGTACTTGAGGTGTTTCTTACACGTTTTTAATCATTTCTGGCAACTATCATTGTGTATTTTAAGAGTTTTACCAAAATTAGACAGTTTGCTCAGACGTATTTACCGGAATCGTCAACATTTTAACTGATTCACACAAATAAAACGCCAAAGCCAATCCTCCTTAATTGTAAACAGAAACACTATTCTCGTCATTCCAAGGCTTTAGAAACCAATTCTGAGCTCTGTAAGCATGAACTCTTAATATTTGAAAGCACAGTCCCGTGAAAACGTCACCGGAAGTACCCGGAGTTGTAAATATTACCAGTATTTTCGTCATTTCACACTTTTACCAAAATTCTGAGCTCTGTAAGCATGAACTCTCAATATCTGAAAGCACAGTCGCGAGAAAACGCCACCGGAAGTAACCGGAGTTGTAAATACGACCAGTATTTTCGTCATTTCACAGCTTTCCACCAGAAACCTCCCTGATTGAATACGACAGTAAATGTAGTAAGAATCTATTTACGTGTACTTGAGGTGTTTCTTACACGTTCTTAATCATTTCTGGGAACTATCATAGTGTATTTTAACAGTTTTACCAAAATTAGACAGTTTGCTTAGAAGTATTTACCGGAATCGTCACCATTTTAACTGATTCACACAAATAAAACGCCAAAGCCAATCCTCCTTAATTGTAAACATAAACACTATTCTCGTCATTCCAAGGCTTTAGAAACCAATTCTGAGCTCTGTAAGCATGAACTCTTAATATCTGAAAGCACAGTCCCGTGAAAACGCCACCGGAAGTACCCGGAGTTGTAAATATTACCAGTATTTTCGTCCTTTCACAGCTTTCCAGCGGAAACCTCCGTGATTGAATACGACAGTAAATGTAGTAAGAATCTATTTACGTGTACTTGAGGTGTTTCTTACACGTTCTTAATCATTTATGGGAACTATCATTGTGTATGTTAACAGTTTTACCAAAATAAGACAGTTTGCTTAGAAGTATTTACGGGAATCGTCACCATTTCAACTGAATCACACAAAAAAACGCCAAAGCCAATCATCCTTAATTGTAAACAGAAACACTATTCTCGTCATTCCAAGGCTTTAGACACCAATTCTGAGCTCTGTCAGCATGAACTCTTAATATTTGAAAGCACAGTCCCGTGAAAACGCCACCGGAAGTACCCGGAGTTGTAAATACGACCAGTATTTTTGTCATTTCACAGCTTTCCCCTGGAAACCTAAGTGATTGAATACGACAGTAAATGTAGTAAGAATCTATTTACGTGTACTTGAGGTGTTTCTTACACGTTTTTAATCATTTCTGGGAACTATCATAGTGTATTTTAACAGTTTTACCAAAATTAGACAGTTTGCTTAGAAGTATTTACCGGAATCGTCACCATTTTAACTGATTCACACAAATAAAACTCCAAAGCCAATCCTCCTTAATTGTAAACATAAACACTATTCTCGTCATTCCAAGGCTTTAGAAACCAATTCTGAGCTCTGTAAGCATGAACTCTTAATATTTGAAAGCACAGTCCCGTGAAAACGTCACCGGAAGTACCCGGAGTTGTAAATATGACCAGTATTTTCGTCATTTCACAGATTTCCCCTGGAAACCTCTGTGATTGAATACAACTGTAAATTTAGTAAGAATCTATTTACGTGTACTTGAGGTGTTTCTTACACGTTTTTAATCATTTCTGGGAACTATCATATTGTATTTTAACAGTTTTACCAAAATTAGACAGTTTGCTTAGAAGTATTTACCGGAATCGTCACCATTTTAACTGATTCACACAAATAAAACGCCAAAGCCAATACTCCTTAATTGTAAACAGAAACACTATTCTCGTCATTCCAAGGCTTTAGACACCAATTCTGAGCTCTGTAAGCATGAAATCTTAATATTTGAAAGCACAGTCCCGTGAAAACGCCACCGGAAGTACCCGGAGTTGTAAATATTACCAGTATTTTCATCATTTCACACTTTTACCAAAATTCTGAGCTCTGTAAGCCTGAACTCTTAATATTTGAAAGCACAATCCCGTGAAGACGTCACCGGAAGTACCTGGAGTTGTAAATATTACCAGTATTTTCGTCCTTTCACAGCTTTCCAGCGGAAACCTCCGTGATTGAATACGACAGTAAATGTAGTAAGAATCTATTTACATGTACTTGAGGTGTTTCTTACACGTTCTTAATCATTTATGGGAACTATCATTGTGTATTTTAACAGTTTTAACAAAATTAGACAGTTTGCTTATAAGTATTTACGGGAATCGACACATTTCAACTGAATCACACAAAAAAACGCCAAAGCCAATTCTCCTTAATTGTAAACATAAACACTACTCTCGTCATTCCAAGGCTTTAGACACCAATTCTGAGCTCTGTAAGCATGAACTCTTAATATTTGAAAGCACAGTCGCGTGAAAACGCCATGGGAAGTACCCAGAGTTGTAAATACGACCAGTATTTTCGTCATTTCACAGCTTTACCCTGGAAACCTCCGTGATTGAATACGACAGTAAATGTAGTAAGAATCTATTTACGTGTACTTGAGGTGTTTCTTACACGTTTTTAATCATTAATGGGAACTATCATTGTGTATTTTAACAGTTTTACCAAAATTAGACAGTTTGCTGAGACGTATTTACCGGAATCGTCACCATTTTAACTGATTCACACAAATAAAACGCCAAAGCCAATCCTCCTTAATTGTAAAGATAAACACTATTCTCGTCATTCCAAGGCTTTAGACACCAATTTTGAGCTCTGTAAGCATGTACTCTTAATATTTGAAAGCACAGCCCCCTGAAAACGCCACCGGAAGTACCCGGAGTTGTAAATAAAACCAGTATTTTCGTCATTTCACACTGTTACCAAAATTCTGAGCTCTGTAAGAATGAACTCTTAATATTTGAAAGCACAATCCCGTGAAGACGCCACCGGAAGTACCCGGAGTTGTAAATATTACCAGTGTTTTCATCCTTTCACAGCTTTCCAGCGGAAACCTCCATGATTGAATACGACAGTAAATGTAGTAAGAATCTATTTACGTGTACTTGAGGTGTTTCTTACACGTTTTTAATCATTTCTGGCAACAATCATTCTGTATCTTCACAGTTTTACCAAAATTAGACAGTTTGCTCAGACGTATTTACCGGAATCGTCACCATTTTAATTGATTCACACAAATAAAACGCCAAAGCCAATCCACCTTAATTGTAAACAGAAACACTATTCTCGTCATTCCAAGGCTTTAGACACCAATTCTGAGCTCTGTAAGCATGAACTCTTAATATTTGAAAGCACAGTCGCGAGAAAACGCCACCGGAAGTACCCGGAGTTGTAAATACGACCAGTATTTTCGTCATTTCACAGCTTTCCACCAGAAACCTCCGTGATTGAATACGACAGTAAATGTAGTAAGAATCTATTTACGTGTACTTGAGGTGTTTCTTACACGTTCTTAATCATTTCTGGCAACTATCATAGTGTATTTTAACAGTTTTACCAAAATTAGACAGTTTGCTTAGAAGTATTTACCGGAATCGTCACCATTTTAACTGATTCACACAAATAAAACGCCAAAGCCAATCCTCCTTAATTGTAAACATAAACACTATTCTCGTCATTCCAAGGCTTTAGAAACCAATTCTGAGCTCTGTAAGCATGAACTCTTAATATCTGAAAGCACAGTCCCGTGAAAACGCCACCGGAAGTACCCGGAGTTGTAAATATTACCAGTATTTTCGTCCTTTCACAGCTTTCCAGCGGAAACCTCTGTGATTGAATACGACAGTAAATGTAGTAAGAATCTATTTACGTGTACTTGAGGTGTTTCTTACACGTTCTTAATCATTTATGGGAACTATCATTGTGTATGTTAACAGTTTTACCAAAATAAGACAGTTTGCTTAGAAGTATTTACGGGAATCGTCACCATTTCAACTGAATCACACAAAAAAACGCCAAAGCCAATCATCCTTAATTGTAAACAGAAACACTATTCTCGTCATTCCAAGGCTTTAGACACCAATTCTGAGCTCTGTCAGCATGAACTCTTAATATTTGAAAGCACAGTCCCGTGAAAACGCCACCGGAAGTACCCGGAGTTGTAAATACGACCAGTATTTTTGTCATTTCACAGCTTTCCCCTGGAAACCTCCGTGATTGAATACGACAGTAAATGTAGTAAGAATCTATTTACGTGTACTTGAGGTGTTTCTTACACGTTTTTAATCATTTCTGGGAACTATCATAGTGTATTTTTACAGTTTTACCAAAATTAGACAGTTTGCTTAGAAGTATTTACCGGAATCGTCACCATTTTAAGTGATTCACACAAATAAAACTCCAAAGCCAATCCTCCTTAATTGTAAACATAAACACTATTCTCGTCATTCCAAGGCTTTAGAAACCAATTCTGAGCTCTGTAAGCATGAACTCTTAATATTTGAAAGCACAGTCCCGTGAAAACGTCACCGGAAGTACCCGGAGTTGTAAATATGACCAGTATTTTCGTCATTTCACAGATTTCCCCTGGAAACCTCTGTGATTGAATACAACTGTAAATTTAGTAAGAATCTATTTACGTGTACTTGAGGTGTTTCTTACACGTTTTTAATCATTTCTGGGAACTATCATAGTGTATTTTAACAGTTTTACCAAAATTAGACAGTTTGCTTAGAAGTATTTACCGGAATCGTCACCATTTTAACTGATTCACACAAATAAAACGCCAAAGCCAATACTCCTTAATTGTAAACAGAAACACTATTCTCGTCATTCCAAGGCTTTAGACACCAATTCTGAGCTCTGTAAGCATGAAATCTTAATATTTGAAAGCACAGTCCCGTGAAAACGCCACCGGAAGTACCCGGAGTTGTAAATATTACCAGTATTTTCATCATTTCACACTTTTACCAAAATTCTGAGCTCTGTAAGCCTGAACTCTTAATATTTGAAAGCACAATCCCGTGAAGACGTCACCGGAAGTACCTGGAGTTGTAAATATTACCAGTATTTTCGTCCTTTCACAGCTTTCCAGCGGAAACCTCCGTGATTGAATACGACAATAAATGTAGTAAGAATCTATTTACATGTACTTGAGGTGTTTCTTACACGTTCTTAATCATTTATGGGAACTATCATTGTGTATTTTAACAGTTTTAACAAAATTAGACAGTTTGCTTATAAGTATTTACGGGAATCGACACATTTCAACTGAATCACACAAAAAAACGCCAAAGCCAATTCTCCTTAATTGTAAACATAAACACTACTCTCGTCATTCCAAGGCTTTAGACACCAATTCTGAGCTCTGTAAGCATGAACTCTTAATATTTGAAAGCACAGCCCCCTGAAAACGCCACTGGAAGTACCCGGAGTTGTAAATACTACAAGTATTTTCGTCATTTCACAGCTTTCCCCTGGAAAACTCCGTGATTGAATACGACAGTAAATGTAGTAAGAATCTATTTACGTGTACTTGAGGTGTTTCTTACACGTTTTTAATCATTTCTGGCAACTATCATTCTGTATTTTAACAGTTTTACCAAAATTAGACAGTTTGCTCAGACGTATTTACCGGAATCGTCACCATTTTAACTGATTCACACAAATAAAACTCCAAAGCCAATCCTCCTTAATTGTAAACATAAACACTATTCTCGTCATTCCAAGGCTTTAGAAACCAATTCTGAGCTCTGTAAGCATGAACTCTTAATATTTGAAAGCACAGTCCCGTGAAAACGCCACCGGAAGTACCCGGAGTTGTAAATATTACCAGTATTTTCATCATTTCACACTTTTACCAAAATTCTGAGCTCTGTAAGCCTGAACTCTTAATATTTGAAAGCACAATCCCGTGAAGACGTCACCGGAAGTACCCGGAGTTGTAAATATTACCAGTATTTACGTCATTTCACACTTTTACCAAAATTCTGAGCTCTGTAAGCATGAACTCTCAATATCTGAAAGCACAGTCGCGAGAAAACGCCACCGGAAGTAACCGGAGTTGTAAATACGACCAGTATTTTCGTCATTTCACAGCTTTCCACCAGAAACCTCCGTGATTGAATACGACAGTAAATGTAGTAAGAATCTATTTACGTGTACTTGAGGTGTTTCTTACACGTTCTTAATCATTTCTGGGAACTATCATAGTGTATTTTAACAGTTTTACAAAAATTAGACAGTTTGCTTAGAAGTATTTACCGGAATCGTCACCATTTTAACTGATTCACACAAATAAAACGCCAAAGCCAATCCTCCTTAATTGTAAACATAAACACTATTCTCGTCATTCCAAGGCTTTAGAAACCAATTCTGAGCTCTGTAAGCATGAACTCTTAATATCTGAAAGCACAGTCCCGTGAAAACGCCACCGGAAGTACCCGGAGTTGTAAATATTACCAGTATTTTCGTCCTTTCACAGCTTTCCAGCGGAAACCTCCGTGATTGAATACGACAGTAAATGTAGTAAGAATCTATTTACGTGTACTTGAGGTGTTTCTTACACGTTCTTAATCATTTATGGGAACTATCATTGTGTATGTTAACAGTTTTACCAAAATAAGACAGTTTGCTTAGAAGTATTTACGGGAATCGTCACCATTTCAACTGAATCACACAAAAAAACGCCAAAGCCAATCATCCTTAATTGTAAACAGAAACACTATTCTCGTCATTCCAAGGCTTTAGACACCAATTCTGAGCTCTGTCAGCATGAACTCTTAATATTTGAAAGCACAGTCCCGTGAAAACGCCACCGGAAGTACCCGGAGTTGTAAATACGACCAGTATTTTTGTCATTTCACAGCTTTCCCCTGGAAACCTCCGTGATTGAATACGACAGTAAATGTAGTAAGAATCTATTTACGTGTACTTGAGGTGTTTCTTACACGTTTTTAATCATTTCTGGGAACTATCATAGTGTATTTTAACAGTTTTACCAAAATTAGACAGTTTGCTTAGAAGTATTTACCGGAATCGTCACCATTTTAACTGATTCACACAAATAAAACTCCAAAGCCAATCCTCCTTAATTGTAAACATAAACACTATTCTCGTCATTCCAAGGCTTTAGAAACCAATTCTGAGCTCTGTAAGCATGAACTCTTAATATTTGAAAGCACAGTCCCGTGAAAACGTCACCGGAAGTACCCGGAGTTGTAAATATGACCAGTATTTTCGTCATTTCACAGATTTCCCCTGGAAACCTCTGTGATTGAATACAACTGTAAATTTAGTAAGAATCTATTTACGTGTACTTGAGGTGTTTCTTACACGTTTTTAATCATTTCTGGGAACTATCATAGTGTATTTTAACAGTTTTACCAAAATTAGACAGTTTGCTTAGAAGTATTTACCGGAATCGTCACCATTTTAACTGATTCACACAAATAAAACGCCAAAGCCAATACTCCTTAATTGTAAACAGAAACACTATTCTCGTCATTCCAAGGCTTTAGACACCAATTCTGAGCTCTGTAAGCATGAAATCTTAATATTTGAAAGCACAGTCCCGTGAAAACGCCACCGGAAGTACCCGGAGTTGTAAATATTACCAGTATTTTCATCATTTCACACTTTTACCAAAATTCTGAGCTCTGTAAGCCTGAACTCTTAATATTTGAAAGCACAATCCCGTGAAGACGTCACCGGAAGTACCTGGAGTTGTAAATATTACCAGTATTTTCGTCCTTTCACAGCTTTCCAGCGGAAACCTCCGTGATTGAATACGACAGTAAATGTAGTAAGAATCTATTTACATGTACTTGAGGTGTTTCTTACACGTTCTTAATCATTTATGGGAACTATCATTGTGTATTTTAACAGTTTTAACAAAATTAGACAGTTTGCTTATAAGTATTTACGGGAATCGACACATTTCAACTGAATCACACAAAAAAACGCCAAAGCCAATTCTCCTTAATTGTAAACATAAACACTACTCTCGTCATTCCAAGGCTTTAGACACCAATTCTGAGCTCTGTAAGCATGAACTCTTAATATTTGAAAGCACAGTCGCGTGAAAACGCCATGGGAAGTACCCAGAGTTGTAAATACGACCAGTATTTTCGTCATTTCACAGCTTTACCCTGGAAACCTCCGTGATTGAATACGACAGTAAATGTAGTAAGAATCTATTTACGTGTACTTGAGGTGTTTCTTACACGTTTTTAATCATTAATGGGAACTATCATTGTGTATTTTAACAGTTTTACCAAAATTATACAGTTTGCTGAGACGTATTTACCGGAATCGTCACCATTTTAACTGATTCACACAAATAAAACGCCAAAGCCAATCCTCCTTAATTGTAAAGATAAACACTATTCTCGTCATTCCAAGGCTTTAGACACCAATTTTGAGCTCTGTAAGCATGTACTCTTAATATTTGAAAGCACAGCCCCCTGAAAACGCCACCGGAAGTACCCGGAGTTGTAAATAAAACCAGTATTTTCGTCATTTCACACTGTTACCAAAATTCTGAGCTCTGTAAGAATGAACTCTTAATATTTGAAAGCACAATCCCGTGAAGACGCCACCGGAAGTACCCGGAGTTGTAAATATTACCAGTGTTTTCATCCTTTCACAGCTTTCCAGCGGAAACCTCCATGATTGAATACGACAGTAAATGTAGTAAGAATCTATTTACGTGTACTTGAGGTGTTTCTTACACGTTTTTAATCATTTCTGGCAACAATCATTCTGTATCTTCACAGTTTTACCAAAATTAGACAGTTTGCTCAGACGTATTTACCGGAATCGTCACCATTTTAATTGATTCACACAAATAAAACGCCAAAGCCAATCCACCTTAATTGTAAACAGAAACACTATTCTCGTCATTCCAAGGCTTTAGACACCAATTCTGAGCTCTGTAAGCATGAACTCTTAATATTTGAAAGCACAGTCGCGAGAAAACGCCACCGGAAGTACCCGGAGTTGTAAATACGACCAGTATTTTCGTCATTTCACAGCTTTCCACCAGAAACCTCCGTGATTGAATACGACAGTAAATGTAGTAAGAATCTATTTACGTGTACTTGAGGTGTTTCTTACACGTTCTTAATCATTTCTGGCAACTATCATAGTGTATTTTAACAGTTTTACCAAAATTAGACAGTTTGCTTAGAAGTATTTACCGGAATCGTCACCATTTTAACTGATTCACACAAATAAAACGCCAAAGCCAATCCTCCTTAATTGTAAACATAAACACTATTCTCGTCATTCCAAGGCTTTAGAAACCAATTCTGAGCTCTGTAAGCATGAACTCTTAATATCTGAAAGCACAGTCCCGTGAAAACGCCACCGGAAGTACCCGGAGTTGTAAATATTACCAGTATTTTCGTCCTTTCACAGCTTTCCAGCGGAAACCTCCGTGATTGAATACGACAGTAAATGTAGTAAGAATCTATTTACGTGTACTTGAGGTGTTTCTTACACGTTCTTAATCATTTATGGGAACTATCATTGTGTATGTTAACAGTTTTACCAAAATTAGACAGTTTGCTTAGAAGTATTTACGGGAATCGTCACCATTTCAACTGAATCACACAAAAAAACGCCAAAGCCAATCATCCTTAATTGTAAACAGAAACACTATTCTCGTCATTCCAAGGCTTTAGACACCAATTCTGAGCTCTGTCAGCATGAACTCTTAATATTTGAAAGCACAGTCCCGTGAAAACGCCACCGGAAGTACCCGGAGTTGTAAATACGACCAGTATTTTTGTCATTTCACAGCTTTCCCCTGGAAACCTCCGTGATTGAATACGACAGTAAATGTAGTAAGAATCTATTTACGTGTACTTGAGGTGTTTCTTACACGTTTTTAATCATTTCTGGGAACTATCATAGTGTATTTTTACAGTTTTACCAAAATTAGACAGTTTGCTTAGAAGTATTTACCGGAATCGTCACCATTTTAAGTGATTCACACAAATAAAACTCCAAAGCCAATCCTCCTTAATTGTAAACATAAACACTATTCTCGTCATTCCAAGGCTTTAGAAACCAATTCTGAGCTCTGTAAGCATGAACTCTTAATATTTGAAAGCACAGTCCCGTGAAAACGTCACCGGAAGTACCCGGAGTTGTAAATATGACCAGTATTTTCGTCATTTCACAGATTTCCCCTGGAAACCTCTGTGATTGAATACAACTGTAAATTTAGTAAGAATCTATTTACGTGTACTTGAGGTGTTTCTTACACGTTTTTAATCATTTCTGGGAACTATCATAGTGTATTTTAACAGTTTTACCAAAATTAGACAGTTTGCTTAGAAGTATTTACCGGAATCGTCACCATTTTAACTGATTCACACAAATAAAACGCCAAAGCCAATACTCCTTAATTGTAAACAGAAACACTATTCTCGTCATTCCAAGGCTTTAGACACCAATTCTGAGCTCTGTAAGCATGAAATCTTAATATTTGAAAGCACAGTCCCGTGAAAACGCCACCGGAAGTACCCGGAGTTGTAAATATTACCAGTATTTTCATCATTTCACACTTTTACCAAAATTCTGAGCTCTGTAAGCCTGAACTCTTAATATTTGAAAGCACAATCCCGTGAAGACGTCACCGGAAGTACCTGGAGTTGTAAATATTACCAGTATTTTCGTCCTTTCACAGCTTTCCAGCAGAAACCTCCGTGATTGAATACGACAGTAAATGTAGTAAGAATCTATTTACATGTACTTGAGGTGTTTCTTACACGTTCTTAATCATTTATGGGAACTATCATTGTGTATTTTAACAGTTTTAACAAAATTAGACAGTTTGCTTATAAGTATTTACGGGAATCGACACATTTCAACTGAATCACACAAAAAAACGCCAAAGCCAATTCTCCTTAATTGTAAACATAAACACTACTCTCGTCATTCCAAGGCTTTAGACACCAATTCTGAGCTCTGTAAGCATGAACTCTTAATATTTGAAAGCACAGTCGCGTGAAAACGCCATGGGAAGTACCCAGAGTTGTAAATACGACCAGTATTTTCGTCATTTCACAGCTTTACCCTGGAAACCTCCGTGATTGAATACGACAGTAAATGTAGTAAGAATCTATTTACGTGTACTTGAGGTGTTTCTTACACGTTTTTAATCATTAATGGGAACTATCATTGTGTATTTTAACAGTTTTACCAAAATTAGACAGTTTGCTGAGACGTATTTACCGGAATCGTCACCATTTTAACTGATTCACACAAATAAAACGCCAAAGCCAATCCTCCTTAATTGTAAAGATAAACACTATTCTCGTCATTCCAAGGCTTTAGACACCAATTTTGAGCTCTGTAAGCATGTACTCTTAATATTTGAAAGCACAGCCCCCTGAAAACGCCACCGGAAGTACCCGGAGTTGTAAATAAAACCAGTATTTTCGTCATTTCACACTGTTACCAAAATTCTGAGCTCTGTAAGAATGAACTCTTAATATTTGAAAGCACAATCCCGTGAAGACGCCACCGGAAGTACCCGGAGTTGTAAATATTACCAGTGTTTTCATCCTTTCACAGCTTTCCAGCGGAAACCTCCATGATTGAATACGACAGTAAATGTAGTAAGAATCTATTTACGTGTACTTGAGGTGTTTCTTACACGTTTTTAATCATTTCTGGCAACAATCATTCTGTATCTTCACAGTTTTACCAAAATTAGACAGTTTGCTCAGACGTATTTACCGGAATCGTCACCATTTTAATTGATTCACACAAATAAAACGCCAAAGCCAATCCACCTTAATTGTAAACAGAAACACTATTCTCGTCATTCCAAGGCTTTAGACACCAATTCTGAGCTCTGTAAGCATGAACTCTTAATATTTGAAAGCACAGTCGCGAGAAAACGCCACCGGAAGTACCCGGAGTTGTAAATACGACCAGTATTTTCGTCATTTCACAGCTTTCCACCAGAAACCTCCGTGATTGAATACGACAGTAAATGTAGTAAGAATCTATTTACGTGTACTTGAGGTGTTTCTTACACGTTCTTAATCATTTCTGGCAACTATCATAGTGTATTTTAACAGTTTTACCAAAATTAGACAGTTTGCTTAGAAGTATTTACCGGAATCGTCACCATTTTAACTGATTCACACAAATAAAACGCCAAAGCCAATCCTCCTTAATTGTAAACATAAACACTATTCTCGTCATTCCAAGGCTTTAGAAACCAATTCTGAGCTCTGTAAGCATGAACTCTTAATATCTGAAAGCACAGTCCCGTGAAAACGCCACCGGAAGTACCCGGAGTTGTAAATATTACCAGTATTTTCGTCCTTTCACAGCTTTCCAGCGGAAACCTCCGTGATTGAATACGACAGTAAATGTAGTAAGAATCTATTTACGTGTACTTGAGGTGTTTCTTACACGTTCTTAATCATTTATGGGAACTATCATTGTGTATGTTAACAGTTTTACCAAAATTAGACAGTTTGCTTAGAAGTATTTACGGGAATCGTCACCATTTCAACTGAATCACACAAAAAAACGCCAAAGCCAATCATCCTTAATTGTAAACAGAAACACTATTCTCGTCATTCCAAGGCTTTAGACACCAATTCTGAGCTCTGTCAGCATGAACTCTTAATATTTGAAAGCACAGTCCCGTGAAAACGCCACCGGAAGTACCCGGAGTTGTAAATACGACCAGTATTTTTGTCATTTCACAGCTTTCCCCTGGAAACCTCCGTGATTGAATACGACAGTAAATGTAGTAAGAATCTATTTACGTGTACTTGAGGTGTTTCTTACACGTTTTTAATCATTTCTGGGAACTATCATAGTGTATTTTTACAGTTTTACCAAAATTAGACAGTTTGCTTAGAAGTATTTACCGGAATCGTCACCATTTTAAGTGATTCACACAAATAAAACTCCAAAGCCAATCCTCCTTAATTGTAAACATAAACACTATTCTCGTCATTCCAAGGCTTTAGAAACCAATTCTGAGCTCTGTAAGCATGAACTCTTAATATTTGAAAGCACAGTCCCGTGAAAACGTCACCGGAAGTACCCGGAGTTGTAAATATGACCAGTATTTTCGTCATTTCACAGATTTCCCCTGGAAACCTCTGTGATTGAATACAACTGTAAATTTAGTAAGAATCTATTTACGTGTACTTGAGGTGTTTCTTACACGTTTTTAATCATTTCTGGGAACTATCATAGTGTATTTTAACAGTTTTACCAAAATTAGACAGTTTGCTTAGAAGTATTTACCGGAATCGTCACCATTTTAACTGATTCACACAAATAAAACGCCAAAGCCAATACTCCTTAATTGTAAACAGAAACACTATTCTCGTCATTCCAAGGCTTTAGACACCAATTCTGAGCTCTGTAAGCATGAAATCTTAATATTTGAAAGCACAGTCCCGTGAAAACGCCACCGGAAGTACCCGGAGTTGTAAATATTACCAGTATTTTCATCATTTCACACTTTTACCAAAATTCTGAGCTCTGTAAGCCTGAACTCTTAATATTTGAAAGCACAATCCCGTGAAGACGCCACCGGAAGTACCTGGAGTTGTAAATATTACCAGTATTTTCGTCCTTTCACAGCTTTCCAGCGGAAACCTCCGTGATTGAATACGACAATAAATGTAGTAAGAATCTATTTACATGTACTTGAGGTGTTTCTTACACGTTCTTAATCATTTATGGGAACTATCATTGTGTATTTTAACAGTTTTAACAAAATTAGACAGTTTCCTTATAAGTATTTACGGGAATCGACACATTTCAACTGAATCACACAAAAAAACGCCAAAGCCAATTCTCCTTAATTGTAAACATAAACACTACTCTCGTCATTCCAAGGCTTTAGACACCAATTCTGAGCTCTGTAAGCATGAACTCTTAATATTTGAAAGCACAGTCGCGTGAAAACGCCACGGGAAGTACCCAGAGTTGTAAATACGACCAGTATTTTCGTCATTTCACAGCTTTACCCTGGAAACCTCCGTGATTGAATACGACAGTAAATGTAGTAAGAATCTATTTACGTGTACTTGAGGTGTTTCTTACACGTTTTTAATCATTAATGGGAACTATCATTGTGTATTTTAACAGTTTTACCAAAATTAGACAGTTTGCTGAGACGTATTTACCGGAATCGTCACCATTTTAACTGATTCACACAAATAAAACGCCAAAGCCAATCCTCCTTAATTGTAAAGATAAACACTATTCTCGTCATTCCAAGGCTTTAGACACCAATTTTGAGCTCTGTAAGCATGAACTCTTAATATTTGAAAGCACAGCCCCCTGAAAACGCCACCGGAAGTACCCGGAGTTGTAAATAAAACCAGTATTTTCGTCATTTCACACTGTTACCAAAATTCTGAGCTCTGTAAGAATGAACTCTTAATATTTGAAAGCACAATCCCGTGAAGACGCCACCGGATGTACCCGGAGTTGTAAATATTACCAGTGTTTTCATCCTTTCACAGCTTTCCAGCGGAAACCTCCATGATTGAATACGACAGTAAATGTAGTAAGAATCTATTTACGTGTACTTGAGGTGTTTCTTACACGTTTTTAATCATTTCTGGCAACAATCATTCTGTATCTTCACAGTTTTACCAAAATTAGACAGTTTGCTCAGACGTATTTACCGGAATCGTCACCATTTTAATTGATTCACACAAATAAAACGCCAAAGCCAATCCACCTTAATTGTAAACAGAAACACTATTCTCGTCATTCCAAGGCTTTAGACACCAATTCTGAGCTCTGTAAGCATGAACTCTTAATATTTGAAAGCACAGTCGCGAGAAAACGCCACCGGAAGTACCCGGAGTTGTAAATACGACCATTATTTTCATAATTTCAAGCTTTCCCCTGGAAACCTCCGTGATTGAATAGGACAGTAAATGTAGTAAGAATCTATTTATGTGTACTTGAGGTGTTTCTTACACGTTTTTAATCATTTCTGGCAACTATCATTGTGTATTTTAAGAGTTTTACCAAAATTAGACAGTTTGCTCAGACGTATTTACCGGAATCGTCACCATTTTAACTGATTCACACAAATAAAACGCCAAAGCCAATCCTCCTTAATTGTAAACAGAAACACTATTCTCGTCATTCCAAGGCTTTAGAAACCAATTCTGAGCTCTGTAAGCATGAACTCTTAATATTTGAAAGCACAGTCCCGTGAAAACGCCACCGGAAGTACCCGGAGTTGTAAATATTACCAGTATTTTCGTCATTTCACACTTTTACCAAAATTCTGAGCTCTGTAAGCATGAACTCTTAATATTTGAAAGCACAATCCCGGGAAGACGCCACCGGAAGTACCCGGAGTTGTAAATATTACCAGTATTTTCGTCCTTTCAAAGCTTTCAAGCGGAAACCTCCGTGATTGAATACGACAGTAAATGTAGTAAGAATCTATTTACGTGTACTTGAGGTGTTTCTTACACGTTCTTAATCATTTCTGGGAACTATCATTGTGTATGTTAACAGTTTTACCAAAATAAGACAGTTTGCTTAGAAGTATTTACGGGAATCGTCACCATTTCAACTGAATCACACAAAAAAACGCCAAAGCCAATCATCCTTAATTGTAAACAGAAACACTATTCTCGTCATTCCAAGGCTTTAGACACCAATTCTGAGCTCTGTCAGCATGAACTCTTAATATTTGAAAGCACAGTCCCGTGAAAACGCCACCGGAAGTACCCGAGGTTGTAAATACGACCAGTATTTTTGTCATTTCACAGCTTTCCCCTGGAAACCTCCGTGATTGAATACGACAGTAAATGTAGTAAGAATCTATTTACGTGTACTTGAGGTGTTTCTTACACGTTTTTAATCATTTCTGGGAACTATCATAGTGTATTTTAACAGTTTTACCAAAATTAGACAGTTTGCTTAGAAGTATTTACCGGAATCGTCACCATTTTAACTGATTCACACAAATAAAACGCCAAAGCCAATCCTCCTTAATTGTAAACATAAACACTATTCTCGTCATTCCAAGGCTTTAGAAACCAATTCTGAGCTCTGTAAGCATGAACTCTTAATATTTGAAAGCACAGTCCCGTGAAAACGTCAGCGGAAGTACCCGGAGTTGTAAATATGACCAGTATTTTCGTCATTTCACAGATTTCCCCTGGAAACCTCTGTGATTGAATACAACTGTAAATTTAGTAAGAATCTATTTACGTGTACTTGATGTGTTTCTTACACGTTTTTAATCATTTCTGGGAACTATCATAGTGTATTTTAACAGTTTTACCAAAATTAGACAGTTTGCTTAGAAGTATTTACCGGAATCGTCACCATTTTAACTGATTCACACAAATAAAACGCCAAAGCCAATCCTCCTTAATTGTAAACATAAACACTATTCTCGTCATTATAAGGCTTTAGAAACCAATTCTGAGCTCTGTAAGCATGAAATCTTAATATTTGAAAGCACAGTCCCGTGAAAACGCCACCGGAAGTACCCGGAGTTGTAAATATTACCAGTATTTTCATCATTTCACACTTTTACCAAAATTCTGAGCTCTGTAAGCCTGAACTCTTAATATTTGAAAGCACAATCCCGTGAAGACGCCACCGGAAGTACCTGGAGTTGTAAATATTACCAGTATTTTCGTCCTTTCACAGCTTTCCAGCGGAAACCTCCGTGATTGAATACGACAGTAAATGTAGTAAGAATCTATTTACGTGTACTTGAGGTGTTTCTTACACGTTCTTAATCATTTCTGGGAACTATCATTGTGTATGTTAACAGTTTTACCAAAATAAGACAGTTTGCTTAGAAGTATTTACGGGAATCGTCACCATTTCAACTGAATCACACAAAAAAACGCCAAAGCCAATTCTCCTTAATTGTAAACAGAAACACTATTCTCGTCATTCCAAGGCTTTAGACACCAATTCTGAGCTCTGTCAGCATGAACTCTTAATATTTGAAAGCACAGTCATGTGAAAACGCCACCGGAAGTACCCGGAGTTGTAAATACGACCAGTATTTTTGTCTCATCACAGCTTTCCCCTGGAAACCTCCGTGATTGAATACGACAGTAAATGTAGTAAGAATCTATTTACGTGTACTTGAGGTGTTTCTTACACGTTTTTAATCATTTCTGGGAACTATCATAGTGTATTTTAACAGTTTTACCAAAATTAGACAGTTTGCTTAGAAGTATTTACCGGAATCGTCACCATTTTAACTGATTCACACAAATAAAACTCCAAAGCCAATCCTCCTTAATTGTAAACATAAACACTATTCTCGTCATTCCAAGGCTTTAGAAACCAATTCTGAGCTCTGTAAGCATGAACTCTTAATATTTGAAAGCACAGTCCCGTGAAAACGTCACCGGAAGTACCCGGAGTTGTAAATATGACCAGTATTTTCGTCATTTCACAGATTTCCCCTGGAAACCTCTGTGATTGAATACAACTGTAAATTTAGTAAGAATCTATTTACGTGTACTTGAGGTGTTTCTTACACGTTTTTAATCATTTCTGGGAACTATCATAGTGTATTTTAACAGTTTTACCAAAATTAGACAGTTTGCTTAGAAGTATTTACCGGAATCGTCACCATTTTAACTGATTCACACAAATAAAACGCCAAAGCCAATCCTCCTTAATTGTAAACATAAACACTATTCTCGTCATTCCAAGGCTTTAGAAACCAATTCTGAGCTCTGTAAGCATGAACTCTTAATATTTGAAAGCACAGTCCCGTGAAAACGTCAGCGGAAGTACCCGGAGTTGTAAATATGACCAGTATTTTCGTCATTTCACAGATTTCCC
Source organism: Myotis daubentonii (assembly GCF_963259705.1). Lineage (NCBI taxonomy): Eukaryota > Metazoa > Chordata > Mammalia > Chiroptera > Vespertilionidae > Myotis > Myotis daubentonii. The sequence goes on from NC_081848.1 coordinate 899,457, forward strand.
CTGGAAACCTCTGTGATTGAATACAACTGTAAATTTAGTAAGAATCTATTTACGTGTACTTGTGGTGTTTCTTACACGTTTTTAATCATTTCTGGGAACTATCATAGTGTATTTTAACAGTTTTACCAAAATTAGACAGTTTGCTTAGAAGTATTTACCGGAATCGTCACCATTTTAACTGATTCACACAAATAAAACGCCAAAGCCAATCCTCCTTAATTGTAAACATAAACACTATTCTCGTCATTCCAAGGCTTTAGAAACCAATTCTGAGCTCTGTAAGCATGAAATCTTAATATTTGAAAGCACAGTCCCGTGAAAACGCCACCGGAAGTACCCGGAGTTTTAAATATTACCAGTATTTTCATCATTTCACACTTTTACCAAAATTCTGAGCTCTGTAAGCCTGAACTCTTAATATTTGAAAGCACAATCCCGTGAAGACGCCACCGGAAGTACCTGGAGTTGTAAATATTACCAGTATTTTCGTCCTTTCACAGCTTTCCAGCGGAAACCTCCGTGATTGAATACGACAGTAAATGTAGTAAGAATCTATTTACGTGTACTTGAGGTGTTTCTTACACGTTCTTAATCATTTCTGGGAACTATCATTGTGTATGTTAACAGTTTTACCAAAATAAGACAGTTTGCTTAGAAGTATTTACGGGAATCGTCACCATTTCAACTGAATCACACAAAAAAACGCCAAAGCCAATCATCCTTAATTGTAAACAGAAACACTATTCTCGTCATTCCAAGGCTTTAGACACCAATTCTGAGCTCTGTCAGCATGAACTCTTAATATTTGAAAGCACAGTCATGTGAAAACGCCACCGGAAGTACCCGGAGTTGTAAATACGACCAGTATTTTTGTCTCATCACAGCTTTCCCCTGGAAACCTCCGTGATTGAATACGACAGTAAATGTAGTAAGAATCTATTTACGTGTACTTGAGGTGTTTCTTACACGTTTTTAATCATTTCTGGGAACTATCATAGTGTATTTTAACAGTTTTACCAAAATTAGACAGTTTGCTTAGAAGTATTTACCGGAATCGTCACCATTTTAACTGATTCACACAAATAAAACTCCAAAGCCAATCCTCCTTAATTGTAAACATAAACACTATTCTCGTCATTCCAAGGCTTTAGAAACCAATTCTGAGCTCTGTAAGCATGAACTCTTAATATTTGAAAGCACAGTCCCGTGAAAACGTCACCGGAAGTACCCGGAGTTGTAAATATGACCAGTATTTTCGTCATTTCACAGATTTCCCCTGGAAACCTCTGTGATTGAATACAACTGTAAATTTAGTAAGAATCTATTTACGTGTACTTGTGGTGTTTCTTACACGTTTTTAATCATTTCTGGGAACTATCATAGTGTATTTTAACAGTTTTACCAAAATTAGACAGTTTGCTTAGAAGTATTTACCGGAATCGTCACCATTTTAACTGATTCACACAAATAAAACGCCAAAGCCAATCCTCCTTAATTGTAAACATAAACACTATTCTCGTCATTCCAAGGCTTTAGAAACCAATTCTGAGCTCTGTAAGCATGAAATCTTAATATTTGAAAGCACAGTCCCGTGAAAACGCCACCGGAAGTACCCGGAGTTGTAAATATTACCAGTATTTTCATCATTTCACACTTTTACCAAAATTCTGAGCTCTGTAAGCCTGAACTCTTAATATTTGAAAGCACAATCCCGTGAAGACGCCACCGGAAGTACCTGGAGTTGTAAATATTACCAGTATTTTCGTCCTTTCACAGCTTTCCAGCGGAAACCTCCGTGATTGAATACGACAGTAAATGTAGTAAGAATCTATTTACATGTACTTGAGGTGTTTCTTACACGTTCTTAATCATTTATGGGAACTATCATTGTGTATTTTAACAGTTTTAACAAAATTAGACAGTTTGCTTATAAGTATTTACGGGAATCGACACATTTCAACTGAATCACACAAAAAAACGCCAAAGCCAATTCTCCTTAATTGTAAACATAAACACTACTCTCGTCATTCCAAGGCTTTAGACACCAATTCTGAGCTCTGTAAGCATGAACTCTTAATATTTGAAAGCACAGTCGCGTGAAAACGCCACGGGAAGTACCCAGAGTTGTAAATACGACCAGTATTTTCGTCATTTCACAGCTTTACCCTGGAAACCTCCGTGATTGAATACGACAGTAAATGTAGTAAGAATCTATTTACGTGTACTTGAGGTGTTTCTTACACGTTTTTAATCATTAATGGGAACTATCATTGTGTATTTTAACAGTTTTACCAAAATTAGACAGTTTGCTGAGACGTATTTACCGGAATCGTCACCATTTTAACTGATTCACACAAATAAAACGCCAAAGCCAATCCTCCTTAATTGTAAAGATAAACACTATTCTCGTCATTCCAAGGCTTTAGACACCAATTTTGAGCTCTGTAAGCATGAACTCTTAATATTTGAAAGCACAGCCCCCTGAAAACGCCACCGGAAGTACCCGGAGTTGTAAATAAAACCAGTATTTTCGTCATTTCACACTGTTACCAAAATTCTGAGCTCTGTAAGAATGAACTCTTAATATTTGAAAGCACAATCCCGTGAAGACGCCACTGGAAGTACCCGGTGTTTTAAATATTACCAGTGTTTTCATCCTTTCACAGTTTTCCAGCGGAAACCTCCATGATTGAATACGACAGTAAATGTAGTACGAATCTATTTACGTGTACTTGAGGTGTTTCTTACACGTTTTTAATCATTTCTGGCAACAATCATTCTGTATCTTCACAGTTTTACCAAAATTAGACAGTTTGCTCAGACGTATTTACCGGAATCGTCACCATTTTAATTGATTCACACAAATAAAACGCCAAAGCCAATCCACCTTAATTGTAAACAGAAACACTATTCTCGTCATTCCAAGGCTTTAGACACCAATTCTGAGCTCTGTAAGCATGAACTCTTAATATTTGAAAGCACAGTCGCGAGAAAACGCCACCGGAAGTACCCGGAGTTGTAAATACGACCATTATTTTCATAATTTCAAGCTTTCCCCTGGAAACCTCCGTGATTGAATAGGACAGTAAATGTAGTAAGAATCTATTTATGTGTACTTGAGGTGTTTCTTACACGTTTTTAATCATTTCTGGCAACTATCATTGTGTATTTTAAGAGTTTTACCAAAATTAGACAGTTTGCTCAGACGTATTTACCGGAATCGTCACCATTTTAACTGATTCACACAAATAAAACGCCAAAGCCAATCCTCCTTAATTGTAAACAGAAACACTATTCTCGTCATTCCAAGGCTTTAGAAACCAATTCTGAGCTCTGTAAGCATGAACTCTTAATATTTGAAAGCACAGTCCCGTGAAAACGTCACCGGAAGTACCCGGAGTTGTAAATATTACCAGTATTTTCGTCATTTCACACTTTTACCAAAATTCTGAGCTCTGTAAGCATGAACTCTCAATATCTGAAAGCACAGTCGCGAGAAAACGCCAGCGGAAGTAACCGGAGTTGTAAATACGACCAGTATTTTGGTCATTTCACAGCTTTCCACCAGAAACCTCCGTGATTGAATACGACAGTAAATGTAGTAAGAATCTATTTACGTGTACTTGAGGTGTTTCTTACACGTTCTTAATCATTTATGGGAACTATCATTGTGTATTTTAACAGTTTTACCAAAAAAGACAGTTTGCTTAGAAGTATTTACGGGAATCGACACATTTCAACTGAATCACACAAAAAAACGCCAAAGCCAATTCTCCTTAATTGTAAACATAAACACTACTCTCGTCATTCCAAGGCTTTAGACACCAATTCTGAGCTCTGTAAGCATGAACTCTTAATATTTGAAAGCACAGTCGCGTGAAAACGCCACGGGAAGTACCCAGAGTTGTAAATACGACCAGTATTTTCGTCATTTCACAGCTTTACCCTGGAAACCTCCGTGATTGAATACGACAGTAAATGTAGTAAGAATCTATTTACGTGTACTTGAGGTGTTTCTTACACGTTTTTAATCATTAATGGGAACTATCATTGTGTATTTTAACAGTTTTACCAAAATTAGACAGTTTGCTGAGACGTATTTACCGGAATCGTCACCATTTTAACTGATTCACACAAATAAAACGCCAAAGCCAATCCTCCTTAATTGTAAAGATAAACACTATTCTCGTCATTCCAAGGCTTTAGACACCAATTTTGAGCTCTGTAAGCATGAACTCTTAATATTTGAAAGCACAGCCCCCTGAAAACGCCACCGGAAGTACCCGGAGTTGTAAATAAAACCAGTATTTTCGTCATTTCACACTGTTACCAAAATTCTGAGCTCTGTAAGAATGAACTCTTAATATTTGAAAGCACAATCCCGTGAAGACGCCACCGGAAGTACCCGGAGTTGTAAATATTACCAGTGTTTTCATCCTTTCACAGCTTTCCAGCGGAAACCTCCATGATTGAATACGACAGTAAATGTAGTAAGAATCTATTTACGTGTACTTGAGGTGTTTCTTACACGTTTTTAATCATTTCTGACAACAATCATTCTGTATCTTCACAGTTTTACCAAAATTAGACAGTTTGCTCAGACGTATTTACCGGAATCGTCACCATTTTAATTGATTCACACAAATAAAACGCCAAAGCCAATCCACCTTAATTGTAAACAGAAACACTATTCTCGTCATTCCAAGGCTTTAGACACCAATTCTGAGCTCTGTAAGCATGAACTCTTAATATTTGAAAGCACAGTCGCGAGAAAACGCCACCGGAAGTACCCGGAGTTGTAAATACGACCATTATTTTCATAATTTCAAGCTTTCCCCTGGAAACCTCCGTGATTGAATAGGACAGTAAATGTAGTAAGAATCTATTTATGTGTACTTGAGGTGTTTCTTACACGTTTTTAATCATTTCTGGCAACTATCATTGTGTATTTTAAGAGTTTTACCAAAATTAGACAGTTTGCTCAGACGTATTTACCGGAATCGTCACCATTTTAACTGATTCACACAAATAAAACGCCAAAGCCAATCCTCCTTAATTGTAAACAGAAACACTATTCTCGTCATTCCAAGGCTTTAGAAACCAATTCTGAGCTCTGTAAGCATGAACTCTTAATATTTGAAAGCACAGTCCCGTGAAAACGCCACCGGAAGTACCCGGAGTTGTAAATATTACCAGTATTTTCGTCATTTCACACTTTTACCAAAATTCTGAGCTCTGTAAGCATGAACTCTTAATATTTGAAAGCACAATCCCGGGAAGACGCCACCGGAAGTACCCGGAGTTGTAAATATTACCAGTATTTTCGTCCTTTCACAGCTTTCCAGTGGAAACCTCCGTGATTGAATACGACAGTAAATGTAGTAAGAATCTATTTACGTGTACTTGAGGTGTTTCTTACACGTTCTTAATCATTTCTGGGAACTATCATTGTGTATGTTAACAGTTTTACCAAAATAAGACAGTTTGCTTAGAAGTATTTACGGGAATCGTCACCATTTCAACTGAATCACACAAAAAAACGCCAAAGCCAATCATCCTTAATTGTAAACAGAAACACTATTCTCGTCATTCCAAGGCTTTAGACACCAATTCTGAGCTCTGTCAGCATGAACTCTTAATATTTGAAAGCACAGTCCCGTGAAAACGCCACCGGAAGTACCCGGAGTTGTAAATACGACCAGTATTTTTGTCATTTCACAGCTTTCCCCTGGAAACCTCCGTGATTGAATACGACAGTAAATGTAGTAAGAATCTATTTACGTGTACTTGAGGTGTTTCTTACACGTTTTTAATCATTTCTGGGAACGATCATAGTGTATTTTAACAGTTTTACCAAAATTAGACAGTTTGCTTAGAAGTATTTACCGGAATCGTCACCATTTTAACTGATTCACACAAATAAAACTCCAAAGCCAATCCTCCTTAATTGTAAACATAAACACTATTCTCGTCATTCCAAGGCTTTAGAAACCAATTCTGAGCTCTGTAAGCATGAACTCTTAATATTTGAAAGCACAGTCCCGTGAAAACGTCAGCGGAAGTACCCGGAGTTGTAAATATGACCAGTATTTTCGTCATTTCACAGATTTCCCCTGGAAACCTCTGTGATTGAATACAACTGTAAATTTAGTAAGAATCTATTTACGTGTACTTGAGGTGTTTCTTACACGTTTTTAATCATTTCTGGGAACTATCATAGTGTATTTTAACAGTTTTACCAAAATTAGACAGTTTGCTTAGAAGTATTTACCGGAATCGTCACCATTTTAACTGATTCACACAAATAAAACGCCAAAGCCAATCCTCCTTAATTGTAAACATAAACACTATTCTCGTCATTCCAAGGCTTTAGAAACCAATTCTGAGCTCTGTAAGCATGAAATCTTAATATTTGAAAGCACAGTCCCGTGAAAACGCCACCGGAAGTACCCGGAGTTGTAAATATTATCAGTATTTTCATCATTTCACACTTTTACCAAAATTCTGAGCTCTGTAAGCCTGAACTCTTAATATTTGAAAGCACAATCCCGTGAAGACGCCACCGGAAGTACCTGGAGTTGTAAATATTACCAGTATTTTCGTCCTTTCACAGCTTTCCAGCGGAAACCTCCGTGATTGAATACGACAGTAAATGTAGTAAGAATCTATTTACATGTACTTGAGGTGTTTCTTACACGTTCTTAATCATTTATGGGAACTATCATTGTGTATTTTAACAGTTTTAACAAAATTAGACAGTTTGCTTATAAGTATTTACGGGAATCGACACATTTCAACTGAATCACACAAAAAAACGCCAAAGCCAATTCTCCTTAATTGTAAACATAAACACTACTCTCGTCATTCCAAGGCTTTAGACACCAATTCTGAGCTCTGTAAGCATGAACTCTTAATATTTGAAAGCACAGTCGCGTGAAAACGCCACGGGAAGTACCCAGAGTTGTAAATACGACCAGTATTTTCGTCATTTCACAGCTTTACCCTGGAAACCTCCGTGATTGAATACGACAGTAAATGTAGTAAGAATCTATTTACGTGTACTTGAGGTGTTTCTTACACGTTTTTAATCATTAATGGGAACTATCATTGTGTATTTTAACAGTTTTACCAAAATTAGACAGTTTGCTGAGACGTATTTACCGGAATCGTCACCATTTTAACTGATTCACACAAATAAAACGCCAAAGCCAATCCTCCTTAATTGTAAAGATAAACACTATTCTCGTCATTCCAAGGCTTTAGACACCAATTTTGAGCTCTGTAAGCATGAACTCTTAATATTTGAAAGCACAGCCCCCTGAAAACGCCACCGGAAGTACCCGGAGTTGTAAATAAAACCAGTATTTTCGTCATTTCACACTGTTACCAAAATTCTGAGCTCTGTAAGAATGAACTCTTAATATTTGAAAGCACAATCCCGTGAAGACGCCACCGGAAGTACCCGGAGTTGTAAATATTACCAGTGTTTTCATCCTTTCACAGCTTTCCAGCGGAAACCTCCATGATTGAATACGACAGTAAATGTAGTAAGAATCTATTTACGTGTACTTGAGGTGTTTCTTACACGTTCTTAATCATTTCTGGGAACTATCATTGTGTATTTTAACAGTTTTACCAAAATAAGACAGTTTGCTTAGAAGTATTTACGGGAATCGTCACCATTTTAACTGATTCACACAAATAAAACGCCAAAGCCAATCCACCTTAATTGTAAACAGAAACACTATTCTCGTCATTCCAAGGCTTTAGACACCAATTCTGAGCTCTGTAAGCATGAACTCTTAATATTTGAAAGCACAGTCGCGAGAAAACGCCACCGGAAGTACCCGGAGTTGTAAATACGACCATTATTTTCATAATTTCAAGCTTTCCCCTGGAAACCTCCGTGATTGAATAGGACAGTAAATGTAGTAAGAATCTATTTATGTGTACTTGAGGTGTTTCTTACACGTTTTTAATCATTTCTGGCAACTATCATTGTGTATTTTAAGAGTTTTACCAAAATTAGACAGTTTGCTCAGACGTATTTACCGGAATCGTCACCATTTTAACTGATTCACACAAATAAAACGCCAAAGCCAATCCTCCTTAATTGTAAACAGAAACACTATTCTCGTCATTCCAAGGCTTTAGAAACCAATTCTGAGCTCTGTAAGCATGAACTCTTAATATTTGAAAGCACAGTCCCGTGAAAACGCCACCGGAAGTACCCGGAGTTGTAAATATTACCAGTATTTTCGTCATTTCACACTTTTACCAAAATTCTGAGCTCTGTAAGCATGAACTCTTAATATTTGAAAGCACAATCCCGGGAAGACGCCACCGGAAGTACCCGGAGTTGTAAATATTACCAGGATTTTCGTCCTTTCACAGCTTTCCAGTGGAAACCTCCGTGATTGAATACGACAGTAAATGTAGTAAGAATCTATTTACGTGTACTTGAGGTGTTTCTTACACGTTCTTAATCATTTCTGGGAACTATCATTGTGTATGTTAACAGTTTTACCAAAATAAGACAGTTTGCTTAGAAGTATTTACGGGAATCGTCACCATTTCAACTGAATCACACAAAAAAACGCCAAAGCCAATCATCCTTAATTGTAAACAGAAACACTATTCTCGTCATTCCAAGGCTTTAGACACCAATTCTGAGCTCTGTCAGCATGAACTCTTAATATTTGAAAGCACAGTCCCGTGAAAACGCCACCGGAAGTACCCGGAGTTGTAAATACGACCAGTATTTTTGTCATTTCACAGCTTTCCCCTGGAAACCTCCGTGATTGAATACGACAGTAAATGTAGTAAGAATCTATTTACGTGTACTTGAGGTGTTTCTTACACGTTTTTAATCATTTCTGGGAACGATCATAGTGTATTTTAACAGTTTTACCAAAATTAGACAGTTTGCTTAGAAGTATTTACCGGAATCGTCACCATTTTAACTGATTCACACAAATAAAACTCCAAAGCCAATCATCCTTAATTGTAAACATAAACACTATTCTCGTCATTCCAAGGCTTTAGAAACCAATTCTGAGCTCTGTCAGCATGAACTCTTAATATTTGAAAGCACAGTCCCGTGAAAACGCCACCGGAAGTACCCGGAGTTGTAAATACGACCAGTATTTTTGTCATTTCACAGCTTTCCCCTGGAAACCTCCGTGATTGAATACGACAGTAAATGTAGTAAGAATCTATTTACGTGTACTTGAGGTGTTTCTTACACGTTTTTAATCATTTCTGGGAACGATCATAGTGTATTTTAACAGTTTTACCAAAATTAGACAGTTTGCTTAGAAGTATTTACCGGAATCGTCACCATTTTAACTGATTCACACAAATAAAACTCCAAAGCCAATCCTCCTTAATTGTAAACATAAACACTATTCTCGTCATTCCAAGGCTTTAGAAACCAATTCTGAGCTCTGTAAGCATGAACTCTTAATATTTGAAAGCACAGTCCCGTGAAAACGTCAGCGGAAGTACCCGGAGTTGTAAATATGACCAGTATTTTCGTCATTTCACAGATTTCCCCTGGAAACCTCTGTGATTGAATACAACTGTAAATTTAGTAAGAATCTATTTACGTGTACTTGAGGTGTTTCTTACACGTTTTTAATCATTTCTGGGAACTATCATAGTGTATTTTAACAGTTTTACCAAAATTAGACAGTTTGCTTAGAAGTATTTACCGGAATCGTCACCATTTTAACTGATTCACACAAATAAAACGCCAAAGCCAATCCTCCTTAATTGTAAACATAAACACTATTCTCGTCATTCCAAGGCTTTAGAAACCAATTCTGAGCTCTGTAAGCATGAAATCTTAATATTTGAAAGCACAGTCCCGTGAAAACGCCACCGGAAGTACCCGGAGTTGTAAATATTACCAGTATTTTCATCATTTCACACTTTTACCAAAATTCTGAGCTCTGTAAGCCTGAACTCTTAATATTTGAAAGCACAATCCCGTGAAGACGCCACCGGAAGTACCTGGAGTTGTAAATATTACCAGTATTTTCGTCCTTTCACAGCTTTCCAGCGGAAACCTCCGTGATTGAATACGACAGTAAATGTAGTAAGAATCTATTTACATGTACTTGAGGTGTTTCTTACACGTTCTTAATCATTTATGGGAACTATCATTGTGTATTTTAACAGTTTTAACAAAATTAGACAGTTTGCTTATAAGTATTTACGGGAATCGACACATTTCAACTGAATCACACAAAAAAACGCCAAAGCCAATTCTCCTTAATTGTAAACATAAACACTACTCTCGTCATTCCAAGGCTTTAGACACCAATTCTGAGCTCTGTAAGCATGAACTCTTAATATTTGAAAGCACAGTCGCGTGAAAACGCCACGGGAAGTACCCAGAGTTGTAAATACGGCCAGTATTTTCGTCATTTCACAGCTTTACCCTGGAAACCTCCGTGATTGAATACGACAGTAAATGTAGTAAGAATCTATTTACGTGTACTTGAGGTGTTTCTTACACGTTTTTAATCATTAATGGGAACTATCATTGTGTATTTTAACAGTTTTACCAAAATTAGACAGTTTGCTGAGACGTATTTACCGGAATCGTCACCATTTTAACTGATTCACACAAATAAAACGCCAAAGCCAATCCTCCTTAATTGTAAAGATAAACACTATTCTCGTCATTCCAAGGCTTTAGACACCAATTTTGAGCTCTGTAAGCATGAACTCTTAATATTTGAAAGCACAGCCCCCTGAAAACGCCACCGGAAGTACCCGGAGTTGTAAATAAAACCAGTATTTTCGTCATTTCACACTGTTACCAAAATTCTGAGCTCTGTAAGAATGAACTCTTAATATTTGAAAGCACAATCCCGTGAAGACGCCACCGGAAGTACCCGGAGTTGTAAATATTACCAGTGTTTTCATCCTTTCACAGCTTTCCAGCGGAAACCTCCATGATTGAATACGACAGTAAATGTAGTAAGAATCTATTTACGTGTACTTGAGGTGTTTCTTACACGTTCTTAATCATTTCTGGGAACTATCATTGTGTATTTTAACAGTTTTACCAAAATAAGACAGTTTGCTTAGAAGTATTTACGGGAATCGTCACCATTTTAACTGATTCACACAAATAAAACGCCAAAGCCAATCCACCTTAATTGTAAACAGAAACATTATTCTCGTCATTCCAAGGCTTTAGACACCAATTCTGAGCTCTGTAAGCATGAACTCTTAATATTTGAAAGCACAGTCGCGAGAAAACGCCACCGGAAGTACCCGGAGTTGTAAATACGACCATTATTTTCATAATTTCAAGCTTTCCCCTGGAAACCTCCGTGATTGAATAGGACAGTAAATGTAGTAAGAATCTATTTATGTGTACTTGAGGTGTTTCTTACACGTTTTTAATCATTTCTGGCAACTATCATTGTGTATTTTAAGAGTTTTACCAAAATTAGACAGTTTGCTCAGACGTATTTACCGGAATCGTCACCATTTTAACTGATTCACACAAATAAAACGCCAAAGCCAATCCTCCTTAATTGTAAACAGAAACACTATTCTCGTCATTCCAAGGCTTTAGAAACCAATTCTGAGCTCTGTAAGCATGAACTCTTAATATTTGAAAGCACAGTCCCGTGAAAACGCCACCGGAAGTACCCGGAGTTGTAAATATTACCAGTATTTTCGTCATTTCACACTTTTACCAAAATTCTGAGCTCTGTAAGCATGAACTCTTAATATTTGAAAGCACAATCCCGGGAAGACGCCACCGGAAGTACCCGGAGTTGTAAATATTACCAGGATTTTCGTCCTTTCACAGCTTTCCAGTGGAAACCTCCGTGATTGAATACGACAGTAAATGTAGTAAGAATCTATTTACGTGTACTTGAGGTGTTTCTTACACGTTCTTAATCATTTCTGGGAACTATCATTGTGTATGTTAACAGTTTTACCAAAATAAGACAGTTTGCTTAGAAGTATTTACGGGAATCGTCACCATTTCAACTGAATCACACAAAAAAACGCCAAAGCCAATCATCCTTAATTGTAAACAGAAACACTATTCTCGTCATTCCAAGGCTTTAGACACCAATTCTGAGCTCTGTCAGCATGAACTCTTAATATTTGAAAGCACAGTCCCGTGAAAACGCCACCGGAAGTACCCGGAGTTGTAAATACGACCAGTATTTTTGTCATTTCACAGCTTTCCCCTGGAAACCTCCGTGATTGAATACGACAGTAAATGTAGTAAGAATCTATTTACGTGTACTTGAGGTGTTTCTTACACGTTTTTAATCATTTCTGGGAACGATCATAGTGTATTTTAACAGTTTTACCAAAATTAGACAGTTTGCTTAGAAGTATTTACCGGAATCGTCACCATTTTAACTGATTCACACAAATAAAACTCCAAAGCCAATCCTCCTTAATTGTAAACATAAACACTATTCTCGTCATTCCAAGGCTTTAGAAACCAATTCTGAGCTCTGTAAGCATGAACTCTTAATATTTGAAAGCACAGTCCCGTGAAAACGTCAGCGGAAGTACCCGGAGTTGTAAATATGACCAGTATTTTCGTCATTTCACAGATTTCCCCTGGAAACCTCTGTGATTGAATACAACTGTAAATTTAGTAAGAATCTATTTACGTGTACTTGAGGTGTTTCTCACACATTTTTAATCATTTCTGGGAACTATCATAGTGTATTTTAACAGTTTTACCAAAATTAGACAGTTTGCTTAGAAGTATTTACCGGAATCGTCACCATTTTAACTGATTCACACAAATAAAACGCCAAAGCCAATCCTCCTTAATTGTAAACATAAACACTATTCTCGTCATTCCAAGGCTTTAGAAACCAATTCTGAGCTCTGTAAGCATGAAATCTTAATATTTGAAAGCACAGTCCCGTGAAAACGCCACCGGAAGTACCCGGAGTTGTAAATATTACCAGTATTTTCATCATTTCACACTTTTACCAAAATTCTGAGCTCTGTAAGCCTGAACTCTTAATATTTGAAAGCACAATCCCGTGAAGACGCCACCGGAAGTACCTGGAGTTGTAAATATTACCAGTATTTTCGTCCTTTCACAGCTTTCCAGCGGAAACCTCCGTGATTGAATACGACAGTAAATGTAGTAAGAATCTATTTACATGTACTTGAGGTGTTTCTTACACGTTCTTAATCATTTATGGGAACTATCATTGTGTATTTTAACAGTTTTAACAAAATTAGACAGTTTGCTTATAAGTATTTACGGGAATCGACACATTTCAACTGAATCACACAAAAAAACGCCAAAGCCAATTCTCCTTAATTGTAAACATAAACACTACTCTCGTCATTCCAAGGCTTTAGACACCAATTCTGAGCTCTGTAAGCATGAACTCTTAATATTTGAAAGCACAGTCGCGTGAAAACGCCACGGGAAGTACCCAGAGTTGTAAATACGACCAGTATTTTCGTCATTTCACAGCTTTACCCTGGAAACCTCCGTGATTGAATACGACAGTAAATGTAGTAAGAATCTATTTACGTGTACTTGAGGTGTTCTTACACGTTTTTAATCATTAATGGGAACTATCATTGTGTATTTTAACAGTTTTACCAAAATTAGACAGTTTGCTCAGACGTATTTACCGGAATCGTCACCCTTTTAACTGATTCACACAAATAAAACGCCAAAGCCAATCCTCCTTAATTGTAAAAAGAAACACTATTCTCGTCATTCCAAGGCTTTAGAAACCAATTCTGAGCTCTGTAAGCATGAAGTCTTAATATTTGAAAGCACAGTCCCGTGAAAACGTCACCGGAAGTACCCGGAGTTGTAAATATTACCAGTATTTTCGTCATTTCACACTTTTACCAAAATTCTGAGCTCTGTAAGCATGAACTCTCAATATCTGAAAGCACAGTCGCGAGAAAACGCCACCGGAAGTAACCGGAGTTGTAAATACGACCAGTATTTTGGTCATTTCACAGCTTTCCACCAGAAACCTCCGTGATTGAATACGACAGTAAATGTAGTAAGAATCTATTTACGTGTACTTGAGGTGTTTCTTACACGTTCTTAATCATTTATGGGAACTATCATTGTGTATTTTAACAGTTTTACCAAAAAAGACAGTTTGCTTAGAAGTATTTACGGGAATCGACACATTTCAACTGAATCACACAAAAAAACGCCAAAGCCAATTCTCCTTAATTGTAAACATAAACACTACTCTCGTCATTCCAAGGCTTTAGACACCAATTTTGAGCTCTGTAAGCATGAACTCTTAATATTTGAAAGCACAGCCCCCTGAAAACGCCACCGGAAGTACCCGGAGTTGTAAATACGACCATTATTTTCATAATTTCAAGCTTTCCCCTGGAAACCTCCGTGATTGAATAGGACAGTAAATGTAGTAAGAATCTATTTATGTGTACTTGAGGTGTTTCTTACACGTTTTTAATCATTTCTGGCAACTATCATTGTGTATTTTAACAGTTTTACCAAAATAAGACAGTTTGCTTAGAAGTATATACGGGAATCGTCACCATTTCAACTGAATCACACAAAAAAACGCCAAAGCCAATCATCCTTAATTGTAAACAGAAACACTACTCTCGTCATTCCAAGGCTTTAGACACCAATTCTGAGCTCTGTCAGCATGAACTCTTAATATTTGAAAGCACAGTCCCGTGAAAACGCCACCGGAAGTACCCGGAGTTGTAAATATTACCAGTATTTTCGTCATTTCACACTTTTACCAAAATTCTGAGCTCTGTAAGCATGAACTCTTAATATTTGAAAGCACAATCCCGGGAAGACGCCACCGGAAGTACCCGGAGTTGTAAATATTACCAGTATTTTCGTCCTTTCACAGCTTTCCAGCGGAAACCTCCGTGATTGAATACGACAGTAAATGTAGTAAGAATCTATTTACGTGTACTTGAGGTGTTTCTTACACGTTCTTAATCATTTCTGGGAACTATCATTGTGTATGTTAACAGTTTTTCCAAAATAAGACAGTTTGCTTAGAAGTATTTACGGGAATCGTCACCATTTCAACTGAATCACACAAAAAAACGCCAAAGCCAATCATCCTTAATTGTAAACAGAAACACTATTCTCGTCATTCCAAGGCTTTAGACACCAATTCTGAGCTCTGTCAGCATGAACTCTTAATATTTGAAAGCACAGTCCCGTGAAAACGCCACCGGAAGTACCCGGAGTTGTAAATACGACCAGTATTTTTGTCATTTCACAGCTTTCCCCTGGAAACCTCCGTGATTGAATACGACAGTAAATGTAGTAAGAATCTATTTACGTGTACTTGAGGTGTTTCTTACACGTTTTTAATCATTTCTGGGAACTATCATAGTGTATTTTAACAGTTTTACCAAAATTAGACAGTTTGCTTAGAAGTATTTACCGGAATCGTCACCATTTTAACTGATTCACACAAATAAAACTCCAAAGCCAATCCTCCTTAATTGTAAACATAAACACTATTCTCGTCATTCCAAGGCTTTAGAAACCAATTCTGAGCTCTGTAAGCATGAACTCTTAATATTTGAAAGCACAGTCCCGTGAAAACGTCAGCGGAAGTACCCGGAGTTGTAAATATGACCAGTATTTTCGTCATTTCACAGATTTCCCCTGGAAACCTCTGTGATTGAATACAATTGTAAATTTAGTAAGAATCTATTTACGTGTACTTGAGGTGTTTCTTACACGTTTTTAATCATTTCTGGGAACTATCATAGTGTATTTTAACAGTTTTACCAAAATTAGACAGTTTGCTTAGAAGTATTTACCGGAATCGTCACCATTTTAACTGATTCACACAAATAAAACGCCAAAGCCAATCCTCCTTAATTGTAAACATAAACACTATTCTCGTCATTCCAAGGCTTTAGAAACCAATTCTGAGCTCTGTAAGCATAAAATCTTAATATTTGAAAGCACAGTCCCGTGAAAACGCCACCGGAAGTACCCGGAGTTGTAAATATTACCAGTATTTTCATCATTTCACACTTTTACCAAAATTCTGAGCTCTGTAAGCCTGAACTCTTAATACTTGAAAGCACAATCCCGTGAAGACGCCACCGGAAGTACCTGGAGTTGTAAATATTACCAGTATTTTCGTCCTTTCACAGCTTTCCAGCGGAAACCTCCGTGATTGAATACGACAGTAAATGTAGTAAGAATCTATTTACATGTACTTGAGGTGTTTCTTACACGTTCTTAATCATTTATGGGAACTATCATTGTGTATTTTAACAGTTTTAACAAAATTAGACAGTTTGCTTATAAGTATTTACGGGAATCGACACATTTCAACTGAATCACACAAAAAAACGCCAAAGCCAATTCTCCTTAATTGTAAACATAAACACTACTCTCGTCATTCCAAGGCTTTAGACACCAATTCTGAGCTCTGTAAGCATGAACTCTTAATATTTGAAAGCACAGTCGCGTGAAAACGCCACGGGAAGTACCCAGAGTTGTAAATACGACCAGTATTTTCGTCATTTCACAGCTTTACCCTGGAAACCTCCGTGATTGAATACGACAGTAAATGTAGTAAGAATCTATTTACGTGTACTTGAGGTGTTTCTTACACGTTTTTAATCATTAATGGGAACTATCATTGTGTATTTTAACAGTTTTACCAAAATTAGACAGTTTGCTGAGACGTATTTACCGGAATCGTCACCATTTTAACTGATTCACACAAATAAAACGCCAAAGCCAATCCTCCTTAATTGTAAAGATAAACACTATTCTCGTCATTCCAAGGCTTTAGACACCAATTTTGAGCTCTGTAAGCATGAACTCTTAATATTTGAAAGCACAGCCCCCTGAAAACGCCACCGGAAGTACCCGGAGTTGTAAATAAAACCTGTATTTTCGTCATTTCACACTGTTACCAAAATTCTGAGCTCTGTAAGAATGAACTCTTAATATTTGAAAGCACAATCCCGTGAAGACGCCACCGGAAGTACCCGGAGTTTTAAATATTACCAGTGTTTTCATCCTTTCACAGCTTTCCAGCGGAAAACTCCATGATTGAATACGACAGTAAATGTAGTAAGAATCTATTTACGTGTACTTGAGGTGTTTCTTACACGTTTTTAATCATTTCTGGCAACAATCATTCTGTATCTTCACAGTTTTACCAAAATTAGACAGTTTGCTCAGACGTATTTACCGGAATCGTCACCATTTTAATTGATTCACACAAATAAAACGCCAAAGCCAATCCACCTTAATTGTAAACAGAAACACTATTCTCGTCATTCCAAGGCTTTAGACACCAATTCTGAGCTCTGTAAGCATGAACTCTTAATATTTGAAAGCACAGTCGCGAGAAAACGCCACCGGAAGTACCCGGAGTTGTAAATACGACCATTATTTTCATAATTTCAAGCTTTCCCCTGGAAACCTCCGTGATTGAATAGGACAGTAAATGTAGTAAGAATCTATTTATGTGTACTTGAGGTGTTTCTTACACGTTTTTAATCATTTCTGGCAACTATCATTGTGTATTTTAAGAGTTTTACCAAAATTAGACAGTTTGCTCAGACGTATTTACCGGAATCGTCACCATTTTAACTGATTCACACAAATAAAACGCCAAAGCCAATCCTCCTTAATTGTAAACAGAAACACTATTCTCGTCATTCCAAGGCTTTAGAAACCAATTCTGAGCTCTGTAAGCATGAACTCTTAATATTTGAAAGCACAGTCCCGTGAAAACGTCACCGGAAGTACCCGGAGTTGTAAATATTACCAGTATTTTCGTCATTTCACACTTTTACCAAAATTCTGAGCTCTGTAAGCATGAACTCTCAATATCTGAAAGCACAGTCGCGAGAAAACGCCACCGGAAGTAACCGGAGTTGTAAATACGACCAGTATTTTGGTCATTTCACAGCTTTCCACCAGAAACCTCCGTGATTGAATACGACAGTAAATGTAGTAAGAATCTATTTACGTGTACTTGAGGTGTTTCTTACACGTTCTTAATCATTTATGGGAACTATCATTGTGTATTTTAACAGTTTTAACAAAATTAGACAGTTTGCTTATAAGTATTTACGGGAATCGACACATTTCAACTGAATCACACAAAAAAACGCCAAAGCCAATTCTCCTTAATTGTAAACATAAACACTACTCTCGTCATTCCAAGGCTTTAGACACCAATTCTGAGCTCTGTAAGCATGAACTCTTAATATTTGAAAGCACAGTCGCGTGAAAACGCCACGGGAAGTACCCAGAGTTGTAAATACGACCAGTATTTTCGTCATTTCACAGCTTTACCCTGGAAACCTCCGTGATTGAATACGACAGTAAATGTAGTAAGAATCTATTTACGTGTACTTGAGGTGTTTCTTACACGTTTTTAATCATTAATGGGAACTATCATTGTGTATTTTAACAGTTTTACCAAAATTAGACAGTTTGCTGAGACGTATTTACCGGAATCGTCACCATTTTAACTGATTCACACAAATAAAACGCCAAAGCCAATCCTCCTTAATTGTAAAGATAAACACTATTCTCGTCATTCCAAGGCTTTAGACACCAATTTTGAGCTCTGTAAACATGAACTCTTAATATTTGAAAGCACAGCCCCCTGAAAACGCCACCGGAAGTACCCGGAGTTGTAAATAAAACCTGTATTTTCGTCATTTCACACTGTTACCAAAATTCTGAGCTCTGTAAGAATGAACTCTTAATATTTGAAAGCACAATCCCGTGAAGACGCCACCGGAAGTACCCGGAGTTTTAAATATTACCAGTGTTTTCATCCTTTCACAGCTTTCCAGCGGAAAACTCCATGATTGAATACGACAGTAAATGTAGTAAGAATCTATTTACGTGTACTTGAGGTGTTTCTTACACGTTTTTAATCATTTCTGGCAACAATCATTCTGTATCTTCACAGTTTTACCAAAATTAGACAGTTTGCTCAGACGTATTTACCGGAATCGTCACCATTTTAATTGATTCACACAAATAAAACGCCAAAGCCAATCCACCTTAATTGTAAACAGAAACACTATTCTCGTCATTCCAAGGCTTTAGACACCAATTCTGAGCTCTGTAAGCATGAACTCTTAATATTTGAAAGCACAGTCGCGAGAAAACGCCACCGGAAGTACCCGGAGTTGTAAATACGACCATTATTTTCATAATTTCAAGCTTTCCCCTGGAAACCTCCGTGATTGAATAGGACAGTAAATGTAGTAAGAATCTATTTATGTGTACTTGAGGTGTTTCTTACACGTTTTTAATCATTTCTGGCAACTATCATTGTGTATTTTAACAGTTTTAACAAAATTAGACAGTTTGCTTATAAGTATTTACGGGAATCGACACATTTCAACTGAATCACACAAAAAAACGCCAAAGCCAATTCTCCTTAATTGTAAACATAAACACTACTCTCGTCATTCCAAGGCTTTAGAAACCAATTCTGAGCTCTGTAAGCATGAACTCTTAATATTTGAAAGCACAGTCCCGTGAAAACGCCACCGGAAGTACCCGGAGTTGTAAATACGAGCAGTATTTTTGTCATTTTACAGCTTTCCCCTGGAAACCTCCGTGATTGAATACGACAGTAAATGTAGTAAGAATCTATTTACGTGTACTTGAGGTGTTTCTTACACGTTTTTAATCATTTCTGGGAACTATCATAGTGTATTTTAACAGTTTTACCAAAATTAGACAGTTTGCTTAGAAGTATTTACCGGAATCGTCACCATTTTAACTGATTCACACAAATAAAACGCCAAAGCCAATCCTCCTTAATTGTAAAGATAAACACTATTCTCGTCATTCCAAGGCTTTAGACACCAATTTTGAGCTCTGTAAGCATGAACTCTTAATATTTGAAAGCACAGCCCCCTGAAAACGCCACTGGAAGTACCCAGAGTTGTAAATACTACAAGTATTTTCGTCATTTCACAGCTTTCCCCCGGAAAACTCCGTGATTGAATACGACAGTAAATGTAGTAAGAATCTATTTACGTGTACTTGAGGTGTTTCTTACACGTTTTTAATCATTTCTGGGAACTATCATAGTGTATTTTAACAGTTTTACCAAAATTAGACAGTTTGCCTAGAAGTATTTACCGGAATCGTCACCATTTTAACTGATTCACACAAATAAAACGCCAAAGCCAATCCTCCTTAATTGTAAACATAAACACTATTCTCGTCATTCCAAGGCTTTAGAAACCAATTCTGAGCTCTGTAAGCATGAAATCTTAATATTTGAAAGCACAGTCCCGTGAAAACGCCACCGGAAGTACCCGGAGTTGTAAATATTACCAGTATTTTCATCATTTCACACTTTTACCAAAATTCTGAGCTCTGTAAGCCTGAACTCTTAATATTTGAAAGCACAATCCCGTGAAGACGCCACCGGAAGTACCTGGAGTTGTAAATATTACCAGTATTTTCGTCCTTTCACAGCTTTCCAGCGGAAACCTCCGTGATTGAATACGACAGTAAATGTAGTAAGAATCTATTTACATGTACTTGAGGTGTTTCTTACACGTTCTTAATAATTTATGGGAACTATCATTGTGTATTTTAACAGTTTTAACAAAATTAGACAATTTGCTTATAAGTATTTACGGGAATCGACACATTTCAACTGAATCACACAAAAAAACGCCAAAGCCAATTCTCCTTAATTGTAAACATAAACACTACTCTCTTCATTCCAAGGCTTTAGACACCAATTCTGAGCTCTGTAAGCATGAACTCTTAATATTTGAAAGCACAGTCGCGTGAAAACGCCACGGGAAGTACCCAGAGTTGTAAATACGACCAGTATTTTCGTCATTTCACAGCTTTACCCTGGAAACCTCCGTGATTGAATACGACAGTAAATGTAGTAAGAATCTATTTACGTGTACTTGAGGTGTTTCTTACACGTTTTTAATCATTAATGGGAACTATCATTGTGTATTTTAACAGTTTTACCAAAATTAGACAGTTTGCTGAGACGTATTTACCGGAATCGTCACCATTTTAACTGATTCACACAAATAAAACGCCAAAGCCAATCCTCCTTAATTGTAAAGATAAACACTATTCTCGTCATTCCAAGGCTTTAGACACCAATTTTGAGCTCTGTAAGCATGAACTCTTAATATTTGAAAGCACAGCCCCCTGAAAACGCCACCGGAAGTACCCGGAGTTGTAAATAAAACCAGTATTTTCGTCATTTCACACTGTTACCAAAATTCTGAGCTCTGTAAGAATGAACTCTTAATATTTGAAAGCACAATCCCGTGAAGACGCCACCGGAAGTACCCGGAGTTGTAAATATTACCAGTGTTTTCATCCTTTCACAGCTTTCCAGCGGAAACCTCCATGATAGAATACGACAGTAAATGTAGTAAGAATTTATTTACGTGTACTTGAGGTGTTTCTTACACGTTTTTAATCATTTCTGGCAACAATCATTCTGTATCTTCACAGTTTTACCAAAATTAGACAGTTTGCTCAGACGTATTTACCGGAATCGTCACCATTTTAATTGATTCACACAAATAAAACGCCAAAGCCAATCCACCTTAATTGTAAACAGAAACACTATTCTTGTCATTCCAAGGCTTTAGACACCAATTCTGAGCTCTGTAAGCATGAACTCTTAATATTTGAAAGCACAGTCGCGAGAAAACGCCACCGGAAGTACCCGGAGTTGTAAATACGACCATTATTTTCATAATTTCAAGCTTTCCCCTGGAAACCTCCGTGATTGAATAGGACAGTAAATGTAGTAAGAATCTATTTACGTGTACTTGAGGTCTTTCTTACACGTTCTTAATCATTTCTGGGAACTATCATAGTGTATTTTAACAGTTTTACCAAAATTAGACAGTTTGCTTAGAAGTATTTACCGGAATCGGCACCATTTTAACTGATTCACACAAATAAAACGCCAAAGCCAATCCTCCTTAATTGTAAACATAAACACTATTCTCGTCATTCCAAGGCTTTAGAAACCAATTCTGAGCTCTGTAAGCATGAACTCTTAATATTTGAAAGCACAGTCCCGTGAAAACGCCACCGGAAGTACCCGGAGTTGTAAATACGACCAGTATTTTTGTCATTTCACAGCTTTCCCCTGGAAACCTCCGTGATTGAATACGACAGTAAATGTAGTAAGAATCTATTTACGTGTACTTGAGGTGTTTCTTACACGTTTTTAATCATTTCTGGGAACTATCATAGTGTATTTTAACAGTTTTACCAAAATTAGACAGTTTGCTTAGAAGTATTTACCGGAATCGTCACCATTTTAACTGATTCACACAAATAAAACGCCAAAGCCAATCCTCCTTAATTGTAAAGATAAACACTATTCTCGTCATTCCAAGGCTTTAGACACCAATTTTGAGCTCTGTAAGCATGAACTCTTAATATTTGAAAGCACAGCCCCCTGAAAACGCCACTGGATGTACCCAGAGTTGTAAATACTACAAGTATTTTCGTCATTTCACAGCTTTCCCCTGGAAAACTCCGTGATTGAATACGACAGTAAATGTAGTAAGAATCTATTTACGTGTACTTGAGGTGTTTCTTACACGTTTTTAATCATTTCTGGCAACTATCATTCTGTATTTTAACAGTTTTACCAAAATTAGACAGTTTGCTCAGACGTATTTACCGGAATCGTCACCATTTTAACTGATTCACACAAATAAAACTCCAAAGCCAATCCTCCTTAATTGTAAACATAAACACTATTCTCGTCATTCCAAGGCTTTAGAAACCAATTCTGAGCTCTGTAAGCATGAATTCTTAATATTTGAAAGCACAGTCCCGTGAAAACGCCAACGGAAGTACCCGGAGTTGTAAATATTACCAGTATTTTCGTCATTTCACACTTTTACCAAAATTCTGAGCTCTGTAAGCATGAACTCTTAATATTTGAAAGCACAGTCCCGTGAAAACGCCACCGGAAGTACCCGGAGTTGTAAATACGACCAGTATTTTTGTCATTTCACAGCTTTCCCCTGGAAACCTCCGTGATTGAATACGACAGTAAATGTAATAAGAATCTATTTACGTGTACTTGAGGTGTTTCTTACACGTTTTTAGTCATTTCTGGGAACTATCATAGTGTATTTTAACAGTTTTACCAAAATTAGACAGTTTGCTTAGAAGTATTTACCGGAATCGTCACCATTTTAACTGATTCACACAAATAAAACGCCAAAGCCAATCCTCCTTAATTGTAAACATAAACACTATTCTCGTCATTCCAAGGCTTTAGAAACCAATTCTGAGCTCTGTAAGCATGAACTCTTAATATTTGAAAGCACAGCCCCCTGAAAACGCCACCGGAAGTACCCGGAGTTGTAAATATTACCAGTATTTTCGTCATTTCACACTGTTACCAAAATTCTGAGCTCTGTAAGAATGAACTCTTAATATTTGAAAGCACAATCCCGTGAAGGCGCCACAGGAAGTACCCGGAGTTGTAAATATTACCAGTGTTTTCATCCTTTCACAGCTTTCCAGCGGAAACCTCCATGATTGAATACGACAGTAAATGTAGTAAGAATCTATTTACGTGTACTTGAGGTGTTTCTAACACGTTTTTAATCATTTCTGGCAACAATCATTCTGTATCTTCACAGTTTTACCAAAATTAGACAGTTTGCTCAGACGTATTTACCGGAATCGTCACCATTTTAACTGATTCACACAAATAAAACGCCAAAGCCAATCCTCCTTAATTGTAAACAGAAACACTATTCTCGTCATTCCAAGGCTTTAGAAACCAATTCTGAGCTCTGTAAGCATGAACTCTTAATATTTGAAAGCACAGTCCCGTGAAAACGCCACCGGAAGTACCCGGAGTTGTAAATATTACCAGTATTTTCGTCATTTCACACTTTTACCAAAATTCTGAGCTCTGTAAGCATGAACTCTTAATATTTGAAAGCACAATCCCGGGAAGACGCCACCGGAAGTACCCGGAGTTGTAAATATTACCAGTATTTTCGTCCTTTCACAGCTTTCCAGCGGAAACCTCCGTGATTGAATACGACAGTACATGTAGTAAGAATCTATTTACGTGTACTTGAGGTGTTTCTTACACGTTCTTAATCATTTCTGGGAACTATCATTGTGTATTTTAACAGTTTTACCAAAATAAGACAGTTTGCTTAGAAGTATTTACGGGAATCGTCACCATTTCAACTGAATCACACAAAAAAACGCCAAAGCCAATCATCCTTAATTGTAAACAGAAACACTATTCTCGTCATTCCAAGGCTTTAGACACCAATTCTGAGCTCTGTCAGCATGAACTCTTAATATTTGAAAGCACAGTCCCGTGAAAACGCCACCGGAAGTACCCGGAGTTGTAAATATTACCAGTATTTTCGTCATTTCACACTTTTACCAAAATTCTGAGCTCTGTAAGCCTGAACTCTTAATATTTGAAAGCACAATCCCGTGAAGACGCCACCGGTAGTACCTGGAGTTGTAAATATTACCAGTATTTTTGTCATTTCACACTTTTAATAAATTCTGAGCTCTGTAAGCCTGAACTCTTAATATTTGAAAGCACAATCCCGTGAAGACGCCACTGGAAGTACCCGGAGTTGTAAATACGACCAGTATTTTTGTCATTTCACAGCTTTCCAGCGGAAACCTCCGTGATTGAATACGACAGTAAATGTAGTAAGAATCTATTTACATGTACTTGAGGTGTTTCTTACACGTTCTTAATCATTTATGGGAACTATCATTGTGTATTTTAACAGTTTTAACAAAATTAGACAGTTTGCTTATAAGTATTTACGGGAATCGACACATTTCAACTGAATCACACAAAAAAACGCCAAAGCCAATTCTCCTTAATTGTAAACATAAACACTACTCTCGTCATTCCAAGGCTTTAGACACCAATTCTGAGCTCTGTAAGCATGAACTCTTAATATTTGAAAGCACAGTCGCGTGAAAACGCCACGGGAAGTACCCGGAGTTGTAAATACGACCAGTATTTTCGTCATTTCACAGCTTTACCCTGGAAACCTCCGTGATTGAATACGACAGTAAATATAGTAAGAATCTATTTACGTGTACTTGAGGTGTTTCTTACACGTTTTTAATCATTAATGGGAACTATCATTGTGTATTTTAACAGTTTTACCAAAAATAGACAGTTTGCTGAGACGTATTTACCGGAATCGTCACCATTTTAACTGATTCACACAAATAAAACGCCAAAGCCAATCCTCCTTAATTGTAAACATAAACACTATTCTCGTCATTCCAAGGCTTTAGAAACCAATTCTGAGCTCTGTAAGCATGAACTCTTAATATTTGAAAGCACAGTCCCGTGAAAACGCCACCGGAAGTACCCAGAGTTGTAAATATTACCAGTATTTTCGTCATTTCACACTTTTACCAAAATTCTGAGCTCTGTAAGCATGAACTCTTAATATTTGAAAGCACAATCCCGGGAAGACGCCACCGGAAGTATCCGGAGTTGTAAATATTACCAGTATTTTCGTCCTTTCACAGCTTTCCAGCGGAAACCTCCGTGATTGAATACGACAGTAAATGTAGTAAGAATCTATTTACGTGTACTTGAGGTGTTTCTTACACGTTTTTAATCATTTCTGGGAACTATCATAGTGTATTTTAACAGTTTTACCAAAATTAGACAGTTTGCTTAGAAGTATTTACCGGAATCGTCAACATTTTAACTGATTCACACAAATAAAACGCCAAAGCCAATCCTCCTTAATTGTAAACATAAACACTATTCTCGTCATTCCAAGGCTTTAGAAACAAATTCTGAGCTCTGTAAGCATGAACTCTTAATATTTGAAAGCACAGTCGCGTGAAAACGTCACCGGAAGTACCCGGAGTTGTAAATACGACTAGTATTTTCGTCATTTCACAGATTTCCCCTGGAAACCTCTGTGATTGAATACAACTGTAAATGTAGTAAGAATCTATTTACGTGTACTTGAGGTGTTTCTTACACGTTTTTAATCATTAATGGGAACTATCTTTGTGTATTTTAACAGTTTTACCAAAATTAGACAGTTTGCTGAGACGTATTTACCGGAATCGTCACCATTTTAACTGATTCACACAAATAAAACGCCAAAGCCAATCCTCCTTAATTGTAAAGATAAACACTATTCTCATCATTCGAAGGCTTTAGACACCAATTTTGAGCTCTGTAAGCATGAACTCTTAATATTTGAAAGCACAGCCCCCTGAAAACGCCACTGGATGTACCCAGAGTTGTAAATACTACAAGTATTTTCGTCATTTCACAGCTTTCCCCTGGAAAACTCCGTGATCGAATACGACAGTAAATGTAGTAAGAATCTATTTACGTGTACTTGAGGTGTTTCTTACACGTTTTTAATCATTTCTGGCAACTATCATTCTGTATTTTAACAGTTTTACCAAAATTAGACAGTTTGCTCAGACGTATTTACCGGAATCGTCACCATTTTAACTGATTCACACAAATAAAACTCCAAAGCCAATCCTCCTTAATTGTAAACATAAACACTATTCTCGTCATTCCAAGGCTTTAGAAACCAATTCTGAGCTCTGTAAGCATGAACTCTTAATATTTGAAAGCACAGTCCCGTGAAAACGCCAACGGAAGTACCCGGAGTTGTAAATATTACCAGTATTTTCGTCATTTCACACTTTTACCAAAATTCTGAGCTCTGTAAGCATGAACTCTTAATATTTGAAAGCACAGTCCCGTGAAAACGCCACCGGAAGTACCCGGAGTTGTAAATACGACCAGTATTTTTGTCATTTCACAGCTTTCCCCTGGAAACCTCCGTGATTGAATACGACAGTAAATGTAATAAGAATCTATTTACGTGTACTTGAGGTGTTTCTTACACGTTTTTAGTCATTTCTGGGAACTATCATAGTGTATTTTAACAGTTTTACCAAAATTAGACAGTTTGCTTAGAAGTATTTACCGGAATCGTCACCATTTTAACTGATTCACACAAATAAAACGCCAAAGCCAATCCTCCTTAATTGTAAACATAAACACTATTCTCGTCATTCCAAGGCTTTAGAAACCAATTCTGAGCTCTGTAAGAATGAACTCTTAATATTTGAAAGCACAGCCCCCTGAAAACGCCACCGGAAGTACCCGGAGTTGTAAATATTACCAGTATTTTCGTCATTTCACACTGTTACCAAAATTCTGAGCTCTGTAAGAATGAACTCTTAATATTTGAAAGCACAATCCCGTGAAGGCGCCACCGGAAGTACCCGGAGTTGTAAATATTACCAGTATTTTCGTCATTTCACACTTTTACCAAAATTCTGAGCTCTGTAAGCATGAACTCTTAATATTTGAAAGCACAGTCCCGTGAAAACGCCACCGGAAGTACCCGGAGTTGTAAATACGACCAGTATTTTTGTCATTTCACAGCTTTCCCCTGGAAACCTCCGTGATTGAATACGACAGTAAATGTAATAAGAATCTATTTACGTGTACTTGAGGTGTTTCTTACACGTTTTTAGTCATTTCTGGGAACTATCATAGTGTATTTTAACAGTTTTACCAAAATTAGACAGTTTGCTTAGAAGTATTTACCGGAATCGTCACCATTTTAACTGATTCACACAAATAAAACGCCAAAGCCAATCCTCCTTAATTGTAAACATAAACACTATTCTCGTCATTCCAAGGCTTTAGAAACCAATTCTGAGCTCTGTAAGCATGAACTCTTAATATTTGAAAGCACAGCCCCCTGAAAACGCCACCGGAAGTACCCGGAGTTGTAAATATTACCAGTATTTTCGTCATTTCACACTGTTACCAAAATTCTGAGCTCTGTAAGAATGAACTCTTAATATTTGAAAGCACAATCCCGTGAAGGCGCCACCGGAAGTACCCGGAGTTGTAAATATTACCAGTATTTTCGTCATTTCACACTTTTACCAAAATTCTGAGCTCTGTAAGCATGAACTCTTAATATTTGAAAGCACAGTCCCGTGAAAACGCCACCGGAAGTACCCGGAGTTGTAAATACGACCAGTATTTTTGTCATTTCACAGCTTTCCCCTGGAAACCTCCGTGATTGAATACGACAGTAAATGTAATAAGAATCTATTTACGTGTACTTGAGGTGTTTCTTACACGTTTTTAGTCATTTCTGGGAACTATCATAGTGTATTTTAACAGTTTTACCAAAATTAGACAGTTTGCTTAGAAGTATTTACCGGAATCGTCACCATTTTAACTGATTCACACAAATAAAACGCCAAAGCCAATCCTCCTTAATTGTAAACATAAACACTATTCTCGTCATTCCGAGGCTTTAGAAACCAATTCTGAGCTCTGTAAGCATGAACTCTTAATATTTGAAAGCACAGCCCCCTGAAAACGCCACCGGAAGTACCCGGAGTTGTAAATATTACCAGTATTTTCGTCATTTCACACTGTTACCAAAATTCTGAGCTCTGTAAGAATGAACTCTTAATATTTGAAAGCACAATCCCGTGAAGGCGCCACCGGAAGTACCCGGAGTTGTAAATATTACCAGTGTTTTCATCCTTTCACAGCTTTCCAGCGGAAACCTCCATGATTGAATACGACAGTAAATGTAGTAAGAATCTAATTACGTGTACTTGAGGTGTTTCTAACACGTTTTTAATCATTTCTGGCAACAATCATTCTGTATCTTCACAGTTTTACCAAAATTAGACAGTTTGCTCAGACGTATTTACCGGAATCGTCACCATTTTAACTGATTCACACAAATAAAACGCCAAAGCCAATCCTCCTTAATTGTAAACAGAAACACTATTCTCGTCATTCCAAGGCTTTAGAAACCAATTCTGAGCTCTGTAAGCATGAACTCTTAATATTTGAAAGCACAGTCCCGTGAAAACGCCACCGGAAGTACCCGGAGTTGTAAATATTACCAGTATTTTCGTCATTTCACACTTTTACCAAAATTCTGAGCTCTGTAAGCATGAACTCTTAATATTTGAAAGCACAATCCCGGGAAGACGCCACCGGAAGTACCCGGAGTTGTAAATATTACCAGTATTTTCGTCCTTTCACAGCTTTCCAGCGGAAACCTCCGTGATTGAATACGACAGTAAATGTAGTAAGAATCTATTTACGTGTACTTGAGGTGTTTCTTACACGTTCTTAATCATTTCTGGGAACTATCATTGTGTATTTTAACAGTTTTACCAAAATAAGACAGTTTGCTTAGAAGTATTTACGGGAATCGTCACCATTTCAACTGAATCACACAAAAAAACGCCAAAGCCAATCATCCTTAATTGTAAACAGAAACACTATTCTCGTCATTCCAAGGCTTTAGACACCAATTCTGAGCTCTGTCAGCATGAACTCTTAATATTTGAAAGCACAGTCCCGTGAAAACGCCACCGGAAGTACCCGGAGGTGTAAATACGACCAGTATTTTTGTCATTTCACAGCTTTCCCCTGGAAACCTCCGTGATTGAATACGACAGTAAATGTAGTAAGAATCTATTTACGTGTACTTGAGGTGTTTCTTACACGTTTTTAATCATTTCTGGGAACTATCATAGTGTATTTTAACAGTTTTACCAAAATTAGACAGTTTGCTGAGACGTATTTACCGGAATCGTCACCATTTTAACTGATTCACACAAATAAAACGCCAAAGCCAATCCTCCTTAATTGTAAACATAAACACTATTCTCGTCATTCCAAGGCTTTAGAAACCAATTCTGAGCTCTGTAAGCATGAAATCTTAATATTTGAAAGCACAGTCCCGTGAAAACGCCACCGGAAGTACCCGGAGTTGTAAATATTACCAGTATTTTCGTCATTTCACACTTTTACCAAAATTCTGAGCTCTGTAAGCCTGAACTCTTAATATTTGAAAGCACAATCCCGTGAAGACGCCACCGGTAGTACCTGGAGTTGTAAATATTACCAGTATTTTCGTCCTTTCACAGCTTTCCAGCGGAAACCTCCGTGATTGAATACGACAGTAAATGTAATAAGAATCTATTTACGTGTACTTGAGGTGTTTCTTACACGTTTTTAGTCATTTCTGGGAACTATCATAGTGTATTTTAACAGTTTTACCAAAATTAGACAGTTTGCTTAGAAGTATTTACCGGAATCGTCACCATTTTAACTGATTCACACAAATAAAACGCCAAAGCCAATCCTCCTTAATTGTAAACATAAACACTATTCTCGTCATTCCAAGGCTTTAGAAACCAATTCTGAGCTCTGTAAGCATGAACTCTTAATATTTGAAAGCACAGCCCCCTGAAAACGCCACCGGAAGTACCCGGAGTTGTAAATATTACCAGTATTTTCGTCATTTCACACTGTTACCAAAATTCTGAGCTCTGTAAGAATGAACTCTTAATATTTGAAAGCACAATCCCGTGAAGGCGCCACCGGAAGTACCCGGAGTTGTAAATATTACCAGTATTTTCGTCATTTCACACTTTTACCAAAATTCTGAGCTCTGTAAGCATGAACTCTTAATATTTGAAAGCACAGTCCCGTGAAAACGCCACCGGAAGTACCCGGAGTTGTAAATACGACCAGTATTTTTGTCATTTCACAGCTTTCCCCTGGAAACCTCCGTGATTGAATACGACAGTAAATGTAATAAGAATCTATTTACGTGTACTTGAGGTGTTTCTTACACGTTTTTAGTCATTTCTGGGAACTATCATAGTGTATTTTAACAGTTTTACCAAAATTAGACAGTTTGCTTAGAAGTATTTACCGGAATCGTCACCATTTTAACTGATTCACACAAATAAAACGCCAAAGCCAATCCTCCTTAATTGTAAACATAAACACTATTCTCGTCATTCCGAGGCTTTAGAAACCAATTCTGAGCTCTGTAAGCATGAACTCTTAATATTTGAAAGCACAGCCCCCTGAAAACGCCACCGGAAGTACCCGGAGTTGTAAATATTACCAGTATTTTCGTCATTTCACACTGTTACCAAAATTCTGAGCTCTGTAAGAATGAACTCTTAATATTTGAAAGCACAATCCCGTGAAGGCGCCACCGGAAGTACCCGGAGTTGTAAATATTACCAGTGTTTTCATCCTTTCACAGCTTTCCAGCGGAAACCTCCATGATTGAATACGACAGTAAATGTAGTAAGAATCTAATTACGTGTACTTGAGGTGTTTCTAACACGTTTTTAATCATTTCTGGCAACAATCATTCTGTATCTTCACAGTTTTACCAAAATTAGACAGTTTGCTCAGACGTATTTACCGGAATCGTCACCATTTTAACTGATTCACACAAATAAAACGCCAAAGCCAATCCTCCTTAATTGTAAACAGAAACACTATTCTCGTCATTCCAAGGCTTTAGAAACCAATTCTGAGCTCTGTAAGCATGAACTCTTAATATTTGAAAGCACAGTCCCGTGAAAACGCCACCGGAAGTACCCGGAGTTGTAAATATTACCAGTATTTTCGTCATTTCACACTTTTACCAAAATTCTGAGCTCTGTAAGCATGAACTCTTAATATTTGAAAGCACAATCCCGGGAAGACGCCACCGGAAGTACCCGGAGTTGTAAATATTACCAGTATTTTCGTCCTTTCACAGCTTTCCAGCGGAAACCTCCGTGATTGAATACGACAGTAAATGTAGTAAGAATCTATTTACGTGTACTTGAGGTGTTTCTTACACGTTCTTAATCATTTCTGGGAACTATCATTGTGTATTTTAACAGTTTTACCAAAATAAGACAGTTTGCTTAGAAGTATTTACGGGAATCGTCACCATTTCAACTGAATCACACAAAAAAACGCCAAAGCCAATCATCCTTAATTGTAAACAGAAACACTATTCTCGTCATTCCAAGGCTTTAGACACCAATTCTGAGCTCTGTCAGCATGAACTCTTAATATTTGAAAGCACAGTCCCGTGAAAACGCCACCGGAAGTACCCGGAGGTGTAAATACGACCAGTATTTTTGTCATTTCACAGCTTTCCCCTGGAAACCTCCGTGATTGAATACGACAGTAAATGTAGTAAGAATCTATTTACGTGTACTTGAGGTGTTTCTTACACGTTTTTAATCATTTCTGGGAACTATCATAGTGTATTTTAACAGTTTTACCAAAATTAGACAGTTTGCTGAGACGTATTTACCGGAATCGTCACCATTTTAACTGATTCACACAAATAAAACGCCAAAGCCAATCCTCCTTAATTGTAAACATAAACACTATTCTCGTCATTCCAAGGCTTTAGAAACCAATTCTGAGCTCTGTAAGCATGAAATCTTAATATTTGAAAGCACAGTCCCGTGAAAACGCCACCGGAAGTACCCGGAGTTGTAAATATTACCAGTATTTTCGTCATTTCACACTTTTACCAAAATTCTGAGCTCTGTAAGCCTGAACTCTTAATATTTGAAAGCACAATCCCGTGAAGACGCCACCGGTAGTACCTGGAGTTGTAAATATTACCAGTATTTTCGTCCTTTCACAGCTTTCCAGCGGAAACCTCCGTGATTGAATACGACAGTAAATGTAGTAAGAATCTATTTACATGTACTTGAGGTGTTTCTTACACGTTCTTAATCATTTATGGGAACTATCATTGTGTATTTTAACAGTTTTAACAAAATTAGACAGTTTGCTTATAAGTATTTACGGGAATCGACACATTTCAACTGAATCACACAAAAAAACGCCAAAGCCAATTCTCCTTAATTGTAAACATAAACACTACTCTCGTCATTCCAAGGCTTTAGACACCAATTCTGAGCTCTGTAAGCATGAACTCTTAATATTTGAAAGCACAGTCGCGTGAAAACGCCACGGGAAGTACCCGGAGTTGTAAATATTACCAGTATTTTCGTCATTTCACACTTTTACCAAAATTCTGAGCTCTGTAAGCATGAACTCTTAATATTTGAAAGCACAATCCCGGGAAGACGCCACCGGAAGTACCCGGAGTTGTAAATATTACCAGTATTTTCGTCCTTTCACAGCTTTCCAGCGGAAACCTCCGTGATTGAATACGACAGTAAATGTAGTAAGAATCTATTTACGTGTACTTGAGGTGTTTCTTACACGTTTTTAATCATTTCTGGGAACTATCATAGTGTATTTTAACAGTTTTACCAAAATTAGACAGTTTGCTTAGAAGTATTTACCGGAATCGTCACCATTTTAACTGATTCACACAAATAAAACGCCAAAGCCAATCCTCCTTAATTGTAAACATAAACACTATTCTCGTCATTCCAAGGCTTTAGAAACCAATTCTGAGCTCTGTAAGCATGAAATCTTAATATTTGAAAGCACAGTCCCGTGAAAACGCCACCGGAAGTACCTGGAGTTGTAAATATTACCAGTATTTTCGTCATTTCACACTTTTACCAAAATTCTGAGCTCTGGAAGCCTGAACTCTTAATATTTGAAAGCACAATCCCGTGAAGACGCCACCGGAAGTACCTGGAGTTGTAAATATTACCAGTATTTTCGTCCTTTCACAGCTTTCCAGCGGAAACCTCCGTGATTGAATACCACAGTAAATGTAGTAAGAATCTATTTACATGTACTTGAGGTGTTTCTTACACGTTCTTAATCATTTATGGGAACTATCATTGTGTATTTTAACAGTTTTAACAAAATTAGACAGTTTGCTTATAAGTATTTACGGGAATCGACACATTTCAACTGAATCACACAAAAAAACGCCAAAGCCAATTCTCCTTAATTGTAAACATAAACACTACTCTCGTCATTCCAAGGCTTTAGACACCAATTCTGAGCTCTGTAAGCATGAACTCTTAATATTTGAAAGCACAGTCGCGTGAAAACGCCACGGGAAGTACCCGGAGTTGTAAATACAACCAGTATTTTCGTCATTTCACAGCTTTACCCTGGAAACCTCCGTGATTGAATACGACAGTAAATGTAGTAAGAATCTATTTACGTGTACTTGAGGTGTTTCTTACACGTTTTTAATCATTAATGGGAAGTATCATTGTGTATTTTAACAGTTTTACCAAAATTAGACAGTTTGCTGAGACGTATTTACCGGAATCGTCACCATTTTAACTGATTCACACAAATAAAACGCCAAAGCCAATCCTCCTTAATTGTAAAGATAAACACTATTCTCGTCATTCCAAGGCTTTAGACACCAATTTTGAGCTCTGTAAGCATGAACTCTTAATATTTGAAAGCACAGCCCCCTGAAAACGCCATCGGAAGTACCCGGAGTTGTAAATATTACCAGTATTTTCGTCATTTCACACTGTTACCAAAATTCTGAGCTCTGTAAGAATGAACTCTTAATATTTGAAAGCACAATCCCGTGAAGACGCCACCGGAAGTACCCGGAGTTGTAAATATTACCAGTGTTTTCATCCTTTCACAGCTTTCCAGCGGAAACCTCCATGATTGAATACGACAGTAAATGTAGTAAGAATCTATTTACGTGTACTTTAGGTGTTTCTTACACGTTTTTAATCATTTCTGGCAACAATCATTCTGTATCTTCACAGTTTTACCAAAATTAGACAGTTTGCTCAGACGTATTTACCAGAATCGTCACCATTTTAATTGATTCACACAAATAAAACGCCAAAGCCAATCCACCTTAATTGTAAACAGAAACACTATTCTCGTCATTCCAAGGCTTTAGACACCAATTCTGAGCTCTGTAAGCATGAACTCTTAATATTTGAAAGCACAGTCGCGAGAAAATGCCACCGGAAGTACCCGGAGTTGTAAATACGACCATTATTTTCATAATTTCAAGCTTTCCCCTGGAAACCTCCGTGATTGAATAGGACAGTAAATGTAGTAAGAATCTATTTATGTGTACTTGAGGTGTTTCTTACACGTTTTTAATCATTTCTGGCAACTATCATTGTGTATTTTAAGAGTTTTACCATAATTGGACAGTTTGCTCAGACGTATTTACCGGAATCGTCACCATTTTAACTGATTCACACAAATAAAACGCCAAAGCCAATCCTCCTTAATTGTAAACAGAAACACTATTCTCGTCATTGCAAGGCTTTAGAAACCAATTCTGAGCTCTGTAAGCATGAACTCTTAATATTTGAAAGCACAGTCCCGTGAAAACGCCACCGGAAGTACCCGGAGTTGTAAATATTACCAGTATTTTCGTCATTTCACACTTTTACCAAAATTCTGAGCTCTGTAAGCATGAACTCTCAATATCTGAAAGCACAGTCGCGAGAAAACGCCACCGGAAGTAACCGGAGTTGTAAATACGACCAGTATTTTCGTCATTTCACAGCTTTCCACCAGAAACCTCCGTGATTTAATACGACAGTAAATGTAGTAAGAATCTATTTACGTGTACTTGAGGTGTTTCTTACACGTTTTTAATCATTAATGGGAACTATCATTGTGTATTTTAACAGTTTTAACAAAATTAGACAGTTTGCTTATAAGTATTTACGGGAATCGACACATTTCAACTGAATCACACAAAAAAACGCCAAAGCCAATTCTCCTTAATTGTAAACATAAACACTACTCTCGTCATTCCAAGGCTTTAGACACCAATTCTGAGCTCTGTAAGCATGAACTCTTAATATTTGAAAGCACAGTCGCGTGAAAACGCCACGGGAAGTACCCGGAGTTGTAAATACGACCAGTATTTTCGTCATTTCACAGCTTTACCCTGGAAACCTCCGTGATTGAATACGACAGTAAATATAGTAAGAATCTATTTACGTGTACTTGAGGTGTTTCTTACACGTTTTTAATCATTAATGGGAACTATCATTGTGTATTTTAACAGTTTTACCAAAAATAGACAGTTTGCTGAGACGTATTTACCGGAATCGTCACCATTTTAACTGATTCACACAAATAAAACGCCAAAGCCAATCCTCCTTAATTGTAAACATAAACACTATTCTCGTCATTCCAAGGCTTTAGAAACCAATTCTGAGCTCTGTAAGCATGAACTCTTAATATTTGAAAGCACAGTCCCGTGAAAACGCCACCGGAAGTACCCAGAGTTGTAAATATTACCAGTATTTTCGTCATTTCACACTTTTACCAAAATTCTGAGCTCTGTAAGCATGAACTCTTAATATTTGAAAGCACAATCCCGGGAAGACGCCACCGGAAGTATCCGGAGTTGTAAATATTACCAGTATTTTCGTCCTTTCACAGCTTTCCAGCGGAAACCTCCGTGATTGAATACGACAGTAAATGTAGTAAGAATCTATTTACGTGTACTTGAGGTGTTTCTTACACGTTTTTAATCATTTCTGGGAACTATCATAGTGTATTTTAACAGTTTTACCAAAATTAGACAGTTTGCTTAGAAGTATTTACCGGAATCGTCAACATTTTAACTGATTCACACAAATAAAACGCCAAAGCCAATCCTCCTTAATTGTAAACATAAACACTATTCTCGTCATTCCAAGGCTTTAGAAACAAATTCTGAGCTCTGTAAGCATGAACTCTTAATATTTGAAAGCACAGTCGCGTGAAAACGTCACCGGAAGTACCCGGAGTTGTAAATACGACTAGTATTTTCGTCATTTCACAGATTTCCCCTGGAAACCTCTGTGATTGAATACAACTGTAAATGTAGTAAGAATCTATTTACGTGTACTTGAGGTGTTTCTTACACGTTTTTAATCATTAATGGGAACTATCATTGTGTATTTTAACAGTTTTACCAAAATTAGACAGTTTGCTGAGACGTATTTACCGGAATCGTCACCATTTTAACTGATTCACACAAATAAAACGCCAAAGCCAATCCTCCTTAATTGTAAAGATAAACACTATTCTCATCATTCGAAGGCTTTAGACACCAATTTTGAGCTCTGTAAGCATGAACTCTTAATATTTGAAAGCACAGCCCCCTGAAAACGCCACTGGATGTACCCAGAGTTGTAAATACTACAAGTATTTTCGTCATTTCACAGCTTTCCCCTGGAAAACTCCGTGATCGAATACGACAGTAAATGTAGTAAGAATCTATTTACGTGTACTTGAGGTGTTTCTTACACGTTTTTAATCATTTCTGGCAACTATCATTCTGTATTTTAACAGTTTTACCAAAATTAGACAGTTTGCTCAGACGTATTTACCGGAATCGTCACCATTTTAACTGATTCACACAAATAAAACTCCAAAGCCAATCCTCCTTAATTGTAAACATAAACACTATTCTCGTCATTCCAAGGCTTTAGAAACCAATTCTGAGCTCTGTAAGCATGAACTCTTAATATTTGAAAGCACAGTCCCGTGAAAACGCCAACGGAAGTACCCGGAGTTGTAAATATTACCAGTATTTTCGTCATTTCACACTTTTACCAAAATTCTGAGCTCTGTAAGCATGAACTCTTAATATTTGAAAGCACAGTCCCGTGAAAACGCCACCGGAAGTACCCGGAGTTGTAAATACGACCAGTATTTTTGTCATTTCACAGCTTTCCCCTGGAAACCTCCGTGATTGAATACGACAGTAAATGTAATAAGAATCTATTTACGTGTACTTGAGGTGTTTCTTACACGTTTTTAGTCATTTCTGGGAACTATCATAGTGTATTTTAACAGTTTTACCAAAATTAGACAGTTTGCTTAGAAGTATTTACCGGAATCGTCACCATTTTAACTGATTCACACAAATAAAACGCCAAAGCCAATCCTCCTTAATTGTAAACATAAACACTATTCTCGTCATTCCAAGGCTTTAGAAACCAATTCTGAGCTCTGTAAGAATGAACTCTTAATATTTGAAAGCACAGCCCCCTGAAAACGCCACCGGAAGTACCCGGAGTTGTAAATATTACCAGTATTTTCGTCATTTCACACTGTTACCAAAATTCTGAGCTCTGTAAGAATGAACTCTTAATATTTGAAAGCACAATCCCGTGAAGGCGCCACCGGAAGTACCCGGAGTTGTAAATATTACCAGTATTTTCGTCATTTCACACTTTTACCAAAATTCTGAGCTCTGTAAGCATGAACTCTTAATATTTGAAAGCACAGTCCCGTGAAAACGCCACCGGAAGTACCCGGAGTTGTAAATACGACCAGTATTTTTGTCATTTCACAGCTTTCCCCTGGAAACCTCCGTGATTGAATACGACAGTAAATGTAATAAGAATCTATTTACGTGTACTTGAGGTGTTTCTTACACGTTTTTAGTCATTTCTGGGAACTATCATAGTGTATTTTAACAGTTTTACCAAAATTAGACAGTTTGCTTAGAAGTATTTACCGGAATCGTCACCATTTTAACTGATTCACACAAATAAAACGCCAAAGCCAATCCTCCTTAATTGTAAACATAAACACTATTCTCGTCATTCCAAGGCTTTAGAAACCAATTCTGAGCTCTGTAAGCATGAACTCTTAATATTTGAAAGCACAGCCCCCTGAAAACGCCACCGGAAGTACCCGGAGTTGTAAATATTACCAGTATTTTCGTCATTTCACACTGTTACCAAAATTCTGAGCTCTGTAAGAATGAACTCTTAATATTTGAAAGCACAATCCCGTGAAGGCGCCACCGGAAGTACCCGGAGTTGTAAATATTACCAGTATTTTCGTCATTTCACACTTTTACCAAAATTCTGAGCTCTGTAAGCATGAACTCTTAATATTTGAAAGCACAGTCCCGTGAAAACGCCACCGGAAGTACCCGGAGTTGTAAATACGACCAGTATTTTTGTCATTTCACAGCTTTCCCCTGGAAACCTCCGTGATTGAATACGACAGTAAATGTAATAAGAATCTATTTACGTGTACTTGAGGTGTTTCTTACACGTTTTTAGTCATTTCTGGGAACTATCATAGTGTATTTTAACAGTTTTACCAAAATTAGACAGTTTGCTTAGAAGTATTTACCGGAATCGTCACCATTTTAACTGATTCACACAAATAAAACGCCAAAGCCAATCCTCCTTAATTGTAAACATAAACACTATTCTCGTCATTCCGAGGCTTTAGAAACCAATTCTGAGCTCTGTAAGCATGAACTCTTAATATTTGAAAGCACAGCCCCCTGAAAACGCCACCGGAAGTACCCGGAGTTGTAAATATTACCAGTATTTTCGTCATTTCACACTGTTACCAAAATTCTGAGCTCTGTAAGAATGAACTCTTAATATTTGAAAGCACAATCCCGTGAAGGCGCCACCGGAAGTACCCGGAGTTGTAAATATTACCAGTGTTTTCATCCTTTCACAGCTTTCCAGCGGAAACCTCCATGATTGAATACGACAGTAAATGTAGTAAGAATCTAATTACGTGTACTTGAGGTGTTTCTAACACGTTTTTAATCATTTCTGGCAACAATCATTCTGTATCTTCACAGTTTTACCAAAATTAGACAGTTTGCTCAGACGTATTTACCGGAATCGTCACCATTTTAACTGATTCACACAAATAAAACGCCAAAGCCAATCCTCCTTAATTGTAAACAGAAACACTATTCTCGTCATTCCAAGGCTTTAGAAACCAATTCTGAGCTCTGTAAGCATGAACTCTTAATATTTGAAAGCACAGTCCCGTGAAAACGCCACCGGAAGTACCCGGAGTTGTAAATATTACCAGTATTTTCGTCATTTCACACTTTTACCAAAATTCTGAGCTCTGTAAGCATGAACTCTTAATATTTGAAAGCACAATCCCGGGAAGACGCCACCGGAAGTACCCGGAGTTGTAAATATTACCAGTATTTTCGTCCTTTCACAGCTTTCCAGCGGAAACCTCCGTGATTGAATACGACAGTAAATGTAGTAAGAATCTATTTACGTGTACTTGAGGTGTTTCTTACACGTTCTTAATCATTTCTGGGAACTATCATTGTGTATTTTAACAGTTTTACCAAAATAAGACAGTTTGCTTAGAAGTATTTACGGGAATCGTCACCATTTCAACTGAATCACACAAAAAAACGCCAAAGCCAATCATCCTTAATTGTAAACAGAAACACTATTCTCGTCATTCCAAGGCTTTAGACACCAATTCTGAGCTCTGTCAGCATGAACTCTTAATATTTGAAAGCACAGTCCCGTGAAAACGCCACCGGAAGTACCCGGAGGTGTAAATACGACCAGTATTTTTGTCATTTCACAGCTTTCCCCTGGAAACCTCCGTGATTGAATACGACAGTAAATGTAGTAAGAATCTATTTACGTGTACTTGAGGTGTTTCTTACACGTTTTTAATCATTTCTGGGAACTATCATAGTGTATTTTAACAGTTTTACCAAAATTAGACAGTTTGCTGAGACGTATTTACCGGAATCGTCACCATTTTAACTGATTCACACAAATAAAACGCCAAAGCCAATCCTCCTTAATTGTAAACATAAACACTATTCTCGTCATTCCAAGGCTTTAGAAACCAATTCTGAGCTCTGTAAGCATGAAATCTTAATATTTGAAAGCACAGTCCCGTGAAAACGCCACCGGAAGTACCCGGAGTTGTAAATATTACCAGTATTTTCGTCATTTCACACTTTTACCAAAATTCTGAGCTCTGTAAGCCTGAACTCTTAATATTTGAAAGCACAATCCCGTGAAGACGCCACCGGTAGTACCTGGAGTTGTAAATATTACCAGTATTTTCGTCCTTTCACAGCTTTCCAGCGGAAACCTCCGTGATTGAATACGACAGTAAATGTAGTAAGAATCTATTTACATGTACTTGAGGTGTTTCTTACACGTTCTTAATCATTTATGGGAACTATCATTGTGTATTTTAACAGTTTTAACAAAATTAGACAGTTTGCTTAT
Organism: Myotis daubentonii; assembly: GCF_963259705.1. NCBI lineage: Eukaryota > Metazoa > Chordata > Mammalia > Chiroptera > Vespertilionidae > Myotis > Myotis daubentonii. The sequence goes on from NC_081848.1 coordinate 940,285, forward strand.
AAGTATTTACGGGAATCGACACATTTCAACTGAATCACACAAAAAAACGCCAAAGCCAATTCTCCTTAATTGTAAACATAAACACTACTCTCGTCATTCCAAGGCTTTAGACACCAATTCTGAGCTCTGTAAGCATGAACTCTTAATATTTGAAAGCACAGTCGCGTGAAAACGCCACGGGAAGTACCCGGAGTTGTAAATATTACCAGTATTTTCGTCATTTCACACTTTTACCAAAATTCTGAGCTCTGTAAGCATGAACTCTTAATATTTGAAAGCACAATCCCGGGAAGACGCCACCGGAAGTACCCGGAGTTGTAAATATTACCAGTATTTTCGTCCTTTCACAGCTTTCCAGCGGAAACCTCCGTGATTGAATACGACAGTAAATGTAGTAAGAATCTATTTACGTGTACTTGAGGTGTTTCTTACACGTTTTTAATCATTTCTGGGAACTATCATAGTGTATTTTAACAGTTTTACCAAAATTAGACAGTTTGCTTAGAAGTATTTACCGGAATCGTCACCATTTTAACTGATTCACACAAATAAAACGCCAAAGCCAATCCTCCTTAATTGTAAACATAAACACTATTCTCGTCATTCCAAGGCTTTAGAAACCAATTCTGAGCTCTGTAAGCATGAAATCTTAATATTTGAAAGCACAGTCCCGTGAAAACGCCACCGGAAGTACCTGGAGTTGTAAATATTACCAGTATTTTCGTCATTTCACACTTTTACCAAAATTCTGAGCTCTGGAAGCCTGAACTCTTAATATTTGAAAGCACAATCCCGTGAAGACGCCACCGGAAGTACCTGGAGTTGTAAATATTACCAGTATTTTCGTCCTTTCACAGCTTTCCAGCGGAAACCTCCGTGATTGAATACCACAGTAAATGTAGTAAGAATCTATTTACATGTACTTGAGGTGTTTCTTACACGTTCTTAATCATTTATGGGAACTATCATTGTGTATTTTAACAGTTTTAACAAAATTAGACAGTTTGCTTATAAGTATTTACGGGAATCGACACATTTCAACTGAATCACACAAAAAAACGCCAAAGCCAATTCTCCTTAATTGTAAACATAAACACTACTCTCGTCATTCCAAGGCTTTAGACACCAATTCTGAGCTCTGTAAGCATGAACTCTTAATATTTGAAAGCACAGTCGCGTGAAAACGCCACGGGAAGTACCCGGAGTTGTAAATACAACCAGTATTTTCGTCATTTCACAGCTTTACCCTGGAAACCTCCGTGATTGAATACGACAGTAAATGTAGTAAGAATCTATTTACGTGTACTTGAGGTGTTTCTTACACGTTTTTAATCATTAATGGGAAGTATCATTGTGTATTTTAACAGTTTTACCAAAATTAGACAGTTTGCTGAGACGTATTTACCGGAATCGTCACCATTTTAACTGATTCACACAAATAAAACGCCAAAGCCAATCCTCCTTAATTGTAAAGATAAACACTATTCTCGTCATTCCAAGGCTTTAGACACCAATTTTGAGCTCTGTAAGCATGAACTCTTAATATTTGAAAGCACAGCCCCCTGAAAACGCCATCGGAAGTACCCGGAGTTGTAAATATTACCAGTATTTTCGTCATTTCACACTGTTACCAAAATTCTGAGCTCTGTAAGAATGAACTCTTAATATTTGAAAGCACAATCCCGTGAAGACGCCACCGGAAGTACCCGGAGTTGTAAATATTACCAGTGTTTTCATCCTTTCACAGCTTTCCAGCGGAAACCTCCATGATTGAATACGACAGTAAATGTAGTAAGAATCTATTTACGTGTACTTTAGGTGTTTCTTACACGTTTTTAATCATTTCTGGCAACAATCATTCTGTATCTTCACAGTTTTACCAAAATTAGACAGTTTGCTCAGACGTATTTACCAGAATCGTCACCATTTTAATTGATTCACACAAATAAAACGCCAAAGCCAATCCACCTTAATTGTAAACAGAAACACTATTCTCGTCATTCCAAGGCTTTAGACACCAATTCTGAGCTCTGTAAGCATGAACTCTTAATATTTGAAAGCACAGTCGCGAGAAAATGCCACCGGAAGTACCCGGAGTTGTAAATACGACCATTATTTTCATAATTTCAAGCTTTCCCCTGGAAACCTCCGTGATTGAATAGGACAGTAAATGTAGTAAGAATCTATTTATGTGTACTTGAGGTGTTTCTTACACGTTTTTAATCATTTCTGGCAACTATCATTGTGTATTTTAAGAGTTTTACCATAATTGGACAGTTTGCTCAGACGTATTTACCGGAATCGTCACCATTTTAACTGATTCACACAAATAAAACGCCAAAGCCAATCCTCCTTAATTGTAAACAGAAACACTATTCTCGTCATTGCAAGGCTTTAGAAACCAATTCTGAGCTCTGTAAGCATGAACTCTTAATATTTGAAAGCACAGTCCCGTGAAAACGCCACCGGAAGTACCCGGAGTTGTAAATATTACCAGTATTTTCGTCATTTCACACTTTTACCAAAATTCTGAGCTCTGTAAGCATGAACTCTCAATATCTGAAAGCACAGTCGCGAGAAAACGCCACCGGAAGTAACCGGAGTTGTAAATACGACCAGTATTTTCGTCATTTCACAGCTTTCCACCAGAAACCTCCGTGATTTAATACGACAGTAAATGTAGTAAGAATCTATTTACGTGTACTTGAGGTGTTTCTTACACGTTCTTAATCATTTCTGGGAACTATCATAGTGTATTTTAACAGTTTTACCAAAATTAGACAGTTTGCTTAGAAGTATTTACCGGAATCGTCACCATTTTAACTGATTCACACAAATAAAACGCCAAAGCCAATCCTCCTTAATTGTAAACATAAACACTATTCTCGTCATTCCAAGGCTTTAGAAACCAATTCTGAGCTCCGTAAGCATGAACTCTTAATATTTGAAAGCACAGTCCCGTGAAAACGCCACCGGAAGTACCCGGAGTTGTAAATATTACCAGTATTTTCGTCATTTCACACTTTTACCAAAATTCTGAGCTCTGTAAGCATGAACTCTTAATATTTGAAAGCACAATCCCGGGAAGACGCCACCGGAAGTACCCGGAGTTGTAAATATTACCAGTATTTTCGTCCTTTCACAGCTTTCCAGCGGAAACCTCCGTGATTGAATACGACAGTAAATGTAGTAAGAATCTATTTACGTGTACTTGAGGTGTTTCTTACACGTTCTTAATCATTTCTGGGAACTATCATTGTGTATTTTAACAGTTTTACCAAAATAAGACAGTTTGCTTAGAAGTATTTACGGGAATCGTCACCATTTCAACTGAATCACACAAAAAAACGCCAAAGCCAATCATCCTTAATTGTAAACAGAAACACTACTCTCGTCATTCCAAGGCTTTAGACACCAATTCTGAGCTCTGTCAGCATGAACTCTTAATATTTGAAAGCACAGTCCCGTGAAAACGCCACCGGAAGTACCCGGAGTTGTAAATACGACCAGTATTTTTGTCATTTCACAGCTTTCCCCTGGAAACCTCCGTGATTGAATACGACAGTAAATGTAGTAAGAATCTATTTACGTGTACTTGAGGTGTTTCTTACACGTTTTTAATCATTTCTGGGAACTATCATAGTGTATTTTAACAGTTTTACCAAAATTAGACAGTTTGCTTAGAAGTATTTACCGGAATCGTCACCATTTTAACTGATTCACACAAATAAAACGCCAAAGCCAATCCTCCTTAATTGTAAACATAAACACTATTCTCGTCATTCCAAGGCTTTAGAAACCAATTCTGAGCTCTGTAAGCATGAACTCTTAATATTTGAAAGCACAGTCCCGTGAAAACGCCACCGGAAGTACCCGGAGATGTAAATATTACCAGTATTTTCGTCATTTCACAGCTTTCCAGCAGAAACCTCCGTGATTGAATACGACAATAAATGTAGTAAGAATCTATTTACGTGTACTTGAGGTGTTTCTTACACGTTCTTAATCATTTCTGGCAACTATCATCCTGTATTTTAACAGTTTTACCAAAATTAGACAGTTTGCTCAGACGTATTTACCGGAATCGTCACCATTTTAACTGATTCACACAAATAAAACGCCAAAGCCAATCCTCCTTAATTGTAAACATAAACACTATTCTCGTCATTCCAAGGCTTTAGAAACCAATTCTGAGCTCTGTAAGCATGGACTCTTAATATTTGAAAGCACAATCCCGGGAAGACGCCACAGGAAGTACCCGGAGTTATAAATATTACCAGTATTTTCGTCATTTCACACTTTTACCAAAATTCTGAGCTCTGTAAGCATGGACTCTTAATATTTGAAAGCACAATCCCGGGAAGAAGCCACCGGAAGTACCCGGAGTTGTAAATATTACCAGTATTTTCGTCATTTCACAGCTTTCGAGCGGAAACCTTCGTGATTGAATACGACAGTAAATGTAGTAAGAATCTATTTACGTGTACTTGAGGTGTTTCTTACACGTTCTTAATCATTTCTGGGAACTATCATTGTGTATTTTAACAGTTTTACCAAAATAAGACAGTTTGCTTAGAAGTATTTACGGGAATCGTCACCATTTCAACTGAATCACACAAAAAAACGCCAAAGCCAATCATCCTTAATTGTAAACAGAAACACTATTCTCATCATTCCAAGGCTTTAGACACCAATTCTGAGCTCTGTCAGCATGAACTCTTAATATTTGAAAGCACAGTCCCGTGAAAACGCCACCGGAAATACCCGGAGTTGTAAATACGACCAGTATTTTTGTCATTTCACAGCTTTCCCCTGGAAACCTCCGTGATTGAATACGACAGTAAATGTAGTAAGAATCTATTTACGTGTACTTGAGGTGTTTCTTACACGTTTTAATCATTTCTGGCAACTATCATCCTGTATTTTAACAGTTTTACCAAAATTAGACAGTTTGCTCAGACGTATTTACCGGAATCGTCACCATTTTAACTGATTCACACAAATAAAACGCCAAAGCCAATCCTCCTTAATTGTAAACATAAACACTATTCTCATCATTCCAAGGCTTTAGAAACCAATTCTGAGCTCTGTAAGCATGAACTCTTAAGATTTGAAAGCACAGTTCCGTGAAAACGCCACCGGAAGTACCCGGAGTTTTAAATATTACCAGTATTTTCGTCATTTCACACTTTTACCAAAATTCTGAGCTCTGTAAGCATGAACGCTTAATATTTGAAAGCACAATCCCGTGAAAACGCCACCAGAAGTATCCGGAGTTGTAAATATTACCAGTATTTTCGTCCTTTCACAGCTTTCCAGCGGAAACCTCTGTGATTGAATACAACTGTAAATGTAGTAAGAATCTATTTACGTGTACTTGAGGTGTTTCTTACACGTTTTTAATCATTTCTTGGTACTATCATAGTGTATTTTAACAGTTTTACCAAAATTAGACAGTTTGCTTAGAAGTATTTACCGGAATCGTCACCATTTTAACTGATTCACACAAATAAAACGCCAAAGCCAATCCTCCTTAATTGTAAACATAAACACTATTCTCGTCATTCCAAGGCTTTAGACACCAATTTTGAGCTCTGTAAGCATGAACTCTTAATATTTGAAAGCACAGCCCCCTGAAAACGCCACCGGAAGTACCCGGAGTGGTAAATATTACCAGTATTTTCGTCATTTCACACTGTTACCAAAATTCTGAGCTCTGTAAGAATGAACTCTTAATATTTGAAAGCACAATACCGTTAAGACGCCACCGGAAGTACCCGGAGTTGTAAATATTACCAGTGTTTTCATCCTTTCACAGCTTTCCAGCGGAAACCTCCATGATTGAATACGACAGTAAATGTAGTAAGAATCTATTTACGTGTACTTGAGGTGTTTCTTACACGTTTTTAATCATTTCTGGCAACAATCATTCTGTATCTTCACAGTTTTACCAAAATTAGACAGTTTGCTCAGACGTATTTACCGGAATCGTCACCATTTTAATTGATTCACACAAATAAAACGCCAAAGCCAATCCACCTTAATTGTAAACAGAAACACTATTCTCGTCATTCCAAGGCTTTAGACACCAATTCTGAGCTCTGTAAGCATGAACTCTTAATATTTGAAAGCACAGTCGCGAGAAAACGCCACCGGAAGTACCCGGAGTTGTAAATACGACCATTATTTTCATAATTTCAAGCTTTCCCCTGGAAACCTCCGTGATTGAATAGGACAGTAAATGTAGTAAGAATCTATTTATGTGTACTTGAGGTGTTTCTTACACGTTTTTAATCATTTCTGGCAACTATCATTGTGTATTTTAAGAGTTTTACCAAAATTAGACAGTTTGCTCAGACGTATTTACCGGAATCGTCACCATTTTAACTGATTCACACAAATAAAACGCCAAAGCCAATCCTCCTTAATTGTAAACAGAAACACTATTCTCGTCATTCCAAGGCTTTAGAAACCAATTCTGAGCTCTGTAAGCATGAACTCTTAATATTTGAAAGCACAGTCCCTTGAAAACGCCACCGGAAGTACCCGGAGTTGTAAATATTACCAGTATTTTCGTCATTTCACACTTTTACCAAAATTCTGAGCTCTGTAAGCATGAACTCTCAATATCTGAAAGCACAGTCGCGAGAAAACGCCACCGGAAGTAACCGGAGTTGTAAATACGACCAGTATTTTCGTCATTTCACAGCTTTCCACCAGAAACCTCCGTGATTGAATACGACAGTAAATGTAGTAAGAATCTATTTACGTGTACTTGAGGTGTTTCTTACACGTTCTTAATCATTTCTGGGAACTATCATAGTGTATTTTAACAGTTTTACCAAAATTAGACAGTTTGCTTAGAAGTATTTACCGGAATCGTCACCATTTTAACTGATTCACACAAATAAAACGCCAAAGCCAATCCCCCTTAATTGTAAACATAAACACTATTCTCGTCATTCCAAGGCTTTAGAAACCAATTCTGAGCTCTGTAAGCATGAACTCTTAATATTTGAAAGCACAGTCCCGTGAAAACGCCACCGGAAGTACCCGGAGTTGTAAATATTACCAGTATTTTCGTCCTTTCACAGCTTTCCAGCGGAAACCTCCGTGATTGAATACGACAGTAAATGTAGTAAGAATCTATTTACGTGTACTTGAGGTGTTTCTTACACGTTCTTAATCATTTCTGGGAACTATCATTGTGTATTTTAACAGTTTTAACAAAATAAGACAGTTTGCTTAGAAGTATTTACGGGAATCGTCACCATTTCAACTGAATCACACAAAAAAACGCCAAAGCCAATCATCCTTAATTGTAAACAGAAACACTACTCTCGTCATTCCAAGGCTTTAGACACCAATTCTGAGCTCTGTCAGCATGAACTCTTAATATTTGAAAGCACAGTCCCGTGAAAACGCCACCGGAAGTACCCGGAGTTGTAAATACGACCAGTATTTTTGTCATTTCACAGCTTTCCCCTGGAAACCTCCGTGATTGAATACGACAGTAAATGTAGTAAGAATCTATTTACGTGTACTTGAGGTGTTTCTTACACGTTTTTAATCATTTCTGGGAACTATCATAGTGTATTTTAACAGTTTTACCAAAATTAGACAGTTTGCTTAGAAGTATTTACCGGAATCGTCACCATTTTAACTGATTCACACAAATAAAACGCCAAAGCCAATCCTCCTTAATTGTAAACATAAACACTATTCTCGTCATTCCAAGGCTTTAGAAACCAATTCTGAGCTCTGTAAGCATGAACTCTTAATATTTGAAAGCACAGTCCCGTGAAAACGCCACCGGAAGTACCCGGAGATGTAAATATTACCAGTATTTTCGTCATTTCACAGCTTTCCAGCGGAAACCTCCGTGATTGAATACGACAATAAATGTAGTAAGAATCTATTTACGTGTACTTGAGGTGTTTCTGACACGTTCTTAATCATTTCTGGCAACTATCATCCTGTATTTTAACAGTTTTACCAAAATTAGACAGTTTGCTCAGACGTATTTACCGGAATCGTCACCATTTTAACTGATTCACACAAATAAAACGCCAAAGCCAATCCTCCTTAATTGTAAACATAAACACTATTCTCGTCATTCCAAGGCTTTAGAAACCAATTCTGAGCTCTGTAAGCATGGACTCTTAATATTTGAAAGCACAATCCCGGGAAGACGCCACAGGAAGTACCCGGAGTTATAAATATTACCAGTATTTTCGTCATTTCACACTTTTACCAAAAGTCTGAGCTCTGTAAGCATGGACTCTTAATATTTGAAAGCACAATCCCGGGAAGAAGCCACCGGAAGTACCCGGAGTTGTAAATATTACCAGTATTTTCGTCATTTCACAGCTTTCGAGCGGAAACCTTCGTGATTGAATACGACAGTAAATGTAGTAAGAAACTATTTACGTGTACTTGAGGTGTTTCTTACACGTTCTTAATCATTTCTGGGAACTATCATTGTGTATTTTAACAGTTTTACCAAAATAAGACAGTTTGCTTAGAAGTATTTACGGGAATCGTCACCATTTCAACTGAATCACACAAAAAAACGCCAAAGCCAATCATCCTTAATTGTAAACAGAAACACTATTCTCATCATTCCAAGGCTTTAGACACCAATTCTGAGCTCTGTAAGCATGAACTCTTAAGATTTGAAAGCACAGTTCCGTGAAAACGCCACCGGAAGTACCCGGAGTTTTAAATATTACCAGTATTTTCGTCATTTCACACTTTTACCAAAATTCTGAGCTCTGTAAGCATGAACGCTTAATATTTGAAAGCACAATCCCGTGAAAACGCCACCGGAAGTATCCGGAGTTGTAAATATTACCAGTATTTTCGTCCTTTCACAGCTTTCCAGCGGAAACCTCCGTGATTGAATACGACAGTAAATGTAGTAAGAATCTATTTACGTGTACTTGAGGTGTTTCTTACACGTTTTAATCATTTCTGGCAACTATCATCCTGTATTTTAACAGTTTTACCAAAATTAGACAGTTTGCTCAGACGTATTTACCGGAATCGTCACCATTTTAACTGATTCACACAAATAAAACGCCAAAGCCAATCCTCCTTAATTGTAAACAGAAACACTATTCTCGTCATTCCAAGGCTTTAGACACCTATTCTGAGCTCTGTAAGCATGAACTCTTAATATTTGAAAGCACAGTCCCGTGAAAACGCCACCGGAAGTACCCGGAGTTGTAAATATGACCAGTATTTTCGTCATTTCACAGCTTTCCCCTGGAAACCTCTGTGATTGAATACAACTGTAAATGTAGTAAGAATCTATTTACGTGTACTTGAGGTGTTTCTTACACGTTTTTAATCATTTCTTGGTACTATCATAGTGTATTTTAACAGTTTTACCAAAATTAGACAGTTTGCTTAGAAGTATTTACCGGAATCGTCACCATTTTAACTGATTCACACAAATAAAACGCCAAAGCCAATCCTCCTTAATTGTAAACATAAACACTATTCTCGTCATTCCAAGGCTTTAGACACCAATTTTGAGCTCTGTAAGCAGGAACTCTTAATATTTGAAAGCACAGCCCCCTGAAAACGCCACCGGAAGTACCCGGAGTGGTAAATATTACCAGTATTTTCGTCATTTCACACTGTTACCAAAATTCTGAGCTCTGTAATAATGAACTCTTAATATTTGAAAGCACAATACCGTTAAGACGCCACCGGAAGTACCCGGAGGTGTAAATATTACCAGTGTTTTCATCCTTTCACAGCTTTCCAGCGGAAACCTCCATGATTGAATACGACAGTAAATGTAGTAAGAATCTATTTACGTGTACTTGAGGTGTTTCTTACACGTTTTTAATCATTTCTGGCAACAATCATTCTGTATCTTCACAGTTTTACCAAAATTAGACAGTTTGCTCAGACGTATTTACCGGAATCGTCACCATTTTAATTGATTCACACAAATAAAACGCCAAAGCCAATCCACCTTAATTGTAAACAGAAACACTATTCTCGTCATTCCAAGGCTTTAGACACCAATTCTGAGCTCTGTAAGCATGAACTCTTAATATTTGAAAGCACAGTCGCGAGAAAACGCCACCGGAAGTACCCGGAGTTGTAAATACGACCATTATTTTCATAATTTCAAGCTTTCCCCTGGAAACCTCCGTGATTGAATAGGACAGTAAATGTAGTAAGAATCTATTTATTTGTACTTGAGGTGTTTCTTACACGTTTTTAATCATTTCTGGCAACTATCATTGTGTATTTTAAGAGTTTTACCAAAATTAGACAGTTTGCTCAGACGTATTTACCGGAATCGTCACCATTTTAACTGATTCACACAAATAAAACGCCAAAGCCAATCCTCCTTAATTGTAAACAGAAACACTATTCTCGTCATTCCAAGGCTTTAGAAACCAATTCTGAGCTCCGTAAGCATGAACTCTTAATATTTGAAAGCACAGTCCCGTGAAAACGCCACCGGAAGTACCCGGAGTTGTAAATATTACCAGTATTTTCGTCATTTCACACTTTTACCAAAATTCTGAGCTCTGTAAGCATGAACTCTTAATATTTGAAAGCACAATCCCGGGAAGACGCCACCGGAAGTACCCGGAGTTGTAAATATTACCAGTATTTTCGTCCTTTCACAGCTTTCCAGCGGAAACCTCCGTGATTGAATACGACAGTAAATGTAGTAAGAATCTATTTACGTGTACTTGAGGTGTTTCTTACACGTTCTTAATCATTTCTGGGAACTATCATTGTGTATTTTAACAGTTTTACCAAAATAAGACAGTTTGCTTAGAAGTATTTACGGGAATCGTCACCATTTCAACTGAATCACACAAAAAAACGCCAAAGCCAATCATCCTTAATTGTAAACAGAAACACTACTCTCGTCATTCCAAGGCTTTAGACACCAATTCTGAGCTCTGTCAGCATGAACTCTTAATATTTGAAAGCACAGTCCCGTGAAAACGCCACCGGAAGTACCCGGAGTTGTAAATACGACCAGTATTTTTGTCATTTCACAGCTTTCCCCTGGAAACCTCCGTGATTGAATACGACAGTAAATGTAGTAAGAATCTATTTACGTGTACTTGAGGTGTTTCTTACACGTTTTTAATCATTTCTGGGAACTATCATAGTGTATTTTAACAGTTTTACCAAAATTAGACAGTTTGCTTAGAAGTATTTACCGGAATCGTCACCATTTTAACTGATTCACACAAATAAAACGCCAAAGCCAATCCTCCTTAATTGTAAACATAAACACTATTCTCGTCATTCCAAGGCTTTAGAAACCAATTCTGAGCTCTGTAAGCATGAACTCTTAATATTTGAAAGCACAGTCCCGTGAAAACGCCACCGGAAGTACCCGGAGATGTAAATATTACCAGTATTTTCGTCATTTCACAGCTTTCCAGCAGAAACCTCCGTGATTGAATACGACAATAAATGTAGTAAGAATCTATTTACGTGTACTTGAGGTGTTTCTTACACGTTCTTAATCATTTCTGGCAACTATCATCCTGTATTTTAACAGTTTTACCAAAATTAGACAGTTTGCTCAGACGTATTTACCGGAATCGTCACCATTTTAACTGATTCACACAAATAAAACGCCAAAGCCAATCCTCCTTAATTGTAAACATAAACACTATTCTCGTCATTCCAAGGCTTTAGAAACCAATTCTGAGCTCTGTAAGCATGGACTCTTAATATTTGAAAGCACAATCCCGGGAAGACGCCACAGGAAGTACCCGGAGTTATAAATATTACCAGTATTTTCGTCATTTCACACTTTTACCAAAATTCTGAGCTCTGTAAGCATGGACTCTTAATATTTGAAAGCACAATCCCGGGAAGAAGCCACCGGAAGTACCCGGAGTTGTAAATATTACCAGTATTTTCGTCATTTCACAGCTTTCGAGCGGAAACCTTCGTGATTGAATACGACAGTAAATGTAGTAAGAATCTATTTACGTGTACTTGAGGTGTTTCTTACACGTTCTTAATCATTTCTGGGAACTATCATTGTGTATTTTAACAGTTTTACCAAAATAAGACAGTTTGCTTAGAAGTATTTACGGGAATCGTCACCATTTCAACTGAATCACACAAAAAAACGCCAAAGCCAATCATCCTTAATTGTAAACAGAAACACTATTCTCATCATTCCAAGGCTTTAGACACCAATTCTGAGCTCTGTCAGCATGAACTCTTAATATTTGAAAGCACAGTCCCGTGAAAACGCCACCGGAAATACCCGGAGTTGTAAATACGACCAGTATTTTTGTCATTTCACAGCTTTCCCCTGGAAACCTCCGTGATTGAATACGACAGTAAATGTAGTAAGAATCTATTTACGTGTACTTGAGGTGTTTCTTACACGTTTTAATCATTTCTGGCAACTATCATCCTGTATTTTAACAGTTTTACCAAAATTAGACAGTTTGCTCAGACGTATTTACCGGAATCGTCACCATTTTAACTGATTCACACAAATAAAACGCCAAAGCCAATCCTCCTTAATTGTAAACATAAACACTATTCTCGTCATTCCAAGGCTTTAGAAACCAATTCTGAGCTCTGTAAGCATGAACTCTTAAGATTTGAAAGCACAGTTCCGTGAAAACGCCACCGGAAGTACCCGGAGTTTTAAATATTACCAGTATTTTCGTCATTTCACACTTTTACCAAAATTCTGAGCTCTGTAAGCATGAACGCTTAATATTTGAAAGCACAATCCCGTGAAAACGCCACCGGAAGTATCCGGAGTTGTAAATATTACCAGTATTTTCGTCCTTTCACAGCTTTCCAGCGGAAACCTCCGTGATTGAATAGGACAGTAAATGTAGTAAGAATCTATTTACGTGTACTTGAGGTGTTTCTTACACGTTTTAATCATTTCTGGCAACTATCATCCTGTATTTTAACAGTTTTACCAAAATTAGACAGTTTGCTCAGACGTATTTACCGGAATCGTCACCATTTTAACTGATTCACACAAATAAAACGCCAAAGCCAATCCTCCTTAATTGTAAACAGAAACACTATTCTCGTCATTCCAAGGCTTTAGACACCTATTCTGAGCTCTGTAAGCATGAACTCTTAATATTTGAAAGCACAGTCCCGTGAAAACGCCACCGGAAGTACCCGGAGTTGTAAATATGACCAGTATTTTCGTCATTTCACAGCTTTCCCCTGGAAACCTCTGTGATTGAATACAACTGTAAATGTAGTAAGAATCTATTTACGTGTACTTGAGGTGTTTCTTACACGTTTTTAATCATTTCTTGGTACTATCATAGTGTATTTTAACAGTTTTACCAAAATTAGACAGTTTGCTTAGAAGTATTTACCGGAATCGTCACCATTTTAACTGATTCACACAAATAAAACGCCAAAGCCAATCCTCCTTAATTGTAAACATAAACACTATTCTCGTCATTCCAAGGCTTTAGACACCAATTTTGAGCTCTGTAAGCATGAACTCTTAATATTTGAAAGCACAGCCCCCTGAAAACGCCACCGGAAGTACCCGGAGTGGTAAATATTACCAGTATTTTCGTCATTTCACACTGTTACCAAAATTCTGAGCTCTGTAAGAATGAACTCTTAATATTTGAAAGCACAATACCGTTAAGACGCCACCGGAAGTACCCGGAGTTGTAAATATTACCAGTGTTTTCGTCATTTCACAGCTTTCCAGCAGAAACCTCCGTGATTGAATACGACAATAAATGTAGTAAGAATCTATTTACGTGTACTTGAGGTGTTTCTTACACGTTCTTAATCATTTCTGGCAACTATCATCCTGTATTTTAACAGTTTTACCAAAATTAGACAGTTTGCTCAGACGTATTTACCGGAATCGTCACCATTTTAACTGATTCACACAAATAAAACGCCAAAGCCAATCCTCCTTAATTGTAAACATAAACACTATTCTCGTCATTCCAAGGCTTTAGAAACCAATTCTGAGCTCTGTAAGCATGGACTCTTAATATTTGAAAGCACAATCCCGGGAAGACGCCACAGGAAGTACCCGGAGTTATAAATATTACCAGTATTTTCGTCATTTCACACTTTTACCAAAATTCTGAGCTCTGTAAGCATGGACTCTTAATATTTGAAAGCACAATCCCGGGAAGAAGCCACCGGAAGTACCCGGAGTTGTAAATATTACCAGTATTTTCGTCATTTCACAGCTTTCGAGCGGAAACCTTCGTGATTGAATACGACAGTAAATGTAGTAAGAATCTATTTACGTGTACTTGAGGTGTTTCTTACACGTTCTTAATCATTTCTGGGAACTATCATTGTGTATTTTAACAGTTTTACCAAAATAAGACAGTTTGCTTAGAAGTATTTACGGGAATCGTCACCATTTCAACTGAATCACACAAAAAAACGCCAAAGCCAATCATCCTTAATTGTAAACAGAAACACTATTCTCATCATTCCAAGGCTTTAGACACCAATTCTGAGCTCTGTCAGCATGAACTCTTAATATTTGAAAGCACAGTCCCGTGAAAACGCCACCGGAAATACCCGGAGTTGTAAATACGACCAGTATTTTTGTCATTTCACAGCTTTCCCCTGGAAACCTCCGTGATTGAATACGACAGTAAATGTAGTAAGAATCTATTTACGTGTACTTGAGGTGTTTCTTACACGTTTTAATCATTTCTGGCAACTATCATCCTGTATTTTAACAGTTTTACCAAAATTAGACAGTTTGCTCAGACGTATTTACCGGAATCGTCACCATTTTAACTGATTCACACAAATAAAACGCCAAAGCCAATCCTCCTTAATTGTAAACATAAACACTATTCTCGTCATTCCAAGGCTTTAGAAACCAATTCTGAGCTCTGTAAGCATGAACTCTTAAGATTTGAAAGCACAGTTCCGTGAAAACGCCACCGGAAGTACCCGGAGTTTTAAATATTACCAGTATTTTCGTCATTTCACACTTTTACCAAAATTCTGAGCTCTGTAAGCATGAACGCTTAATATTTGAAAGCACAATCCCGTGAAAACGCCACCGGAAGTATCCGGAGTTGTAAATATTACCAGTATTTTCGTCCTTTCACAGCTTTCCAGCGGAAACCTCCGTGATTGAATACGACAGTAAATGTAGTAAGAATCTATTTACGTGTACTTGAGGTGTTTCTTACACGTTTTAATCATTTCTGGCAACTATCATCCTGTATTTTAACAGTTTTACCAAAATTAGACAGTTTGCTCAGACGTATTTACCGGAATCGTCACCATTTTAACTGATTCACACAAATAAAACGCCAAAGCCAATCCTCCTTAATTGTAAACAGAAACACTATTCTCGTCATTCCAAGGCTTTAGACACCTATTCTGAGCTCTGTAAGCATGAACTCTTAATATTTGAAAGCACAGTCCCGTGAAAACGCCACCGGAAGTACCCGGAGTTGTAAATATGACCAGTATTTTCGTCATTTCACAGCTTTCCCCTGGAAACCTCTGTGATTGAATACAACTGTAAATGTAGTAAGAATCTATTTACGTGTACTTGAGGTGTTTCTTACACGTTTTTAATCATTTCTTGGTACTATCATAGTGTATTTTAACAGTTTTACCAAAATTAGACAGTTTGCTTAGAAGTATTTACCGGAATCGTCACCATTTTAACTGATTCACACAAATAAAACGCCAAAGCCAATCCTCCTTAATTGTAAACATAAACACTATTCTCGTCATTCCAAGGCTTTAGACACCAATTTTGAGCTCTGTAAGCATGAACTCTTAATATTTGAAAGCACAGCCCCCTGAAAACGCCACCGGAAGTACCCGGAGTGGTAAATATTACCAGTATTTTCGTCATTTCACACTGTTACCAAAATTCTGAGCTCTGTAAGAATGAACTCTTAATATTTGAAAGCACAATACCGTTAAGACGCCACCGGAAGTACCCGGAGTTGTAAATATTACCAGTGTTTTCATCCTTTCACAGCTTTCCAGCGGAAACCTCCATGATTGAATACGACAGTAAATGTAGTAAGAATCTATTTACGTGTACTTGAGGTGTTTCTTACACGTTTTTAATCATTTCTGGCAACAATCATTCTGTATCTTCACAGTTTTACCAAAATTAGACAGTTTGCTCAGACGTATTTACCGGAATCGTCACCATTTTAATTGATTCACACAAATAAAACGCCAAAGCCAATCCACCTTAATTGTAAACAGAAACACTATTCTCGTCATTCCAAGGCTTTAGACACCAATTCTGAGCTCTGTAAGCATGAACTCTTAATATTTGAAAGCACAGTCGCGAGAAAACGCCACCGGAAGTACCCGGAGTTGTAAATACGACCATTATTTTCATAATTTCAAGCTTTCCCCTGGAAACCTCCGTGATTGAATAGGACAGTAAATGTAGTAAGAATCTATTTATGTGTACTTGAGGTGTTTCTTACACGTTTTTAATCATTTCTGGCAACTATCATTGTGTATTTTAAGAGTTTTACCAAAATTAGACAGTTTGCTCAGACGTATTTACCGGAATCGTCACCATTTTAACTGATTCACACAAATAAAACGCCAAAGCCAATCCTCCTTAATTGTAAACAGAAACACTATTCTCGTCATTCCAAGGCTTTAGAAACCAATTCTGAGCTCTGTAAGCATGAACTCTTAATATTTGAAAGCACAGTCCCTTGAAAACGCCACCCAAGTACCCGGAGTTGTAAATATTACCAGTATTTTCGTCATTTCACACTTTTACCAAAATTCTGAGCTCTGTAAGCATGAACTCTCAATATCTGAAAGCACAGTCGCGAGAAAACGCCACCGGAAGTAACCGGAGTTGTAAATACGACCAGTATTTTCGTCATTTCACAGCTTTCCACCAGAAACCTCCGTGATTGAATACGACAGTAAATGTAGTAAGAATCTATTTACGTGTACTTGAGGTGTTTCTTACACGTTCTTAATCACTTCTGGGAACTATCATAGTGTATTTTAACAGTTTTACCAAAATTAGACAGTTTGCTTAGAAGTATTTACCGGAATCGTCACCATTTTAACTGATTCACACAAATAAAACGCCAAAGCCAATCCCCCTTAATTGTAAACATAAACACTATTCTCGTCATTCCAAGGCTTTAGAAACCAATTCTGAGCTCTGTAAGCATGAACTCTTAATATTTGAAAGCACAGTCCCGTGAAAACGCCACCGGAAGTACCCGGAGTTGTAAATATTACCAGTATTTTCGTCCTTTCACAGCTTTCCAGCGGAAACCTCCGTGATTGAATACGACAGTAAATGTAGTAAGAATCTATTTACGTGTACTTGAGGTGTTTCTTACACGTTCTTAATCATTTCTGGGAACTATCATTGTGTATTTTAACAGTTTTACCAAAATAAGACAGTTTCCTTAGAAGTATTTACGGGAATCGTCACCATTTCAACTGAATCACACAAAAAAACGCCAAAGCCAATCATCCTTAATTGTAAACAGAAACACTACTCTCGTCATTCCAAGGCTTTAGACACCAATTCTGAGCTCTGTCAGCATGAACTCTTAATATTTGAAAGCACAGTCCCGTGAAAACGCCACCGGAAGTACCCGGAGTTGTAAATACGACCAGTATTTTTGTCATTTCACAGCTTTCCCCTGGAAACCTCCGTGATTGAATACGACAGTAAATGTAGTAAGAATCTATTTACGTGTACTTGAGCTGTTTCTTACACGTTTTTAATCATTTCTGGGAACTATCATAGTGTATTTTAACAGTTTTACCAAAATTAGACAGTTTGCTTAGAAGTATTTACCGGAATCGTCACCATTTTAACTGATTCACACAAATAAAACGCCAAAGCCAATCCTCCTTAATTGTAAACATAAACACTATTCTCGTCATTCCAAGGCTTTAGAAACCAATTCTGAGCTCTGTAAGCATGAACTCTTAATATTTGAAAGCACAGTCGCGTGAAAACGCCACCGGAAGTACCCGGAGTTGTAAATACGACCAGTATTTTCGTCATTTCACAGCTTTCCAGCGGAAACCTCCGTGATTGAATACGACAATAAATGTAGTAAGAATCTATTTACGTGTACTTGAGGTGTTTCTGACACGTTCTTAATCATTTCTGGCAACTATCATCCTGTATTTTAACAGTTTTACCAAAATTAGACAGTTTGCTCAGACGTATTTACCGGAATCGTCACCATTTTAACTGATTCACACAAATAAAACGCCAAAGCCAATCCTCCTTAATTGTAAACATAAACACTATTCTCGTCATTCCAAGGCTTTAGAAACCAATTCTGAGCTCTGTAAGCATGGACTCTTAATATTTGAAAGCACAATCCCGGGAAGACGCCACAGGAAGTACCCGGAGTTATAAATATTACCAGTATTTTCGTCATTTCACACTTTTACCAAAAGTCTGAGCTCTGTAAGCATGGACTCTTAATATTTGAAAGCACAATCCCGGGAAGAAGCCACCGGAAGTACCCGGAGTTGTAAATATTACCAGTATTTTCGTCATT
Source organism: Myotis daubentonii (assembly GCF_963259705.1). Lineage (NCBI taxonomy): Eukaryota > Metazoa > Chordata > Mammalia > Chiroptera > Vespertilionidae > Myotis > Myotis daubentonii. The sequence continues at coordinate 958,833 of NC_081848.1, forward strand.
TCACAGCTTTCGAGCGGAAACCTTCGTGATTGAATACGACAGTAAATGTAGTAAGAATCTATTTACGTGTACTTGAGGTGTTTCTTACACGTTCTTAATCATTTCTGGGAACTATCATTGTGTATTTTAACAGTTTTACCAAAATAAGACAGTTTGCTTAGAAGTATTTACGGGAATCGTCACCATTTCAACTGAATCACACAAAAAAACGCCAAAGCCAATCATCCTTAATTGTAAACAGAAACACTATTCTCATCATTCCAAGGCTTTAGACACCAATTCTGAGCTCTGTAAGCATGAACTCTTAAGATTTGAAAGCACAGTTCCGTGAAAACGCCACCGGAAGTACCCGGAGTTTTAAATATTACCAGTATTTTCGTCATTTCACACTTTTACCAAAATTCTGAGCTCTGTAAGCATGAACGCTTAATATTTGAAAGCACAATCCCGTGAAAACGCCACCGGAAGTATCCGGAGTTGTAAATATTACCAGTATTTTCGTCCTTTCACAGCTTTCCAGCGGAAACCTCCGTGATTGAATACGACAGTAAATGTAGTAAGAATCTATTTACGTGTACTTGAGGTGTTTCTTACACGTTTTAATCATTTCTGGCAACTATCATCCTGTATTTTAACAGTTTTACCAAAATTAGACAGTTTGCTCAGACGTATTTACCGGAATCGTCACCATTTTAACTGATTCACACAAATAAAACGCCAAAGCCAATCCTCCTTAATTGTAAACAGAAACACTATTCTCGTCATTCCAAGGCTTTAGACACCTATTCTGAGCTCTGTAAGCATGAACTCTTAATATTTGAAAGCACAGTCCCGTGAAAACGCCACCGGAAGTACCCGGAGTTGTAAATATGACCAGTATTTTCGTCATTTCACAGCTTTCCCCTGGAAACCTCTGTGATTGAATACAACTGTAAATGTAGTAAGAATCTATTTACGTGTACTTGAGGTGTTTCTTACACGTTTTTAATCATTTCTTGGTACTATCATAGTGTATTTTAACAGTTTTACCAAAATTAGACAGTTTGCTTAGAAGTATTTACCGGAATCGTCACCATTTTAACTGATTCACACAAATAAAACGCCAAAGCCAATCCTCCTTAATTGTAAACATAAACACTATTCTCGTCATTCCAAGGCTTTAGACACCAATTTTGAGCTCTGTAAGCAGGAACTCTTAATATTTGAAAGCACAGCCCCCTGAAAACGCCACCGGAAGTACCCGGAGTGGTAAATATTACCAGTATTTTCGTCATTTCACACTGTTACCAAAATTATGAGCTCTGTAATAATGAACTCTTAATATTTGAAAGCACAATACCGTTAAGACGCCACCGGAAGTACCCGGAGTTGTAAATATTACCAGTGTTTTCATCCTTTCACAGCTTTCCAGCGGAAACCTCCATGATTGAATACGACAGTAAATGTAGTAAGAATCTATTTACGTGTACTTGAGGTGTTTCTTACACGTTTTTAATCATTTCTGGCAACAATCATTCTGTATCTTCACAGTTTTACCAAAATTAGACAGTTTGCTCAGACGTATTTACCGGAATCGTCACCATTTTAATTGATTCACACAAATAAAACGCCAAAGCCAATCCACCTTAATTGTAAACAGAAACACTATTCTCGTCATTCCAAGGCTTTAGACACCAATTCTGAGCTCTGTAAGCATGAACTCTTAATATTTGAAAGCACAGTCGCGAGAAAACGCCACCGGAAGTACCCGGAGTTGTAAATACGACCATTATTTTCATAATTTCAAGCTTTCCCCTGGAAACCTCCGTGATTGAATAGGACAGTAAATGTAGTAAGAATCTATTTATTTGTACTTGAGGTGTTTCTTACACGTTTTTAATCATTTCTGGCAACTATCATTGTGTATTTTAAGAGTTTTACCAAAATTAGACAGTTTGCTCAGACGTATTTACCGGAATCGTCACCATTTTAACTGATTCACACAAATAAAACGCCAAAGCCAATCCTCCTTAATTGTAAACAGAAACACTATTCTCGTCATTCCAAGGCTTTAGAAACCAATTCTGAGCTCTGTAAGCATGAACTCTTAATATTTGAAAGCACAGTCCCGTGAAAACGCCACCGGAAGTACCCGGAGTTGTAAATATTACCAGTATTTTCGTCATTTCACACTTTTACCAAAATTCTGAGCTCTGTAAGCATGAACTCTCAATATCTGAAAGCACAGTCGCGAGAAAACGCCACCGGAAGTAACCGGAGTTGTAAATACGACCAGTATTTTCGTCATTTCACAGCTTTCCACCAGAAACCTCCGTGATTGAATACGACAGTAAATGTAGTAAGAATCTATTTACGTGTACTTGAGGTGTTTCTTACACGTTCTTAATCATTTCTGGGAAGTATCATTGTGTATTTTAACAGTTTTACCAAAATAAGACAGTTTGCTTAGAAGTATTTACCGGAATCGTCACCATTTTAACTGATTCACACAAATAAAACGCCAAAGCCAATCCTCCTTAATTGTAAACATAAACACTATTCTCGTCATTCCAAGGCTTTAGAAACCAATTCTGAGCTCTGTAAGCATGAACTCTTAATATTTGAAAGCACAGTCCCGTGAAAACGCCACCGGAAGTACCCGGAGTTGTAAATATTACCAGTATTTTCGTCCTTTCACAGCTTTCCAGCGGAAACCTCAGTGATTGAATACGACAGTAAATGTAGTAAGAATCTATTTACGTGTACTTGAGGTGTTTCTTACACGTTCTTAATCATTTCTGGGAACTATCATTGTGTATTTTAACAGTTTTACCAAAATAAGACAGTTTGCTTAGAAGTATTTACGGGAATCGTCACCATTTCAACTGAATCACATAAAAAAACGCCAAAGCCAATCATCCTTAATTGTAAACAGAAACACTATTCTCGTCATTCCAAGGCTTTAGACACCAATTCTGAGCTCTGTCAGCATGAACTCTTAATATTTGAAAGCACAGTCCCGTGAAAACGCCAACGGAAGTACCCGGAGTTGTAAATACGACCAGTATTTTTGTCATTTCACAGCTTTCCCCTGGAAACCTCCGTGATTGAATACGACAGTAAATGTAGTAAGAATCTATTTACGTGTACTTGAGGTGTTTCTTACACGTTTTTAATCATTTCTGGGAACTATCATAGTGTATTTTAACAGTTTTACCAAAATTAGACAGTTTGCTTAGAAGTATTTACCGGAATCGTCACCATTTTAACTGATTCACACAAATAAAACGCCAAAGCCAATTCTCCTTAATTGTAAACATAAACACTATTCTCGTCATTCCAAGGCTTTAGAAACCAATTCTGAGCTCTGTAAGCATGAACTCTTAATATTTGAAAGCACAGTCCCGTGAAAACGCCACCGGAAGTACCCGGAGTTGTAAATATGACCAGTATTTTCGTCATTTCACAGCTTTCCCCTGGAAACCTCTGTGATTGAATACAACTGTAAATGTAGTAAGAATCTATTTACGTGTACTTGAGGTGTTTCTTACACGTTCTTAATCATTTCTGGGAACTATCATAGTGTATTTTAACAGTTTTACCAAAATTATACAGTTTACTTAGAAGTATTTACCGGAATCGTCACCATTTTAACTGATTCACACAAATAAAACGCCAAAGCCAATCCTCCTTAATTGTAAACATAAACACTATTCTCGTCATTCCAAGGCTTTAGAAACCAATTCTGAGCTCTGTAAGCATGAACTCTTAATATTTGAAAGCAGAGTCCCGTGAAAACGCCACCGGAAGTACCCGGAGTTGTAAATATTACCAGTATTTTCGTCATTTCACAGCTTTCGAGCGGAAACCTCCGTGATTGAATACGACAATAAATGTAGTAAGAATCTATTTACGTGTACTTGAGGTGTTTCTTACACGTTCTTAATCATTTCTGGCAACTATCATCCTGTATTTTAACAGTTTTACCAAAATTAGACAGTTTGCTCAGACGTATTTACCGGAATCGTCACCATTTTAACTGATTCACACAAATAAAACGCCAAAGCCAATCCTCCTTAATTGTAAACATAAACACTATTCTCGTCATTCCAAGGCTTTGGACACCAATTCTGAGCTCTGTCAGCATGAACTCTTAATATTTGAAAGCACAGTCCCGTGAAAACGCCACCGGAAGTACCCGGAGTTGTAAATACGACCAGTATTTCTGTCATTTCACAGCTTTCCCCTGGAAACCTCTGTGATTGAATACGACAGTAAATGTAGTAAGAATCTATTTACGTGTACTTGAGGTGTTTCTTACACGTTTTTAATCATTTCTGGCAACTATCATCCTGTATTTTAACAGTTTTACCAAAATTAGACAGTTTGCTCAGACGTATTTACCGGAATCGTCACCATTTTAACTGATTCACACAAATAAAACGCCAAAGCCAATCCTCCTTAATTGTAAACAGTAACACTATTCTCGTCATTCCAAGGCTTTAGACACCTATTCTGAGCTCTGTAAGCATGAACTCTTAATATTTGAAAGCACCGTCCCGTGAAAACGCCACCGGAAGTACCCGGAGTTGTAAATATGACCAGTATTTTCGTCATTTCACAGCTTTCCCCTGGAAACCTCTGTGATTGAATACAACTGTAAATGTAGTAAGAATCTATTTACGTGTACTTGAGGTGTTTCTTACACGTTTTTAATCATTTCTTGGTACTATCATAGTGTATTTTAACAGTTTTACCAAAATTAGACAGTTTGCTTAGAAGTGTTTACCGGAATCGTCACCATTTTAACTGATTCACACAAATAAAACGCCAAAGCCAATCCTCCTTAATTGTAAACATAAACACTATTCTCGTCATTCCAAGGCTTTAGAAACCAATTCTGAGCTCTGTAAGCATGAACTCTTAAGATTTGAAAGCACAGTCCCGTGAAAACGCCACCGGAAGTACCCGGGGTTGTAAATATTACCAGTATTTTCGTCATTTCACACTTTTTCCAAAATTCTGAGCTCTGTAAGCATGGACTCTTAATATTTGAAAGCACATTCCCGGGAAGACGCCACCGGAAGTACCCGAAGTTGTAAATATTACCAGTATTTTCGTCATTTCACAGCTTTCGAGCGGAAACCTCCGTGATTGAATACGACGGTAAATGTAGTAAGAATCTATTTACGTATACTTGAGGTGTTTCTTACACGTTCTTAATCATTTCTGGGAACTATCATTGTTTATTTTAACAGTTTTACCAAAATAAGACAGTTTGCTTAGAAGTATTTACCGGAATCGTCACCATTTTAACTGATTCACACAAATAAAACGCCAAAGCCAATCCTCCTTAATTGTAAACATAAACACTATTCTCGTCATTCCAAGGCTTTAGAAACCAATTCTGAGCTCTGTAAGCATGGACTCTTAATATTTGAAAGCACATTCCCGGGAAGACGCCACCGGAAGTACCCGGAGTTGTAAATATTACCAGTATTTTCGTCATTTCACAGCTTTCGAGCGGAAACCTCCGTGATTGAATACGACGGTAAATGTAGTAAGAATCTATTTACGTGTACTTGAGGTGTTTCTTACACGTTCTTAATCATTTCTGGGAACTATCATTGTTTATTTTAACAGTTTTACCAAAATAAGACAGTTTGCTTAGAAGTATTTACCGGAATCGTCACCATTTTAACTGATTCACACAAATAAAACGCCAAAGCCAATCCTCCTTAATTGTAAACAGAAACACTATTCTCGTCATTCCAAGGCTTTAGACACCTATTCTGAGCTCTGTAAGCATGAACTCTTAATATTTGAAAGCACAGTCGCGTGAAAACGCCACCGAAAGTACCCGGAGTTGTAAATACGACCAGTATTTTCGTCATTTCACAGCTTTCCCCTGGAAACCTCCGTGATTGAATACGACAGTAAATGTAGTAAGAATCTATTTACGTGTACTTAAGGTGTTTCTTACACGTTTTTAATCATTTCTGGGAACTATCATAGTGTATTTTAACAGTTTTACCAAAATTAGACAGTTTGCTTAGAAGTATTTACCGGAATCGTCACCATTTTAACTGATTCACACAAATAAAACGCCAAAGCCAATCCTCCTTAATTGTAAACATAAACACTATTCTCGTCATTCCAAGGCTTTAAAAATCAATTCTGAGCTCTGTAAGCATGAACTCTTAATATTTGAAAGCACAGTCCCGTGAAAACGCCACCGGAAGTACCCGGAGTTGTAAATATGACCAGTATTTTCGTCATTTCACAGCTTTCCCCTGGAAACCTCTGTGATTGAATACAACTGTAAATGTAGTAAGAATCTATTTACGTGTACTTGAGGTGTTTCTTACACGTTTTTAATCATTTCTTGGTACTATCATAGTGTATTTTAACAGTTTTACCAAAATTAGACAGTTTGCTTAGAAGTGTTTACCGGAATCGTCACCATTTTAACTGATTCACACAAATAAAACGCCAAAGCCAATCCTCCTTAATTGTAAACATAAACACTATTCTCGTCATTCCAAGGCTTTAGAAACCAATTCTGAGCTCTGTAAGCATGAACTCTTAAGATTTGAAAGCACAGTCCCGTGAAAACGCCACCGGAAGTACCCGGGGTTGTAAATATTACCAGTATTTTCGTCATTTCACACTTTTTCCAAAATTCTGAGCTCTGTAAGCATGGACTCTTAATATTTGAAAGCACATTCCCGGGAAGACGCCACCGGAAGTACCCGAAGTTGTAAATATTACCAGTATTTTCGTCATTTCACAGCTTTCGAGCGGAAACCTCCGTGATTGAATACGACGGTAAATGTAGTAAGAATCTATTTACGTATACTTGAGGTGTTTCTTACACGTTCTTAATCATTTCTGGGAACTATCATTGTTTATTTTAACAGTTTTACCAAAATAAGACAGTTTGCTTAGAAGTATTTACCGGAATCGTCACCATTTTAACTGATTCACACAAATAAAACGCCAAAGCCAATCCTCCTTAATTGTAAACATAAACACTATTCTCGTCATTCCAAGGCTTTAGAAACCAATTCTGAGCTCTGTAAGCATGGACTCTTAATATTTGAAAGCACATTCCCGGGAAGACGCCACCGGAAGTACCCGGAGTTGTAAATATTACCAGTATTTTCGTCATTTCACAGCTTTCGAGCGGAAACCTCCGTGATTGAATACGACGGTAAATGTAGTAAGAATCTATTTACGTGTACTTGAGGTGTTTCTTACACGTTCTTAATCATTTCTGGGAACTATCATTGTTTATTTTAACAGTTTTACCAAAATAAGACAGTTTGCTTAGAAGTATTTACCGGAATCGTCACCATTTTAACTGATTCACACAAATAAAACGCCAAAGCCAATCCTCCTTAATTGTAAACAGAAACACTATTCTCGTCATTCCAAGGCTTTAGACACCTATTCTGAGCTCTGTAAGCATGAACTCTTAATATTTGAAAGCACAGTCGCGTGAAAACGCCACCGAAAGTACCCGGAGTTGTAAATACGACCAGTATTTTCGTCATTTCACAGCTTTCCCCTGGAAACCTCCGTGATTGAATACGACAGTAAATGTAGTAAGAATCTATTTACGTGTACTTAAGGTGTTTCTTACACGTTTTTAATCATTTCTGGGAACTATCATAGTGTATTTTAACAGTTTTACCAAAATTAGACAGTTTGCTTAGAAGTATTTACCGGAATCGTCACCATTTTAACTGATTCACACAAATAAAACGCCAAAGCCAATCCTCCTTAATTGTAAACATAAACACTATTCTCGTCATTCCAAGGCTTTAAAAATCAATTCTGAGCTCTGTAAGCATGAACTCTTAATATTTGAAAGCACAGTCCCGTGAAAACGCCACCGGAAGTACCCGGAGTTCTAAATATGACCAGTATTTTCGTCATTTCACAGCTTTCCCCTGGAAACCTCTGTGATTGAATACAACTGTAAATGTAGTAAGAATCTATTTACGTGTACTTGAGGTGTTTCTTACACGTTTTTAATCATTTCTTGTTACTATCATAGTGTATTTTAACAGTTTTACCAAAATTAGACAGTTTGCTTAGAAGTATTTACCAGAATCGTCACCATTTTAACTGATTCACACAAATAAAACGCCAAAGCCAATCCTCCTTAATTGTAAACATAAACACTATTCTCGTCATTCCAAGGCTTTAGAAACCAATTCTGAGCTCTGTAAGCATGAACTCTTAATATTTGAAAGCACAGTCCCGTGAAAACGCCACCGGAAGTACCCGGAGTTGTAAATATTACCAGTATTTTCGTCATTTCACACTTTTACCAAAATTCTGAGCTCTGTAAGCATGGACTCTTAATATTTGAAAGCACAATCCCGGGAAGACGCCACCGGAAGTACCCGGAGTTGTAAATATTACCAGTATTTTCGTCATTTCACAGCTTTCGAGCGGAAACCTCCGTGATTGAATACGACAGTAAATATAGTAAGAATCTATTTACGTGTACTTGAGGTGTTTCTTACACGTTCTTAATCATTTCTGGGAACTATCATTGTGTATTTTAACAGTTTTACCAAAATTAGACAGTTTGCTTAGAAGTATTACGGGAATCGTCACCATTTCAACTGAATCACACAAAAAAACGCCAAAGCCAATCATCCTTAATTGTAAACAGAAACACTATTCTCGTCATTCCAAGGCTTTAGACACCAATTCTGAGCTCTGTCAGCATGAACTCTTAATATTTGAAAGCACAGTCGCGTGAAAACGCCACCGGAAGTACCCGGAGTTGTAAATACGACCAGTATTTTCGTCATTTCACAGCTTTCGAGCGGAAACCTCCGTGATTGAATACGACAGTAAATGTAGTAAGAATCTATTTACGTGTACTTGAGGTGTTTCTTACACGTTCTTAATCATTTCTGGGAACTATCATTGTGTATTTTAACAGTTTTACCAAAATTAGACAGTTTGCTTAGAAGTATTTACGGGAATCCTCACCATTTCAACTGAATCACACAAAAAAACGCCAAAGCCAATCATCCTTAATTGTAAAAAGAAACACTATTCTCGTTATTCCAAGGATTTAGACACCAATTCTGACCTCTGTCAGCATGAACTCTTAATATTTGAAAGCACAGTCCCGTGAAAACGCCACCGGAAGTACCCGGAGTTGTAAATACGACCAGTATTTTTGTCATTTCACAGCTTTCCCCTGGAAACCTCCGTGATTGAATACGACAGTAAATGTAGTAAGAATCTATTTACGTGTACTTGAGGTGTTTCTTACACGTTTTTAATCATTTCTGGCAACTATCATCCTGTATTTTAACAGTTTTACCAAAATTAGACAGTTTGCTTAGAAGTATTTACCGGAATTGTCACCATTTTAACTGATTCACACAAATAAAACGCCAAAGCCAATCCTCCTTAATTGTAAACATAAACACTATTCTCGTCATACCAAGGCTTTAGACACCTATTCTGAGCTCTGTAAGCATGAACTCTTAATATTTGAAAGCACAGTCCCGTGAAAACGCCACCGGAAGTACCCGGAGTTGTAAATATGACCAGTATTTTCGTCATTTCACAGCTTTCCCCTGGAAACCTCTGTGATTGAATACAACTGTAAATGTAGTAAGAATCTATTTACGTGTACTTGAGGTGTTTCTTACACGTTTTTAATCATTTCTTGGTACTATCATAGTGTATTTTATCAGTTTTACCAAAATAAGACAGTTTGCTTAGAAGTATTTACGGGAATCGTCACCATTTCAACTGAATCACACAAAAAAACGCCAAAGCCAATCATCCTTAATTGTAAACAGAAACACTACTCTCGTCATTCCAAGGCTTTAGACACCAATTCTGAGCTCTGTCAGCATGAACTCTTAATATTTGAAAGCACAGTCCCGTGAAAACGCCACCGGAAGTACCCGGAGTTGTAAATACGACCAGTATTTTTGTCATTTCACAGCTTTCCCCTGGAAACCTCCGTGATTGAATACGACAGTAAATGTAGTAAGAATCTATTTACGTGTACTTGAGGTGTTTCTTACACGTTTTTAATCATTTCTGGGAACTATCATAGTGTATTTTACAGTTTTACCAAAATTAGACAGTTTGCTTAGAAGTATTTACCGGAATCGTCACCATTTTAACTGATTCACACAAATAAAACGCCAAAGCCAATCCTCCTTAATTGTAAACATAAACACTATTCTCGTCATTCCAAGGCTTTAGAAACCAATTCTGAGCTCTGTAAGCATGAACTCTTAATATTTGAAAGCACAGTCCCGTGAAAACGCCACCGGAAGTACCCGGAGATGTAAATATTACCAGTATTTTCGTCATTTCACAGCTTTCCAGCGGAAACCTCCGTGATTGAATACGACAATAAATGTAGTAAGAATCTATTTACGTGTACTTGAGGTGTTTCTGACACGTTCTTAATCATTTCTGGCAACTATCATCCTGTATTTTAACAGTTTTACCAAAATTAGACAGTTTGCTCAGACGTATTTACCGGAATCGTCACCATTTTAACTGATTCACACAAATAAAACGCCAAAGCCAATCCTCCTTAATTGTAAACATAAACACTATTCTCGTCATTCCAAGGCTTTAGAAACCAATTCTGAGCTCTGTAAGCATGGACTCTTAATATTTGAAAGCACATTCCCGGGAAGACGCCACCGGAAGTACCCGGAGTTGTAAATATTACCAGTATTTTCGTCATTTCACAGCTTTCGAGCGGAAACCTCCGTGATTGAATACGACGGTAAATGTAGTAAGAATCTATTTACGTGTACTTGAGGTGTTTCTTACACGTTCTTAATCATTTCTGGGAACTATCATTGTTTATTTTAACAGTTTTACCAAAATAAGACAGTTTGCTTAGAAGTATTTACCGGAATCGTCACCATTTTAACTGATTCACACAAATAAAACGCCAAAGCCAATCCTCCTTAATTGTAAACAGAAACACTATTCTCGTCATTCCAAGGCTTTAGACACCTATTCTGAGCTCTGTAAGCATGAACTCTTAATATTTGAAAGCACAGTCGCGTGAAAACGCCACCGGAAGTACCCGGAGTTCTAAATATGACCAGTATTTTCGTCATTTCACAGCTTTCCCCTGGAAACCTCCGTGATTGAATACGACAGTAAATGTAGTAAGAATCTATTTACGTGTACTTAAGGTGTTTCTTACACGTTTTTAATCATTTCTGGGAACTATCATAGTGTATTTTAACAGTTTTACCAAAATTAGACAGTTTGCTTAGAAGTATTTACCGGAATCGTCACCATTTTAACTGATTCACACAAATAAAACGCCAAAGCCAATCCTCCTTAATTGTAAACATAAACACTATTCTCGTCATTCCAAGGCTTTAAAAATCAATTCTGAGCTCTGTAAGCATGAACTCTTAATATTTGAAAGCACAGTCCCGTGAAAACGCCACCGGAAGTACCCGGAGTTCTAAATATGACCAGTATTTTCGTCATTTCACAGCTTTCCCCTGGAAACCTCTGTGATTGAATACAACTGTAAATGTAGTAAGAATCTATTTACGTGTACTTGAGGTGTTTCTTACACGTTTTTAATCATTTCTTGTTACTATCATAGTGCATTTTAACAGTTTTACCAAAATTAGACAGTTTGCTTAGAAGTATTTACCGGAATCGTCACCATTTTAACTGATTCACACAAATAAAACGCCAAAGCCAATCCTCCTTAATTGTAAACATAAACACTATTCTCGTCATTCCAAGGCTTTAGAAACCAATTCTGAGCTCTGTAAGCATGAACTCTTAATATTTGAAAGCACAGTCCCGTGAAAACGCCACCGGAAGTACCCGGAGTTGTAAATATTACCAGTATTTTCGTCATTTCACAGCTTTCGAGCGGAAACCTCCGTGATTGAATACGACAGTAAATGTAGTAAGAATCTATTTACGTGTACTTGAGGTGTTTCTTACACGTTCTTAATCATTTCTGGGAACTATCATTGTTTATTTTAACAGTTTTACCAAAATTAGACAGTTTGCTTAGAAGTATTTACCGGAATCGTCACCATTTTAACTGATTCACACAAATAAAACGCCAAAGCCAATCCTCCTTAATTGTAAACATAAACACTATTCTCGTCATTCCAAGGCTTTAGAAACCAATTCTGAGCTCTGTAAGCATGAACTCTTAATATTTGAAAGCAGAGTCCCGTGAAAACGCCACCGGAAGTACCCGGAGTTGTAAATATTACCAGTATTTTCGTCATTTCACACTTTTACCAAAATTCTGAGCTCTGTAAGCATGGACTCTTAATATTTGAAAGCACAATCCCGGGAAGACGCCACCGGAAGTACCCGGAGTTGTAAATATTACCAGTATTTTCGTCATTTCACAGCTTTCGAGCGGAAACCTCCGTGATTGAATACGACAGTAAATATAGTAAGAATCTATTTACGTGTACTTGAGGTGTTTCTTACACGTTCTTAATCATTTCTGGGAACTATCATTGTGTATTTTAACAGTTTTACCAAAATTAGACAGTTTGCTTAGAAGTATTTACGGGAATCGTCACCATTTCAACTGAATCACACAAAAAAACGCCAAAGCCTATCATCCTTAATTGTAAACAGAAACACTATTCTCGTCATTCCAAGGCTTTAGACACCAATTCTGAGCTCTGTCAGCATGAACTCTTAATATCTGAAAGCACAGTCGCGTGAAAACGCCACCGGAAGTACCCGGAGTTGTAAATACGACCAGTATTTTCGTCATTTCACAGCTTTCGAGCGGAAACCTCCGTGATTGAATACGACAGTAAATGTAGTAAGAATCTATTTACGTGTACTTGAGGTGTTTCTTACACGTTCTTAATCATTTCTGGGAACTATCATTGTGTATTTTAACAGTTTTACCAAAATTAGACAGTTTGCTTAGAAGTATTTACGGGAATCCTCACCATTTCAACTGAATCACACAAAAAAACGCCAAAGCCAATCATCCTTAATTGTAAAAAGAAACACTATTCTCGTTATTCCAAGGATTTAGACACCAATTCTGAGCTCTGTCAGCATGAACTCTTAATATTTGAAAGCACAGTCCCGTGAAAACGCCACCGGAAGTACCCGGAGTTGTAAATACGACCAGTATTTTTGTCATTTCACAGCTTTCCCCTGGAAACCTCCGTGATTGAATACGACAGTAAATGTAGTAAGAATCTATTTACGTGTACTTGAGGTGTTTCTTACACGTTTTTAATCATTTCTGGCAACTATCATCCTGTATTTTAACAGTTTTACCAAAATTAGACAGTTTGCTTAGAAGTATTTACCGGAATTGTCACCATTTTAACTGATTCACACAAATAAAACGCCAAAGCCAATCCTCCTTAATTGTAAACATAAACACTATTCTCGTCATACCAAGGCTTTAGACACCTATTCTGAGCTCTGTAAGCATGAACTCTTAATATTTGAAAGCACAGTCCCGTGAAAACGCCACCGGAAGTACCCGGAGTTGTAAATACGACCAGTATTTTTGTCATTTCACAGCTTTCCCCTGGAAACCTCCGTGATTGAATACGACAGTAAATGTAGTAAGAATCTATTTACGTGTACTTGAGGTGTTTCTTACACGTTTTTAATCATTTCTGGGAACTATCATAGTGTATTTTAACAGTTTTACCAAAATTAGACAGTTTGCTTAGAAGTATTTACCGGAATCGTCACCATTTTAACTGATTCACACAAATAAAACGCCAAAGCCAATCCTCCTTAATTGTAAACATAAACACTATTCTCGTCATTCCAAGGCTTTAGAAACCAATTCTGAGCTCTGTAAGCATGAACTCTTAATATTTGAAAGCACAGTCCCGTGAAAACGCCACCGGAAGTACCCGGAGATGTAAATATTACCAGTATTTTCGTCATTTCACAGCTTTCCAGCGGAAACCTCCGTGATTGAATACGACAATAAATGTAGTAAGAATCTATTTACGTGTACTTGAGGTGTTTCTGACACGTTCTTAATCATTTCTGGCAACTATCATCCTGTATTTTAACAGTTTTACCAAAATTAGACAGTTTGCTCAGACGTATTTACCGCAATCGTCACCATTTTAACTGATTCACACAAATAAAACGCCAAAGCCAATCCTCCTTAATTGTAAACATAAACACTATTCTCGTCATTCCAAGGCTTTAGAAACCAATTCTGAGCTCTGTAAGCATGGACTCTTAATATTTGAAAGCACAATCCCGGGAAGACGCCACAGGAAGTACCCGGAGTTATAAATATTACCAGTATTTTCGTCATTTCACACTTTTACCAAAATTCTGAGCTCTGTAAGCATGGACTCTTAATATTTGAAAGCACAATCCCGGGAAGAAGCCACCGGAAGTACCTGGAGTTGTAAATATTACCAGTATTTTCGTCATTTCACAGCTTTCGAGCGGAAACCTTCGTGATTGAATACGACAGTAAATGTAGTAAGAATCTATTTACGTGTACTTAAGGTGTTTCTTACACGTTTTTAATCATTTCTGGGAACTATCATAGTGTATTTTAACAGTTTTACCAAAATTAGACAGTTTGCTTAGAAGTATTTACCGGAATCGTCACCATTTTAACTGATTCACACAAATAAAACGCCAAAGCCAATCCTCCTTAATTGTAAACATAAACACTATTCTCGTCATTCCAAGGCTTTAAAAATCAATTCTGAGCTCTGTAAGCATGAACTCTTAATATTTGAAAGCACAGTCCCGTGAAAACGCCACCGGAAGTACCCGGAGTTCTAAATATGACCAGTATTTTCGTCATTTCACAGCTTTCCCCTGGAAACCTCTGTGATTGAATACAACTGTAAATGTAGTAAGAATCTATTTACGTGTACTTGAGGTGTTTCTTACACGTTTTTAATCATTTCTTGTTACTATCATAGTGCATTTTAACAGTTTTACCAAAATTAGACAGTTTGCTTAGAAGTATTTACCGGAATCGTCACCATTTTAACTGATTCACACAAATAAAACGCCAAAGCCAATCCTCCTTAATTGTAAACATAAACACTATTCTCGTCATTCCAAGGCTTTAGAAACCAATTCTGAGCTCTGTAAGCATGAACTCTTAATATTTGAAAGCACAGTCCCGTGAAAACGCCACCGGAAGTACCCGGAGTTGTAAATATTACCAGTATTTTCGTCATTTCACAGCTTTCGAGCGGAAACCTCCGTGATTGAATACGACAGTAAATGTAGTAAGAATCTATTTACGTGTACTTGAGGTGTTTCTTACACGTTCTTAATCATTTCTGGGAACTATCATTGTTTATTTTAACAGTTTTACCAAAATTAGACAGTTTGCTTAGAAGTATTTACCGGAATCGTCACCATTTTAACTGATTCACACAAATAAAACGCCAAAGCCAATCCTCCTTAATTGTAAACATAAACACTATTCTCGTCATTCCAAGGCTTTAGAAACCAATTCTGAGCTCTGTAAGCATGAACTCTTAATATTTGAAAGCAGAGTCCCGTGAAAACGCCACCGGAAGTACCCGGAGTTGTAAATATTACCAGTATTTTCGTCATTTCACACTTTTACCAAAATTCTGAGCTCTGTAAGCATGGACTCTTAATATTTGAAAGCACAATCCCGGGAAGACGCCACCGGAAGTACCCGGAGTTGTAAATATTACCAGTATTTTCGTCATTTCACAGCTTTCGAGCGGAAACCTCCGTGATTGAATACGACAGTAAATATAGTAAGAATCTATTTACGTGTACTTGAGGTGTTTCTTACACGTTCTTAATCATTTCTGGGAACTATCATTGTGTATTTTAACAGTTTTACCAAAATTAGACAGTTTGCTTAGAAGTATTTACGGGAATCGTCACCATTTCAACTGAATCACACAAAAAAACGCCAAAGCCTATCATCCTTAATTGTAAACAGAAACACTATTCTCGTCATTCCAAGGCTTTAGACACCAATTCTGAGCTCTGTCAGCATGAACTCTTAATATCTGAAAGCACAGTCGCGTGAAAACGCCACCGGAAGTACCCGGAGTTGTAAATACGACCAGTATTTTCGTCATTTCACAGCTTTCGAGCGGAAACCTCCGTGATTGAATACGACAGTAAATGTAGTAAGAATCTATTTACGTGTACTTGAGGTGTTTCTTACACGTTCTTAATCATTTCTGGGAACTATCATTGTGTATTTTAACAGTTTTACCAAAATTAGACAGTTTGCTTAGAAGTATTTACGGGAATCCTCACCATTTCAACTGAATCACACAAAAAAACGCCAAAGCCAATCATCCTTAATTGTAAAAAGAAACACTATTCTCGTTATTCCAAGGATTTAGACACCAATTCTGAGCTCTGTCAGCATGAACTCTTAATATTTGAAAGCACAGTCCCGTGAAAACGCCACCGGAAGTACCCGGAGTTGTAAATACGACCAGTATTTTTGTCATTTCACAGCTTTCCCCTGGAAACCTCCGTGATTGAATACGACAGTAAATGTAGTAAGAATCTATTTACGTGTACTTGAGGTGTTTCTTACACGTTTTTAATCATTTCTGGCAACTATCATCCTGTATTTTAACAGTTTTACCAAAATTAGACAGTTTGCTTAGAAGTATTTACCGGAATTGTCACCATTTTAACTGATTCACACAAATAAAACGCCAAAGCCAATCCTCCTTAATTGTAAACATAAACACTATTCTCGTCATACCAAGGCTTTAGACACCTATTCTGAGCTCTGTAAGCATGAACTCTTAATATTTGAAAGCACAGTCCCGTGAAAACGCCACCGGAAGTACCCGGAGTTGTAAATACGACCAGTATTTTTGTCATTTCACAGCTTTCCCCTGGAAACCTCCGTGATTGAATACGACAGTAAATGTAGTAAGAATCTATTTACGTGTACTTGAGGTGTTTCTTACACGTTTTTAATCATTTCTGGGAACTATCATAGTGTATTTTAACAGTTTTACCAAAATTAGACAGTTTGCTTAGAAGTATTTACCGGAATCGTCACCATTTTAACTGATTCACACAAATAAAACGCCAAAGCCAATCCTCCTTAATTGTAAACATAAACACTATTCTCGTCATTCCAAGGCTTTAGAAACCAATTCTGAGCTCTGTAAGCATGAACTCTTAATATTTGAAAGCACAGTCCCGTGAAAACGCCACCGGAAGTACCCGGAGATGTAAATATTACCAGTATTTTCGTCATTTCACAGCTTTCCAGCGGAAACCTCCGTGATTGAATACGACAATAAATGTAGTAAGAATCTATTTACGTGTACTTGAGGTGTTTCTGACACGTTCTTAATCATTTCTGGCAACTATCATCCTGTATTTTAACAGTTTTACCAAAATTAGACAGTTTGCTCAGACGTATTTACCGCAATCGTCACCATTTTAACTGATTCACACAAATAAAACGCCAAAGCCAATCCTCCTTAATTGTAAACATAAACACTATTCTCGTCATTCCAAGGCTTTAGAAACCAATTCTGAGCTCTGTAAGCATGGACTCTTAATATTTGAAAGCACAATCCCGGGAAGACGCCACAGGAAGTACCCGGAGTTATAAATATTACCAGTATTTTCGTCATTTCACACTTTTACCAAAATTCTGAGCTCTGTAAGCATGGACTCTTAATATTTGAAAGCACAATCCCGGGAAGAAGCCACCGGAAGTACCTGGAGTTGTAAATATTACCAGTATTTTCGTCATTTCACAGCTTTCGAGCGGAAACCTTCGTGATTGAATACGACAGTAAATGTAGTAAGAATCTATTTACGTGTACTTGAGGTGTTTCTTACACGTTCTTAATCATTTCTGGGAACTATCATTGTGTATTTTAACAGTTTTACCAAAATAAGACAGTTTGCTTAGAAGTATTTACGGGAATCGTCACCATTTCAACTGAATCACACAAAAAAACGCCAAAGCCAATCATCCTTAATTGTAAACAGAAACACTATTCTCATCATTCCAAGGCTTTAGACACCAATTCTGAGCTCTGTCAGCATGAACTCTTAATATTTGAAAGCACAGTCCCGTGAAAACGCCACCGGAAATACCCGGAGTTGTAAATACGACCAGTATTTTTGTCATTTCACAGCTTTCCCCTGGAAACCTCCGTGATTGAATACGACAGTAAATGTAGTAAGAATCTATTTACGTGTACTTGAGGTGTTTCTTACACGTTTTAATCATTTCTGGCAACTATCATCCTGTATTTTAACAGTTTTACCAAAATTAGACAGTTTGCTCAGACGTATTTACCGGAATCGTCACCATTTTAACTGATTCACACAAATAAAACGCCAAAGCCAATCCTCCTTAATTGTAAACATAAACACTATTCTCGTCATTCCAAGGCTTTAGAAACCAATTCTGAGCTCTGTAAGCATGAACTCTTAAGATTTGAAAGCACAGTTCCGTGAAAACGCCACCGGAAGTACCCGGAGTTGTAAATATTACCAGTATTTTCGTCATTTCACACTTTTACCAAAATTCTGAGCTCTGTAAGCATGAACTCTCAATATCTGAAAGCACAGTCGCGAGAAAACGCCACCGGAAGTAACCGGAGTTGTAAATACGACCAGTATTTTCGTCATTTCACAGCTTTCCACCAGAAAACTCCGTGATTGAATACGACAGTAAATGTAGTAAGAATCTATTTACGTGTACTTGAGGTGTTTCTTACACGTTCTTAATCATTTCTGGGAACTATCATTGTGTATTTTAACAGTTTTACCAAAATTAGACAGTTTGCTTAGAAGTATTTACGGGAATCCTCACCATTTCAACTGAATCACACAAAAAAACGCCAAAGCCAATCATCCTTAATTGTAAAAAGAAACACTATTCTCGTTATTCCAAGGATTTAGACACCAATTCTGAGCTCTGTCAGCATGAACTCTTAATATTTGAAAGCACAGTCCCGTGAAAACGCCACCGGAAGTACCCGGAGTTGTAAATACGACCAGTATTTTTGTCATTTCACAGCTTTCCCCTGGAAACCTCCGTGATTGAATACGACAGTAAATGTAGTAAGAATCTATTTACGTGTACTTGAGGTGTTTCTTACACGTTTTTAATCATTTCTGGCAACTATCATCCTGTATTTTAACAGTTTTACCAAAATTAGACAGTTTGCTTAGAAGTATTTACCGGAATTGTCACCATTTTAACTGATTCACACAAATAAAACGCCAAAGCCAATCCTCCTTAATTGTAAACATAAACACTATTCTCGTCATACCAAGGCTTTAGACACCTATTCTGAGCTCTGTAAGCATGAACTCTTAATATTTGAAAGCACAGTCCCGTGAAAACGCCACCAGAAGTACCCGGAGTTGTAAATATGACCAGTATTTTCGTCATTTCACAGCTTTCCCCTGGAAACCTCTGTGATTGAATACAACTGTAAATGTAGTAAGAATCTATTTACGTGTACTTGAGGTGTTTCTTACACGTTTTTAATCATTTCTTGGTACTATCATAGTGTATTTTATCAGTTTTACCAAAATTAGACAGTTTGCTTAGAAGTATTTACCGGAATCGTCACCATTTTAACTGATTCACACAAATAAAACGCCAAAGCCAATCCTCCTTAATTGTAAACAGAAACACTATTCTCGTCATACCAAGGCTTTAGACACCTATTCTGAGCTCTGTAAGCATGAACTCTTAATATTTGAAAGCACAGTCCCGTGAAAACGCCACCGGAAGTACCCGGAGTTGTAAATATTACCAGTATTTTCGTCATTTCACAGCTTTCGAGCGGAAACCTCCGTGATTGAATACGACAGTAAATGTAGTAAGAATCTATTTACGTGTACTTGAGGTGTTTCTTACACGTTCTTAATCATTTCTGGGAACTATCATTGTTTATTTTAACAGTTTTACCAAAAGAAGACAGTTTGCTTAGAAGTATTTACCGGAATCGTCACCATTTTAACTGATTCACACAAATAAAACGCCAAAGCCAATCCTCCTTAATTGTAAACATAAACACTATTCTCGTCATTCCAAGGCTTTAGAAACCAATTCTGAGCTCTGTAAGCATGAACTCTTAATATTTGAAAGCAGAGTCCCGTGAAAACGCCACCGGAAGTACCCGGAGTTGTAAATATTACCAGTATTTTCGTCATTTCACACTTTTACCAAAATTCTGAGCTCTGTAAGCATGGACTCTTAATATTTGAAAGCACAATCCCGGGAAGACGCCACCGGAAGTACCCGGAGTTGTAAATATTACCAGTATTTTCGTCATTTCACAGCTTTCGAGCGGAAACCTCCGTGATTGAATACGACACTAAATATAGTAAGAATCTATTTACGTGTACTTGAGGTGTTTCTTACACGTTCTTAATCATTTCTGGGAACTATCATTGTGTATTTTAACAGTTTTACCAAAATTAGACAGTTTGCTTAGAAGTATTTACGGGAATCGTCACCATTTCAACTGAATCACACAAAAAAACGCCAAAGCCAATCATCCTTAATTGTAAACAGAAACACTATTCTCGTTATTCCAAGGATTTAGACACCAATTCTGAGCTCTGTCAGCATGAACTCTTAATATTTGAAAGCACAGTCCCGTGAAAACGCCACCGGAAGTACCCGGAGTTGTAAATACGACCAGTATTTTTGTCATTTCACAGCTTTCCCCTGGAAACCTCCGTGATTGAATACGACAGTAAATGTAGTAAGAATCTATTTACGTGTACTTGAGGTGTTTCTTACACGTTTTTAATCATTTCTGGCAACTATCATCCTGTATTTTAACAGTTTTACCAAAATTAGACAGTTTGCTTAGAAGTATTTACCGGAATCGTCACCATTTTAACTGATTCACACAAATAAAACGCCAAAGCCAATCCTCCTTAATTGTAAACATAAACACTATTCTCGTCATACCAAGGCTTTAGACACCTATTCTGAGCTCTGTAAGCATGAACTCTTAATATTTGAAAGCACAGTCCCGTGAAAACACCACCGGAAGTACCCGGAGTTGTAAATATGACCAGTTTTTTCGTCATTTCACAGCTTTCCCCTGGAAACCTCTGTGATTGAATACAACTGTAAATGTAGTAAGAATCTATTTACGTGTACTTGAGGTGTTTCTTACACGTTTTTAATCATTTCTTGGTACTATCATAGTGTATTTTATCAGTTTTACCAAAATTAGACAGTTTGCTTAGAAGTATTTACCGGAATCGTCACCATTTTAACTGATTCACACAAATAAAACGCCAAAGCCAATCCTCCTTAATTGTAAACAGAAACACTATTCTCGTCATACCAAGGCTTTAGACACCTATTCTGAGCTCTGTAAGCATGAACTCTTAATATTTGAAAGCACAGTCCCGTGAAAACGCCACCGGAAGTACCCGGAGTTGTAAATATGACCAGTATTTTCGTCATTTCACAGCTTTCCCCTGGAAACCTCTGTGATTGAATACAACTGTAAATGTAGTAAGAATCTATTTACGTGTACTTGAGGTGTTTCTTACACGTTTTTAATCATTTCTTGGTACTATCATAGTGTATTTTAACAGTTTTACCAAAATTAGACAGTTTGCTTAGAAGTATTTACCGGTATCGTCACCATTTTAACTGATTCACACAAATAAAACGCCAAAGCCAATCCTCCTTAATTGTAAACATAAACACTATTCTCGTCATTCCAAGGCTTTAGAAACCAATTGTGAGCTCTGTAAGCATGAACTCTTAATATTTGAAAGCACAGTCCCGTGAAAACGCCACCGGAAGTACCCGGAGTTGTAAATATGACCAGTATTTTCGTCATTTCACAGCTTTCGAGCGGAAACCTCCGTGATTGAATACGACAGTAAATATAGTAAGAATCTATTTACGTGTACTTGAGGTGTTTCTTACACGTTCTTAATCATTTCTGGGAACTATCATTGTGTATTTTAACAGTTTTACCAAAATTAGACAGTTTGCTTAGAAGTATTTACGGGAATCGTCACCATTTCAACTGAATCACACAAAAAAACGCCAAAGCCAATCATCCTTAATTGTAAACAGAAACACTATTCTCGTCATTCCAAGGCTTTAGACACCAATTCTGAGATCTGTAAGCATGAACTCTTAATATTTGAAAGCACAGTCGCGTGAAAACGCCACCGGAAGTACCCGGAGTTGTAAATACGACCAGTATTTTCGTCATTTCACAGCTTTCGAGCGGAAACCTCCGTGATTGAATACGACAGTAAATGTAGTAAGAATCTATTTACGTGTACTTGAGGTGTTTCTTACACGTTCTTAATCATTTCTGGGAACTATCATTGTGTATTTTAACAGTTTTACCAAAATTAGACAGTTTGCTTAGAAGTATTTACGGGAATCCTCACCATTTCAACTGAATCACACAAAAAAACGCCAAAGCCAATCATCCTTAATTGTAAACAGAAACACTATTCTCGTTATTCCAAGGATTTAGACACCAATTCTGAGCTCTGTCAGCATGAACTCTTAATATTTGAAAGCACAGTCCCGTGAAAACGCCACCGGAAGTACCCGGAGTTGTAAATACGACCAGTATTTTTGTCATTTCACAGCTTTCCCCTGGAAACCTCCGTGATTGAATACGACAGTAAATGTAGTAAGAATCTATTTACGTGTACTTGAGGTGTTTCTTACACGTTTTTAATCATTTCTGGCAACTATCATCCTGTATTTTAACAGTTTTACCAAAATTAGACAGTTTGCTTAGAAGTATTTACCGGAATCGTCACCATTTTAACTGATTCACACAAATAAAACGCCAAAGCCAATCCTCCTTAATTGTAAACATAAACACTATTCTCGTCATACCAAGGCTTTAGACACCTATTCTGAGCTCTGTAAGCATGAACTCTTAATATTTGAAAGCACAGTCCCGTGAAAACGCCACCGGAAGTACCCGGAGTTGTAAATATTACCAGTATTTTCGTCATTTCACAGCTTTCGAGCGGAAACCTCCGTGATTGAATACGACAGTAAATGTAGCAAGAATCTATTTACGTGTACTTGAGGTGTTTCTTACACGTTCTTAATCATTTCTGGGAACTATCATTGTTTATTTTAACAGTTTTACCAAAATAAGACAGTTTGCTTAGAAGTATTTACCGGAATCGTCACCATTTTAACTGATTCACACAAATAAAACGCCAAAGCCAATCCTCCTTAATTGTAAACATAAACACTATTCTCGTCATTCCAAGGCTTTAGAAACCAATTCTGAGCTCTGTAAGCATGAACTCTTAGTATTTGAAAGCAGAGTCCCGTGAAAACGCCACCGGAAGTACCCGGAGTTGTAAATATTACCAGTATTTTCATCATTTCACACTTTTACCAAAATTCTGAGCTCTGTAAGCATGGACTCTTAATATTTGAAAGCACAATCCCGGGAAGACGCCACCGGAAGTACCCGGAGTTGTAAATATTACCAGTATTTTCGTCATTTCACAGCTTTCGAGCGGAAACCTCCGTGATTTAATACGACAGTAAATATAGTAAGAATCTATTTACGTGTACTTGAGGTGTTTCTTACACGTTCTTAATCATTTCTGGGAACTATCATTGTGTATTTTAACAGTTTTACCAAAATTAGAGAGTTTGATTAGAAGTATTTACGGGAATCCTCACCATTTCAACTGAATCACACAAAAAAACGCCAAAGCCAATCATCCTTAATTGTAAACAGAAACACTATTCTCGTTATTCCAAGGATTTAGACACCAATTCTGAGCTCTGTCAGCATGAACTCTTAATATTTGAAAGCACAGTCCCGTGAAAACGCCACCGGAAGTACCCGGAGTTGTAAATACGACCAGTATTTTTGTCATTTCACAGCTTTCCCCTGGAAACCTCCGTGATTGAATACGACAGTAAATGTAGTAAGAATCTATTTACGTGTACTTGAGGTGTTTCTTACAAGTTTTTAATCATTTCTTGGTACTATCATAGTGTATTTTAACAGTTTTACCAAAATTAGACAGTTTGCTTAGAAGTATTTACCGGAATCGTCACCATTTTAACTGATTCACACAAATAAAACGCCAAAGCCAATCCTCCTTAATTGTAAACATAAACACTATTCTCGTCATTCCAAGGCTTTAGAAACCAATTCTGAGCTCTGTAAGCATGAACTCTTAATATTTGAAAGCACAGTCCCGTGAAAACGCCACCGGAAGTACCCGGAGTTGTAAATATTACCAGTATTTTCGTCATTTCACACTTTTACCAAAATTCTGAGCTCTGTAAGCATGAACTCTTAATATTTGAAAGCACAGTCGCGTGAAAACGCCACCGGAAGTACCCAGAGTTGTAAATACGACCAGTATTTTCGTCATTTCACAGCTTTCCCCTGGAAACTTCCGTGATTGAATACGACAGTAAATGTAGTAAGAATCTATTTACGTGTACTTGAGGTGTTTCTTACACGTTTTTAATCATTTTTGGGAACTATCATAGTGTATTTTAACAGTTTTACCAAAATTAGACAGTTTGCTTAGAAGTATTTACCGGAATCGTCACCATTTTAACTGATTCACACAAATAAAAGGCCAAAGCCAATCCTCCTTAATTGTAAACATAAACACTATTCTCGTCATTCCAAGGCTTTAGAAACCAATTCTGAGCTCTGTAAGCATGAACTCTTAATATTTGAAAGCACAGTCTCGTGAAAACGCCACCGGAAGTACCCGGAGTTGTAAATATTACCAGTATTTTCGTCATTTCACAGCTTTCGAGCGGAAACCTCCGTGATTGAATACGACAGTAAATGTAGTAAGAATCTATTTACGTGTACTTGAGGTGTTTCTTACACGTTCTTAATCATTTCTGGGAACTATCATTGTTTATTTTAACAGTTTTACCAAAATAAGACAGTTTGCTTAGAAGTATTTACGGGAATCCTCACCATTTCAACTGAATCACACAAAAAAACGCCAAAGCCAATCCTCCTTAATTGTAAACAGAAACACTATTCTCGTTATTCCAAGGATTTAGACACCAATTCTGAGCTCTGTCAGCATGAACTCTTAATATTTGAAAGCACAGTCCCGTGAAAACGGCACCGGAAGTACCCGGAGTTGTAAATACGACCAGTATTTTTGTCATTTCACAGCTTTCCCCTGGAAACCTCCGTGATTGAATACGACAGTAAATGTAGTAAGAATCTATTTACGTGTACTTGAGGTGTTTCTTACACGTTTTTAATCATTTCTGGCAACTATCATCCTGTATTTTAACAGTTTTACCAAAATTAGACAGTTTGCTCAGACGTATTTACCGGAATCGTCACCATTTTAACTGATTCACACAAATAAAACGCCAAAGCCAATCCTCCTTAATTGTAAACAGAAACACTATTCTCGTCATTCCAAGGCTTTAGACACCTATTCTGAGCTCTGTAAGCATGAACTCTTAATATTTGAAAGCACAGTCGCGTGAAAACGCCACCGGAAGTACCCGGAGTTGTAAATACGACCAGTATTTTCGTCATTTCACAGCTTTCCCCTGGAAACCTCCGTGATTGAATACGACAGTAAATGTAGTAAGAATCTATTTACGTGTACTTAAGGTGTTTCTTACACGTTTTTAATCATTTCTGGGAACTATCATAGTGTATTTTAACAGTTTTACCAAAATTAGACAGTTTGCTTAGAAGTATTTACCGGAATCGTCATCATTTTAACTGATTCACACAAATAAAACGCCAAAGCCAATCCTCCTTAATTGTAAACATAAACACTATTCTCGTCATTCCAAGGCTTTAAAAATCAATTCTGAGCTCTGTAAGCATGAACTCTTAATATTTGAAAGCACAGTCCCATGAAAACGCCACCGGAAGTACCCGGAGTTGTAAATATGACCAGTATTTTCGTCATTTCACAGCTTTCCCCTGGAAACCTCTGTGATTGAATACAACTGTAAATGTAGTAAGAATCTATTTACGTGTACTTGAGGTGTTTCTTACACGTTTTTAATCATTTCTTGGTACTATCATAGTGTATTTTAACAGTTTTACCAAAATTAGACAGTTTGCTTAGAAGTATTTACCGGAATCGTCACCATTTTAACTGATTCACACAAATAAAACGCCAAAGCCAATCCTCCTTAATTGTAAACAGAAACACTATTCTCGTCATTCCAAGGCTTTAGAAACCAATTCTGAGCTCTGTAAGCATGAACTCTTAATATTTGAAAGCACAGTCCCGTGAAAACGCCACCGGAAGTACCCGGAGTTGTAAATATTACCAGTATTTTCGTCATTTCACACTTTTACCAAAATTCTGAGCTCTGTAAGCATGGACTCTTAATATTTGAAAGCACATTCCCGGGAAGACGCCACCGGAAGTACCCGGAGTTGTAAATATTACCAGTATTTTCGTCATTTCACAGCTTTCGAGCGGAAACCTCCGTGATTGAATACGACAGTAAATGTAGTAAGAATCTATTTACGTGTACTTGAGGTGTTTCTTACACGTTCTTAATCATTTCTGGGAACTATCATTGTTTATTTTAACAGTTTTACCAAAATAAGACAGTTTGCTTAGAAGTATTTACCGGAATCGTCACCATTTTAACTGATTCACACAAATAAAACGCCAAAGCCAATCCTCCTTAATTGTAAACATAAACACTATTCTCGTCATTCCAAGGCTTTAGAAACCAATTCTGAGCTCTGTAAGCATGAACTCTTAGTATTTGAAAGCAGAGTCCCGTGAAAACGCCACCGGAAGTACCCGGAGTTGTAAATATTACCAGTATTTTCATCATTTCACACTTTTACCAAAATTCTGAGCTGTGTAAGCATGGACTCTTAATATTTGAAAGCACAATCCCGGGAAGACGCCACCGGAAGTACCCGGAGTTGTAAATATTACCAGTATTTTCGTCATTTCACAGCTTTCGAGCGGAAACCTCCGTGATTTAATACGACAGTAAATATAGTAAGAATCTATTTACGTGTACTTGAGGTGTTTCTTACACGTTCTTAATCATTTCTGGGAACTATCATTGTGTATTTTAACAGTTTTACCAAAATTAGACAGTTTGCTTAGAAGTATTTACGGGAATCCTCACCATTTCAACTGAATCACACAAAAAAACGCCAAAGCCAATCATCCTTAATTGTAAACAGAAACACTATTCTCGTTATTCCAAGGATTTAGACACCAATTCTGAGCTCTGTCAGCATGAACTCTTAATATTTGAAAGCACAGTCCCGTGAAAACGCCACCGGAAGTACCCGGAGTTGTAAATACGACCAGTATTTTTGTCATTTCACAGCTTTCCCCTGGAAACCTCCGTGATTGAATACGACAGTAAATGTAGTAAGAATCTATTTACGTGTACTTGAGGTGTTTCTTACACGTTTTTAATCATTTCTGGCAACTATCATCCTGTATTTTAACAGTTTTACCAAAATTAGACAGTTTGCTCAGACGTATTTACCGGAATCGTCACCATTTTAACTGATTCACACAAATAAAACGCCAAAGCCAATCCTCCTTAATTGTAAACAGAAACACTATTCTCGTCATTCCAAGGCTTTAGACACCTATTCTGAGCTCTGTAAGCATGAACTCTTAATATTTGAAAGCACAGTCGCGTGAAAACGCCACCGGAAGTACCCGGAGTTGTAAATACGACCAGTATTTTCGTCATTTCACAGCTTTCCCCTGGAAACCTCCGTGATTGAATACGACAGTAAATGTAGTAAGAATCTATTTACGTGTACTTGAGGTGTTTCTTACACGTTTTTAATCATTTTTGGGAACTATCATAGTGTATTTTAACAGTTTTACCAAAATTAGACAGTTTGCTTAGAAGTATTTACCGGAATCGTCACCATTTTAACTGATTCACACAAATAAAACGCCAAAGCCAATCCTCCTTAATTGTAAACATAAACACTATTCTCGTCATTCCAAGGCTTTAAAAATCAATTCTGAGCTCTGTAAGCATGAACTCTTAATATTTGAAAGCACAGTCCCGTGAAAACGCCACCGGAAGTACCCGGAGTTCTAAATATGACCAGTATTTTCGTCATTTCACAGCTTTCCCCTGGAAACCTCTGTGATTGAATACAACTGTAAATGTAGTAAGAATCTATTTACGTGTACTTGAGGTGTTTCTTACACGTTTTTAATCATTTCTTGGTACTATCATAGTGTATTTTAACAGTTTTACCAAAATTAGACAGTTTGCTTAGAAGTATTTACCGGAATCGTCACCATTTTAACTGATTCACACAAATAAAACGCCAAAGCCAATCCTCCTTAATTGTAAACATAAACACTATTCTCGTCATTCCAAGGCTTTAGAAACCAATTCTGAGCTCTGTAAGCATGAACTCTTAATATTTGAAAGCACAGTCCCGTGAAAACGCCACCGGAAGTACCCGGAGTTGTAAATATTACCAGTATTTTCGTCATTTCACACTTTTACCAAATTCTGAGCTCTGTAAGCATGAACTCTTAATATTTGAAAGCACAGTCGCGTGAAAACGCCACCGGAAGTACCCAGAGTTGTAAATACGACCAGTATTTTCGTCATTTCACAGCTTTCCCCTGGAAACCTCCGTGATTGAATACGACAGTAAATGTAGTAAGAATCTATTTACGTGTACTTGAGGTGTTTCTTACACGTTTTTAATCATTTTTGGGAACTATCATAGTGTATTTTAACAGTTTTACCAAAATTAGACAGTTTGCTTAGAAGTATTTACCGGAATCGTCACCATTTTAACTGATTCACACAAATAAAACGCCAAAGCCAATCCTCCTTAATTGTAAACATAAACACTATTCTCGTCATTCCAAGGCTTTAGAAACCAATTCTGAGCTCTGTAAGCATGGACTCTTAATATTTGAAAGCACAATCCCGGGAAGACGCCACCGAAAGTACCCTGAGTTGTAAATATTACCAGTATTTTCGTCATTTCACACTTTTACCAAAATTCTGAGCTCTGTAAGCATGGACTCTTAATATTTGAAAGCACAATCCCGGGAAGAAGCCACCGGAAGTACCCGGAGTTGTAAATATTACCAGTATTTTCGTCATTTCACAGCTTTCGAGCGGAAACCTCCGTGATTGAATACAACTGTAAATGTAGTAAGAATCTAGTTACGTGTACTTGAGGTGTTTCTTACACGTTTTTAATCATTTCTTGGTACTATCATAGTGTATTTTAACAGTTTTACCAAAATTAGACAGTTTGCTTAGAAGTATTTACCGGAATCGTCACCATTTTAACTGATTCACACAAATAAAACGCCAAAGCCAATCCTCCTTAATTGTAAACATAAACACTATTCTCGTCATTCCAAGGCTTTAGAAACCAATTCTGAGCTCTGTAAGCATGAACTCTTAATATTTGAAAGCACAGTCCCTTGAAAACGCCACCGGAAGTACCCGGGGTTGTAAATATTACCAGTATTTTCGTCATTTCACACTTTTACCAAAATTCTGAGCTCTGTAAGCATGGACTCTTAATATTTGAAAGCACATTCCTGGGAAGACGCCACCGGAAGTACCCGGAGTTGTAAATATTACCAGTATTTTCGTCATTTCACAGCTTTCGAGCGGAAACCTCCGTGATTGAATACGACAGTAAATGTAGTAAGAATCTATTTACGTGTACTTGAGGTGTTTCTTACACGTTCTTAATCATTTCTGGGAACTATCATTGTGTATTTTAACAGTTTTACCAAAATAAGACAGTTTGCTTAGAAGTATTTACGGGAATCCTCACCATTTCAACTGAATCACACAAAAAAACGCCAAAGCCAATCATCCTTAATTGCAAACAGAAACACTATTCTCGTTATTCCAAGGATTTAGACACCAATTCTGAGCTCTGTCAGCATGAACTCTTAATATTTGAAAGCACAGTCCCGTGAAAACGCCACCGGAAGTACCCGGAGTTGTAAATACGACCAGTATTTTTGTCATTTCACAGCTTTCCCCTGGAAACCTCCGTGATTGAATACGACAGTAAATGTAGTAAGAATCTATTTACGTGTACTTGAGGTGTTTCTTACACGTTTTTAATCATTTCTGGCAACTATCATCCTGTATTTTAACAGTTTTACCAAAATTAGACAGTTTGCTCAGACGTATTTACCGGAATCGTCACCATTTTAACTGATTCACACAAATAAAACGCCAAAGCCAATCCTCCTTAATTGTAAACAGAAACACTATTCTCGTCATTCCAAGGCTTTAGACACCTATTCTGAGCTCTGTAAGCATGAACTCTTAATATTTGAAAGCACAGTCGCGTGAAAACGCCACCGGAAGTACCCGGAGTTGTAAATACGACCAGTATTTTCGTCATTTCACAGCTTTCCCCTGGAAACCTCTGTGATTGAATACGACAGTAAATGTAGTAAGAATCTATTTATGTGTACTTAAGGTGTTTCTTACACGTTTTTAATCATTTCTGGGAACTATCATAGTGTATTTTAACAGTTTTACCAAAATTAGACAGTTTGCTTAGAAGTATTTACCGGAATCGTCACCATTTTAACTGATTCACACAAATAAAACGCCAAAGCCAATCCTCCTTAATTGTAAACATAAACACTATTCTCGTCATTCCAAGGCTTTAAAAATCAATTCTGAGCTCTGTAAGCATGAACTCTTAATATTTGAAAGCACAGTCCCGTGAAAACACCACCGGAAGTACCCGGAGTTCTAAATATGACCAGTATTTTCGTCATTTCACAGCTTTCCCCTGGAAACCTCTGTGATTGAATACAACTGTAAATGTAGTAAGAATCTATTTACGTGTACTTGAGGTGTTTCTTACACGTTTTTAATCATTTCTTGGTACTATCATAATGTATTTTAACAGTTTTACCAAAATTAGACAGTTTGCTTAGAAGTATTTACCGGAATCGTCACCATTTTAACTGATTCACACAAATAAAACGCCAAAGCCAATCCTCCTTAATTGTAAACATAAACACTATTCTCGTCATTCCAAGGCTTTAGAAACCAATTCTGAGCTCTGTAAGCATGAACTCTTAATATTTGAAAGCACAGTCCCGTGAAAACGCCACCGGAAGTACCCGGAGTTGTAATTATTACCAGTATTTTCGTCATTTCACACTTTTACCAAAATTCTGAGCTCTGTAAGCATGGACTCTTAATATTTGAAAGCACAATCCCGGGAAGACGCCACCGGAAGTACCCGGAGTTGTAAATATTACCAGTATTTTCGTCATTTCACAGCTTTCGAGCGGAAACCTCCGTGATTGAATACGACAGTAAATGTAGTAAGAATTTATTTACGTGTACTTGAGGTGTTTCTTACACGTTCTTAATCATTTCTGGGAACTATCATTGTTTATTTTAACAGTTTTACCAAAATAAGACAGTTTGCTTAGAAGTATTTACGGGAATCCTCACCATTTCAACTGAATCACACAAAAAAACGCCAAAGCCAATCATCCTTAATTGTAAACAGAAACACTATTCTCGTTATTCCAAGGATTTACACACCAATTCTGAGCTCTGTCAGCATGAACTCTTAATATTTGAAAGCACAGTCCCGTGAAAACGCCACCGGAAGTACCCGGAGTTGTAAATACGACCAGTATTTTTGTCATTTCACAGCTTTCCCCTGGAAACCTCCGTGATTGAATACGACAGTAAATGTAGTAAGAATCTATTTACGTGTACTTGAGGTGTTTCTTACACGTTTTTAATCATTTCTGGCAACTATCATCCTGTATTTTAACAGTTTTACCAAAATTAGACAGTTTGCTCAGACGTATTTACCGGAATCGTCACCATTTTAACTGATTCACACAAATAAAACGCCAAAGCCAATCCTCCTTAATTGTAAACAGAAACACTATTCTCGTCATTCCAAGGCTTTAGACACCTATTCTGAGCTCTGTAAGCATGAACTCTTAAGATTTGAAAGCACAGTCCCGTGAAAACGCCACCGGAAGTACCCGGAGTTGTAAATATTACCAGTATTTTCGTCATTTCACACTTTTACCAAAATTCTAAGCTCTGTAAGCATGAACGCTTAATATTTGAAAGCACAATCCCGTGAAAACGCCACCGGAGTATCCGGAGTTGTAAATATTACAAGTATTTTCGTCCTTTCACAGCTTTCCAGCGGAAACCTCCGTGATTGAATACGACAGTAAATGTAGTAAGAATCTATTTACGTGTACTTGAGGTGTTTCTTACACGTTTTTAATCATTTCTGGGAACTATCACTGTGTATTTTAACAGTTTTACCAAAATTAGACAGTTTGCTGAGACGTATTTTCCGGAATCGTCACCATTTTAACTGATTCACACAAATAAAACGCCAAAGCCAATCCTCCTTAATTGTAAACATAAACACTATTCTCGTCATTCCAAGGCTTTAAAAATCAATTCTGAGCTCTGTAAGCATGAACTCTTAATATTTGAAAGCACAGTCCCGTGAAAACGCCACCGGAAGTACCCGGAGTTGTAAATATGACCAGTATTTTCGTCATTTCACAGCT
Source organism: Myotis daubentonii (assembly GCF_963259705.1). Lineage (NCBI taxonomy): Eukaryota > Metazoa > Chordata > Mammalia > Chiroptera > Vespertilionidae > Myotis > Myotis daubentonii. The sequence continues at coordinate 991,407 of NC_081848.1, forward strand.
TTCCCCTGGAAACCTCTGTGATTGAATACAACTGTAAATGTAGTAAGAATCTATTTACGTGTACTTGAGATGTTTCTTACACGTTTTTAATCATTTCTTGGTACTATCATAGTGTATTTTAACAGTTTTACCAAAATTAGACAGTTTGCTTAGAAGTATTTACCGGAATCGTCACCATTTTAACTGATTCACACAAATAAAACGCCAAAGCCAATCCTCCTTAATTGTAAACATAAACACTATTCTTATCATTTCAAGGCTTTAGAAACCAATTCTGAGCTCTGTAAGCATGAACTCTTAATATTTGAAAGCACAGTCCCGTGAAAACGCCACCGGAAGTACCCGGAGTTGTAAATATTACCAGTATTTTCGTCATTTCACACTTTTACCAAAATTCTGAGCTCTGTAAGCATGGACTCTTAATATTTGAAAGCACAATCCCGGGAAGACGCCACCGGAAGTACCCGGAGTTGTAAATATTACCAGTATTTTCGTCATTTCACAGCTTTCGAGCGGAAACCTCCGTGATTGAATACGACAGTAAATGTAGTAAGAATTTATTTACGTGTACTTGAGGTGTTTCTTACACGTTCTTAATCATTTCTGGGAACTATCATTGTTTATTTTAACAGTTTTACCAAAATAAGACAGTTTGCTTAGAAGTATTTACGGGAATCCTCACCATTTCAACTGAATCACACAAAAAAACGCCAAAGCCAATCATCCTTAATTGTAAACAGAAACACTATTCTCGTTATTCCAAGGATTTACACACCAATTCTGAGCTCTGTCAGCATGAACTCTTAATATTTGAAAGCACAGTCCCGTGAAAACGCCACCGGAAGTACCCGGAGTTGTAAATACGACCAGTATTTTTGTCATTTCACAGCTTTCCCCTGGAAACCTCCGTGATTGAATACGACAGTAAATGTAGTAAGAATCTATTTACGTGTACTTGAGGTGTTTCTTACACGTTTTTAATCATTTCTGGCAACTATCATCCTGTATTTTAACAGTTTTACCAAAATTAGACAGTTTGCTCAGACGTATTTACCGGAATCGTCACCATTTTAACTGATTCACACAAATAAAACGCCAAAGCCAATCCTCCTTAATTGTAAACAGAAACACTATTCTCGTCATTCCAAGGCTTTAGACACCTATTCTGAGCTCTGTAAGCATGAACTCTTAAGATTTGAAAGCACAGTCCCGTGAAAACGCCACCGGAAGTACCCGGAGTTGTAAATATTACCAGTATTTTCGTCATTTCACACTTTTACCAAAATTCTAAGCTCTGTAAGCATGAACGCTTAATATTTGAAAGCACAATCCCGTGAAAACGCCACCGGAGTATCCGGAGTTGTAAATATTACAAGTATTTTCGTCCTTTCACAGCTTTCCAGCGGAAACCTCCGTGATTGAATACGACAGTAAATGTAGTAAGAATCTATTTACGTGTACTTGAGGTGTTTCTTACACGTTTTTAATCATTTCTGGGAACTATCACTGTGTATTTTAACAGTTTTACCAAAATTAGACAGTTTGCTGAGACGTATTTTCCGGAATCGTCACCATTTTAACTGATTCACACAAATAAAACGCCAAAGCCAATCCTCCTTAATTGTAAACATAAACACTATTCTCGTCATTCCAAGGCTTTAAAAATCAATTCTGAGCTCTGTAAGCATGAACTCTTAATATTTGAAAGCACAGTCCCGTGAAAACGCCACCGGAAGTACCCGGAGTTGTAAATATGACCAGTATTTTCGTCATTTCACAGCTTTCCCCTGGAAACCTCTGTGATTGAATACAACTGTAAATGTAGTAAGAATCTATTTACGTGTACTTGAGATGTTTCTTACACGTTTTTAATCATTTCTTGGTACTATCATAGTGTATTTTAACAGTTTTACCAAAATTAGACAGTTTGCTTAGAAGTATTTACCGGAATCGTCACCATTTTAACTGATTCACACAAATAAAACGCCAAAGCCAATCCTCCTTAATTGTAAACATAAACACTATTCTTATCATTTCAAGGCTTTAGAAACCAATTCTGAGCTCTGTAAGCATGAACTCTTAATATTTGAAAGCACAGTCCCGTGAAAACGCCACCGGAAGTACCCGGAGTTGTAAATATTACCAGTATTTTCGTCATTTCACACTTTTACCAAAATTCTGAGCTCTGTAAGCATGGACTCTTAATATTTGAAAGCACAATCCCGGGAAGACGCCACCGGAAGTACCCGGAGTTGTAAATATTACCAGTATTTTCGTCATTTCACAGCTTTCGAGCGGAAACCTCCGTGATTGAATACGACAGTAAATGTAGTAAGAATCTATTTACGTGTACTTGAGGTGTTTCTTACACGTTCTTAATCATTTCTGGGAACTATCATTGTGTATTTTAACACTTTTACCACAATTAGACAGTTTGCTTAGAAGTATATACCGGAATCGTCACCATTTTAACTGATTCACACAAAAAACGCCAAAGCCAATAATCCTTAATTGTAAACAGAAACAATATTCTCGTCATTTGAAGGCTTTAGACACCTATTCTGAGCTCTGTAAGCATGAACTCTTAATATTTGAAAGCACAGTCCCGTGAAAACGCCACCCGAAGTACCCGGAGTTGTAAATATTACCAGTATTTTCGTCATTTCACAGCTTTCCACTGGAAACCTCTGTGATTGAATAGAACAGTAAATGTAGTAAGAATCTATTTACGTGTACTTGAGGTGTTTCTTACACGTTCTTAATCATTTCTGGGAACTATCATTGTGTATTTAACAGTTTTACCAAAATTAGATCGTTTCCTTAGAAGTATTTACTGGAATCGTCACCATTTTAACTGATTCATACAAAAAACGGCAAAGCCAATCCTCCATAATTGTAAACAGAAACACTATTCTCATCATTCGAAGGCTTTAGACACCTATTCTGAGCTTTCTAAGCATGATCTCTTAATATTTCAAAGCACAGTCCCGTGAAAACGCCACCGGAAGTACCCGGAGTTGTAAATTTTACAAGTATTTTCGTCATTTCACAGCTTTCCACTGGAAACCTCCGTGATTGAATAGGACAGTAAATGTAGTAAGAATCTATTTACGTGTACTTGAGGCTTTCTTACACGTTCTTAATCATTTCTGGGAACTATCATTGTGTATTTTAACAGTTTTACCACAATTAGACAGTTTGCTTAGAAGTATTTACCGGAATCATCACCATTTTAACTGAATCACTCCAAAAAACGCCAAAGCCAATCCTCCTTAATTGTAAACATAAACAATATTCTCGTCATTCCAAGGCTTTAGACACCAATTCTGAGCTCTGTAAGCATGAACTCTTAATATTTCAAAGCACAGTCCCGTGAAAACGACACCGGAAGTACCCGGAGTTGTAAATTTTACAAGTATTTTCATCATTTCACAGCTTTCCACTGGAAACCTCCGTGATTGAATAGGACAGTAAATGTAGTAAGAATCTATTTACGTGTACTTGAGGTGTTTCTTACACGTTCTTAATCATTTCTGGGAACTATCATTGTGTATTTTAACAGTTTTACCACAATTAGACAGTTTGCTTAGAAGTATATACCGGAATCGTCACCATTTTAACTGATTCACACAAAAAACGCCAAAGCCAATCCTCCTTAATTGTAAACAGAAACAATATTCTCGTCATTCGAAGGCTTTAGACACCTATTCTGAGCTCTGTAAGCATGAACTCTTAATATTTGAAAGCAGAGTCCCCTGAAAACGCCACCCGAAGTACCCGGAGTTGTAAATATTACCAGTATTTTCGTCATTTCACAGCACTCCACTGGAAACCTCCGTGACTGAATAGGACGGTAAATGTAGTAAGAATCTAGTTATGTGTACTTGAAGTGTTTCTTACACGTTCTTAATCATTTCTGGGAACTATCATTGTGTATTTTAACAGTTTTACCAAAATTAGACAGTTTGCTTAGAAGTATTTACCGGAATCGTCACCATTTTAACTGAATCAAACAAAAAAATGCCAAAGCCAATCCTCCTTATTTGTAAAGAGAAACACTATTCTCGTCATTCCAAGGCTTTAGACAAAAATTCTGAGCTCTGTAAGCATGAACTCTTAATATTTCAAAGCACAGTCCCGTGAAATCGGCACCGGAAGTACCCGGAGATGTAAATATTACCACTAATTTCGTCATTTCACAGCTTTCCACTGGAAACCTTCGTGATTGAATACGACAGTAAATGTAGTAAAAATCTATTTACGTGTACTTGAGGTGTTTCTTACACGTTCTTAATCATTTCTGGGAACTATCATTGTGTATTTTAACAGTTTTACCACAATTAGACAGTTTGCTTAGAAGTATTTACCGGAATCATCACCATTTTAACTGAATCACTCAAAAAAACGCCAAAGCCAATCCTCCTTAATTGTAAACATAAACAATATTCTCGTCATTCCAAGGCTTTAGACACCAATTCTGAGCTCTGTAAGCATGAACTCTTAATATTTCAAAGCACAGTCCCGTGAAAACGCCACAGGAAGTACCCGGAGACATAAATATTTTCAGTATTTGCGTCATTTCACAGCTTTCCACTGGAAACCTCCGTGATTGAATACGACAGTAAATGTAGGAAGAATCTATTTACGTGTACTTGAGGTGTTTCTTACACGTTATTAATCATTTCTGGGAACTATCATTGTGTATTTTAACAGTTTTACCACAATTAGACAGTTTGCTTAGAAGTATTGATTGGAATCCTCACCATTTTAACTGATTCACACAAAAAACGCCAAAGCCAATACTCCTTAATTGTAAACAGAAACAATATTCTCGTCATTCGAAGGCTTTAGACACCTATTCTGAGCTCTGTAAGCATGAACAATTAATATTTGAAAGCACAGTCCCGTGAAAACGCCACCCGAAGTACCCGGAGTTGTAAATATTACCAGTATTTTCGTCATTTCACAGCTTTCCACTGGAAACCTCCGTGATTGAATAGAACAGTAAATGTAGTAAGAATCTATTTACGTGTACTTGAGGTGTTTCTTACACGTTCTTAATCATTTCTGGGAACTATCATTGTGAATTTAACAGTTTTACCAAAATTAGACCGTTTCCTTAGAAGTATTTACTGGAATCGTCACCATTTTAACTGATTCATACAAAAAACGGCAAAGCCAATCCTCCATAATTGTAAACAGAAACACTATTCTCATCATTCGAAGGCTTTAGACACCTATTCTGAGCTTTGTAAGCATGAACTCTTAATATTTCAAAGCACAGTCCCGTGAAAACGCCACCGGAAGTACCCGGAGTTGTAAATATTACCAGTATTTTCGTCATTTCACAGCACTCCACTGGAAACCTCCGTGACTAAATAGGACGGTAAATGTAGTAAAAATCTATTTACGTGTACTTGAGGTGTTTCTTACACGTTCTTAATCATTTCTGGGAACTATGATTTTGTATTTAACAGTTTTACCAAAATTAGACAGTTTCCTTAGAAGTATTTACCGGAATCGTCACCATTTTAACTGATTCATACAAAAAACTGCAAAGCCAATCCTCCTTAATTGTAAACAGAAACAATATTCTCATCATTCGAAGGCTTTAGACACCTATTCTGAGCTTTGTAAGCATGAACTCTTAATATTTCAAAGCACAGTCCCGTGAAAACGCCACCGGAAGTACCCGGAGTTGTAAATTTTACAAGTATTTTCGTCATTTCTCAGCTTTCCACTGGAAACCTCCGTGATTGAATAGGACAGTAAATGTAGTAATAATCTATTTACTTGTACTTGAGGTGTTTCTTCCACGTTCTTAATCATTTCTTGGAACTATCATTGTGTATTTTAACACTTTTACCACAATTAGACAGTTTGCTTAGAAGTATATACCGGAATCGTCACCATTTTAACTGATTCACACAAAAAACGCCAAAGCCAATACTCCTTAATTGTAAACAGAAACAATATTCTCGTCATTCGAAGGCTTTAGACACCTATTCTGAGCTCTGTAAGCATGAACTCTTAATATTTGAAAGCACAGTCCCGTGAAAACGCCACCCGAAGTACCCGGAGTTGTAAATATTACCAGTATTTTCGTCATTTCACAGCTTTCCACTGGAAACCTCTGTGATTGAATAGAACAGTAAATGTAGTAAGAATCTATTTACGTGTACTTGAGGTGTTTCTTACACGTTCTTAATCATTTCTGGGAACTATCATTGTGTATTTAACAGTTTTACCAAAATTAGACCGTTTCCTTAGAAGTATTTACTGGAATCGTCACCATTTTAACTGATTCATACAAAAAACGGCAAAGCCAATCCTCCATAATTGTAAACAGAAACACTATTCTCATCATTCGAAGGCTTTAGACACCTATTCTGAGCTTTCTAAGCATGATCTCTTAATATTTCAAAGCACAGTCCCGTGAAAACGCCACCGGAAGTACCCGGAGTTGTAAATTTTACAAGTATTTTCGTCATTTCACAGCTTTCCACTGGAAACCTCCGTGATTGAATAGGACAGTAAATGTAGTAAGAATCTATTTACGTGTACTTGAGGCTTTCTTACACGTTCTTAATCATTTCTGGGAACTATCATTGTGTATTTTAACAGTTTTACCACAATTAGACAGTTTGCTTAGAAGTATTTACCGGAATCATCACCATTTTAACTGAATCACTCCAAAAAACGCCAAAGCCAATCCTCCTTAATTGTAAACATAAACAATATTCTCGTCATTCCAAGGCTTTAGACACCAATTCTGAGCTCTGTAAGCATGAACTCTTAATATTTCAAAGCACAGTCCCGTGAAAACGACACCGGAAGTACCCGGAGTTGTAAATTTTACAAGTATTTTCATCATTTCACAGCTTTCCACTGGAAACCTCCGTGATTGAATAGGACAGTAAATGTAGTAAGAATCTATTTACGTGTACTTGAGGTGTTTCTTACACGTTCTTAATCATTTCTGGGAACTATCATTGTGTATTTTAACAGTTTTACCACAATTAGACAGTTTGCTTAGAAGTATATACCGGAATCGTCACCATTTTAACTGATTCACAGAAAAAACGCCAAAGCCAATCCTCCTTAATTGTAAACAGAAACAATATTCTCGTCATTCGAAGGCTTTAGACACCTATTCTGAGCTCTGTAAGCATGAACTCTTAATATTTGAAAGCAGAGTCCCCTGAAAACGCCACCCGAAGTACCCGGAGTTGTAAATATTACCAGTATTTTCGTCATTTCACAGCACTCCACTGGAAACCTCCGTGACTGAATAGGACGGTAAATGTAGTAAGAATCTAGTTATGTGTACTTGAAGTGTTTCTTACACGTTCTTAATCATTTCTGGGAACTATCATTGTGTATTTTAACAGTTTTACCAAAATTAGACAGTTTGCTTAGAAGTATTTACCGGAATCGTCACCATTTTAACTGAATCAAACAAAAAAATGCCAAAGCCAATCCTCCTTATTTGTAAAGAGAAACACTATTCTCGTCATTCCAAGGCTTTAGACAAAAATTCTGAGCTCTGTAAGCATGAACTCTTAATATTTCAAAGCACAGTCCCGTGAAATCGGCACCGGAAGTACCCGGAGATGTAAATATTACCACTAATTTCGTCATTTCACAGCTTTCCACTGGAAAACTTCGTGATTGAATACGACAGTAAATGTAGTAAAAATCTATTTACGTGTACTTGAGGTGTTTCTTACACGTTCTTAATCATTTCTGGGAACTATCATTGTGTATTTTAACAGTTTTACCAAAATTAGACAGTTTGCTTAGAAGTATTTACCGGAATCATCACCATTTTAACTGAATCACTCAAAAAAACGCCAAAGCCAATCCTCCTTAATTGTAAACATAAACAATATTCTCGTCATTCCAAGGCTTTAGACACCAATTCTGAGCTCTGTAAGCATGAACTCTTAATATTTCAAAGCACAGTCCCGTGAAAACGCCACAGGAAGTACCCGGAGATGTAAATATTACCACTAATTTCGTCATTTCACAGCTTTCCACTGGAAAACTTCGTGATTGAATACGACAGTAAATGTAGTAAAAATCTATTTACGTGTACTTGAGGTGTTTCTTACACGTTCTTAATCATTTCTGGGAACTATCATTGTGTATTTTAACAGTTTTACCAAAATTAGACAGTTTGCTTAGAAGTATTTACCGGAATCATCACCATTTTAACTGAATCACTCCAAAAAACGCTAAAGCCAATCCTCCTTAATTGTAAACATAAACAATATTCTCGTCATTCCAAGGCTTTAGACACCAATTCTGAGCTCTGTTAGCATGAACTCTTAATATTTGAAAGCACAGTCCCGTGAAAACGCCACAGGAAGTACCCGGAGACATAAATATTTTCAGTATTTGCGTCATTTCACAGCTTTCCACTGGAAACCTCCGTGATTGAATACGACAGTAAATGTAGGAAGAATCTATTTACGTGTACTTGAGGTGTTTCTTACACGTTATTAATCATTTCTGGGAACTATCATTGTGTATTTTAACAGTTTTACCACAATTAGACAGTTTGCTTAGAAGTATTGATTGGAATCCTCACCATTTTAACTGATTCACACAAAAAACGCCAAAGCCAATACTCCTTAATTGTAAACAGAAACAATATTCTCGTCATTCGAAGGCTTTAGACACCTATTCTGAGCTCTGTAAGCATGAACAATTAATATTTGAAAGCACAGTCCCGTGAAAACGCCACCCAAAGTACCCGGAGTTGTAAATATTACCAGTATTTTCGACATTTCACAGCTTTCCACTGGAAACCTCCGTGATTGAATAGAACAGTAAATGTAGTAAGAATCTATTTACGTGTGCTTGAGGTGTTTCTTACACGTTCTTAATCATTTCTGGGAACTATCATTGCGTATTTAACAGTTTTACCAAAATTAGACCGTTTCCTTAGAAGTATTTACTGGAATCGTCACCATTTTAACTGATTCATACAAAAAACGGCAAAGCCAATCCTCCATAATTGTAAACAGAAACACTATTCTCATCATTCGAAGGCTTTAGACACCTATTCTGAGCTTTCTAAGCATGATCTCTTAATATTTCAAAGCACAGTCCCGTGAAAACGCCACCGGAAGTACCCGGAGTTGTAAATTTTACAAGTATTTTCGTCATTTCACAGCTTTCCACTGGAAACCTCCGTGATTGAATAGGACAGTAAATGTAGTAAGAATCTATTTACGTGTACTTGAGGCTTTCTTACACGTTCTTAATCATTTCTGGGAACTATCATTGTGTATTTTAACAGTTTTACCACAATTAGACAGTTTGCTTAGAAGTATATACCGGAATCGTCACCATTTTAACTGATTCACACAAAAAACGCCAAAGCCAATCCTCCTTAATTGTAAACATAAACAATATTCTCGTCATTCCAAGGCTTTAGACACCAATTCTGAGCTCTGTAAGCATGAACTCTTAATATTTCAAAGCACAGTCCCGTGAAAACGCCACAGGAAGTACCCGGAGATGTAAATATTACCACTAATTTCGTCATTTCACAGCTTTCCACTGGAAAACTTCGTGATTGAATACGACAGTAAATGTAGTAAAAATCTATTTACGTGTACTTGAGGTGTTTCTTACACGTTCTTAATCATTTCTGGGAACTATCATTGTGTATTTTAACAGTTTTACCAAAATTAGACAGTTTGCTTAGAAGTATTTACCGGAATCATCACCATTTTAACTGAATCACTCCAAAAAACGCCAAAGCCAATCCTCCTTAATTGTAAACATAAACAATATTCTCGTCATTCCAAGGCTTTAGACACCAATTCTGAGCTCTGTAAGCATGAACTCTTAATATTTGAAAGCACAGTCCCGTGAAAACGCCACAGGAAGTACCCGGAGACATAAATATTTTCAGTATTTGCGTCATTTCACAGCTTTCCACTGGAAACCTCCGTGATTGAATACGACAGTAAATGTAGGAAGAATCTATTTACGTGTACTTGAGGTGTTTCTTACACGTTATTAATCATTTCTGGGAACTATCATTGTGTATTTTAACAGTTTTACCACAATTAGACAGTTTGCTTAGAAGTATTGATTGGAATCCTCACCATTTTAACTGATTCACACAAAAAACGCCAAAGCCAATACTCCTTAATTGTAAACAGAAACAATATTCTCGTCATTCGAAGGCTTTAGACACCTATTCTGAGCTCTGTAAGCATGAACAATTAATATTTGAAAGCACAGTCCCGTGAAAACGCCACCCGAAGTACCCGGAGTTGTAAATATTACCAGTATTTTCGTCATTTCACAGCTTTCCACTGGAAACCTCCGTGATTGAATAGAACAGTAAATGTAGTAAGAATCTATTTACGTGTGCTTGAGGTGTTTCTTACACGTTCTTAATCATTTCTGGGAACTATCATTGCGTATTTAACAGTTTTACCAAAATTAGACCGTTTCCTTAGAAGTATTTACTGGAATCGTCACCATTTTAACTGATTCATACAAAAAACGGCAAAGCCAATCCTCCATAATTGTAAACAGAAACACTATTCTCATCATTCGAAGGCTTTAGACACCTATTCTGAGCTTTCTAAGCATGATCTCTTAATATTTCAAAGCACAGTCCCGTGAAAACGCCACCGGAAGTACCCGGAGTTGTAAATTTTACAAGTATTTTCGTCATTTCACAGCTTTCCACTGGAAACCTCCGTGATTGAATAGGACAGTAAATGTAGTAAGAATCTATTTACGTGTACTTGAGGCTTTCTTACACGTTCTTAATCATTTCTGGGAACTATCATTGTGTATTTTAACAGTTTTACCACAATTAGACAGTTTGCTTAGAAGTATATACCGGAATCGTCACCATTTTAACTGATTCACACAAAAAACGCCAAAGCCAATCCTCCTTAATTGCAAACAGAAACAATATTCTCGTCATTCGAATGCTTTAGACACCAATTCTGAGCTCTGTAAGCATGAACTCTTAATATTTGAAAGCACAGTCCCGTGAAAACGCCACAGGAAGTACCCGGAGACATAAATATTTTCAGTATTTGCGTCATTTCACAGCTTTCCACTGGAAACCTCCGTGATTGAATACGACAGTAAATGTAGGAAGAATCTATTTACGTGTACTTGAGGTGTTTCTTACACGTTATTAATCATTTCTGGGAACTATCATTGTGTATTTTAACAGTTTTACCACAATTAGACAGTTTGCTTAGAAGTATTGATTGGAATCCTCACCATTTTAACTGATTCACACAAAAAACGCCAAAGCCAATACTCCTTAATTGTAAACAGAAACAATATTCTCGTCATTCGATGGCTTTAGACACCTATTCTGAGCTCTGTAAGCATGAACAATTAATATTTGAAAGCACAGTCCCGTGAAAACGCCACCCGAAGTACCCGGAGTTGTAAATATTACCAGTATTTTCGTCATTTCACAGCTTTCCACTGGAAACCTCTGTGATTGAATAGAACAGTAAATGTAGTAAGAATCTATTTACGTGTACTTGAGGTGTTTCTTACACGTTCTTAATCATTTCTGGGAACTATCATTGTGTATTTAACAGTTTTACCAAAATTAGACCGTTTCCTTAGAAGTATTTACTGGAATCGTCACCATTTTAACTGATTCATACAAAAAACGGCAAAGCCAATCCTCCATAATTGTAAACAGAAACACTATTCTCATCATTCGAAGGCTTTAGACACCTATTCTGAGCTTTCTAAGCATGATCTCTTAATATTTCAAAGCACAGTCCCGTGAAAACGCCACCGGAAGTACCCGGAGTTGTAAATTTTACAAGTATTTTCGTCATTTCACAGCTTTCCACTGGAAACCTCCGTGATTGAATAGGACAGTAAATGTAGTAAGAATCTATTTACGTGTACTTGAGGCTTTCTTACACGTTCTTAATCATTTCTGGGAACTATCATTGTGTATTTTAACAGTTTTACCACAATTAGACAGTTTGCTTAGAAGTATTTACCGGAATCATCACCATTTTAACTGAATCACTCCAAAAAACGCCAAAGCCAATCCTCCTTAATTGTAAACATAAACAATATTCTCGTCATTCCAAGGCTTTAGACACCAATTCTGAGCTCTGTAAGCATGAACTCTTAATATTTCAAAGCACAGTCCCGTGAAAACGACACCGGAAGTACCCGGAGTTGTAAATTTTACAAGTATTTTCATCATTTCACAGATTTCCACTGGAAACCTCCGTGATTGAATAGGACAGTAAATGTAGTAAGAATCTATTTACGTGTACTTGAGGTGTTTCTTACACGTTCTTAATCATTTCTGGGAACTATCATTGTGTATTTTAACAGTTTTACCACAATTAGACAGTTTGCTTAGAAGTATATACCGGAATCGTCACCATTTTAACTGATTCACACAAAAAACGCCAAAGCCAATCCTCCTTAATTGTAAACAGAAACAATATTCTCGTCATTCGAAGGCTTTAGACACCTATTCTGAGCTCTGTAAGCATGAACTCTTAATATTTGAAAGCAGAGTCCCCTGAAAACGCCACCCGAAGTACCCGGAGTTGTAAATATTACCAGTATTTTCGTCATTTCACAGCACTCCACTGGAAACCTCCGTGACTGAATAGGACGGTAAATGTAGTAAGAATCTAGTTATGTGTACTTGAAGTGTTTCTTACACGTTCTTAATCATTTCTGGGACCTATCATTGTGTATTTTAACAGTTTTACCAAAATTAGACAGTTTGCTTAGAAGTATTTACCGGAATCGTCACCATTTTAACTGAATCAAACAAAAAAATGCCAAAGCCAATCCTCCTTATTTGTAAAGAGAAACACTATTCTCGTCATTCCAAGGCTTTAGACAAAAATTCTGAGCTCTGTAAGCATGAACTCTTAATATTTCAAAGCACAGTCCCGTGAAATCGGCACCGGAAGTACCCGGAGATGTAAATATTACCACTAATTTCGTCATTTCACAGCTTTCCACTGGAAACCTTCGTGATTGAATACGACAGTAAATGTAGTAAAAATCTATTTACGTGTACTTGAGGTGTTTCTTACACGTTCTTAATCATTTCTGGGAACTATCATTGTGTATTTTAACAGTTTTACCAAAATTAGACAGTTTGCTTAGAAGTATTTACCGGAATCATCACCATTTTAACTGAATCACTCAAAAAAACGCCAAAGCCAATCCTCCTTAATTGTAAACATAAACAATATTCTCGTCATTCCAAGGCTTTAGACACCAATTCTGAGCTCTGTAAGCATGAACTCTTAATATTTCAAAGCACAGTCCCGTGAAAACGCCACAGGAAGTACCCGGAGATGTAAATATTACCACTAATTTCGTCATTTCACAGCTTTCCACTGGAAAACTTCGTGATTGAATACGACAGTAAATGTAGTAAAAATCTATTTACGTGTACTTGAGGTGTTTCTTACACGTTCTTAATCATTTCTGGGAACTATCATTGTGTATTTTAACAGTTTTACCAAAATTAGACAGTTTGCTTAGAAGTATTTACCGGAATCATCACCATTTTAACTGAATCACTCCAAAAAACGCCAAAGCCAATCCTCCTTAATTGTAAACATAAACAATATTCTCGTCATTCCAAGGCTTTAGACACCAATTCTGAGCTCTGTAAGCATGAACTCTTAATATTTCAAAGCACAGTCCCGTGAAAACGCCACAGGAAGTACCCGGAGACATAAATATTTTCAGTATTTGCGTCATTTCACAGCTTTCCACTGGAAACCTCCGTGATTGAATACGACAGTAAATGTAGGAAGAATCTATTTACGTGTACTTGAGGTGTTTCTTACACGTTATTAATCATTTCTGGGAACTATCATTGTGTATTTTAACAGTTTTACCACAATTAGACAGTTTGCTTAGAAGTATTGATTGGAATCCTCACCATTTTAACTGATTCACACAAAAAACGCCAAAGCCAATACTCCTTAATTGTAAACAGAAACAATATTCTCGTCATTCGAAGGCTTTAGACACCTATTCTGAGCTCTGTAAGCATGAACAATTAATATTTGAAAGCACAGTCCCGTGAAAACGCCACCCGAAGTACCCGGAGTTGTAAATATTACCAGTATTTTCGTCATTTCACAGCTTTCCACTGGAAACCTCCGTGATTGAATAGAACAGTAAATGTAGTAAGAATCTATTTACGTGTGCTTGAGGTGTTTCTTACACGTTCTTAATCATTTCTGGGAACTATCATTGTGTATTTAACAGTTTTACCAAAATTAGACCGTTTCCTTAGAAGTATTTACTGGAATCGTCACCATTTTAACTGATTCATACAAAAAACGGCAAAGCCAATCCTCCATAATTGTAAACAGAAACACTATTCTCATCATTCGAAGGCTTTAGACACCTATTCTGAGCTTTCTAAGCATGATCTCTTAATATTTCAAAGCACAGTCCCGTGAAAACGCCACCGGAAGTACCCGGAGTTGTAAATTTTACAAGTATTTTCGTCATTTCACAGCTTTCCACTGGAAACCTCCGTGATTGAATAGGACAGTAAATGTAGTAAGAATCTATTTACGTGTACTTGAGGCTTTCTTACACGTTCTTAATCATTTCTGGGAACTATCATTGTGTATTTTAACAGTTTTACCACAATTAGACAGTTTGCTTAGAAGTATTGATTGGAATCCTCACCATTTTAACTGATTCACACAAAAAACGCCAAAGCCAATACTCCTTAATTGTAAACAGAAACAATATTCTCGTCATTCGAAGGCTTTACACACCTATTCTGAGCTCTGTAAGCATGAACAATTAATATTTGAAAGCACAGTCCCGTGAAAACGCCACCCGAAGTACCCGGAGTTGTAAATATTACCAGTATTTTCGTCATTTCACAGCTTTCCACTGGAAACCTCCGTGATTGAATAGAACAGTAAATGTAGTAAGAATCTATTTACGTGTACTTGAGGTGTTTCTTACACGTTCTTAATCATTTCTGGGAACTATCATTGTGTATTTAACAGTTTTACCAAAATTAGACCGTTTCCTTAGAAGTATATACCGGAATCGTCACCATTTTAACTGATTCACACAAAAAACGCCAAAGCCAATCCTCCTTAATTGTAAACAGAAACAATATTCTCATCATTCGAAGGCTTTAGACACCTATTCTGAGCTTTGTAAGCATGAACTCTTAATATTTCAAAGCACAGTCCCGTGAAAACGCCACCGGAAGTACCCGGAGTTGTAAATTTTACAAGTATTTCCGTCATTTCTCAGCTTTCCACTGGAAACCTCCGTGATTGAATAGGACAGTAAATGTAGTAAGAATCTATTTACGTGTACTTGAGGTGTTTCTTACACGTTCTTAATCATTTCTTGGAACTATCATTGTGTATTTTAACAGTTTTACCACAATTAGACAGTTTGCTTAGAAGTATATACCGGAATCGTCACCATTTTAACTGATTCACACAAAAAACGCCAAAGCCAATACTCCTTAATTGTAAACAGAAACAATATTCTCGTCATTCGAAGGCTTTAGACACCTATTCTGAGCTCTGTAAGCATGAACTCTTAATATTTCAAAGCACAGTCCCGTGAAAACGCCACAGGAAGTACCCGGAGACATAAATATTTTCAGTATTTGCGTCATTTCACAGCTTTCCACTGGAAACCTCCGTGATTGAATACGACAGTAAATGTAGGAAGAATCTATTTACGTGTACTTGAGGTGTTTCTTACACGTTATTAATCATTTCTGGGAACTATCATTGTGTATTTTAACAGTTTTACCACAATTAGACAGTTTGCTTAGAAGTATTGATTGGAATCCTCACCATTTTAACTGATTCACACAAAAAACGCCAAAGCCAATACTCCTTAATTGTAAACAGAAACAATATTCTCGTCATTCGAAGGCTTTAGACACCTATTCTGAGCTCTGTAAGCATGAACAATTAATATTTGAAAGCACAGTCCCGTGAAAACGCCACCCGAAGTACCCGGAGTTGTAAATATTACCAGTATTTTCGTCATTTCACAGCTTTCCACTGGAAACCTCCGTGATTGAATAGAACAGTAAATGTAGTAAGAATATATTTTCGTGTACTTGAGGTGTTTCTTACACGTTCTTAATCATTTCTGGGAACTATCATTGTGTATTTTAACAGTTTTACCAAAATTAGACAGTTTGCTGAGAAGTATTTACTTGAATCGTCGCCATTTTAACTGAATCACACAAATAAAAACGACAAAGCTAATCCTCCTTAATTGTAAACATAAACACTATTCTCGTCATTCCAAGGCTTTAGACACCAATTCTGAGCTCTGTAAGCATGAACTCTTAATATTTCAAAGCACAGTCCCGTGAAAACGCCACAGGAAGTACCCGGAGACATAAATATTTTCAGTATTTGCGTCATTTCACAGCTTTCCACTGGAAACCTCCGTGATTGAATACGACAGTAAATGTAGGAAGAATCTATTTACGTGTACTTGAGGTGTTTCTTACACGTTATTAATCATTTCTGGGAACTATCATTGTGTATTTTAACAGTTTTACCACAATTAGACAGTTTGCTTAGAAGTATTGATTGGAATCCTCACCATTTTAACTGATTCACACAAAAAACGCCAAAGCCAATACTCCTTAATTGTAAACAGAAACAATATTCTCGTCATTCGAAGGCTTTAGACACCTATTCTGAGCTCTGTAAGCATGAACAATTAATATTTGAAAGCACAGTCCCGTGAAAACGCCACCCGAAGTACCCGGAGTTGTAAATATTACCAGTATTTTCGTCATTTCACAGCTTTCCACTGGAAACCTCCGTGATTGAATAGAACAGTAAATGTAGTAAGAATCTATTTACGTGTACTTGAGGTGTTTCTTACACGTTCTTAATCATTTCTGGGAACTATCATTGTGTATTTAACAGTTTTACCAAAATTAGACCGTTTCCTTAGAAGTATTTACTGGAATCGTCACCATTTTAACTGATTCATACAAAAAACGGCAAAGCCAATCCTCCATAATTGTAAACAGAAACACTATTCTCATCATTCGAAGGCTTTAGACACCTATTCTGAGCTTTGTAAGCATGAACTCTTAATATTTCAAAGCACAGTCCCGTGAAAACGCCACCGGAAGTACCCGGAGTTGTAGATTTTACAAGTATTTTCGTCATTTCACAGCTTTCCACTGGAAACCTCCGTGATTGAATAGGACAGTAAATGTAGTAAGAATCTATTTACGTGTACTTGAGGCTTTCTTACACGTTCTTAATCATTTCTGGGAACTATCATTGTGTATTTTAACAGTTTTACCACAATTAGACAGTTTGCTTAGAAGTATATACCGGAATCGTCACCATTTTAACTGATTCACACAAAAAACGCCAAAGCCAATCCTCCTTAATTGTAAACAGAAACACTATTCTCGTCATTCGAAGGCTTTAGACACCTATTCTGAGCTCTGTAAGCATGAACTCTTAATATTTCAAAGCACAGTCCCGTGAAAACGCCACCGGAAGTACCCGGAGTTGTAAATATTACCAGTATTTTCGTCATTTCACAGCACTCCACTGGAAACCTCCGTGACTAAATAGGACGGTAAATGTAGTAAAAATCTATTTACGTGTACTTGAGGTGTTTCTTACACGTTCTTAATCATTTCTGGGAACTATGATTTTGTATTTAACAGTTTTACCAAAATTAGACAGTTTCCTTAGAAGTATTTACCGGAATCGTCACCATTTTAACTGATTCATACAAAAAACTTCAAAGCCAATCCTCCTTAATTGTAAACAGAAACAATATTCTCATCATTCGAAGGCTTTAGACACCTATTCTGAGCTTTGTAAGCATGAACTCTTAATATTTCAAAGCACAGTCCCGTGAAAACGCCACCGGAAGTACCCGGAGTTGTAAATTTTACAAGTATTTTCGTCATTTCTCAGCTTTCCACTGGAAACCTCCGTGATTGAATAGGACAGTAAATGTAGTAAGAATCTATTTACGTGTACTTGAGGTGTTTCTTACACGTTCTTAATCATTTCTTGGAACTCTCATTGTGTATTTTAACACTTTTACCACAATTAGACAGTTTGCTTAGAAGTATATACCGGAATCGTCACCATTTTAACTGATTCACACAAAAAACGCCAAGCCAATACTCCTTAATTGTAAACAGAAACAATATTCTCGTCATTCGAAGGCTTTAGACACCTATTCTGAGCTCTGTAAGCATGAACTCTTAATATTTGAAAGCACAGTCCCGTGAAAACGCCACCCGAAGTACCCGGAGTTGTAAATATTACCAGTATTTTCGTCATTTCACAGCTTTCCACTGGAAACCTCTGTGATTGAATAGAACAGTAAATGTAGTAAGAATCTATTTACGTGTACTTGAGGTGTTTCTTACACGTTCTTAATCATTTCTGGGAACTATCATTGTGTATTTAACAGTTTTACCAAAATTAGACCGTTTCCTTAGAAGTATTTACTGGAATCGTCACCATTTTAACTGATTCATACAAAAAACGGCAAAGCCAATCCTCCATAATTGTAAACAGAAACACTATTGTCATCATTCGAAGGCTTTAGACACCTATTCTGAGCTTTGTAAGCATGAACTCTTAATATTTCAAAGCACAGTCCCGTGAAAACGCCACCGGAAGTACCCAGAGTTGTAAATTTTACAAGTATTTTCGTCATTTCACAGCTTTCCACTGGAAACCTCCGTGATTGAATAGGACAGTAAATGTAGTAAGAATCTATTTACGTGTACTTGAGGCTTTCTTACACGTTCTTAATCATTTCTGGGAACTCTCATTGTGTATTTTAACAGTTTTACCATAATTAGACAGTTTGCTTAGAAGTATATACCGGAATCGTCACCATTTTAACTGATTCACACAAAAAACGCCAAAGCCAATCCTCCTTAATTGTAAACAGAAACACTATTCTCGTCATTCGAAGGCTTTAGACACCTATTCTGAGCTCTGTAAGCATGAACTCTTAATATTTCAAAGCACAGTCCCGTGAAAACGCCACCGGAAGTACCCGGAGTTGTAAATATTACCAGTATTTTCGTCATTTCACAGCACTCCACTGGAAACCTCCGTGACTAAATAGGACGGTAAATGTAGTAAAAATCTATTTACGTGTACTTGAGGTGTTTCTTACATGTTCTTAATCATTTCTGGGAACTATCATTTTGTATTTAACAGTTTTACCAAAATTAGACAGTTTCCTCAGAAGTATTTACCGGAATCGTCACCATTTTAACTGATTCATACAAAAAACGGCAAAGCCAATCCTCCTTAATTGTAAACAGAAACAATATTCTCGTCATTCGAAGGCTTTAGACACCTATTCTGAGCTCTGTAAGCATGAACTCTTAATATTTGAAAGCACAGTCCCGTGAAAACGCCACCCGAAGTACCTGGAGTTGTAAATATTACCAGTATTTTCGTCATTTCACAGCTTTCCACTGGAAACCTCCGTGATTGAATAGAACAGTAAATGTAGTAAGAATCTTTTTACGTGTACTTGAGGAGTTTCTTACACGTTCTTAATCCTTTCTGGGAACTATCATTGTGTATTTTAACAGTTTTACCACAATTAGACAGTTTGCTTAGAAGTATATACCGGAATCGTCACCATTTTAACTGATTCACACAAAAAACGCCAAAGCCAATCCTCCTTAATTGCAAACAGAAACAATATTCTCGTCATTCGAAGGCTTTAGACACCTATTCTGAGCTCTGTAAGCATGAACTCTTAATATTTGAAAGCAGAGTCCCGTGAAAACGCCACCCGAAGTACCCGGAGTTGTAAATATTACCAGAATTTTCGTCATTTCACAGCTTTCCACTGGAAACCTCCGTGATTGAATACGACAGTAAATGTAGTAAGAATCTATTTTCGTGTACTTGTGGTGTTTCTTACACGTTCTTAATCATTTCTGGGAACTATCATTGTGTATTTTAACAGTTTTACCAAAATTAGACAGTTTGCTTAGAAGTATTTACTTGAATCGTCGCCATTTTAACTGAATCACACAAATAAAAACGACAAAGCTAATCCTCCTTAATTGTAAACATAAACACTATTCTCGTCATTCCAAGGCTTTAGACACCAATTCTGAGCTCTGTATGCATGAACTCTTAATATTTCAAAACACAGTCCCAGGAAAACGCCACTGGAAGTACCCGGAGACGTAAATATTACCAGTATTTGCGTCATTTCACAACTTTCCACTGGATACCTCCTTGGTTGAATACGACAGTAAATGTAGTAAGAACCTATTTACGTGTACTTGAGGTGTTTCTTACACGTTCTTAATCATTTCTGGGAACTATCATTGTGTATTTTAACAGTTTTACCAAAATTAGACAGTTTGCTTAGAAGTATTTACCGGAATCATCACCATTTTAACTGAATCACTCAAAAAAACGCCAAAGCCAATCCTCCTTAATTGTAAACATAAACAATATTCTCGTCATTCCAAGGCTTTAGACACCAATTCTGAGCTCTGTAAGCATGAACTCTTAATATTTCAAAGCACAGTCCCGTGAAAACGCCACAGGAAGTACCCGGAGACATAAATATTTTCAGTATTTGCGTCATTTCACAGCTTTCCACTGGAAACCTCCGTGATTGAATACGACAGTAAATGTAGGAAGAATCTATTTACGTGTACTTGAGGTGTTTCTTACACGTTATTAATCATTTCTGGGAACTATCATTGTGTATTTTAACAGTTTTACCACAATTAGACAGTTTGCTTAGAAGTATTGATTGGAATCCTCACCATTTTAACTGATTCACACAAAAAACGCCAAAGCCAATACTCCTTAATTGTAAACAGAAACAATATTCTCGTCATTCGAAGGCTTTAGACACCTATTCTGAGCTCTGTAAGCATGAACAATTAATATTTGAAAGCACAGTCCCGTGAAAACGCCACCCGAAGTACCCGGAGTTGTAAATATTACCAGTATTTTCGTCATTTCACACCTTTCCACTGGAAACCTCCGTGATTGAATAGAACAGTAAATGTAGTAAGAATCTATTTACGTGTGCTTGAGGTGTTTCTTACACGTTCTTAATCATTTCTGGGAACTATCATTGTGTATTTAACAGTTTTACCAAAATTAGACCGTTTCCTTAGAAGTATTTACTGGAATCGTCACCATTTTAACTGATTCATACAAAAAACGGCAAAGCCAATCCTCCATAATTGTAAACAGAAACACTATTCTCATCATTCGAAGGCTTTAGACACCTATTCTGAGCTCTGTAAGCATGAACTCTTAATATTTCAAAGCACAGTCCCGTGAAAACGCCACCGGAAGTACCCGGAGTTGTAAATTTTACAAGTATTTTCGTCATTTCACAGCTTTCCACTGGAAACCTCCGTGATTGAATAGGACAGTAAATGTAGTAAGAATATATTTACGTGTACTTGAGGTGTTTCTTACACGTTCTTAATCATTTCTGGGAACTATCATTGTGTATTTTAACAGTTTTACCAAAATTAGACAGTTTGCTGAGAAGTATTTACTTGAATCGTCGCCATTTTAACTGAATCACACAAATAAAAACGACAAAGCTAATCCTCCTTAATTGTAAACATAAACACTATTCTCGTCATTCCAAGGCTTTAGACACCAATTCTGAGCTCTGTAAGCATGAACTCTTAATATTTCAAAGCACAGTCCCGTGAAAACGCCACAGGAAGTACCCGGAGACATAAATATTTTCAGTATTTGCGTCATTTCACAGCTTTCCACTGGAAACCTCCGTGATTGAATACGACAGTAAATGTAGGAAGAATCTATTTACGTGTACTTGAGGTGTTTCTTACACGTTATTAATCATTTCTGGGAACTATCATTGTGTATTTTAACAGTTTTACCACAATTAGACAGTTTGCTTAGAAGTATTGATTGGAATCCTCACTATTTTAACTGATTCACACAAAAAACGCCAAAGCCAATACTCCTTAATTGTAAACAGAAACAATATTCTCGTCATTCGAAGGCTTTAGACACCTATTCTGAGCTCTGTAAGCATGAACAATTAATATTTGAAAGCACAGTCCCGTGAAAACGCCACCCGAAGTACCCGGAGTTGTAAATATTACCAGTATTTTCGTCATTTCACAGCTTTCCACTGGAAACCTCCGTGATTGAATAGGACAGTAAATGTAGTAAGAATCTATTTACGTGTACTTGAGGTGTTTCTTACACGTTCTTAATCATTTCTGGGAACTATCATTGTGTATTTAACAGTTTTACCAAAATTGACCGTTTCCTTAGAAGTATTTACTGGAATCGTCACCATTTTAACTGATTCATACAAAAAACGGCAAAGCCAATCCTCCATAATTGTAAACAGAAACACTATTCTCATCATTCGAAGGCTTTAGACACCTATTCTGAGCTCTGTAAGCATGAACTCTTAATATTTGAAAGCAGAGTCCCGTGAAAACGCCACCCGAAGTACCCGGAGTTGTAAATATTACCAGAATTTTCGTCATTTCACAGCTTTCCACTGGAAACCTCCGTGATTGAATACGACAGTAAATGTAGTAAGAATCTATTTTCGTGTACTTGTGGTGTTTCTTACACGTTCTTAATCATTTCTGGGAACTATCATTGTGTATTTTAACAGTTTTACCAAAATTAGACAGTTTGCTTAGAAGTATTTACTTGAATCGTCGCCATTTTAACTGAATCACACAAATAAAAACGACAAAGCTAATCCTCCTTAATTGTAAACATAAACACTATTCTCGTCATTCCAAGGCTTTAGACACCAATTCTGAGCTCTGTATGCATGAACTCTTAATATTTCAAAACACAGTCCCAGGAAAACGCCACTGGAAGTACCCGGAGACGTAAATATTACCAGTATTTGCGTCATTTCACAACTTTCCACTGGATACCTCCTTGGTTGAATACGACAGTAAATGTAGTAAGAACCTATTTACGTGTACTTGAGGTGTTTCTTACACGTTCTTAATCATTTCTGGGAACTATCATTGTGTACTTTAACAGTTTTACCACAATTAGACAGTTTGCTTAGAAGTATATACCGGAATCGTCACCATTTTAACTGATTCACACAAAAAAGGCCAAAGCCAATCCTCCTTAATTGCAAACAGAAACAATATTCTCGTCATTCGAAGGCTTTGGACACCTATTCTGAGCTCTGTAAGCATGAACTCTTAATATTTGAAAGCAGAGTCCCGTGAAAACGCCACCCGAAGTACCCGGAGTTGTAAATATTACCAGAATTTTCGTCATTTCACAGCTTTCCACTGGAAACCTCCGTGATTGAATACGACAGTAAATGTAGTAAGAATCTATTTACGTGTACTTGAGGTGTTTCTTACACGTTCTTAATCATTTCTGGGAACTATCATTGTGTATTTTAACAGTTTTACCAAAATTAGACAGTTTGCTTAGAAGTATTTACCGGAATCATCACCATTTTAACTGAATCACTCAAAAAAACGCCAAAGCCAATCCTCCTTAATTGTAAACATAAACAATATTCTCGTCATTCCAAGGCTTTAGACACCAATTCTGAGCTCTGTAAGCATGAACTCTTAATATTTCAAAGCACAGTCCCGTGAAAACGCCACAGGAAGTACCCGGAGACATAAATATTTTCAGTATTTGCGTCATTTCACAGCTTTCCACTGGAAACCTCCGTGATTGAATACGACAGTAAATGTAGGAAGAATCTATTTACGTGTACTTGAGGTGTTTCTTACACGTTATTAATCATTTCTGGGAACTATCATTGTGTATTTTAACAGTTTTACCACAATTAGACAGTTTGCTTAGAAGTATTGATTGGAATCCTCACCATTTTAACTGATTCACACAAAAAACGCCAAAGCCAATACTCCTTAATTGTAAACAGAAACAATATTCTCGTCATTCGAAGGCTTTAGACACCTATTCTGAGCTCTGTAAGCATGAACAATTAATATTTGAAAGCACAGTCCCGTGAAAACGCCACCCGAAGTACCCGGAGTTGTAAATATTACCAGTATTTTCGTCATTTCACACCTTTCCACTGGAAACCTCCGTGATTGAATAGAACAGTAAATGTAGTAAGAATCTATTTACGTGTGCTTGAGGTGTTTCTTACACGTTCTTAATCATTTCTGGGAACTATCATTGTGTATTTAACAGTTTTACCAAAATTAGACCGTTTCCTTAGAAGTATTTACTGGAATCGTCACCATTTTAACTGATTCATACAAAAAACGGCAAAGCCAATCCTCCATAATTGTAAACAGAAACACTATTCTCATCATTCGAAGGCTTTAGACACCTATTCTGAGCTCTGTAAGCATGAACTCTTAATATTTCAAAGCACAGTCCCGTGAAAACGCCACCGGAAGTACCCGGAGTTGTAAATTTTACAAGTATTTTCGTCATTTCACAGCTTTCCACTGGAAACCTCCGTGATTGAATAGGACAGTAAATGTAGTAAGAATATATTTACGTGTACTTGAGGTGTTTCTTACACGTTCTTAATCATTTCTGGGAACTATCATTGTGTATTTTAACAGTTTTACCAAAATTAGACAGTTTGCTGAGAAGTATTTACTTGAATCGTCGCCATTTTAACTGAATCACACAAATAAAAACGACAAAGCTAATCCTCCTTAATTGTAAACATAAACACTATTCTCGTCATTCCAAGGCTTTAGACACCAATTCTGAGCTCTGTAAGCATGAACTCTTAATATTTCAAAGCACAGTCCCGTGAAAACGCCACAGGAAGTACCCGGAGACATAAATATTTTCAGTATTTGCGTCATTTCACAGCTTTCCACTGGAAACCTCCGTGATTGAATACGACAGTAAATGTAGGAAGAATCTATTTACGTGTACTTGAGGTGTTTCTTACACGTTATTAATCATTTCTGGGAACTATCATTGTGTATTTTAACAGTTTTACCACAATTAGACAGTTTGCTTAGAAGTATTGATTGGAATCCTCACCATTTTAACTGATTCACACAAAAAACGCCAAAGCCAATACTCCTTAATTGTAAACAGAAACAATATTCTCGTCATTCGAAGGCTTTAGACACCTATTCTGAGCTCTGTAAGCATGAACAATTAATATTTGAAAGCACAGTCCCGTGAAAACGCCACCCGAAGTACCCGGAGTTGTAAATATTACCAGTATTTTCGTCATTTCACAGCTTTCCACTGGAAACCTCCGTGATTGAATAGGACAGTAAATGTAGTAAGAATCTATTTACGTGTACTTGAGGTGTTTCTTACACGTTCTTAATCATTTCTGGGAACTATCATTGTGTATTTAACAGTTTTACCAAAATTGACCGTTTCCTTAGAAGTATTTACTGGAATCGTCACCATTTTAACTGATTCATACAAAAAACGGCAAAGCCAATCCTCCATAATTGTAAACAGAAACACTATTCTCATCATTCGAAGGCTTTAGACACCTATTCTGAGCTTTGTAAGCATGAACTCTTAATATTTCAAAGCACAGTCCCGTGAAAACGCCACCGGAAGTACCCGGAGTTGTAAATTTTACAAGTATTTTCGTCATTTCACAGCTTTCCACTGGAAACCTCCGTGATTGAATAGGACAGTAAATGTAGTAAGAATCTATTTACGTGTACTTGAGGCTTTCTTACACGTTCTTAATCATTTCTGGGAACTATCATTGTGTATTTTAACAGTTTTACCACAATTAGACAGTTTGCTTAGAAGTATATACCGGAATCGTCACCATTTTAACTGATTCACACAAAAAACGCCAAAGCCAATCCTCCTTAATTGTAAACAGAAACACTATTCTCGTCATTCGAAGGCTTTAGACACCTATTCTGAGCTCTGTAAGCATGAACTCTTAATATTTCAAAGCACAGTCCCGTGAAAACGCCACCGGAACTACCCGGAGTTGTAAATATTACCAGTATTTTCGTCATTTCACAGCACTCCACTGGAAACCTCCGTGACTAAATAGGACGGTAAATGTAGTAAAAATCTATTTACGTGTACTTGAGGTGTTTCTTACACGTTCTTAATCATTTCTGGGAACTATCATTGTGTATTTAACAGTTTTACCAAAATTAGACAGTTTCCTTAGAAGTATTTACCGGAATCGTCACCATTTTAACTGATTCATACAAAAAACTGCAAAGCCAATCCTCCTTAATTGTAAACAGAAACAATATTCTCAACATTCGAAGGCTTTAGACACCTATTCTGAGCTTTGTAAGCATGAACTCTTAATATTTCAAAGCACAGTCCCGTGAAAATGCCACCGGAAGTACCCGGAGTTGTAAATTTTACAAGTATTTTCGTCATTTCTCAGCTTTCCACTGGAAACCTCCGTGATTGAATAGGACAGTAAATGTAGTAAGAATCTATTTACGTGTACTTGAGGTGTTTCTTACACGTTCTTAATCATTTCTGGGAACTATCATTGTGTATTTAACAGTTTTACCATAATTAGACAGTTTGCTTAGAAGTATATACCGGAATCGTCACCATTTTAACTGATTCACACAAAAAACGCCAAAGCCAATCCTCCTTAATTGTAAACAGAAACACTATTCTCGTCATTCGAAGGCTTTAGACACCTATTCTGAGCTCTGTAAGCATGAACTCTTAATATTTCAAAGCACAGTCCCGTGAAAACGCCACCGGAAGTACCCGGAGTTGTAAATATTACCAGTATTTTCGTCATTTCACAGCACTCCACTGGAAACCTCCGTGACTAAATAGGACGGTAAATGTAGTAAAAATCTATTTACGTGTACTTGAGGTGTTTCTTACACGTTCTTAATCATTTCTGGGAACTATCATTTTGTATTTAACAGTTTTACCAAAATTAGACAGTTTCCTTAGAAGTATTTACCGGAATCGTCACCATTTTAACTGATTCATACAAAAAACGGCAAAGCCAATCCTCCTTAATTGTAAACAGAAACAATATTCTCGTCATTCGAAGGCTTTAGACACCTATTCTGAGCTCTGTAAGCATGAACTCTTAATATTTGAAAGCACAGTCCCGTGAAAACGCCACCCGAAGTACCCGGAGTTGTAAATATTACCAGTATTTTCGTCATTTCACAGCTTTCCACTGGAAACCTCCGTGATTGAATAGAACAGTAAATGTAGTAAGAATCTATTTACGTGTACTTGAGGAGTTTCTTACACGTTCTTAATCCTTTCTGGGAACTATCATTGTGTATTTTAACAGTTTTACCACAATTAGACAGTTTGCTTAGAAGTATATACCGGAATCGTCACCATTTTAACTGATTCACACAAAAAACGCCAAAGCCAATCCTCCTTAATTGCAAACAGAAACAATATTCTCGTCATTCGAAGGCTTTAGACACCTATTCTGAGCTCTGTAAGCATGAACTCTTAATATTTGAAAGCAGAGTCCCGTGAAAACGCCACCCGAAGTACCCGGAGTTGTAAATATTACCAGAATTTTCGTCATTTCACAGCTTTCCACTGGAAACCTCTGTGATTGAATACGACAGTAAATGTAGTAAGAATCTATTTTCGTGTACTTGTGGTGTTTCTTACACGTTCTTAATCATTTCTGGGAACTATCATTGTGTATTTTAACAGTTTTACCAAAATTAGACAGTTTGCTTAGAAGTATTTACTTGAATCGTCGCCATTTTAACTGAATCACACAAATAAAAACGACAAAGCTAATCCTCCTTAATTGTAAACATAAACACTATTCTCGTCATTCCAAGGCTTTAGACACCAATTCTGAGCTCTGTATGCATGAACTCTTAATATTTCAAAACACAGTCCCAGGAAAACGCCACTGGAAGTACCCGGAGACGTAAATATTACCAGTATTTGCGTCATTTCACAACTTTCCACTGGATACCTCCTTGGTTGAATACGACAGTAAATGTAGTAAGAACCTATTTACGTGTACTTGAGGTGTTTCTTACACGTTCTTAATCATTTCTGGGAACTATCATTGTGTACTTTAACAGTTTTACCACAATTAGACAGTTTGCTTAGAAGTATATACCGGAATCGTCACCATTTTAACTGATTCACACAAAAAACGCCAAAGCCAATACTCCTTAATTGTAAACAGAAACAATATTCTCGTCATTCGAAGGCTTTACACACCTATTCTGAGCTCTGTAAGCATGAACAATTAATATTTGAAAGCACAGTCCCGTGAAAACGCCACCCGAAGTACCCGGAGTTGTAAATATTACCAGTATTTTCGTCATTTCACAGCTTTCCACTGGAAACCTCCGTGATTGAATAGAACAGTAAATGTAGTAAGAATCTATTTACGTGTACTTGAGGTGTTTCTTACACGTTCTTAATCATTTCTGGGAACTATCATTGTGTATTTAACAGTTTTACCACAATTAGACAGTTTGCTTAGAAGTATATACCGGAATCGTCACCATTTTAACTGATTCACACAAAAAACGCCAAAGCCAATCCTCCTTAATTGCAAACAGAAACAATATTCTCGTCATTCGAAGGCTTTAGACACCTATTCTGAGCTCTGTAAGCATGAACTCTTAATATTTCAAAGCAGAGTCCCGTGAAAACGCCACCCGAAGTACCCGGAGTTGTAAATATTACCAGTAGTTTCGTCATTTCACAGCACTCCACTGGAAACCTCCGTGATTGAATACGACAGTAAATGTAGGAAGAATCTATTTACGTGTACTTGAGGAGTTTCTTACACGTTCTTAATCCTTTCTGGGAACTATCATTGTGTACTTTAACACTTTTACCAAATTAGACAGTTTGCTTAGAAGTATTTACTTGAATCGTCGCCATTTTAACTGAATCACACAAATAAAAACGCCAAAGCTAATCCTCCTTAATTGTAAACATAAACACTATTCTCGTCATTCCAAGGCTTCAGACACCAATTCTGAGCTCTGTATGCATGAACTCTTAATATTTCAAAACACAGTCCCAGGAAAACGCCACTGGAAGTACCCGGAGACGTAAATATTACCAGTATTTGCGACATTTCACACCTTTCCACTGGATTCCTCCTTGGTTGAATACGACAGTAAATGTAGTAAGAACCTATTTACGTGTACTTGAGGTGTTTCTTACACGTTCTTAATCATTTCTGGGAACTATCATTGTGTACTTTAACAGTTTTAACACAATTAGACAGTTTGCTTAGAAGTATATACCGGAATCGTCACCATTTTAACTGATTCATACAAAAAACGGCAAAGCCAATCCTCCTTAATTGTAAACAGAAACAATATTCTCATCATTCGAAGGCTTTAGACACCTATTCTGAGCTTTGTAAGCATGAACTCTTAATATTTCAAAGCACAGTCCCGTGAGAACGACACCGGAAGTACCCGGAGTTGTAAATTTTACAAGTATTTTCGTCATTTCACAGCTTTCCACTGGAAACCTCCGTGATTGAATAGGACAGTAAATGTAGTAAGAATCTATTTACGTGTACTTGAGGTGTTTCTTACACGTTCTTAATCATTTCTGGGAACTATCATTGTGTATTTTAACAGTTTTACCACAATTAGACAGTTTGCTTAGAAGTATATACCGGAAACGTCACCATTTTAACTGATTCACACAAAAGACGCCAAAGCCAATCCTACTTAATTGTAAACAGAAACAATATTCTCGTCATTCGAAGGCTTTAGACACCTATTCTGAGCTCTGTAAGCATGAACTCTTAATATTTGAAAGCAGAGTCCCCTTAAAACGCCACCCGAAGTACCCGGAGTTGTAAATATTACCAGTATTTTCGTCATTTCACAGCACTCCACTGGAAACCTCCGTGACTGAATAGGACGGTAAATGTAGTAAGAATCTAGTTTGTGTACTTGAAGTGTTTCTTACACGTTCTTAATCATTTCTGGGACCTATCATTGTGTATTTTAACAGTTTTACCAAAATTAGACAGTTTGCTTAGAAGTATTTACCGGAACCATCACCATTTTAACTGAATCACTCAAAAAAACGCCAAAGCCAATCCTCCTTAATTGTAAACATAAACAATATTCTCGTCATTCCAAGGCTTTAGACACCAATTCTGAGCTCTGTAAGCATGAACTCTTAATATTTCAAAGCACAGTCCCGTGAAAACGCCACAGGAAGTACCCGGAGACATAAATATTTTCAGTATTTGCGTCATTTCACAGCTTTCCACTGGAAACCTCCGTGATTGAATACGACAGTAAATGTAGGAAGAATCTATTTACGTGTACTTGAGGTGTTTCTTACACGTTATTAATCATTTCTGGGAACTATCATTGTGTATTTAACAGTTTTACCATAATTAGACAGTTTGCTTAGAAGTATATACCGGAATCGTCACCATTTTAACTGATTCACACAAAAAACGCCAAAGCCAATCCTCCTTAATTGTAAACAGAAACACTATTCTCGTCATTCGAAGGCTTTAGACACCTATTCTGAGCTCTGTAAGCATGAACTCTTAATATTTCAAAGCACAGTCCCGTGAAAACGCCACCGGAAGTACCCGGAGTTGTAAATATTACCAGTATTTTCGTCATTTCACAGCACTCCACTGGAAACCTCCGTGACTAAATAGGACGGTAAATGTAGTAAAAATCTATTTACGTGTACTTGAGGTGTTTCTTACACGTTCTTAATCATTTCTGGGAACTATCATTTTGTATTTAACAGTTTTACCAAAATTAGACAGTTTCCTTAGAAGTATTTACCGGAATCGTCACCATTTTAACTGATTCATACAAAAAACGGCAAAGCCAATCCTCCTTAATTGTAAACAGAAACAATATTCTCGTCATTCGAAGGCTTTAGACACCTATTCTGAGCTCTGTAAGCATGAACTCTTAATATTTGAAAGCAGAGTCCCGTGAAAACGCCACCCGAAGTACCCGGAGTTGTAAATATTACCAGAATTTTCGTCATTTCACAGCTTTCCACTGGAAACCTCCGTGATTGAATACGACAGTAAATGTAGTAAGAATCTATTTTCGTGTACTTGTGGTGTTTCTTACACGTTCTTAATCATTTCTGGGAACTATCATTGTGTATTTTAACAGTTTTACCAAAATTAGACAGTTTGCTTAGAAGTATTTACTTGAATCGTCGCCATTTTAACTGAATCACACAAATAAAAACGACAAAGCTAATCCTCCTTAATTGTAAACATAAACACTATTCTCGTCATTCCAAGGCTTTAGACACCAATTCTGAGCTCTGTATGCATGAACTCTTAATATTTCAAAACACAGTCCCAGGAAAACGCCACTGGAAGTACCCGGAGACGTAAATATTACCAGTATTTGCGTCATTTCACAACTTTCCACTGGATACCTCCTTGATTGAATACGACAGTAAATGTAGTAAGAACCTATTTACGTGTACTTGAGGTGTTTCTTACACGTTCTTAATCATTTCTGGGAACTATCATTGTGTACTTTAACAGTTTTACCACAATTAGACAGTTTGCTTAGAAGTATATACCGGAATCGTCACCATTTTAACTGATTCACACAAAAAACGCCAAAGCCAATACTCCTTAATTGTAAACAGAAACAATATTCTCGTCATTCGAAGGCTTTACACACCTATTCTGAGCTCTGTAAGCATGAACAATTAATATTTGAAAGCACAGTCCCGTGAAAACGCCACCCGAAGTACCCGGAGTTGTAAATATTACCAGTATTTTCGTCATTTCACAGCTTTCCACTGGAAACCTCCGTGATTGAATAGAACAGTAAATGTAGTAAGAATCTATTTACGTGTACTTGAGGTGTTTCTTACACGTTCTTAATCATTTCTGGGAACTATCATTGTGTATTTAACAGTTTTACCAAAATTAGACAGTTTGCTTAGAAGTATATACCGGAATCGTCACCATTTTAACTGATTCACACAAAAAACGCCAAAGCCAATCCTCCTTAATTGCAAACAGAAACAATATTCTCGTCATTCGAAGGCTTTAGACACCTATTCTGAGCTCTGTAAGCATGAACTCTTAATATTTCAAAGCAGAGTCCCGTGAAAACGCCACCCGAAGTACCCGGAGTTGTAAATATTACCAGTAGTTTCGTCATTTCACAGCACTCCACTGGAAACCTCCGTGATTGAATACGACAGTAAATGTAGGAAGAATCTATTTACGTGTACTTGAGGAGTTTCTTACACGTTCTTAATCCTTTCTGGGAACTATCATTGTGTACTTTAACACTTTTACCAAATTAGACAGTTTGCTTAGAAGTATTTACTTGAATCGTCGCCATTTTAACTGAATCACACAAATAAAAACGCCAAAGCTAATCCTCCTTAATTGTAAACATAAACATTATTCTCGTCATTCCAAGGCTTCAGACACCAATTCTGAGCTCTGTATGCATGAACTCTTAATATTTCAAAACACAGTCCCAGGAAAACGCCACTGGAAGTACCCGGAGACGTAAATATTACCAGTATTTGCGACATTTCACACCTTTCCACTGGATTCCTCCTTGGTTGAATACGACAGTAAATGTAGTAAGAACCTATTTACGTGTACTTGAGGTGTTTCTTACACGTTCTTAATCATTTCTGGGAACTATCATTGTGTACTTTAACAGTTTTACCACAATTAGACAGTTTGCTTAGAAGTATATACCGGAATCGTCACCATTTTAACTGATTCATACAAAAAACGGCAAAGCCAATCCTCCTTAATTGTAAACAGAAACAATATTCTCATCATTCGAAGGCTTTAGACACCTATTCTGAGCTTTGTAAGCATGAACTCTTAATATTTCAAAGCACAGTCCCGTGAGAACGACACCGGAAGTACCCGGAGTTGTAAATTTTACAAGTATTTTCGTCATTTCACAGCTTTCCACTGGAAACCTCCGTGATTGAATAGGACAGTAAATGTAGTAAGAATCTATTTACGTGTACTTGAGGTGTTTCTTACACGTTCTTAATCATTTCTGGGAACTATCATTGTGTATTTTAACAGTTTTACCACAATTAGACAGTTTGCTTAGAAGTATATACCGGAAACGTCACCATTTTAACTGATTCACACAAAAGACGCCAAAGCCAATCCTACTTAATTGTAAACAGAAACAATATTCTCGTCATTCGAAGGCTTTAGACACCTATTCTGAGCTCTGTAAGCATGAACTCTTAATATTTGAAAGCAGAGTCCCCTTAAAACGCCACCCGAAGTACCCGGAGTTGTAAATATTACCAGTATTTTCGTCATTTCACAGCACTCCACTGGAAACCTCCGTGACTGAATAGGACGGTAAATGTAGTAAGAATCTAGTTTGTGTACTTGAAGTGTTTCTTACACGTTCTTAATCATTTCTGGGACCTATCATTGTGTATTTTAACAGTTTTACCAAAATTAGACAGTTTGCTTAGAAGTATTTACCGGAATCGTCACCATTTTAACTGAATCAAACAAAAAAATGCCAAAGCCAATCCTCCTTATTTGTAAAGAGAAACACTATTCTCGTCATTCCAAGGCTTTAGACAAAAATTCTGAGCTCTGTAAGCATGAACTCTTAATATTTCAAAGCACAGTCCCGTGAAATCGGCACCGGAAGTACCCGGAGATGTAAATATTACCACTAATTTCGTCATTTCACAGCTTTCCACTGGAAACCTTCGTGATTGAATACGACAGTAAATGTAGTAAAAATCTATTTACGTGTACTTGAGGTGTTTCTTACACGTTCTTAATCATTTCTGGGAACTATCATTGTGTATTTTAACAGTTTTACCAAAATTAGACAGTTTGCTTAGAAGTATTTACCGGAACCATCACCATTTTAACTGAATCACTCAAAAAAACGCCAAAGCCAATCCTCCTTAATTGTAAACATAAACACTATTCTCGTCATTCCAAGGCTTTAGACACCAATTCTGAGCTCTGTAAGCATGAACTCTTAATATTTCAAAGCACAGTCCCGTGAAAACGCCACAGGAAGTACCCGGAGACATAAATATTTTCAGTATTTGCGTCATTTCACAGCTTTCCACTGGAAACCTCCGTGATTGAATACGACAGTAAATGTAGGAAGAATCTATTTACGTGTACTTGAGGTGTTTCTTACACGTTATTAATCATTTCTGGGAACTATCATTGTGTATTTTAACAGTTTTACCACAATTAGACAGTTTGCTTAGAAGTATTGATTGGAATCCTCACCATTT
Organism: Myotis daubentonii; assembly: GCF_963259705.1. Taxonomy (NCBI): domain Eukaryota; kingdom Metazoa; phylum Chordata; class Mammalia; order Chiroptera; family Vespertilionidae; genus Myotis; species Myotis daubentonii. Next base: position 1,025,669 of record NC_081848.1, read on the forward strand.
TAACTGATTCACACAAAAAACGCCAAAGCCAATACTCCTTAATTGTAAACAGAAACAATATTCTCATCATTCGAAGGCTTTAGACACCTATTCTGAGCTCTGTAAGCATGAACAATTAATATTTGAAAGCACAGTCCCGTGAAAACGCCACCCGAAGTACCCGGAGTTGTAAATATTTCCAGTATTTTCGTCATTTCACAGCTTTCCACTGGAAACCTCCGTGATTGAATAGAACAGTAAATGTAGTAAGAATCTATTTACGTGTACTTGAGGTGTTTCTTACACGTTCTTAATCATTTCTGGGAACTATCATTGTGTATTTAACAGTTTTACCAAAATTAGACCGTTTCCTTAGAAGTATTTACTGGAATCGTCACCATTTTAACTGATTCATACAAAAAACGGCAAAGCCAATCCTCCTTAATTGCAAACAGAAACAATATTCTCGTCATTCGAAGGCTTTAGACACCTATTCTGAGCTCTGTAAGCATGAACTCTTAATATTTGAAAGCAGAGTCCCGTGAAAACGCCACCCGAAGTACCCGGAGTTGTAAATATTACCAGTAGTTTCGTCATTTCACAGCACTCCACTGGAAACCTCCGTGATTGAATAAGACAGTAAATGTAGGAAGAATCTATTTACGTGTACTTGAGGAGTTTCTTACACGTTCTTAATCCTTTCTGGGAACTATCATTGTGTACTTTAACACTTTTACCAAATTAGACAGTTTGCTTAGAAGTATTTACTTGAATCGTCGCCATTTTAACTGAATCACACAAATAAAAACGCCAAAGCTAATCCTCCTTAATTGTAAACATAAACACTATTCTCGTCATTCCAAGGCTTCAGACACCAATTCTGAGCTCTGTATGCATGAACTCTTAATATTTCAAAACACAGTCCCAGGAAAACGCCACTGGAAGTACCCGGAGACGTAAATATTACCAGTATTTGCGACATTTCACAACTTTCCACTGGATTCCTCCTTGGTTGAATACGACAGTAAATGTAGTAAGAACCTATTTACGTGTACTTGAGGTGTTTCTCACACGTTCTTAATCATTTCTGGGAACTATCATTGTGTCCTTTAACAGTTTTACCACAATTAGACAGTTTGCTTAGAAGTATATACCGGAATCGTCACCATTTTAACTGATTCATACAAAAAACGGCAAAGCCAATCCTCCTTAATTGTAAACAGAAACAATATTCTCATCATTCGAAGGCTTTAGACACCTATTCTGAGCTTTGTAAGCATGAACTCTTAATATTTCAAAGCACAGTCCCGTGAAAACGACACCGGAAGTACCCGGAGTTGTAAATTTTACAAGTATTTTCATCATTTCACAGCTTTCCACTGGAAACCTCCGTGATTGAATAGGACAGTAAATGTAGTAAGAATCTATTTACGTGTACTTGAGGTGTTTCTTACACGTTCTTAATCATTTCTGGGAACTATCATTGTGTATTTTAACAGTTTTACCACAATTAGTCAGTTTGCTTAGAAGTATATACCGGAAACGTCACCATTTTAACTGATTCACACAAAAAACGCCAAAGCCAATCCTCCTTAATTGTAAACAGAAACAATATTCTCGTCATTCGAAGGCTTTAGACACCTATTCTGAGCTCTGTAAGCATGAACTCTTAATATTTGAAAGCAGAGTCCCCTGAAAACGCCACCCGAAGTACCCGGAGTTGTAAATATTACCAGTATTTTCGTCATTTCACAGCACTCCACTGGAAACCTCCGTGACTGAATAGGACGGTAAATGTAGTAAGAATCTAGTTATGTGTACTTGAAGTGTTTCTTACACGTTCTTAATCATTTCTGGGACCTATCATTGTGTATTTTAACAGTTTTACCAAAATTAGACAGTTTGCTTAGAAGTATTTACCGGAATCGTCACCATTTTAACTGAATCAAACAAAAAAATGCCAAAGCCAATCCTCCTTATTTGTAAAGAGAAACACTATTCTCGTCATTCCAAGGCTTTAGACAAAAATTCTGAGCACTGTAAGCATGAACTCTTAATATTTCAAAGCACAGTCCCGTGAAATCGGCACCGGAAGTACCCGGAGATGTAAATATTACCACTAATTTCGTCATTTCACAGCTTTCCACTGGAAACCTTCGTGATTGAATACGACAGTAAATGTAGTAAAAATCTATTTACGTGTACTTGAGGTGTTTCTTACACGTTCTTAATCATTTCTGGGAACTATCATTGTGTATTTTAACGGTTTTACCAAAATTAGACAGTTTGCTTAGAAGTATTTACCGGAATCATCACCATTTTAACTGAATCACTCAAAAAAACGCCAAAGCCAATCCTCCTTAATTGTAAACATAAACACTATTCTCGTCATTCCAAGGCTTTAGACACCAATTCTGAGCTCTGTAAGCATGAACTCTTAATATTTCAAAGCACAGTCCCGTGAAAACGCCACAGGAAGTACCCGGAGACATAAATATTTTCAGTATTTGCGTCATTTCACAGCTTTCCACTGGAAACCTCCGTGATTGAATACGACAGTAAATGTAGGAAGAATCTATTTACGTGTACTTGAGGTGTTTCTTACACGTTATTAATCATTTCTGGGAACTATCATTGTGTATTTTAACAGTTTTACCACAATTAGACAGTTTGCTTAGAAGTATTGATTGGAATCCTCACCATTTTAACAAATTCACACAAAGAACGCCAAAGCCAATACTCCTTAATTGTAAACAGAAACAATATTCTCGTCATTCGAAGGCTTTAGACACCTATTCTGAGCTCTGTAAGCATGAACAATTAATATTTGAAAGCACAGTCCCGTGAAAACGCCACCCGAAGTACCCGGAGTTGTAAATATTACCAGTATTTTCATCATTTCACAGCTTTCCACTGGAAACCTCCGTGATTGAATAGAACAGTAAATGTAGTAAGAATCTATTTACGTGTACTTGAGGTGTTTCTTACACGTTCTTAATCATTTCTGGGAACTATCATTGTGTATTTAACAGTTTTACCAAAATTAGACCGTTTCCTTAGAAGTATTTACTGGAATCGTCACCATTTTAACTGATTCATACAAAAAACGGCAAAGCCAATCCTCCATAATTGTAAACAGAAACACTATTCTCATCATTCGAAGGCTTTAGACACCTATTCTGAGCTTTGTAAGCATGAACTCTTAATATTTCAAAGCACAGTCCCGTGAAAACGCCACCGGAAGTACCCGGAGTTGTAAATTTTACAAGTATTTTCGTCATTTCACAGCTTTCCACTGGAAACCTCCGTGATTGAATAGGACAGTAAATGTAGTAAGAATCTATTTACGTGTACTTGAGGCTTTCTTACACGTTCTTAATCATTTCTGGGAACTATCATTGTGTATTTTAACAGTTTTACCACAATTAGACAGTTTGCTTAGAAGTATATACCGGAATCGTCACCATTTTAACTGATTCACACAAAAAACGCCAAAGCCAATACTCCTTAATTGTAAACAGAAACACTATTCTCGTCATTCGAAGGCTTTAGACACCTATTCTGAGCTCTGTAAGCATGAACTCTTAATATTTCAAAGCACAGTCCCGTGAAAACGCCACCGGAAGTACCCGGAGTTGTAAATATTACCAGTATTTTCGTCATTTCACAGCACTCCACTGGAAACCTCCGTGACTAAATAGGACGGTAAATGTAGTAAAAATCTATTTACGTGTACTTGAGGTGTTTCTAACACGTTCTTAATCATTTCTGGGAACTATCATTTTGTATTTAACAGTTTTACCAAAATTAGACAGTTTCCTTAGAAGTATTTACCGGAATCGTCACCATTTTAACTGATTCATACAAAAAACGGCAAAGCCAATCCTCCTTAATTGTAAACAGAAACAATATTCTCATCATTCGAAGGCTTTAGACACCTATTCTGAGCTTTGTAAGCATGAACTCTTAATATTTCAAAGCACAGTCCCGTGAAAACGCCACCGGAAGTACCAGGAGTTGTAAATTTTACAAGTATTTTCGTCATTTCTCAGCTTTCCACTGGAAACCTCCGTGATTGAATAGGACAGTAAATGTAGTAAGAATCTATTTACGTGTACTTGAGGTGTTTCTTACACGTTCTTAATCATTTCTTGGAACTATCATTGTGTATTTTAACAGTTTTACCACAATTAGACAGTTTGCTTAGAAGTATATACCGGAATAGTCACCATTTTAACTGATTCACACAAAAAACGCCAAAGCCAATACTGCTTAATTGTAAACAGAAACAATATTCTCGTCATTCGAAGGCTTTAGACACCTATTCTGAGCTCTGTAAGCATGAACTCTTAATATTTGAAAGCACAGTCCCGTGAAAACGCCACCCGAAGTACCCGGAGTTGTAAATATTACCAGTATTTTCGTCATTTCACAGCTTTCCACTGGAAACCTCTGTGATTGAATAGAACAGTAAATGTAGTAAGAATCTATTTACGTGTACTTGAGGTGTTTCTTACACGTTCTTAATCATTTCTGGGAACTATCATTGTGTATTTAACAGTTTTACCAAAATTAGACCGTTTCCTTAGAAGTATTTACTGGAATCGTCACCATTTTAACTGATTCATACAAAAAACGGCAAAGCCAATCCTCCATAATTGTAAACAGAAACACTATTCTCGTCATTCCAAGGCTTTAGACACCTATTCTCAGCTTTGTAAGCATGAACTCTTAATATTTCAAAGCACAGTCCCGTGAAAACGCCACCGGAAGTACCCGGAGTTGTAAATTTTACAAGTATTTTCGTCATTTCACAGCTTTCCACTGGAAACCTCTGTGATTGAATAGGACAGTAAATGTAGTAAGAATCTATTTACGTGTACTTGAGGTGTTTCTTACACGTTCTTAATCATTTCTGGGAACTATCATTGTGTATTTTAACAGTTTTACCACAATTAGACAGTTTGCTTAGAAGTATATACCGGAATCGTCACCATTTTAACTGATTCACACAAAAAACGCCAAAGCCAATCCTCCTTAATTGCAAACAGAAACAATATTCTCGTCATTCGAAGGCTTTAGACACCTATTCTGAGCTCTGTAAGCATGAACTCTTAATATTTGAAAGCAGAGTAGCGTGAAAACGCCACCCGAAGTACCCGGAGTTGTAAATATTACCAGAATTTTCCTCATTTCACAGCTTTCCACTGGAAACCTCCGTGATTGAATACGACAGTAAATGTAGTAAGAATCTATTTTCGTGTACTTGTGGTGTTTCTTACACGTTCTTAATCATTTCTGGGAACTATCATTGTGTATTTTAACAGTTTTACCAAAATTAGACAGTTTGCTTAGAAGTATTTACTTGAATCGTCGCCATTTTAACTGAATCACACAAATAAAAACGACAAAGCTAATCCTCCTTAATTGTAAACATAAACACTATTCTCGTCATTCCAAGGCTTTAGACACCTATTCTGAGCTTTGTAAGCATGAACTCTTAATATTTCAAAGCACAGTCCCGTGAAAACGCCACCGGAAGTACCCGGAGTTGTAAATATTACCAGTATTTTCGTCATTTCACAGCACTCCACTGGAAACCTCTGTGACTGAATACGAGAGTAAATGTAGTAAGAATCTATTTACGTGTACTTCAGGTTTTTCTTACACGTTCTAAATCATTTCTGGGAACTATCATTGTATATTTTAACAGTTTTACCAAATATAGACAGTTTGCTAAAAGTATTTACCGGAATCATCACCATTTTAACTGATTCACACAATAAAACGCCAAAGCCAATCCACCTTAATTGTAAACATAAACATTATTCTCGTCATTCCAAGGCTTTAGACACCAATTCTGAGCTCTGTAAGCATGAACTCTTAATATTTCAAAGCACAGTTCCGTGAAAACGCCACCGGAAGAACGCGGAGTTGTAAATATTACCATTTTTTTCGTCATTTCTCCACTGTTCACTGGAAACGTCCGTGATTGAATAGGACGGTAAATGTAGTAAGAATCTATTTACGTGTACTTGAGGTGTTTCTTACACGTTCTTAATCCTTTCTGGGAACTATCATTGTGTATTTTAACAGTTTTACCAAAATTAGACAGTTTGCTTAGAAGTATTTACCGGAATAGTCACCATTTTAACTGAATCACACAAAAAAATTCCAAAGCCAATCCTCCTTATTTGTAAACATAAACACTATTCTCGTCATTCCAAGGCTTTAGACACCAATTCTGAGCTCTGTAAGCATGAACTCTTAATATTTCAAAGCACAGTCCCGTGAAATCGCCACCGGAAGTACCCGGAGATGTAAATATTACCACTAATTTCGTCATTTCACAGCTTTCCACTGGAAACCTTCGTGATTGAATACGACAGTAAATGTAGTAAGAATCTATTTACGTGTACTTGAGGTGTTTCTTACAGGTTCTTAATCATTTCTGGGAACTATCATTGTGTATTTTAACAGTTTTACCAAAATAAGACAGTTTGCTTAGAAGTATTTACCGGAATCGTCACCATTTTAACTGAATCACTCAAAAAAACGCCAAAGCTAATCCTCCTTAATTTTAAACATAAACACTATTCTCATCATTCCAAGGCTTTAGACACCAATTCTGAGATCTGTAAGAATGAACTCTTAATATTTCAAAGCACAGTCCCTTGAAAACGCCACCGGAAGTACCCGGAGACATAAATATTAACAGTATTTTCGTCATTTCACAGCTTTCCACTCGAAACCTCCGTGATTGAATACGAGAGTAAATGAAGAAAGTATCTATTTACGTGTACTTGAGGTGTTTCTTACACGTTCTTAATCATTTCTGGGAACTATCATTGTGTATTTTAACAGTTTTACCACAATTAGACAGTTTGCTTAGAAGTATATACCGGAATCATCACCATTTTAACTGAATCACACAAAAAAATGCCAAAGCCAATCCTCCTTAATTGTAAACAGAAACACTATTCTCGTCATTCGAAGGCTTTAGACACCTATTCTGAGCTCTGTAAGCATGAACTCTTAATATTTCAAAGCACAGTCCCGTGAAAACGCCACCGGAAGTACCCGGAGTTGTAAATATTACCAGTATTTTCGTCATTTCACAGCACTCCACTGGAAACCTCCGTGACTAAATAGGACGGTAAATGTAGTAAAAATCTATTTACGTGTACTTGAGGTGTTTCTAACACGTTCTTAATCATTTCTGGGAACTATCATTTTGTATTTAACAGTTTTACCAAAATTAGACAGTTTCCTTAGAAGTATTTACCGGAATCGTCACCATTTTAACTGATTCATACAAAAAACGGCAAAGCCAATCCTCCATAATTGTAAACAGAAACACTATTCTCGTCATTCCAAGGCTTTAGACACCTATTCTCAGCTTTGTAAGCATGAACTCTTAATATTTCAAAGCACAGTCCCGTGAAAACGCCACCGGAAGTACCCGGAGTTGTAAATTTTACAAGTATTTTCGTCATTTCACAGCTTTCCACTGGAAACCTCTGTGATTGAATAGGACAGTAAATGTAGTAAGAATCTATTTACGTGTACTTGAGGTGTTTCTTACACGTTCTTAATCATTTCTGGGAACTATCATTGTGTATTTTAACAGTTTTACCACAATTAGACAGTTTGCTTAGAAGTATATACCGGAATCGTCACCATTTTAACTGATTCACACAAAAAACGCCAAAGCCAATCCTCCTTAATTGCAAACAGAAACAATATTCTCGTCATTCAAAGGCTTTAGACACCTATTCTGAGCTCTGTAAGCATGAACTCTTAATATTTGAAAGCAGAGTAGCGTGAAAACGCCACCCGAAGTACCCGGAGTTGTAAATATTACCAGAATTTTCGTCATTTCACAGCTTTCCACTGGAAACCTCCGTGATTGAATACGACAGTAAATGTAGTAAGAATCTATTTTCGTGTACTTGTGGTGTTTCTTACACGTTCTTAATCATTTCTGGGAACTATCATTGTGTATTTTAACAGTTTTACCAAAATTAGACAGTTTGCTTAGAAGTATTTACTTGAATCGTCGCCATTTTAACTGAATCACACAAATAAAAACGACAAAGCTAATCCTCCTTAATTGTAAACATAAACACTATTCTCGTCATTCCAAGGCTTTAGACACCTATTCTGAGCTTTGTAAGCATGAACTCTTAATATTTCAAAGCACAGTCCCGTGAAAACGCCACCGGAAGTACCCGGAGTTGTAAATATTACCAGTATTTTCGTCATTTCACAGCACTCCACTGGAAACCTCTGTGACTGAATACGAGAGTAAATGTAGTAAGAATCTATTTACGTGTACTTCAGGTTTTTCTTACACGTTCTAAATCATTTCTGGGAACTATCATTGTATATTTTAACAGTTTTACCAAATATAGACAGTTTGCTAAAAGTATTTACCGGAATCATCACCATTTTAACTGATTCACACAATAAAACGCCAAAGCCAATCCACCTTAATTGTAAACATAAACATTATTCTCGTCATTCCAAGGCTTTAGACACCAATTCTGAGCTCTGTAAGCATGAACTCTTAATATTTCAAAGCACAGTTCCGTGAAAACGCCACCGGAAGAACGCGGAGTTGTAAATATTACCATTTTTTTCGTCATTTCTCCACTGTTCACTGGAAACGTCCGTGATTGAATAGGACGGTAAATGTAGTAAGAATCTATTTACGTGTACTTGAGGTGTTTCTTACACGTTCTTAATCCTTTCTGGGAACTATCATTGTGTATTTTAACAGTTTTACCAAAATTAGACAGTTTGCTTAGAAGTATTTACCGGAATAGTCACCATTTTAACTGAATCACACAAAAAAATTCCAAAGCCAATCCTCCTTATTTGTAAACATAAACACTATTCTCGTCATTCCAAGGCTTTAGACACCAATTCTGAGCTCTGTAAGCATGAACTCTTAATATTTCAAAGCACAGTCCCGTGAAATCGCCACCGGAAGTACCCGGAGATGTAAATATTACCACTAATTTCGTCATTTCACAGCTTTCCACTGGAAACCTTCGTGATTGAATACGACAGTAAATGTAGTAAGAATCTATTTACGTGTACTTGAGGTGTTTCTTACAGGTTCTTAATCATTTCTGGGAACTATCATTGTGTATTTTAACAGTTTTACCAAAATAAGACAGTTTGCTTAGAAGTATTTACCGGAATCGTCACCATTTTAACTGAATCACTCAAAAAAACGCCAAAGCTAATCCTCCTTAATTTTAAACATAAACACTATTCTCATCATTCCAAGGCTTTAGACACCAATTCTGAGATCTGTAAGAATGAACTCTTAATATTTCAAAGCACAGTCCCTTGAAAACGCCACCGGAAGTACCCGGAGACATAAATATTAACAGTATTTTCGTCATTTCACAGCTTTCCACTCGAAACCTCCGTGATTGAATACGAGAGTAAATGAAGAAAGTATCTATTTACGTGTACTTGAGGTGTTTCTTACACGTTCTTAATCATTTCTGGGAACTATCATTGTGTATTTTAACAGTTTTACCACAATTAGACAGTTTGCTTAGAAGTATATACCGGAATCGTCACCATTTTAACTGAATCACACAAAAAAATGCCAAAGCCAATCCTCCTTAATTGTAAACAGAAACACTATTCTCGTCATTCGAAGGCTTTAGACACCTATTCTGAGCTCTGTAAGCATGAACTCTTAATATTTCAAAGCACAGTCCCGTGAAAACGCCACCGGAAGTACCCGGAGTTGTAAATATTACCAGTATTTTCGTCATTTCACAGCACTCCACTGGAAACCTCCGTGACTAAATAGGACGGTAAATGTAGTAAAAATCTATTTACGTGTACTTGAGGTGTTTCTAACACGTTCTTAATCATTTCTGGGAACTATCATTTTGTATTTAACAGTTTTACCAAAATTAGACAGTTTCCTTAGAAGTATTTACCGGAATCGTCACCATTTTAACTGATTCATACAAAAAACGGCAAAGCCAATCCTCCTTAATTGTAAACAGAAACAATATTCTCATCATTCGAAGGCTTTAGACACCTATTCTGAGCTTTGTAAGCATGAACTCTTAATATTTCAAAGCACAGTCCCGTGAAAACGCCACTGGAAGTACCAGGAGTTGTAAATTTTACAAGTATTTTCGTCATTTCTCAGCTTTCCACTGGAAACCTCCGTGATTGAATAGGACAGTAAATGTAGTAAGAATCTATTTACGTGTACTTGAGGTGTTTCTTACACGTTCTTAATCATTTCTTGGAACTATCATTGTGTATTTTAACAGTTTTACCACAATTAGACAGTTTGCTTAGAAGTATATACCGGAATAGTCACCATTTTAACTGATTCACACAAAAAACGCCAAAGCCAATACTGCTTAATTGTAAACAGAAACAATATTCTCGTCATTCGAAGGCTTTAGACACCTATTCTGAGCTCTGTAAGCATGAACTCTTAATATTTGAAAGCACAGTCCCGTGAAAACGCCACCCGAAGTACCCGGAGTTGTAAATATTACCAGTATTTTCGTCATTTCACAGCTTTCCACTGGAAACCTCTGTGATTGAATAGAACAGTAAATGTAGTAAGAATCTATTTACGTGTACTTGAGGTGTTTCTTACACGTTCTTAATCATTTCTGGGAACTATCATTGTGTATTTAACAGTTTTACCAAAATTAGACCGTTTCCTTAGAAGTATTTACTGGAATCGTCACCATTTTAACTGATTCATACAAAAAACGGCAAAGCCAATCCTCCATAATTGTAAACAGAAACACTATTCTCGTCATTCCAAGGCTTTAGACACCTATTCTCAGCTTTGTAAGCATGAACTCTTAATATTTCAAAGCACAGTCCCGTGAAAACGCCACCGGAAGTACCCGGAGTTGTAAATTTTACAAGTATTTTCGTCATTTCACAGCTTTCCACTGGAAACCTCTGTGATTGAATAGGACAGTAAATGTAGTAAGAATCTATTTACGTGTACTTGAGGTGTTTCTTACACGTTCTTAATCATTTCTGGGAACTATCATTGTGTATTTTAACAGTTTTACCACAATTAGACAGTTTGCTTAGAAGTATATACCGGAATCGTCACCATTTTAACTGATTCACACAAAAAACGCCAAAGCCAATCCTCCTTAATTGCAAACAGAAACAATATTCTCGTCATTCGAAGGCTTTAGACACCTATTCTGAGCTCTGTAAGCATGAACTCTTAATATTTGAAAGCAGAGTAGCGTGAAAACGCCACCCGAAGTACCCGGAGTTGTAAATATTACCAGAATTTTCGTCATTTCACAGCTTTCCACTGGAAACCTCCGTGATTGAATACGACAGTAAATGTAGTAAGAATCTATTTTCGTGTACTTGTGGTGTTTCTTACACGTTCTTAATCATTTCTGGGAACTATCATTGTGTATTTTAACAGTTTTACCAAAATTAGACAGTTTGCTTAGAAGTATTTACTTGAATCGTCGCCATTTTAACTGAATCACACAAATAAAAACGACAAAGCTAATCCTCCTTAATTGTAAACATAAACACTATTCTCGTCATTCCAAGGCTTTAGACACCTATTCTGAGCTTTGTAAGCATGAACTCTTAATATTTCAAAGCACAGTCCCGTGAAAACGCCACCGGAAGTACCCGGAGTTGTAAATATTACCAGTATTTTCGTCATTTCACAGCACTCCACTGGAAACCTCTGTGACTGAATACGAGAGTAAATGTAGTAAGAATCTATTTACGTGTACTTCAGGTTTTTCTTACACGTTCTAAATCATTTCTGGGAACTATCATTGTATATTTTAACAGTTTTACCAAAATAAGACAGTTTGCTTAGAAGTATTTACCGGAATCGTCACCATTTTAACTGAATCACTCAAAAAAACGCCAAAGCTAATCCTCCTTAATTTTAAACATAAACACTATTCTCATCATTCCAAGGCTTTAGACACCAATTCTGAGATCTGTAAGCATGAACTCTTAATATTTCAAAGCACAGTCCCTTGAAAACGCCACCGGAAGTACCCGGAGACATAAATATTAACAGTATTTTCGTCATTTCACAGCTTTCCACTCGAAACCTCCGTGATTGAATACGAGAGTAAATGAAGAAAGTATCTATTTACGTGTACTTGAGGTGTTTCTTACACGTTCTTAATCATTTCTGGGAACTATCATTGTGTATTTTAACAGTTTTACCACAATTAGACAGGTTTTTTAGAAGTATTTACGGGAATAGACACCATTTTAACTAATTCACACAAAAAAATTCCAAAGCAAATCCTCCTTATTTGTAAACATAAACATTATTCTAGTCATTCCAAGGCTTTTGACACCAATTCTGAGCTCTGTAAGCATGAACTGTTAATATTTCAAAGCACAGTCCAGTGAAAACGCCACCAGAAGTACCCGGAGACATAAATATTACCAGTATTTGGGTCATTTCACAGCTTTCCACTGGAAACCTCCGTGATTGAATACGACAGTAAATGTAGTAAGAATCTATTTTCGTGTACTTGAGGTGTTTCTTACACGTTCTTAATCCTTTCTGGGAACTATCATTGTGTATTTTAACAGGTTTACCAAAATTAGACAGTTTACTTAGAAGTATATACCGGAATCGTCACCATTTTAACTGATTCACACAATAAAACGCCAAAGCCAATCCACCTTAATTTTAAACATAAACATCATTCTCGTCATTCCAAGGCTTTAGACACCAATTCTGAGCTCTGTAAGCATGAACTCTTAATATTTCAAAGCACAATTCCGTGAAAACGCCACCGGAAGAACGCGGAGTTGTAAATATTACCATTTTTTTCGTCATTTCACCACTGTTCACTGGAAACCTCTGTGACTGAATACGAGAGTAAATGTAGTAAGAATCTATTTACGTGTACTTCAGGAGTTTCTTACACGTTCTTAATCCTTTCTGGGAACTATCATTGTGTACTTTAACAATTTTACCAAAATTAGACAGTTTGCTTAGAAGTATTTACTTGAATCCTCACCATTTTAACTGATTAACCCAAAATAACGCCAAAGCCAATCCTCCTTAATTGTAAACAGAAACACTATTCTCAACATTCCAAGGCTTTAGACACCAATTCTGTGTTCTGTAAGCATGAACTCTTAATATTTGAAATCACAGTTCCGTGAAAACGCCACCAGAAGAACGCGGAGTTGTAAATATTACCAGTATTTTCGTCATTTCACCACTGTTCACTGGAAACCTCCGTGATTGAATAGGAAAGTAAATGTAGTAAGAATCTATTTACGTGTACTTGAAGTGTTTCTTACACGTTCTTAATCATTTCTGGGAACTATCATTGTGTATTTTAACAGTTTTACCAAAATTAGACAGTTTACTTAGAAGTATATACCGGAATCGTCACCATTTTAACTGATTTACACAAAAAACCGCCAAAGCCAATCCTCCTTAATTGTAAACATAAACACTATTCTCATCATTCCAAGGCTTTAGACAACAATTCTGAGCTCTGTAAGCATGAACTCTTAATATTTGAAAGCACAGTCCCGTGACAACGCCACCCGAAGTACCCGGAGTTTTAAATATTACCAGTATTTTCGTCATTTCACAGCACTCCACTGGAAACCTCTGTGACTGAATACGATGGTAAATGTAGTAAGAATCTATTTACGTGTACTTCAGGTTTTTCTTACACGATCTAAATCATTTCTCGGAACTATCTTTGTATTTTTTAACAGTTTTACCAAATATAGACAGTTTGCTAAAAGTATTTACCGGAATCATCACCATTTTAACTGATTCACACAATAAAACGCCAAAGCCAATCCACCTTAATTTTAAACATAAACATCATTCTCGTCATTCCAAGGCTTTAGACACCAATTCTGAGCTCTGTAAGCATGAACTCTTAATATTTCAAAGCACAATTCCGTGAAAACGCCACCGGAAGAACGCGGAGTTGTAAATATTACCATTTTTTTCGTCATTTCACCACTGTTCACTGGAAACCTCTGTGACTGAATACGAGAGTAAATGTAGTAAGAATCTATTTACGTGTACTTCAGGAGTTTCTTACACGTTCTTAATCCTTTCTGGGAACTATCATTGTGTACTTTAACAATTTTACCAAAATTAGACAGTTTGCTTAGAAGTATTTACTGGAATCCTCACCATTTTAACTGATTAACCCAAAATAACGCCAAAGCCAATCCTCCTTAATTGTAAACAGAAACACTATTCTCAACATTCCAAGGCTTTAGACACCAATTCTGTGTTCTGTAAGCATGAACTCTTAATATTTGAAATCACAGTTCCGTGAAAACGCCACCAGAAGAACGCGGAGTTGTAAATATTACCAGTATTTTCGTCATTTCACCACTGTTCACTGGAAACCTCCGTGATTGAATAGGAAAGTAAATGTAGTAAGAATCTATTTACGTGTACTTGAAGTGTTTCTTACACGTTCTTAATCATTTCTGGGAACTATCATTGTGTATTTTAACAGTTTTACCAAAATTAGACAGTTTACTTAGAAGTATATACCGGAATCGTCACCATTTTAACTGATTTACACAAAAAACCGCCAAAGCCAATCCTCCTTAATTGTAAACATAAACACTATTCTCATCATTCCAAGGCTTTAGACAGCAATTCTGAGCTCTGTAAGCATGAACTCTTAATATTTGAAAGCACAGTCCCGTGAAAACGCCACCCGAAGTACCCGGAGTTGTAAATATTACCAGTATTTTCGTCATTTCACAGCACTCCACTAGAAACCTCTGTGACTGAATACGATGGTAAATGTAGTAAGAATCTATTTACGTGTACTTCAGGTTTTTCTTACACGTTCTAAATCATTTCTCGGAACTATCTTTGTATGTTTTAACAGTTTTACCAAATATAGACAGTTTGCTAAAAGTATTTACCGGAATCATCACCATTTTAACTGATTCACACAATAAAACGCCAAAGCCAATCCACCTTAATTGTAAACATAAACATTGTTCTCGTCATTCCAAGGCTTTAGACACCAATTCTGAGCTCTGTAAGCATGAACTCTTAATATTTCAAAGCACAATTCCGTGAAACGCCACCGGAAGAACGCGGAGTTGTAAATATTACCATTTTTTTCGTCATTTCACCACTGTTCACTGGAAACCTCCGTGATTGAATAGGACAGTAAATGTAGTAAGAATCTATTTACTTGTACTTGAGGTGTTTCTTACACGTTCTTAATCCTTTCTGGGAACTATCATTGTGTATTTTAACAGTTTTACCAAAATTAGACAGTTTGCTTAGAAGTATTTACCGGAATAGTCACCATTTTAACTGAATCACACAAAAAAATGCCAAAGCCAATCCTCCTTATTTGTAAACAGAAACACTATTCTCGTCATTCCAAGGCTTTAGACACCAATTCTGAGCTCTGTAAGCATGAACTCTTAATATTTCAAAGCACAGTCCCTTGAAAACGCCACCGGAAGTACCCGGAGACATAAATATTAACAGTATTTTCGTCATTTCACAGCTTTCCACTCGAAACCTCCGTGATTGAATACGAGAGTAAATGAAGTAAGAATCTATTTACGTGTACTTGAGGTGTTTCTTACATGTTCTTAATCATTTCTGGGAACTATCATTGTGTATTTTAACAGTTTTACCAAAATTAGACAGTTTGCTTAGAAGTATTTACCGGAATAGTCACCATTTTAACTAATTCACACAAAAAAATTCCAAAGCCAATCCTCCTTAATTGTAAACATAAACATTATTCTCGTCATTCCAAGGCTTTTGACACCAATTCTGAGCTCTGTAAGCATGAACTGTTAATATTTCAAAGCACAGTCCAGTGAAAACGCCACCGGAAGTACCCGGAGACATAAATATTACCAGTATTTGGGTCATTTCACAGCTTTCCACTGGAAACCTCCGTGATTGAATACGACAGTAAATGTAGGAAGAATCTATTTACGTGTACTTGAGGAGTTTCTTACACGTTCTTAATCCTTTCTGGGAACTATCATTGTGTACTTTAACAGTTTTACCAAAATTAGACAGTTTGCTTAGAAGTATTTACGGGAATCGTCACCATTTTAACTGAATGACACAAAAAAATGCCAAAGCCAATCCTCCTTATTTGTAAACATAAACATTATTCTCGTCACTCCAAGGCTTTAGACACCTATTCTGAGCTCTGTAAGCATGAACTCTTAATATTTCAAGCACAGTTCCGTGAAAAGGCCACCGGAAGTACCCGGAGTTGTAAATATTACCATTTTTTTCGTCATTTCACCACTGTTCACTGGAAACCTCCGTGATTGAATAGGCCGGTAAATGTAGTAAGAATCTATTTACGTGTACTTGAGGTGTTTCTTACACATTCTTAATCCTTTCTGGGAACTATCATTGTGTATTTTAACAGATTTACCACAATTAGACAGTTTTTTTAGAAGTATTTACGGGAATAGTCACCATTTTAACTAATTCACACAAAAAAATTCCAAAGCCAATCCTCCTTAATTGTAAACATAAACATTATTCTCGTCATTCCAAGGCATTTGACTCCAATTCTGAGCTCTGTAAGCATGAACTCTTAATATTTCAAAGCACAGTCCAGTGAAAACGCCACCGGAAGTAACCGGAGACATAAATATTACCAGTATTTGGGTCATTTCACAGCTTTCCACTGGAAACCTCTGTGATTGAATACGACAGTAAATGTAGGAAGAATCTATTTACGTGTACTTGAGGTGTTTCTTACACGTTCTTAATCATTTCTGGGAACTATCATTGTGTATTTTAACAGTTTTACCACAATTAGACAGTTTGCTTAGAAGAATTTACCGGAATCGTCACCATTTTAACTGAATCACTCAAAAAAACGCCAAAGCTAATCCTCCTTAATTGTAAACATGAACACTATTCTCGTCATTCCAAGGCTTCAGACACCAATTCTGAGATCTGTAAGCATGAACTCTTAATATTTCAAAGCACAGTCCCTTGAAAACGCCACCGGAAGTACCCGGAGACATAAATATTAACAGTATTTTCGTCATTTCACAGCTTTCCACTCGAAACCTCCGTGATTGAATACGAGAGTAAATGAAGTAAGAATCTATTTATGTGTACTTGAGGTGTTTCTTACACGTTCTTAATCATTTCTGGGAACTATCATTGTGTATTTTAACAGTTTTACCAAAATTAGACAGTTTGCTTAGAAGTATTTACCGGAATAGTCACCATTTTAACTAATTCACACAAAAATATTCCAAAGCCAATCCTCCTTAATTGTAAACATAAACATTATTCTCGTCATTCCAAGGCTTTTGACACCAATTCTGAGCTCTGTAAGCATGAACTGTTAATATTTCAAAGCACAGTCCCGTGAAAAGGCCACCGGAAGTACCCGGAGATGTAAATATTACCACTAATTTCGTCATTTCACAGCTTTCCACTGGAAACCTTCGTGATTGAATACGACAGTAAATGTAGTAAGAATCTATTTACGTGTACTTGAGGTGTTTCTTACACGTTCTTAATCATTTCTGGGAACTATCATTGTGTATTTTAACAGTTTTACCAAAATAAGACAGTTTGCTTAGAAGTATTTACCGGAATCGTCACCATTTTAACTGAATCACTCAAAAAAACGCCAAAGCTAATCCTCCTTAATTGTAAACATAAACACTATTCTCATCATTCCAAGGCTTTAGACACCAATTCTGAGATCTGTAAGCATGAACTCTTAATATTTCAAAGCACAGTCCCTTGAAAACGCCACCGGAAGTACCCGGAGACATAAATATTAACAGTATTTTCGTCATTTCACAGCTTTCCACTCGAAACCTCCGTGATTGAATACGAGAGTAAATGAAGTAAGTATCTATTTACGTGTA
Organism: Myotis daubentonii; assembly: GCF_963259705.1. NCBI lineage: Eukaryota > Metazoa > Chordata > Mammalia > Chiroptera > Vespertilionidae > Myotis > Myotis daubentonii. Next base: position 1,043,576 of record NC_081848.1, read on the forward strand.
CTTGAGGTGTTTCTTACACGTTCTTAATCCTTTCTGGGAACTATCATTGTGTATTTTAACAGTTTTACCAAAATTAGACAGTTTGCTTAGAAGTATTTACCGGAATAGTCACCATTTTAACTGAATCACACAAAAAAATGCCAAAGCCAATCCTCCTTATTTGTAAACAGAAACACTATTCTCGTCATTCCAAGGCTTTAGACACCAATTCTGAGCTCTGTAAGCATGAACTCTTAATATTTCAAAGCACAGTCCCTTGAAAACGCCACCGGAAGTACCCGGAGACATAAATATTAACAGTATTTTCGTCATTTCACAGCTTTCCACTCGAAACCTCCGTGATTGAATACGAGAGTAAATGAAGTAAGAATCTATTTACGTGTACTTGAGGTGTTTCTTACATGTTCTTAATCATTTCTGGGAACTATCATTGTGTATTTTAACAGTTTTACCAAAATTAGACAGTTTGCTTAGAAGTATTTACCGGAATAGTCACCATTTTAACTAATTCACACAAAAAAATTCCAAAGCCAATCCTCCTTAATTGTAAACATAAACATTATTCTCGTCATTCCAAGGCTTTTGACACCAATTCTGAGCTCTGTAAGCATGAACTGTTAATATTTCAAAGCACAGTCCAGTGAAAACGCCACCGGAAGTACCCGGAGACATAAATATTACCAGTATTTGGGTCATTTCACAGCTTTCCACTGGAAACCTCCGTGATTGAATACGACAGTAAATGTAGGAAGAATCTATTTACGTGTACTTGAGGAGTTTCTTACACGTTCTTAATCCTTTCTGGGAACTATCATTGTGTACTTTAACAGTTTTACCAAAATTAGACAGTTTGCTTAGAAGTATTTACGGGAATCGTCACCATTTTAACTGAATGACACAAAAAAATGCCAAAGCCAATCCTCCTTATTTGTAAACATAAACATTATTCTCGTCACTCCAAGGCTTTAGACACCTATTCTGAGCTCTGTAAGCATGAACTCTTAATATTTCAAGCACAGTTCCGTGAAAAGGCCACCGGAAGTACCCGGAGTTGTAAATATTACCATTTTTTTCGTCATTTCACCACTGTTCACTGGAAACCTCCGTGATTGAATAGGCCGGTAAATGTAGTAAGAATCTATTTACGTGTACTTGAGGTGTTTCTTACACATTCTTAATCCTTTCTGGGAACTATCATTGTGTATTTTAACAGATTTACCACAATTAGACAGTTTTTTTAGAAGTATTTACGGGAATAGTCACCATTTTAACTAATTCACACAAAAAAATTCCAAAGCCAATCCTCCTTAATTGTAAACATAAACATTATTCTCGTCATTCCAAGGCATTTGACTCCAATTCTGAGCTCTGTAAGCATGAACTCTTAATATTTCAAAGCACAGTCCAGTGAAAACGCCACCGGAAGTAACCGGAGACATAAATATTACCAGTATTTGGGTCATTTCACAGCTTTCCACTGGAAACCTCTGTGATTGAATACGACAGTAAATGTAGGAAGAATCTATTTACGTGTACTTGAGGTGTTTCTTACACGTTCTTAATCATTTCTGGGAACTATCATTGTGTATTTTAACAGTTTTACCAAAATTAGACAGTTTGCTTAGAAGTATTTACCGGAATAGTCACCATTTTAACTGAATCACACAAAAAAATGCCAAAGCCAATCCTCCTTATTTGTAAAAGAAACACTATTCTCGTCATTCCAAGGCTTTAGACACCAATTCTGAGCTCTGTAAGCATGAACTCTTAATATTTCAAAGCACAGTCCCTTGAAAACGCCACCGGAAGTACCCGGAGACATAAATATTAACAGTATTTTCGTCATTTCACAGCTTTCCACTCGAAACCTCCGTGATTGAATACGAGAGTAAATGAAGTAAGAATCTATTTACGTGTACTTGAGGTGTTTCTTACATGTTCTTAATCATTTCTGGGAACTATCATTGTGTATTTTAACAGTTTTACCAAAATTAGACAGTTTGCTTAGAAGTATTTACCGGAATAGTCACCATTTTAACTAATTCACACAAAAAAATTCCAAAGCCAATCCTCCTTAATTGTAAACATAAACATTATTCTCGTCATTCCAAGGCTTTTGACACCAATTCTGAGCTCTGTAAGCATGAACTGTTAATATTTCAAAGCACAGTCCAGTGAAAACGCCACCGGAAGTACCCGGAGACATAAATATTACCAGTATTTGGGTCATTTCACAGCTTTCCACTGGAAACCTCCGTGATTGAATACGACAGTAAATGTAGGAAGAATCTATTTACGTGTACTTGAGGAGTTTCTTACACGTTCTTAATCCTTTCTGGGAACTATCATTGTGTACTTTAACAGTTTTACCAAAATTAGACAGTTTGCTTAGAAGTATTTACGGGAATCGTCACCATTTTAACTGAATGACACAAAAAAATGCCAAAGCCAATCCTCCTTATTTGTAAACATAAACATTATTCTCGTCACTCCAAGGCTTTAGACACCTATTCTGAGCTCTGTAAGCATGAACTCTTAATATTTCAAGCACAGTTCCGTGAAAAGGCCACCGGAAGTACCCGGAGTTGTAAATATTACCATTTTTTTCGTCATTTCACCACTGTTCACTGGAAACCTCCGTGATTGAATAGGCCGGTAAATGTAGTAAGAATCTATTTACGTGTACTTGAGGTGTTTCTTACACATTCTTAATCCTTTCTGGGAACTATCATTGTGTATTTTAACAGATTTACCACAATTAGACAGTTTTTTTAGAAGTATTTACGGGAATAGTCACCATTTTAACTAATTCACACAAAAAAATTCCAAAGCCAATCCTCCTTAATTGTAAACATAAACATTATTCTCGTCATTCCAAGGCATTTGACTCCAATTCTGAGCTCTGTAAGCATGAACTCTTAATATTTCAAAGCACAGTCCAGTGAAAACGCCACCGGAAGTAACCGGAGACATAAATATTACCAGTATTTGGGTCATTTCACAGCTTTCCACTGGAAACCTCTGTGATTGAATACGACAGTAAATGTAGGAAGAATCTATTTACGTGTACTTGAGGTGTTTCTTACACGTTCTTAATCATTTCTGGGAACTATCATTGTGTATTTTAACAGTTTTACCACAATTAGACAGTTTGCTTAGAAGAATTTACCGGAATCGTCACCATTTTAACTGAATCACTCAAAAAAACGCCAAAGCTAATCCTCCTTAATTGTAAACATGAACACTATTCTCGTCATTCCAAGGCTTCAGACACCAATTCTGAGATCTGTAAGCATGAACTCTTAATATTTCAAAGCACAGTCCCTTGAAAACGCCACCGGAAGTACCCGGAGACATAAATATTAACAGTATTTTCGTCATTTCACAGCTTTCCACTCGAAACCTCCGTGATTGAATACGAGAGTAAATGAAGTAAGAATCTATTTATGTGTACTTGAGGTGTTTCTTACACGTTCTTAATCATTTCTGGGAACTATCATTGTGTATTTTAACAGTTTTACCAAAATTAGACAGTTTGCTTAGAAGTATTTACCGGAATAGTCACCATTTTAACTAATTCACACAAAAATATTCCAAAGCCAATCCTCCTTAATTGTAAACATAAACATTATTCTCGTCATTCCAAGGCTTTTGACACCAATTCTGAGCTCTGTAAGCATGAACTGTTAATATTTCAAAGCACAGTCCCGTGAAAAGGCCACCGGAAGTACCCGGAGATGTAAATATTACCACTAATTTCGTCATTTCACAGCTTTCCACTGGAAACCTTCGTGATTGAATACGACAGTAAATGTAGTAAGAATCTATTTACGTGTACTTGAGGTGTTTCTTACACGTTCTTAATCATTTCTGGGAACTATCATTGTGTATTTTAACAGTTTTACCAAAATAAGACAGTTTACTTAGAAGTATTTACCGGAATCGTCACCATTTTAACTGAATCACTCAAAAAAACGCCAAAGCTAATCCTCCTTAATTGTAAACATAAACACTATTCTCATCATTCCAAGGCTTTAGACACCAATTCTGAGATCTGTAAGCATGAACTCTTAATATTTCAAAGCACAGTCCCTTGAAAACGCCACCGGAAGTACCCGGAGACATAAATATTAACAGTATTTTCGTCATTTCACAGCTTTCCACTCGAAACCTCCGTGATTGAATACGAGAGTAAATGAAGTAAGTATCTATTTACGTGTACTTGAGGTGTTTCTTACACGTTCTTAATCATTTCTGGGAACTATCATTGTGTATTTTAACAGTTTTACCACAATTAGACAGGTTTTTTAGAAGTATTTACGGGAATAGACACCATTTTAACTAATTCACACAAAAAAATTCCAAAGCAAATCCTCCTTATTTGTAAACATAAACATTATTCTCGTCATTCCAAGGCTTTAGACACCAATTCTGAGCTCTGTAAGCACGAACTGTTAATATTTCAAAGCACAGTCCAGTGAAAACGCCACCGGAAGTACCCGGAGACATAAATATTACCAGTATTTGGGTCATTTCACAGCTTTCCACTGGAAACCTCCGTGATTGAATACGACAGTAAATGTAGGAAGAATCTATTTACGTGTACTTGAGGAGTTTATTACACGTTCTTAATCCTTTCTGGGAACTATCATTGTGTACTTTAACAGTTTTACTAAAATTAGACAGTTTGCTTAGAAGTATTTACGGGAATCGTCATCATTTTAACTGAATGACACAAAAAAATGCCAAAGCCAATCCTCCTTATTTGTAAACATAAACAATATTCTCGTCACTCCAAGGCTTTAGACACCAATTCTGAGCTCTGTAAGCATGAACTCTTAATATTTCAAAGCACAGTCCCGTGAAAAGGCCACCGGAAGTACCCGGAGTTGTAAATATTACCAGAATTTTCGTCATTTCACAGCTTTCCACTGGAAACCTCCGTGATTGAATACGAGAGTAAATGAAGTAAGAATCTATTTACGTGTACTTGAGGTGTTTCTTACACGTTCTTAATCATTTCTGGGAACTATCATTGTGTATTTTAACAGTTTTACCAAAATTAGACAGTTTACTTAGAAGTATATACCGGAATCGTCACCATTTTAACTGATTTACACAAAAAACCGCCAAAGCCAATCCTCCTTAATTGTAAACATAAACACTATTCTCATCATTCCAAGGCTTTAGACAACAATTCTGAGCTCTGTAAGCATGAACTCTTAATATTTGAAAACACAGTCCCGTGAAAACGCCACCCGAAGTACCCGGAGTTGTAAATATTACCAGTATTTTCGTCATTTCACAGCACTCCACTGGAAACATCTGTGACTGAATACGTCAGTAAATGTAGGAAGAATCTATTTACGTGTACTTCAGGTTTTTCTTACACGTTCTAAATCATTTCTGGGAACTATCATTGTATATTTTAACAGTTTTACCAAATATAGACAGTTTGCTAAAAGTATTTACCGGAATCATCACCATTTTAACTGATTCAAACAATAAAATGCCAAAGCCAATCCACCTTAATTGTAAACCTAAACATTATTCTCGTCATTCCAAGGCTTTAGACACCAATTCTGAGCTCTGTAAGCATGAACTCTTAATATTTCAAGCACAGTTCCGTGAAAAGGCCAACGGAAGTACCCGGAGTTGTAAATATTACCATTTTTTTCGTCATTTCACCACTGTTCACTGGAAACCACCGTGATTGAATAGGCCGGTAAATGTAGTAAGAATCTATTTACGTGTACTTGAGGTGTTTCTTACACGTTCTTAATCCTTTCTGGGAACTATCATTGTGTATTTTAACAGTTTTACCACAATTAGACAGTTTGCTTAGAAGTATTTACGGGAATAGTCACCATTTTAACTAATTTACACAAAAAAATTCCAAAGCAAATCCTCCTTATTCGTAAACATAAACATTATTCTCGTCATTCCAAGGATTTAGACACCAATTCTGAGCTCTGTAAGCATGAACTCTTAATATTTCAAAGCACAGTCCCGTGAAATCGCCACCGGAAGTACCCGGAGATGTAAATATTACCACTAATTTCGTCATTTCACAGCTTTCCACTGGAAACCTTCGTGATTGAATACGACAGTAAATGTAGTAAGAATCTATTTATGTGTACTTGAGGTGTTTCTTACACGTTCTTAATCATTTCTGGGAACTATCATTGTGTATTTTAACAGTTTTACCAAAATTAGACAGTTTGCTTAGAAGTATTTACCGGAATCGTCACCATTTTAACTGAATCACTCAAAAAAACGCCAAAGCTAATCCTCCTTAATTGTAAACCTAAACACTATTCTCGTCATTCCAAGGCTTTAGACACCAATTCTGAGATCTGTAAGCATGAACTCTTAATATTTCAAAGCACAGTCCCTTGAAAACGCCACCGGAAGTACCCGGAGACATAAATATTAACAGTATTTTCGTCATTTCACAGCTTTCCACTCGAAACCTCCGTGATTGAATACGAGAGTAAATGAAGTAAGAATCTATTTACGTGTACTTGAGGTGTTTCTTACACGTTCTTAATCATTTCTGGGAACTATCATTGTGTATTTTAACAGTTTTACCACAATTAGACAGGTTTTTTAGAAGTATTTACGGGAATAGACACCATTTTAACTAATTCACACAAAAAAATTCCAAAGCAAATCCTCCTTATTTGTAAACATAAACATTATTCTCGTCATTCCAAGGCTTTAGACACCAATTCTGAGCTCTGTAAGCACGAACTGTTAATATTTCAAAGCACAGTCCAGTGAAAACGCCACCGGAAGTACCCGGAGACATAAATATTACCAGTATTTGGGTCATTTCACAGCTTTCCACTGGAAACCTCCGTGATTGAATACGACAGTAAATGTAGGAAGAATCTATTTACGTGTACTTGAGGAGTTTCTTACACGTTCTTAATCCTTTCTGGGAACTATCATTGTGTACTTTAACAGTTTTACCAAAATTAAACAGTTTGCTTAGAAGTATTTACGGGAATCGTCACCATTTTAACTGAATGACACAAAAAAATGCCAAAGCCAATCCTCCTTATTTGTAAACATAAACAATATTCTCGTCACTCCAAGGCTTTAGACACCAATTCTGAGCTCTGTAAGCATGAACTCTTAATATTTCAAAGCACAGTCCCGTGAAAAGGCCACCGGAAGTACCCGGAGTTGTAAATATTACCAGAATTTTCGTCATTTCACAGCTTTCCACTGGAAACCTCCGTGATTGAATACGAGAGTAAATGAAGTAAGAATCTATTTACGTGTACTTGAGGTGTTTCTTACACGTTCTTAATCATTTCTGGGAACTATCATTGTGTATTTTAACAGTTTTACCAAAATTAGACAGTTTACTTAGAAGTATATACCGGAATCGTCACCATTTTAACTGATTTACACAAAAAACCGCCAAAGCCAATCCTCCTTAATTGTAAACATAAACACTATTCTCATCATTCCAAGGCTTTAGACAACAATTCTGAGCTCTGTAAGCATGAACTCTTAATATTTGAAAACACAGTCCCGTGAAAACGCCACCCGAAGTACCCGGAGTTGTAAATATTACCAGTATTTTCGTCATTTCACAGCACTCCACTGGAAACATCTGTGACTGAATACGTCAGTAAATGTAGGAAGAATCTATTTACGTGTACTTCAGGTTTTTCTTACACGTTCTAAATCATTTCTGGGAACTATCATTGTATATTTTAACAGTTTTACCAAATATAGACAGTTTGCTAAAAGTATTTACCGGAATCATCACCATTTTAACTGATTCAAACAATAAAATGCCAAAGCCAATCCACCTTAATTGTAAACCTAAACATTATTCTCGTCATTCCAAGGCTTTAGACACCAATTCTGAGCTCTGTAAGCATGAACTCTTAATATTTCAAGCACAGTTCCGTGAAAAGGCCAACGGAAGTACCCGGAGTTGTAAATATTACCATTTTTTTCGTCATTTCACCACTGTTCACTGGAAACCACCGTGATTGAATAGGCCGGTAAATGTAGTAAGAATCTATTTACGTGTACTTGAGGTGTTTCTTACACGTTCTTAATCCTTTCTGGGAACTATCATTGTGTATTTTAACAGTTTTACCACAATTAGACAGTTTGCTTAGAAGTATTTACGGGAATAGTCACCATTTTAACTAATTTACACAAAAAAATTCCAAAGCAAATCCTCCTTATTCGTAAACATAAACATTATTCTCGTCATTCCAAGGATTTAGACACCAATTCTGAGCTCTGTAAGCATGAACTCTTAATATTTCAAAGCACAGTCCCGTGAAATCGCCACCGGAAGTACCCGGAGATGTAAATATTACCACTAATTTCGTCATTTCACAGCTTTCCACTGGAAACCTTCGTGATTGAATACGACAGTAAATGTAGTAAGAATCTATTTACGTGTACTTGAGGTGTTTCTTACACGTTCTTAATCATTTCTGGGAACTATCATTGTGTATTTTAACAGTTTTACCAAAATTAGACAGTTTGCTTAGAAGTATTTACCGGAATCGTCACCATTTTAACTGAATCACTCAAAAAAACGCCAAAGCTAATCCTCCTTAATTGTAAACCTAAACACTATTCTCGTCATTCCAAGGCTTTAGACACCAATTCTGAGATCTGTAAGCATGAACTCTTAATATTTCAAAGCACAGTCCCTTGAAAACGCCACCGGAAGTACCCGGAGACATAAATATTAACAGTATTTTCGTCATTTCACAGCTTTCCACTCGAAACCTCCGTGATTGAATACGAGAGTAAATGAAGTAAGAATCTATTTACGTGTACTTGAGGTGTTTCTTACACGTTCTTAATCATTTCTGGGAACTATCATTGTGTATTTTAACAGTTTTACCACAATTAGACAGGTTTTTTAGAAGTATTTACGGGAATAGACACCATTTTAACTAATTCACACAAAAAAATTCCAAAGCAAATCCTCCTTATTTGTAAACATAAACATTATTCTCGTCATTCCAAGGCTTTAGACACCAATTCTGAGCTCTGTAAGCACGAACTGTTAATATTTCAAAGCACAGTCCAGTGAAAACGCCACCGGAAGTACCCGGAGACATAAATATTACCAGTATTTGGGTCATTTCACAGCTTTCCACTGGAAACCTCCGTGATTGAATACGACAGTAAATGTAGGAAGAATCTATTTACGTGTACTTGAGGAGTTTCTTACACGTTCTTAATCCTTTCTGGGAACTATCATTGTGTACTTTAACAGTTTTACCAAAATTAAACAGTTTGCTTAGAAGTATTTACGGGAATCGTCACCATTTTAACTGAATGACACAAAAAAATGCCAAAGCCAATCCTCCTTATTTGTAAACATAAACAATATTCTCGTCACTCCAAGGCTTTAGACACCAATTCTGAGCTCTGTAAGCATGAACTCTTAATATTTCAAAGCACAGTCCCGTGAAAAGGCCACCGGAAGTACCCGGAGTTGTAAATATTACCAGAATTTTCGTCATTTCACAGCTTTCCACTGGAAACCTCCGTGATTGAATACGAGAGTAAATGAAGTAAGAATCTATTTACGTGTTCTTGAGGTGTTTCTTACACGTTCTTAATCATTTCTGGGAACTATCATTGTGTATTTTAACAGTTTTACCAAAATTAGACAGTTTACTTAGAAGTATATACCGGAATCGTCACCATTTTAACTGATTTACACAAAAAACCGCCAAAGCCAATCCTCCTTAATTGTAAACATAAACACTATTCTCATCATTCCAAGGCTTTAGACAACAATTCTGAGCTCTGTAAGCATGAACTCTTAATATTTGAAAACACAGTCCCGTGAAAACGCCACCCGAAGTACCCGGAGTTGTAAATATTACCAGTATTTTCGTCATTTCACAGCACTCCACTGGAAACATCTGTGACTGAATACGTCAGTAAATGTAGGAAGAATCTATTTACGTGTACTTCAGGTTTTTCTTACACGTTCTAAATCATTTCTGGGAACTATCATTGTATATTTTAACAGTTTTACCAAATATAGACAGTTTGCTAAAAGTATTTACCGGAATCATCACCATTTTAACTGATTCAAACAATAAAATGCCAAAGCCAATCCACCTTAATTGTAAACCTAAACATTATTCTCGTCATTCCAAGGCTTTAGACACCAATTCTGAGCTCTGTAAGCATGAACTCTTAATATTTCAAGCACAGTTCCGTGAAAAGGCCAACGGAAGTACCCGGAGTTGTAAATATTACCATTTTTTTCGTCATTTCACCACTGTTCACTGGAAACCACCGTGATTGAATAGGCCGGTAAATGTAGTAAGAATCTATTTACGTGTACTTGAGGTGTTTCTTACACGTTCTTAATCCTTTCTGGGAACTATCATTGTGTATTTTAACAGTTTTACCACAATTAGACAGTTTGCTTAGAAGTATTTACGGGAATAGTCACCATTTTAACTAATTTACACAAAAAAATTCCAAAGCAAATCCTCCTTATTCGTAAACATAAACATTATTCTCGTCATTCCAAGGATTTAGACACCAATTCTGAGCTCTGTAAGCATGAACTCTTAATATTTCAAAGCACAGTCCCGTGAAATCGCCACCGGAAGTACCCGGAGATGTAAATATTACCACTAATTTCGTCATTTCACAGCTTTCCACTGGAAACCTTCGTGATTGAATACGACAGTAAATGTAGTAAGAATCTATTTACGTGTACTTGAGGTGTTTCTTACACGTTCTTAATCATTTCTGGGAACTATCATTGTGTATTTTAACAGTTTTACCAAAATTAGACAGTTTGCTTAGAAGTATTTACCGGAATCGTCACCATTTTAACTGAATCACTCAAAAAAACGCCAAAGCTAATCCTCCTTAATTGTAAACCTAAACACTATTCTCGTCATTCCAAGGCTTTAGACACCAATTCTGAGATCTGTAAGCATGAACTCTTAATATTTCAAAGCACAGTCCCTTGAAAACGCCACCGGAAGTACCCGGAGACATAAATATTAACAGTATTTTCGTCATTTCACAGCTTTCCACACGAAACCTCCGTGATTGAATACGAGAGTAAATGAAGTAAGAATCTATTTACGTGTACTTGAGGTGTTTCTTACAGGTTCTTAATCATTTCTGGGAAATATCATTGGGTATTTTAACAGTTTTACCAAAATTAGACAGTTTGCTTAGAAGTATTTACCGGAATAGTCACCATTTTAACTAATTCACACAAAAATATTCCAAAGCCAATCCTCCTTAATTGTAAACATAAACATTATTCTCATCATTCCAAGGCTTTTGACACCAATTCTGAGCTCTGTAAGCATGAACTGTTAATATTTCAAAGCACAGTCCCGTGAAAAGGCCACCGGAAGTACCCGGAGTTGTAAATATTACCAGAATTTTCGTCATTTCACAGCTTTCCACTGGAAACCTCCGTGATTGAATATGAGAGTAAATGAAGTAAGAATCTATTTACGTGTATTTGAGGTGTTTCTTACACGTTCTTAATCCTTTCTGGGAACTATCATTGTGTATTTTAACAGTTTTACCACAATTAGACAGTTTTTTTAGAAGTATTTACGGGAATAGACACCATTTTAACTAATTCACACAAAAAAATTCCAAAGCAAATCCTCCTTATTTGTAAACATAAACATTATTCTCATCATTCCAAGGCTTTAGACACCAATTCTGAGCTCTGTAAGCACGAACTGTTAATATTTCAAAGCACAGTCCAGTGAAAACGCCACCGGAAGTACCCGGAGACATAAATATTACCAGTATTTGGGTCATTTCACAGCTTTCCACTGGAAACCTCCGTGATTGAATACGACAGTAAATGTAGGAAGAATCTATTTACGTGTACTTGAGGAGTTTCTTACACGTTCTTAATCCTTTCTGGGAACTATCATTGTGTACTTTAACAGTTTTACCAAAATTAGACAGTTTGCTTAGAAGTATTTATGGGAATCGTCACCATTTTAACTGAATGACACAAAAAAATGCCAAAACCAATCCTCCTTATTTGTAAACATAAACAATATTCTCGTCACTCCAAGGCTTTAGACACCAATTCTGAGCTCTCTAAGCATGAACTCTTAATATTTCAAAGCACAGTCCCGTGAAAAGGCCACCGGAAGGACCCGGAGTTGTAAATATTACCAGAATTTTCGTCATTTCACAGCTTTCCACTGGAAACCTCCGTGATTGAATACGAGAGTAAATGAAGTAAGAACCTATTTACGTGTACTTGAGGTGTTTCTTACACGTTCTAAATCATTTCTGGGAACTATCATTGTGTATTTTAACAGTTTTACCAAAATTAGACAGTTTACTTAGAAGTATATACCGGAATCGTCACCATTTTAACTGATTTACACAAAAAACCGCCAAAGCCAATCCTCCTTAATTGTAAACATAAACACTATTCTCATCATACCAAGGCTTTAGACAACAATTCTGAGCTCTGTAAGCATGAACTCTTAATATTTGAAAGCACAGTCCCGTGAAAACGCCACCCGAAGTACCCGGAGTTGTAAATATTACCAGTATTTTCGTCATTTCACAGCACTCCACTGGAAACATCTGTGACTGAATACGTCGGTAAATGTAGGAAGAATCTATTTACGTGTACTTCAGGTTTTTCTTACACGTTCTAAATCATTTCTGGGAACTATCATTGTATATTTTAACAGTTTTACCAAATATAGACAGTTTGCTAAAAGTATTTACCGGAATCATCACCATTTTAACTGATTCAAACAATAAAACGCCAAAGCCAATCCACCTTAATTGTAAACATAAACATTATTCTCGTCATTCCAAGGCTTTAGACACCAATTCTGAGCTCTGTAAGCATGAACTCTTAATATTTCAAGCACAGTTCCGTGAAAAGGCCACCGGAAGTACCTGGAGTTGTAAATATTACCATTTTTTTCGTCATTTCACCACTGTTCACTGGAAACCTCCGTGATTGAATAGGCCGGTAAATGTAGTAAGAATCTATTTACGTGTACTTGAGGTGTTTCTTACACGTTCTTAATCCTTTCTGGGAACTATCATTGTGTATTTTAACAGTTTTACCACAATTAGACAGTTTGCTTAGAAGTATTTACGGGAATAGTCACCATTTTAACTAATTCACACAAAAAAATTCCAAAGCAAATCCTCCTTATTCGTAAACATAAACATTATTCTCGTCATTCCAAGGATTTAGACACCAATTCTGAGCTCTGTAAGCATGAACTCTTAATATTTCAAAGCACAGTCCCTTGAAAACGCCACCGGAAGTACCCGGAGACATAAATATTAACAGTATTTTCGTCATTTCACAGCTTTCCACTCGAAACCTCCGTGATTGAATACGAGAGTAAATGAAGTAAGAATTTATTTACGTGTACTTGAGGTGTTTCTTACACGTTCTTAATCCTTTCTGGGAACTATCATTGTGAACATTAACAGTTTTACCAAAATTAGACAGTTTGCTTAGAAGTACTTACCGGAATCGTCACCATTTTAACTGAATCACACAAAAAAATGCCAAAGCCAATCCTCCTTATTTGTAAACAGAAACACTATTCTCGTCATTCCAAGGCTTTAGACACCAATTCTGAGCTCTGTAAGCATGAACTCTTAATATTTCAAAGCACAGTCCCGTGAAATCGCCACCGGTAGTACCCGGAGATGTAAATATTACCACTAATTTCGTCATTTCACAGCTTTCCACTGGAAACCTTCGTGATTGAATACGACAGTAAATGTAGTAAGAATCTATTTACGTGTACTTGAGGTGTTTCTTACACGTTCTTAATCATTTCTGGGAACTATCATTGTGTATTTTAACAGTTTTACCACAATTAGACAGGTTTTTTAGAAGTATTTACGGGAATAGACACCATTTTAACTAATTCACACAAAAAAATTCCAAAGCAAATCCTCCTTATTTGTAAACATAAACATTATTCTCGTCATTCCAAGGCTTTAGACACCAATTCTGAGCTCTGTAAGCACGAACTGTTAATATTTCAAAGCACAGTCCAGTGAAAACGCCACCGGAAGTACCCGGAGACATAAATATTACCAGTATTTGGGTCATTTCACAGCTTTCCACTGGAAACCTCCGTGATTGAATACGACAGTAAATGTAGGAAGAATCTATTTACGTGTACTTGAGGAGTTTCTTACACGTTCTTAATCCTTTCTGGGAACTATCATTGTGTACTTTAACAGTTTTACCAAAATTAAACAGTTTGCTTAGAAGTATTTACGGGAATCGTCACCATTTTAACTGAATGACACAAAAAAATGCCAAAGCCAATCCTCCTTATTTGTAAACATAAACAATATTCTCGTCACTCCAAGGCTTTAGACACCAATTCTGAGCTCTGTAAGCATGAACTCTTAATATTTCAAAGCACAGTCCCGTGAAAAGGCCACCGGAAGTACCCGGAGTTGTAAATATTACCAGAATTTTCGTCATTTCACAGCTTTCCACTGGAAACCTCCGTGATTGAATACGAGAGTAAATGAAGTAAGAATCTATTTACGTGTACTTGAGGTGTTTCTTACACGTTCTTAATCATTTCTGGGAACTATCATTGTGTATTTTAACAGTTTTACCAAAATTAGACAGTTTACTTAGAAGTATATACCGGAATCGTCACCATTTTAACTGATTTACACAAAAAACCGCCAAAGCCAATCCTCCTTAATTGTAAACATAAACACTATTCTCATCATTCCAAGGCTTTAGACAACAATTCTGAGCTCTGTAAGCATGAACTCTTAATATTTGAAAACACAGTCCCGTGAAAACGCCACCCGAAGTACCCGGAGTTGTAAATATTACCAGTATTTTCGTCATTTCACAGCACTCCACTGGAAACATCTGTGACTGAATACGTCAGTAAATGTAGGAAGAATCTATTTACGTGTACTTCAGGTTTTTCTTACACGTTCTAAATCATTTCTGGGAACTATCATTGTATATTTTAACAGTTTTACCAAATATAGACAGTTTGCTAAAAGTATTTACCGGAATCATCACCATTTTAACTGATTCAAACAATAAAATGCCAAAGCCAATCCAACTTAATTGTAAACCTAAACATTATTCTCGTCATTCCAAGGCTTTAGACACCAATTCTGAGCTCTGTAAGCATGAACTCTTAATATTTCAAGCACAGTTCCGTGAAAAGGCCAACGGAAGTACCCGGAGTTGTAAATATTACCATTTTTTTCGTCATTTCACCACTGTTCACTGGAAACCACCGTGATTGAATAGGCCGGTAAATGTAGTAAGAATCTACTTACGTGTACTTGAGGTGTTTCTTACACGTTCTTAATCCTTTCTGGGAACTATCATTGTGTATTTTAACAGTTTTACCACAATTAGACAGTTTGCTTAGAAGTATTTACGGGAATAGTCACCATTTTAACTAATTTACACAAAAAAATTCCAAAGCAAATCCTCCTTATTCGTAAACATAAACATTATTCTCGTCATTCCAAGGATTTAGACACCAATTCTGAGCTCTGTAAGCATGAACTCTTAATATTTCAAAGCACAGTCCCGTGAAATCGCCACCGGAAGTACCCGGAGATGTAAATATTACCACTAATTTCGTCATTTCACAGCTTTCCACTGGAAACCTTCGTGATTGAATACGACAGTAAATGTAGTAAGAATCTATTTACGTGTACTTGAGGTGTTTCTTACACGTTCTTAATCATTTCTGGGAACTATCATTGTGTATTTTAACAGTTTTACCAAAATTAGACAGTTTGCTTAGAAGTATTTACCGGAATCGTCACCATTTTAACTGAATCACTCAAAAAAACGCCAAAGCTAATCCTCCTTAATTGTAAACCTAAACACTATTCTCGTCATTCCAAGGCTTTAGACACCAATTCTGAGATCTGTAAGCATGAACTCTTAATATTTCAAAGCACAGTCCCTTGAAAACGCCACCGGAAGTACCCGGAGACATAAATATTAACAGTATTTTCGTCATTTCACAGCTTTCCACTCGAAACCTCCGTGATTGAATACGAGAGTAAATGAAGTAAGAATCTATTTACGTGTACTTGAGGTGTTTCTTACACGTTCTTAATCATTTCTGGGAAATATCATTGGGTATTTTAACAGTTTTACCAAAATTAGACAGTTTGCTTAGAAGTATTTACCGGAATAGTCACCATTTTAACTAATTCACACAAAAATATTCCAAAGCCAATCCTCCTTAATTGTAAACATAAACATTATTCTCATCATTCCAAGGCTTTTGACACCAATTCTGAGCTCTGTAAGCATGAACTGTTAATATTTCAAAGCACAGTCCCGTGAAAAGGACACCGGAAGTACCCGGAGTTGTAAATATTACCAGAATTTTCGTCATTTCACAGCTTTCCACTGGAAACCTCCGTGATTGAATATGAGAGTAAATGAAGTAAGAATCTATTTACGTGTATTTGAGGTGTTTCTTACACGTTCTTAATCCTTTCTGGGAACTATCATTGTGTATTTTAACAGTTTTACCACAATTAGACAGTTTTTTTAGAAGTATTTACGGGAATAGACACCATTTTAACTAATTCACACAAAAAAATTCCAAAGCAAATCCTCCTTATTTGTAAACATAAACATTATTCTCATCATTCCAAGGCTTTAGACACCAATTCTGAGCTCTGTAAGCACGAACTGTTAATATTTCAAAGCACAGTCCAGTGAAAACGCCACCGGAAGTACCCGGAGACATAAATATTACCAGTATTTGGGTCATTTCACAGCTTTCCACTGGAAACCTCCGTGATTGAATACGACAGTAAATGTAGGAAGAATCTATTTACGTGTACTTGAGGAGTTTCTTACACGTTCTTAATCCTTTCTGGGAACTATCATTGTGTACTTTAACAGTTTTACCAAAATTAGACAGTTTGCTTAGAAGTATTTACGGGAATCGTCACCATTTTAACTGAATGACACAAAAAAATGCCAAAACCAATCCTCCTTATTTGTAAACATAAACAATATTCTCGTCACTCCAAGGCTTTAGACACCAATTCTGAGCTCTCTAAGCATGAACTCTTAATATTTCAAAGCACAGTCCCGTGAAAAGGCCACCGGAAGGACCCGGAGTTGTAAATATTACCAGAATTTTCGTCATTTCACAGCTTTCCACTGGAAACCTCCGTGATTGAATACGAGAGTAAATGAAGTAAGAACCTATTTACGTGTACTTGAGGTGTTTCTTACACGTTCTAAATCATTTCTGGGAACTATCATTGTGTATTTTAACAGTTTTACCAAAATTAGACAGTTTACTTAGAAGTATATACCGGAATCGTCACCATTTTAACTGATTTACACAAAAAACCGCCAAAGCCAATCCTCCTTAATTGTAAACATAAACACTATTCTCATCATACCAAGGCTTTAGACAACAATTCTGAGCTCTGTAAGCATGAACTCTTAATATTTGAAAGCACAGTCCCGTGAAAACGCCACCCGAAGTACCCGGAGTTGTAAATATTACCAGTATTTTCGTCATTTCACAGCACTCCACTGGAAACATCTGTGACTGAATACGTCGGTAAATGTAGGAAGAATCTATTTACGTGTACTTCAGGTTTTTCTTACACGTTCTAAATCATTTCTGGGAACTATCATTGTATATTTTAACAGTTTTACCAAATATAGACAGTTTGCTAAAAGTATTTACCGGAATCATCACCATTTTAACTGATTCAAACAATAAAACGCCAAAGCCAATCCACCTTAATTGTAAACATAAACATTATTCTCGTCATTCCAAGGCTTTAGACACCAATTCTGAGCTCTGTAAGCATGAACTCTTAATATTTCAAGCACAGTTCCGTGAAAAGGCCACCGGAAGTACCTGGAGTTGTAAATATTACCATTTTTTTCGTCATTTCACCACTGTTCACTGGAAACCTCCGTGATTGAATAGGCCGGTAAATGTAGTAAGAATCTATTTACGTGTACTTGAGGTGTTTCTTACACGTTCTTAATCCTTTCTGGGAACTATCATTGTGTATTTTAACAGTTTTACCACAATTAGACAGTTTGCTTAGAAGTATTTACGGGAATAGTCACCATTTTAACTAATTCACACAAAAAAATTCCAAAGCAAATCCTCCTTATTCGTAAACATAAACATTATTCTCGTCATTCCAAGGATTTAGACACCAATTCTGAGCTCTGTAAGCATGAACTCTTAATATTTCAAAGCACAGTCCCTTGAAAACGCCACCGGAAGTACCCGGAGACATAAATATTAACAGTATTTTCGTCATTTCACAGCTTTCCACTCGAAACCTCCGTGATTGAATACGAGAGTAAATGAAGTAAGAATTTATTTACGTGTACTTGAGGTGTTTCTTACACGTTCTTAATCCTTTCTGGGAACTATCATTGTGAACATTAACAGTTTTACCAAAATTAGACAGTTTGCTTAGAAGTACTTACCGGAATCGTCACCATTTTAACTGAATCACACAAAAAAATGCCAAAGCCAATCCTCCTTATTTGTAAACAGAAACACTATTCTCGTCATTCCAAGGCTTTAGACACCAATTCTGAGCTCTGTAAGCATGAACTCTTAATATTTCAAAGCACAGTCCCGTGAAATCGCCACCGGAAGTACCCGGAGATGTAAATATTACCACTAATTTCGTCATTTCACAGCTTTCCACTGGAAACCTTCGTGATTGAATACGACAGTAAATGTAGTAAGAATCTATTTACGTGTACTTGAGGTGTTTCTTACACGTTCTTAATCATTTCTGGGAACTATCATTGTGTATTTTTCAGTTTTACCAAAATTAGACAGTTTGCTTAGAAGTATTTACCGGAATCGTCACCATTTTAACTGAATCACTCAAAAAAACGCCAAAGCTAATCCTCCTTAATTGTAAACATAAATACTATTCTAGTCATTCCAAGCCTTTAGACACCAATTCTGAGATCTGTAAGCATGAACTCTTAATATTTCAAAGCACAGTCCCTGGAAAACGCCACCGGAAGTACCCGGAGACATAAATATTAACAGTATTTTCGTCATTTCACAGCTTTCCACTCGAAACCTCCGTGATTGAATACGAGAGTAAATGAAGTAAGAATCTATTTACGTGTACTTGAGGTGTTTCTTACACGTTCTTAATCATTTCTGGGAACTATCATTGTGTATTTTAACAGTTTTACCAAAATTAGACAGTTTGCTTAGAAGTATTTACCGGAATAGTCACCATTTTAACTAATTCACACAAAAATATTCCAAAGCCAATCCTCCTTAATTGTAAACATAAACATTATTCTCGTCATTCCAAGGCTTTTGACACCAATTCTGAGCTCTGTAAGCATGAACTGTTAATATTTCAAAGCACAGTCCCGTGAAAAGGCCACCGGAAGTACCCGGAGTTGTAAATATTACCAGAATTTTCGTCATTCCACAGCTTTCCACTGGAAACCTCCGTGATTGAATACGAGAGTAAATGAAGTAAGAATCTATTTACGTGTACTTGAGGTGTTTCTTACACGTTCTTAATCCTTTCTGGGAACTATCATTGTGTATTTTAACAGTTTTACCACAATTAGACAGTTTTTTTAGAAGTATTTACGGGAATAGTCACCATTTTAACTAATTCACACAAAAAAATTCCAAAGCAAATCCTCCTTATTTGTAAACATAAACATTATTCTCGTCATTCCAAGGCTTTAGACACCAATTCTGAGCTCTGTAAGCATGAACTCTTAATATTTCAAAGCACGGTCCAGTGAAAACGCCACCGGAATAACGCGGAGTTGTAAATATTACCAGTATTTGGGTCATTTCACAGCTTTCCACTGGAAACCTCCGTGATTGAATACGACAGTAAATGTAGGAAGAATCTATTTACGTGTACTTGACGAGTTTCTTACACGTTCTTAATCATTTCTGGGACCTATCATTGTGTATTTTAACAGTTTTACCAAAATTAGACAGTTTACTTAGAAGTATTTACCGGAATCGTCACCATTTTAACTGAATCACACAAAAAAATGCCAAAACCAATCCTCCTTATTTGTAAACAGAAACACTATTCTCGTCATTCCAAGGCTTTAGACACCAATTCTGAGCTCTGTAAGCATGAAGTCTTAATATTTCAAAGCACAGTCCCGTGAAATCGCCACCGGAAGTACCCGGAGATGTAAATATTACCACTAATTTCGTCATTTCACAGCTTTCCACTGGAAACCTTCGTGATTGAATACGACAGTAAATGTAGTAAGAATCTATTTACGTGTACTTGAGGTGTTTCTTACACGTTCTTAATCATTTCTGGGAACTATCATTGTGTATTTTAACAGTTTTACCAAAATAAGACAGTTTACTTAGAAGTATTTACCGGAATCGTCACCATTTTAACTGAATCACTCAAAAAAACGCCAAAGCTAATCCTCCTTAATTGTAAACATAAACACTATTCTCATCATTCCAAGGCTTTAGACACCAATTCTGAGATCTGTAAGCATGAACTCTTAATATTTCAAAGCACAGTCCCTTGAAAACGCCACCGGAAGTACCCGGAGACATAAATATTAACAGTATTTTCGTCATTTCACAGCTTTCCACTCGAAACCTCCGTGATTGAATACGAGAGTAAATGAAGTAAGTATCTATTTACGTGTACTTGAGGTGTTTCTTACACGTTCTTAATCATTTCTGGGAACTATCATTGTGTATTTTAACAGTTTTACCACAATTAGACAGGTTTTTTAGAAGTATTTACGGGAATAGACACCATTTTAACTAATTCACACACAAAAATTCCAAAGCAAATCCTCCTTATTTGTAAACATAAACATTATTCTCGTCATTCCAAGGCTTTAGACACCAATTCTGAGCTCTGTAAGCACGAACTGTTAATATTTCAAAGCACAGTCCAGTGAAAACGCCACCGGAAGTACCCGGAGACATAAATATTACCAGTATTTGGGTCATTTCACAGCTTTCCACTGGAAACCTCCGTGATTGAATACGACAGTAAATGTAGGAAGAATCTATTTACGTGTACTTGAGGAGTTTATTACACGTTCTTAATCCTTTCTGGGAACTATCATTGTGTACTTTAACAGTTTTACTAAAATTAGACAGTTTGCTTAGAAGTATTTACGGGAATCGTCATCATTTTAACTGAATGACACAAAAAAATGCCAAAGCCAATCCTCCTTATTTGTAAACATAAACAATATTCTCGTCACTCCAAGGCTTTAGACACCAATTCTGAGCTCTGTAAGCATGAACTCTTAATATTTCAAAGCACAGTCCCGTGAAAAGGCCACCGGAAGGACCCGGAGTTGTTAATATTACCAGAATTTTCGTCATTTCACAGCTTTCCACTGGAAACCTCCGTGATTGAATACGAGAGTAAATGAAGTAAGAATCTATTTACGTGTACTTGAGGTGTTTCTTACACGTTCTTAATCATTTCTGGGAACTATCATTGTGTATTTTAACAGTTTTACCAAAATTAGACAGTTTACTTAGAAGTATATACCGGAATCGTCACCATTTTAACTGATTTACACAAAAAACCGCCAAAGCCAATCCTCCTTAATTTTAAACATAAACACTATTCTCATCATTCCAAGGCTTTAGACAACAATTCTGAGCTCTGTAAGCATGAACTCTTAATATTTGAAAACACAGTCCCGTGAAAACGCCACCCGAAGTACCCGGAGTTGTAAATATTACCAGTATTTTCGTCATTTCACAGCACTCCACTGGAAACATCTGTGACTGAATACGTCAGTAAATGTAGGAAGAATCTATTTACGTGTACTTCAGGTTTTTCTTACACGTTCTAAATCATTTCTGGGAACTATCATTGTATATTTTAACAGTTTTACCAAATATAGACAGTTTGCTAAAAGTATTTACCGGAATCATCACCATTTTAACTGATTCAAACAATAAAACGCCAAAGCCAATCCACCTTAATTGTAAACATAAACATTATTCTCGTCATTCCAAGGCTTTAGACACCAATTCTGAGCTCTGTAAGCATGAACTCTTAATATTTCAAGCACAGTTCCGTGAAAAAGCCACCGGAAGTACCCGGAGTTGTAAATATTACCATTTTTTTCGTCATTTCACCACTGTTCACTGGAAACCACCGTGATTGAATAGGCCGGTAAATGTAGTAAGAATCTATTTACGTGTACTTGAGGTGTTTCTTACACGTTCTTAATCCTTTCTGGGAATTATCATTGTGTATTTTAACAGTTTTACCACAATTAGACAGTTTGCTTAGAAGTATTTACGGGAATAGTCACCATTTTAACTAATTCACACAAAAAAATTCCAAAGCAAATCCTCCTTATTCGTAAACATAAACATTATTCTCGTCATTCCAAGGATTTAGACACCAATTCTGAGCTCTGTAAGCATAAAGTCTTAATATTTCAAAGCACAGTCCCTTGAAAACGCCACCGGAAGTACCCGGAGACATAAATATTAACAGTATTTTCCTCATTTCACAGCTTTCCACTCGAAACCTCCGTGATTGAATACGAGAGTAAATGAAGTAAGAATCTATTTACGTGTACTTGAGGTGTTTCTTACACGTTCTTAATCATTTCTGGGAACTATCATTGTGTATTTTAACAGTTTTACCACAATTAGACAGTTTGCTTAGAAGTATTTACCGGATTCGTCACCATTTTAACTGAATCACACAAAAAAATGCCAAAGCCAATCCTCCTTATTTGTAAACAGAAACACTATTCTCGTCATTCCAAGGCTTTAGACACCAATTCTGAGCTCTGTAAGCATGAACTCTTAATATTTCAAAGCACAGTCCCGTGAAATCGCCACCGAAAGTACCCGGAGATGTAAATATTACCACTAATTTCGTCATTTCACAGCTTTCCACTGGAAACCTCCGTGATTGAATACGACAGTAAATGTAGTAAGAATCTATTTACGTGTACTTGAGGTGTTTCTTACACGTTCTTAATCATTTCTGGGAACTATCATTGTGTATTTTAACAGTTTTACCAAAATTAGACAGTTTGCTTAGAAGTATTTACCGGAATCGTCACCATTTTAACTGAATCACTCAAAAAAACGCCAAAGCTAATCCTCCTTAATTGTAAACCTAAACACTATTCTCGTCATTCCAAGGCTTTAGACACCAATTCTGAGATCTGTAAGCATGAACTCTTAATATTTCAAAGCACAGTCCCTTGAAAACGCCACCGGAAGTACCCGGAGACATAAATATTAACAGTATTTTCGTCATTTCACAGCTTTCCACTCGAAACCTCCGTGATTGAATACGAGAGTAAATGAAGTAAGAATCTATTTACGTGTACTTGAGGTGTTTCTTACACGTTCTTAATCATTTCTGGGAAATATCATTGTGTATTTTAACAGTTTTACAAAAATTAGACAGTTTGCTTAGAAGTATTTACCGGAATAGTCACCATTTTAACTAATTCACACAAAAATATTCCAAAGCCAATCCTCCTTAATTGTAAACATAAACATTATTCTCGTCATTCCAAGGCTTTTGACACCAATTCTGAGCTCTGTAAGCACGAACTGTTAATATTTCAAAGCACAGTCCAGTGAAAACGCCACCGGAAGTACCCGGAGACATAAATATTACCAGTATTTGGGTCATTTCACAGCTTTCCACTGGAAACCTCCGTGATTGAATACGACAGTAAATGTAGGAAGAATCTATTTACGTGTACTTGAGGAGTTTCTTACACGTTCTTAATCCTTTCTGGGAACTATCATTGTGTACTTTAACAGTTTTACCAAAATTAGACAGTTTGCTTAGACGTACTTACGGGAATCGTCACCATTTTAACTGAATGACACAAAAAAATGCCAAAGCCAATCCTCCTTATTTGTAAACATAAACATTATTCTCGTCACTCCAAGGCTTTAGACACCTATTCTGAGCTCTGTAAGCATGAACTCTTAATATTTCAAAGCACAGTCCAGTGAAAACGCCACCGGAATAACGCGGAGTTGTAAATATTACCAGTATTTGGGTCATTTCACAGCTTTCCACTGGAAACCTCCGTAATTGAATACGACAGTAAATGTAGGAAGAATCTATTTACGTGTACTTGACGAGTTTCTTACACGTTCTTAATCATTTCTGGGACCTATCATTGTGTATTTTAACAGTTTTACCAAAATTAGACAGTTTACTTAGAAGTATTTACCGGAATCGTCACCATTTTAACTGAATCACACAAAAAAATGCCAAAACCAATCCTCCTTATTTGTAAACAGAAACACTATTCTCGTCATTCCAAGGCTTTAGACACCAATTCTGAGCTCTGTAAGCATGAACTCTTAATATTTCAAAGCACAGTCCCGTGAAATCGCCACCGGAAGTACCCGGAGATGTAAATATTACCACTAATTTCGTCATTTCACAGCTTTCCACTGGAAACCTTCGTGATTGAATACGACAGTAAATGTAGTAAGAATCTATTTACGTGTACTTGAGGTGTTTCTTACACGTTCTTAATCATTTCTGGGAACTATCATTGTGTATTTTAACAGTTTTACCAAAATAAGACAGTTTGCTTAGAAGTATTTACCGGAATCGTCACCATTTTAACTGAATCACTCAAAAAAACGCCAAAGCTAATCCTCCTTAATTGTAAACATAAACACTATTCTCATCATTCCAAGGCTTTAGACACCAATTCTGAGATCTGTAAGCATGAACTCTTAATATTTCAAAGCACAGTCCCTTGAAAACGCCACCGGAAGTACCCGGAGACATAAATATTAACAGTATTTTCGTCATTTCACAGCTTTCCACTCGAAACCTCCGTGATTGAATACGAGAGTAAATGAAGTAAGTATCTATTTACGTGTACTTGAGGTGTTTCTTACACGTTCTTAATCATTTCTGGGAACTATCATTGTGTATTTTAACAGTTTTACCACAATTAGACAGGTTTTTTAGAAGTATTTACGGGAATAGACACCATTTTAACTAATTCACACAAAAAAATTCCAAAGCAAATCCTCCTTATTTGTAAACATAAACATTATTCTCGTCATTCCAAGGCTTTAGACACCAATTCTGAGCTCTGTAAGCACGAACTCTTAATATTTCAAAGCACAGTCCAGTGAAAACGCCACCGGAAGTACCCGGAGACATAAATATTACCAGTATTTGGGTCATTTCACAGCTTTCCACTGGAAACCTCCGTGATTGAATACGACAGTAAATGTAGGAAGAATCTATTTACGTGTACTTGAGGAGTTTCTTACACGTTCTTAATCCTTTCTGGGAACTATCATTGTGTACTTTAACAGTTTTACCAAAATTAGACAGTTTGCTTAGAAGTATTTTCGGGAATCGTCATCATTTTAACTGAATGACACAAAAAAATGCCAAAGCCAATCCTCCTTATTTGTAAACATAAACAATATTCTCGTCACTCCAAGGCTTTAGACACCAATTCTGAGCTCTGTAAGCATGAACTCTTAATATTTCAAAGCACAGTCCCGTGAAAAGGCCACCGGAAGTACCCGGAGTTGTAAATATTACCAGAATTTTCGTCATTTCACAGCTTTCCACTGGAAACCTCCGTGATTGAATACGAGAGTAAATGAAGTAAGAATCTATTTACGTGTACTTGAGGTGTTTCTTACACGTTCTTAATCATTTCTGGGAACTATCATTGTGTATTTTAACAGTTTTACCAAAATTAGACAGTTTACTTAGAAGTATATACCGGAATCGTCACCATTTTAACTGATTTACACAAAAAACCGCCAAAGCCAATCCTCCTTAATTGTAAACATAAACACTATTCTCATCATTCCAAGGCTTTAGACAACAATTCTGAGCTCTGTAAGCATGAACTCTTAATATTTGAAAACACAGTCCCGTGAAAACGCCACCCGAAGTACCCGGAGTTGTAAATATTACCAGTATTTTCGTCATTTCACAGCACTCCACTGGAAACATCTGTGACTGAATACGTCAGTAAATGTAGGAAGAATCTATTTACGTGTACTTCAGGTTTTTCTTACACGTTCTAAATCATTTCTGGGAACTATCATTGTATATTTTAACAGTTTTACCAAATATAGACAGTTTGCTAAAAGTATTTACCGGAATCATCACCATTTTAACTGATTCAAACAATAAAACGCCAAAGCCAATCCACCTTAATTGTAAACATAAACATTATTCTCGTCATTCCAAGGCTTTAGACACCAATTCTGAGCTCTGTAAGCATGAACTCTTAATATTTCAAGCACAGTTCCGTGAAAAGGCCACCGGAAGTACCCGGAGTTGTAAATATTACCATTTTTTTCGTCATTTCACCACTGTTCACTGGAAACCACCGTGATTGAATAGGCCGGTAAATGTAGTAAGAATCTATTTACGTGTACTTGAGGTGTTTCTTACACGTTCTTAATCCTTTCTGGGAACTATCATTGTGTATTTTAACAGTTTTACCACAATTAGACAGTTTGCTTAGAAGTATTTAGGGGAATAGTCACCATTTTAACTAATTCACACAAAAAAATTCCAAAGCAAATCCTCCTTATTCGTAAACATAAACATTATTCTCGTCATTCCAAGGATTTAGACACCAATTCTGAGCTCTGTAAGCATAAAGTCTTAATATTTCAAAGCACAGTCCCTTGAAAACGCCACCGGAAGTACCCGGAGACATAAATATTAACAGTATTTTCGTCATTTCACAGCTTTCCACTCGAAACCTCCGTGATTGAATACGAGATTAAATGAAGTAAGAATCTATTTACGTGTACTTGAGGTGTTTCTTACACGTTCTTAATCATTTCTGGGAACTATCATTGTGTATTTTAACAGTTTTACCACAATTAGACAGTTTGCTTAGAAGTATTTACCGGAATCGTCACCATTTTAACTGAATCACACAAAAAAATGCCAAAGCCAATCCTCCTTATTTGTAAACAGAAACACTATTCTCGTCATTCCAAGGCTTTAGACACCAATTCTGAGCTCTGTAAGCATGAAGTCTTAATATTTCAAAGCACAGTCCCGTGAAATCGCCACCGGAAGTACCCGGAGATGTAAATATTACCACTAATTTCGTCATTTCACAGCTTTCCACTGGAAACCTTCGTGATTGAATACGACAGTAAATGTAGTAAGAATCTATTTACGTGTACTTGAGGTGTTTCTTACACGTTCTTAATCATTTCTGGGAACTTTCAGTGTGTATTTTAACAGTTTTACCAAAATTAGACAGTTTGCTTAGAAGTATTTACTGGAATCGTGACCATTTTAACTGAATCACTCAAAAAAACGCCAAAGCTAATCCTCCTTAATTGTAAACCTAAACACTATTCTCGTCATTCCAAGGCTTTAGACACCAATTCTGAGATCTGTAAGCATGAACTCTTAATATTTCAAAGCACAGTCCCTTGAAAACGCCACCGGAAGTACCCGGAGACATAAATATTAACAGTATTTTCGTCATTTCACAGCTTTCCACTCGAAACCTCCGTGATTGAATACGAGAGTAAATGAAGTAAGAATCTATTTACGTGTACTTGAGGTGTTTCTTACACGTTCTTAATCATTTCTGGGAAATATCATTGTGTATTTTAACAGTTTTACCAAAATTAGACAGTTTGCTTAGAAGTATTTACCGGAATAGTCACCATTTTAACTAATTCACACAAAAATATTCCAAAGCCAATCCTCCTTAATTGTAAACATAAACATTATTCTCGTCATTCCAAGGCTTTTGACACCAATTCTGAGCTCTGTAAGCACGAACTGTTAATATTTCAAAGCACAGTCCAGTGAAAACGCCACCGGAAGTACCCGGAGACATAAATATTACCAGTATTTGGGTCATTTCACAGCTTTCCACTGGAAACCTCCGTGATTGAATACGACAGTAAATGTAGGAAGAATCTATTTACGTGTACTTGAGGAGTTTCTTACACGTTCTTAATCCTTTCTGGGAACTATCATTGTGTACTTTAACAGTTTTACCAAAATTAGACAGTTTGCTTAGAAGTATTTACGGGAATCGTCACCATTTTAACTGAATGACACAAAAAAATGCCAAAACCAATCCTCCTTATTTGTAAACATAAACAATATTCTCGTCACTCCAAGGCTTTAGACACCAATTCTGAGCTCTGTAAGCATGAACTCTTAATATTTCAAAGCACAGTCCCGTGAAAAGGCCACCGGAAGGACCCGGAGTTGTAAATATTACCAGAATTTTCGTCATTTCACAGCTTTCCACTGGAAACCTCCGTGATTGAATACGAGAGTAAATGAAGTAAGAATCTATTTACGTGTACTTGAGGTGTTTCTTACACGTTCTAAATCATTTCTGGGAACT
Organism: Myotis daubentonii; assembly: GCF_963259705.1. Lineage (NCBI taxonomy): Eukaryota > Metazoa > Chordata > Mammalia > Chiroptera > Vespertilionidae > Myotis > Myotis daubentonii. Next base: position 1,072,014 of record NC_081848.1, read on the forward strand.
ATCATTGTGTATTTTAACAGTTTTACCAAAATTAGACAGTTTACTTAGAAGTATATACCGGAATCGTCACCATTTTAACTGATTTACACAAAAAACCGCCAAAGCCAATCCTCCTTAATTGTAAACATAAACACTATTCTCATCATACCAAGGCTTTAGACAACAATTCTGAGCTCTGTAAGCATGAACTCTTAATATTTGAAAGCACAGTCCCGTGAAAACGCCACCCGAAGTACCCGGAGTTGTAAATATTACCAGTATTTTCGTCATTTCACAGCACTCCACTGGAAACATCTGTGACTGAATACGTCGGTAAATGTAGGAAGAATCTATTTACGTGTACTTCAGGTTTTTCTTACACGTTCTAAATCATTTCTGGGAACTATCATTGTATATTTTAACAGTTTTACCAAATATAGACAGTTTGCTAAAAGTATTTACCGGAATCATCACCATTTTAACTGATTCAAACAATAAAACGCCAAAGCCAATCCACCTTAATTGTAAACATAAACATTATTCTCGTCATTCCAAGGCTTTAGACACCAATTCTGAGCTCTGTAAGCATGAACTCTTAATATTTCAAGCACAGTTCCGTGAAAAGGCCACCGGAAGTACCCGGAGTTGTAAATATTACCATTTTTTTCGTCATTTCACCACTGTTCACTGGAAACCTCCGTGATTGAATAGGCCGGTAAATGTAGTAAGAATCTATTTACGTGTACTTGAGGTGTTTCTTACACGTTCTTAATCCTTTCTGGGAACTATCATTGTGTATTTTAACAGTTTTACCACAATTAGACAGTTTGCTTAGAAGTATTTACGGGAATAGTCACCAATTTAACTAATTCACACAAAAAAATTCCAAAGCAAATCCTCCTTATTCGTAAACATAAACATTATTCTCGTCAATCCAAGGATTTAGACACCAATTCTGAGCTCTGTAAGCATGAACTCTTAATATTTCAAAGCACAGTCCCTTGAAAACGCCACCGGAAGTACCCGGAGACATAAATATTAACAGTATTTTCGTCATTTCACAGCTTTCCACTCGAAACCTCCGTGATTGAATACGAGAGTAAATGAAGTAAGAATCTATTTACGTGTACTTGAGGTGTTTCTTACACGTTCTTAATAATTTCTGGGAACTATCATTGTGTATTTTAACAGTTTTACCAAAATTAGACAGTTTGCTTAGAAGTATTTACCGGAATAGTCACCATTTTAACTGATTCACACAAAAAAATTCCAAAGCCAATCCTCCTTAAATGTAAACATAAACATTATCCTCGTCATTCCAAGGCTTTTGACACCAATTCTGAGCTCTGTAAGCATGAACTCTTAATATTTCAAAGCACAGTCCAGTGAAAACGCCTTCGGAAGTAACCGGAGACATAAATATTACCAGTATTTGGGTCATTTCACAGCTTTCCACTGGAAACCTCTGTGATTGAATACGACAGTCAATGTAGGAAGAATCTATTTACATGTACTTGAGGAGTTTCTTACACGTTCTTAATCCTTTCTGGGAACTATCATTGTGAACATTAACAGTTTTACCAAAATTAGACAGTTTGCTTAGAAGTATTTACCGGAATCGTCACCATTTTAACTGAATCACACAAAAAAATGCCAAAGCCAATCCTCCTTATTTGTAAACAGAAACACTATTCTCGTCATTCCAAGGCTTTAGACACCAATTCTGAGCTCTGTAAGCATGAACTCTTAATATTTCAAAGCACAGTCCCGTGAAATCGCCACCGGAAGTACCCGGAGATGTAAATATTACCACTAATTTCGTCATTTCACAGCTTTCCACTGGAAACCTTCGTGATTGAATACGACAGTAAATGTAGTAAGAATCTATTTACGTGTACTTGAGGTGTTTCTTACACGTTCTTAATCATTTCTGGGAACTATCATTGTGCATTTTTCAGTTTTACCAAAATTAGACAGTTTGCTTAGAAGTATTTACCGGAATCGTCACCATTTTAACTGAATCACTCAAAAAAACGCCAAAGCTAATCCTCCTTAATTGTAAACATAAATACTATTCTAGTCATTCCAAGCCTTTAGACACCAATTCTGAGATCTGTAAGCATGAACTCTTAATATTTCAAAGCACAGTCCCTGGAAAACGCCACCGGAAGTACCCGGAGACATAAATATTAACAGTATTTTCGTCATTTCACAGCTTTCCACTCGAAACCTCCGTGATTGAATACGAGAGTAAATGAAGTAAGAATCTATTTACGTGTACTTGAGGTGTTTCTTACACGTTCTTAATCATTTCTGGGAACTATCATTGTGTATTTTAACAGTTTTACCAAAATTAGACAGTTTGCTTAGAAGTATTTACCGGAATCGTCACCATTTTAACTGAATGACACAAAAAAATGCCAAAGCCAATCCTCCTTATTTGTAAACATAAACAATATTCTCGTCACTCCAAGGTTTTAGACACCAATTCTGAGATCTGTAAGCATGAACTCTTAATATTTCAAAGCACAGTCCCGTGAAAAGGCCACCGGAAGTACCCGGAGTTGTAAATATTACCAGAATTTTCGTCATTTCACAGCTTTCCACTGGAAACCTCCGTGATTGAATACGAGAGTAAATGAAGTAAGAATCTATTTACGTGTACTTGAGGTGTTTCTTACACGTTCTTAATCCTTTCTGGGAACTATCATTGTGTATTTTAACAGTTTTACCACAATTAGACAGTTTTTTTAGAAGTATTTACGGGAATAGTCACCATTTTAACTAATTCACACACAAAAATTCCAAAGCAAATCCTCCTTATTTGTAAACATAAACATTATTCTCGTCATTCCAAGGCTTTAGACACCAATTCTGAGCTCTGTAAGCATGAACTCTTAATATTTCAAAGCACAGTCCCTTGAAAACGCCACCGGAAGTACCCGGAGACATAAATATTAACAGTATTTTCGTCATTTCACAGCTTTCCACTCGAAACCTCCGTGATTGAATACGAGAGTAAATGAAGTAAGAATCTATTTACGTGTACTTGAGGTGTTTCTTACACGTTCTTAATCATTTCTGGGAACTGTCATTGTGTATTTTAACAGTTTTACCAAAATTAGACAGGTTGCCCTAGAAGTATTTACCGGAATAGTCACCATTTTAACTGATTCACACAAAAAAATTCCAAAGCCAATCCTCCTTAATTGTAAACATAAACATTATTCTCGTCATTCCAAGGCTTTTGACACCAATTCTGAGCTCTGTAAGCATGAACTCTTAATATTTCAAAGCACAGTCCAGTGAAAACGCCACCGGAAGTAACCGGAGACATAAATATTACCAGTATTTGGGTCATTTCACAGCTTTCCACTGGAAACCTCTGTGATTGAATACGACAGTCAATGTAGGAAGAATCTATTTACATGTACTTGAGGAGTTTCTTACACGTTCTTAATCCTTTCTGGGAACTATCATTGTGAACATTAACAGTTTTACCAAAATTAGACAGTTTGCTTAGAAGTATTTACCGGAATCGTCACCATTTTAACTGAATCACACAAAAAAATGCCAAAGCCAATCCTCCTTATTTGTAAACAGAAACACTATTCTCGTCATTCCAAGGCTTTAGACACCAATTCTGAGCTCTGTAAGCATGAACTCTTAATATTTCAAAGCACAGTCCCGTGAAATCGCCACCGGAAGTACCCGGAGATGTAAATATTACCACTAATTTCGTCATTTCACAGCTTTCCACTGGAAACCTTCGTGATTGAATACGACAGTAAATGTAGTAAGAATCTATTTACGTGTACTTGAGGTGTTTCTTACACGTTCTTAATCATTTCTGGGAACTATCATTGTGTATTTTTCAGTTTTACCAAAATTAGACAGTTTGCTTAGAAGTATTTACCGGAATCGTCACCTTTTTAACTGAATCACTCAAAAAAACGCCAAAGCTAATCCTCCTTAATTGTAAACATAAATACTATTCTAGTCATTCCAAGCCTTTAGACACCAATTCTGAGATCTGTAAGCATGAACTCTTAATATTTCAAAGCACAGTCCCTGGAAAACGCCACCGGAAGTACCCGGAGACATAAATATTAACAGTATTTTCGTCATTTCACAGCTTTCCACTCGAAACCTCCGTGATTGAATACGAGAGTAAATGAAGTAAGAATCTATTTACGTGTACTTGAGGTGTTTCTTACACGTTCTTAATCATTTCTGGGAACTATCATTGTGTATTTTAACAGTTTTACCAAAATTAGACAGTTTGCTTAGAAGTATTTACCGGAATAGTCACCATTTTAACTAATTCACACAAAAATATTCCAAAGCCAATCCTCCTTAATTGTAAACATAAACATTATTCTCGTCATTCCAAGGCTTTTGACACCAATTCTGAGCTCTGTAAGCATGAACTCTTAATATTTCAAAGCACAGTCCCGTGAAAAGGCCACCGGAAGTACCCGGAGTTGTAAATATTACCAGAATTTTCGTCATTTCACAGCTTTCCACTGGAAACCTCTGTGATTGAATACGAGAGTAAATGAAGTAAGAATCTATTTACGTGTACTTGAGGAGTTTCTTACACGTTCTTAATCCTTTCTGGGAACTATCATTGTGTACTTTAAAAGTTTTACCAAAATTAGACAGTTTGCTTAGAAGTATTTACCGGAATCGTCACCATTTTAACTGAATGACACAAAAAAATGCCAAAGCCAATCCTCCTTATTTGTAAACATAAACAATATTCTCGTCACTCCAAGGCTTTAGACACCAATTCTGAGATCTGTAAGCATGAACTCTTAATATTTCAAAGCACAGTCCCGTGAAAAGGCCACCGGAAGTACCCGGAGTTGTAAATATTACCAGAATTTTCGTCATTTCACAGCTTTCCACTGGAAACCTCCGTGATTGAATACAAGAGTAAATGAAGTAAGAATCTATTTACGTGTACTTGAGGTGTTTCTTACACGTTCTTAATCCTTTCTGGGAACTATCATTGTGCATTTTAACAGTTTTACCACAATTAGACAGTTTTTTTAGAAGTATTTACGGGAATAGTCACCATTTTAACTGAATCACTCAAAAAAACGCCAAAGCTAATCCTCCTTAATTGTAAACATAAATACTATTCTAGTCATTCCAAGCCTTTAGACACCAATTCTGAGATCTGTAAGCATGAACTCTTAATATTTCAAAGCACAGTCCCTGGAAAACGCCACCGGAAGTACCCGGAGACATAAATATTAACAGTATTTTCGTCATTTCACAGCTTTCCACTCGAAACCTCCGTGATTGAATACGAGAGTAAATGAAGTAAGAATCTATTTACGTGTACTTGAGGTGTTTCTTACACGTTCTTAATCATTTCTGGGAACTATCATTGTGTATTTTAACAGTTTTACCAAAATTAGACAGTTTGCTTAGAAGTATTTACCGGAATCGTCACCATTTTAACTGAATGACACAAAAAAATGCCAAAGCCAATCCTCCTTATTTGTAAACATAAACAATATTCTCGTCACTCCAAGGCTTTAGACACCAATTCTGAGATCTGTAAGCATGAACTCTTAATATTTCAAAGCACAGTCCCGTGAAAAGGCCACCGGAAGTACCCGGAGTTGTAAATATTTACCAGAATTTTCGTCATTTCACAGCTTTCCACTGGAAACCTCCGTGATTGAATACGAGAGTAAATGAAGTAAGAATCTATTTACGTGTACTTGAGGTGTTTCTTACACGTTCTTAATCCTTTCTGGGAACTATCATTGTGTATTTTAACAGTTTTACCACAATTAGACAGTTTTTTTAGAAGTATTTACGGGAATAGTCACCATTTTAACTAATTCACACACAAAAATTCCAAAGCAAATCCTCCTTATTTGTAAACATAAACATTATTCTCGTCATTCCAAGGCTTTAGACACCAATTCTGAGCTCTGTAAGCATGAACTCTTAATATTTCAAAGCACAGTCCCTTGAAAACGCCACCGGAAGTACCCGGAGACATAAATATTAACAGTATTTCGTCATTTCACAGCTTTCCACTCGAAACCTCCGTGATTGAATACGAGAGTAAATGAAGTAAGAATCTATTTACGTGTACTTGAGGTGTTTCTTACACGTTCTTAATAATTTCTGGGAACTGTCATTGTGTATTTTAACAGTTTTACCAAAATTAGACAGGTTGCCCTAGAAGTATTTACCGGAATAGTCACCATTTTAACTGATTCACACAAAAAAATTCCAAAGCCAATCCTCCTTAATTGTAAACATAAACATTATTCTCGTCATTCCAAGGCTTTTGACACCAATTCTGAGCTCTGTAAGCATGAACTCTTAATATTTCAAAGCACAGTCCAGTGAAAACGCCACCGGAAGTAACCGGAGACATAAATATTACCAGTATTTGGGTCATTTCACAGCTTTCCACTGGAAACCTCTGTGATTGAATACGACAGTCAATGTAGGAAGAATCTATTTACATGTACTTGAGGAGTTTCTTACACGTTCTTAATCCTTTCTGGGAACTATCATTGTGAACATTAACAGTTTTACCAAAATTAGACAGTTTGCTTAGAAGTATTTACCGGAATCGTCACCATTTTAACTGAATCACACAAAAAAATGCCAAAGCCAATCCTCCTTATTTGTAAACAGAAACACTATTCTCGTCATTCCAAGGCTTTAGACACCAATTCTGAGCTCTGTAAGCATGAACTCTTAATATTTCAAAGCACAGTCCCGTGAAATCGCCACCGGAAGTACCCGGAGATGTAAATATTACCACTAATTTCGTCATTTCACAGCTTTCCACTGGAAACCTTCGTGATTGAATACGACAGTAAATGTAGTAAGAATCTATTTACGTGTACTTGAGGTGTTTCTTACACGTTCTTAATCATTTCTGGGAACTATCATTGTGTATTTTTCAGTTTTACCAAAATTAGACAGTTTGCTTAGAAGTATTTACCGGAATCGTCACCATTTTAACTGAATCACTCAAAAAAACGCCAAAGCTAATCCTCCTTAATTGTAAACATAAATACTATTCTAGTCATTCCAAGCCTTTAGACACCAATTCTGAGATCTGTAAGCATGAACTCTTAATATTTCAAAGCACAGTCCCTGGAAAACGCCACCGGAAGTACCCGGAGACATAAATATTAACAGTATTTTCGTCATTTCACAGCTTTCCACTCGAAACCTCCGTGATTGAATACGAGAGTAAATGAAGTAAGAATCTATTTACGTGTACTTGAGGTGTTTCTTACACGTTCTTAATCATTTCTGGGAACTATCATTGTGTATTTTAACAGTTTTACCAAAATTAGACAGTTTGCTTAGAAGTATTTACCGGAATAGTCACCATTTTAACTAATTCACACAAAAATATTCCAAAGCCAATCCTCCTTAATTGTAAACATAAACATTATTCTCGTCATTCCAAGGCTTTTGACACCAATTCTGAGCTCTGTAAGCATGAACTGTTAATATTTCAAAGCACAGTCCCGTGAAAAGGCCACCGGAAGTACCCGGAGTTGTAAATATTACCAGAATTTTCGTCATTTCACAGCTTTCCACTGGAAACCTCTGTGATTGAATACGAGAGTAAATGAAGTAAGAATCTATTTACGTGTACTTGAGGAGTTTCTTACACGTTCTTAATCCTTTCTGGGAACTATCATTGTGTACTTTAAAAGTTTTACCAAAATTAGACAGTTTGCTTAGAAGTATTTACCGGAATCGTCACCATTTTAACTGAATGACACAAAAAAATGCCAAAGCCAATCCTCCTTATTTGTAAACATAAACAATATTCTCGTCACTCCAAGGCTTTAGACACCAATTCTGAGATCTGTAAGCATGAACTCTTAATATTTCAAAGCACAGTCCCGTGAAAAGGCCACCGGAAGTACCCGGAGTTGTAAATATTACCAGAATTTTCGTCATTTCACAGCTTTCCACTGGAAACCTCCGTGATTGAATACAAGAGTAAATGAAGTAAGAATCTATTTACGTGTACTTGAGGTGTTTCTTACACGTTCTTAATCCTTTCTGGGAACTATCATTGTGTATTTTAACAGTTTTACCACAATTAGACAGTTTTTTTAGAAGTATTTACGGGAATAGTCACCATTTTAACTGAATCACACAAAAAAATGCCAAAACCAATCCTCCTTATTTGTAAACAGAAACACTATTCTCGTCATTCCAAGGCTTTAGACACCAATTCTGAGCTCTGTAAGCATGAACTCTTAATATTTCAAAGCACAGTCCCGTGAAATCGCCACCGGAAGTACCCGGAGATGTAAATATTACCACTAATTTCGTCATTTCACAGCTTTCCACTGGAAACCTTCGTGATTGAATACGACAGTAAATGTAGTAAGAATCTATTTACGTGTACTTGAGGTGTTTCTTACACGTTCTTAATCATTTCTGGGAACTATCATTGTGTATTTTAACAGTTTTACCAAAATAAGACAGTTTGCTTAGAAGTATTTACCGGAATCGTCACCATTTTAACTGAATCACTCAAAAAAACGCCAAAGCTAATCCTCCTTAATTGTAAACATAAACACTATTCTCATCATTCCAAGGCTTTAGACACCAATTCTGAGATCTGTAAGCATGAACTCTTAATATTTCAAAGCACAGTCCCTTGAAAACGCCACCGGAAGTACCCGGAGACATAAATATTAACAGTATTTTCGTCATTTCACAGCTTTCCACTCGAAACCTCCGTGATTGAATACGAGAGTAAATGAAGTAAGTATCTATTTACGTGTACTTGAGGTGTTTCTTACACGTTCTTAATCATTTCTGGGAACTATCATTGTGTATTTTAACAGTTTTACCACAATTAGACAGGTTTTTTAGAAGTATTTACGGGAATAGACACCATTTTAACTAATTCACACAAAAAAATTCCAAAGCAAATCCTCCTTATTTGTAAACATAAACATTATTCTCGTCATTCCAAGGCTTTAGACACCAATTCTGAGCTCTGTAAGCACGAACTGTTAATATTTCAAAGCACAGTCCAGTGAAAACGCCACCGGAAGTACCCGGAGACATAAATATTACCAGTATTTGGGTCATTTCACAGCTTTCCACTGGAAACCTCCGTGATTGAATACGACATTAAATGTAGGAAGAATTTTTTACGTGTACTTGAGGAGTTTCTTACACGTTCTTAATCCTTTCTGGGAACTATCATTGTGTACTTTAACAGTTTTACCAAAATTAGACAGTTTGCTTAGAAGTATTTACGGGAATCGTCACCATTTTAACTGAATGACACAAAAAAATGCCAAAGCCAATCCTCCTTATTTGTAAACATAAACAATATTCTCGTCACTCCAAGGCTTTATACACCAATTCTGAGCTCTGTAAGCATGAACTCTTAATATTTCAAAGCACAGTCCCGTGAAAAGGCCACCGGAAGTACCCGGAGTTGTAAATATTACCAGAATTTTCGTCATTTCACAGCTTTCCACTGGAAACCTTCGTGATTGAATACGAGAGTAAATGAAGTAAGAATCTATTTACGTGTACTTGAGGTGTTTCTTACACGTTCTTAATCATTTCTGGGAACTATCATTGTGTATTTTAACAGTTTTACCAAAATTAGACAGTTTACTTAGAAGTATATACCGGAATCGTCACCATTTTAACTGATTTACACAAAAAACCGCCAAAGCCAATCCTCCTTAATTGTAAACATAAACACTATTCTCATCATTCCAAGGCTTTAGACAACAATTCTGAGCTCTGTAAGCATGAACTCTTAATATTTGAAAGCACAGTCCCGTGAAAACGCCACCCGAAGTACCCGGAGTTGTAAATATTACCAGTATTTTCGTCATTTCACAGCACTCCACTGGAAACATCTGTGACTGAATACGTCGGTAAATGTAGGAAGAATCTATTTACGTGTACTTGAGGTGTTTCTTACACGTTCTTAATCCTTTCTGGGAACTATCATTGTGTATTTTAACAGTTTTACCACAATTAGACAGTTTGCTTAGAAGTATTTACGGGAATAGTCACCATTTTAACTAATTCACACAAAAAAATTCCAAAGCAAATCCTACTTATTCGTAAACATAAACATTATTCTCGTCATTCCAAGGATTTAGACACCAATTCTGAGCTCTGTAAGCATGAACTCTTAATATTTCAAAGCACAGTCCCTTGAAAACGCCACCGGAAGTACCCGGAGACATAAATATTAACAGTATTTTCGTCATTTCACAGCTTTCCACTCGAAACCTCCGTGATTGAATACGAGAGTAAATGAAGTAAGAATCTATTTACGTGTACTTGAGGTGTTTCTTACACGTTCTTAATAATTTCTGGGAACTATCATTGTGTATTTTAACAGTTTTACCAAAATTAGACAGTTTGCTTAGAAGTATTTACCGGAATAGTCACCATTTTAACTGATTCACACAAAAAAATTCCAAAGCCAATCCTCCTTAATTGTAAACATAAACATTATTCTCGTCATTCCAAGGCTTTTGACACCAATTCTGAGCTCTGTAAGCATGAACTCTTAATATTTCAAAGCACAGTCCAGTGAAAACGCCACCGGAAGTAACCGGAGACATAAATATTACCAGTATTTGGGTCATTTCACAGCTTTCCACTGGAAACCTCTGTGATTGAATACGACAGTCAATGTAGGAAGAATCTATTTACATGTACTTGAGGAGTTTCTTACACGTTCTTAATCCTTTCTGGGAACTATTATTGTGAACATTAACAGTTTTACCAAAATTAGACAGTTTGCTTAGAAGTATTTACCGGAATAGTCACCATTTTAACTGAATCACACAAAAAAATGCCAAAGCCAATCCTCCTTATTTGTAAACAGAAACACTATTCTCGTCATTCCAAGGCTTTAGACACCAATTCTGAGCTCTGTAAGCATGAACTCTTAATATTTCAAAGCACAGTCCCTTGAAATCGCCACCGGAAGTACCCGGAGATGTAAATATTACCACTAATTTCGTCATTTCACAGCTTTCCACTGGAAACCTTCGTGATTGAATACGACAGTAAATGTAGTAAGAATCTATTTACGTGTACTTGAGGTGTTTCTTACACGTTCTTAATCATTTCTGGGAACTATCATTGTGTATTTTTCAGTTTTACCAAAATTAGACAGTTTGCTTAGAAGTATTTACCGGAATCGTCACCATTTTAACTGAATCACTCAAAAAAACGCCAAAGCTAATCCTCCTTAATTGTAAACATAAATACTATTCTAGTCATTCCAAGCCTTTAGACACCAATTCTGAGATCTGTAAGCATGAACTCTTAATATTTCAAAGCACAGTCCCTGGAAAACGCCACCGGAAGTACCCGGAGACATAAATATTAACAGTATTTTCGTCATTTCACAGCTTTCCACTCGAAACCTCCGTGATTGAATACGAGAGTAAATGAAGTAAGAATCTATTTACGTGTACTTGAGGTGTTTCTTACACGTTCTTAATCATTTCTGGGAACTATCATTGTGTATTTTAACAGTTTTACCAAAATTAGACAGTTTGCTTAGAAGTATTTACCGGAATAGTCACCATTTTAACTAATTCACACAAAAATATTCCAAAGCCAATCCTCCTTAATTGTAAACATAAACATTATTCTCGTCATTCCAAGGCTTTTGACACCAATTCTGAGCTCTGTAAGCATGAACTGTTAATATTTCAAAGCACAGTCCCGTGAAAAGGCCACCGGAAGTACCCGGAGTTGTAAATATTACCAGAATTTTCGTCATTTCACAGCTTTCCACTGGAAACCTCTGTGATTGAATACGAGAGTAAATGAAGTAAGAATCTATTTACGTGTACTTGAGGAGTTTCTTACACGTTCTTAATCCTTTCTGGGAACTATCATTGTGTACTTTAACAGTTTTACCAAAATTAGACAGTTTGCTTAGAAGTATTTACCGGAATCGTCACCATTTTAACTGAATGACACAAAAAAATGCCAAAGCCAATCCTCCTTATTTGTAAACATAAACAATATTCTCGTCACTCCAAGGCTTTAGACACCAATTCTGAGATCTGTAAGCATGAACTCTTAATATTTCAAAGCACAGTCCCGTGAAAAGGCCACCGGAAGTACCCGGAGTTGTAAATATTACCAGAATTTTCGTCATTTCACAGCTTTCCACTGGAAACCTCCGTGATTGAATACGAGAGTAAATGAAGTAAGAATCTATTTACGTGTACTTGAGGTGTTTCTTACACGTTCTTAATCCTTTCTGGGAACTATCATTGTGTATTTTAACAGTTTTACCACAATTAGACAGTTTTTTTAGAAGTATTTACGGGAATAGTCACCATTTTAACTAATTCACACAAAAAAATTCCAAAGCAAATCCTCCTTATTTGTAAACATAAACATTATTCTCGTCATTCCAAGGCTTTAGACACCAATTCTGAGCTCTGTAAGCATGAACTCTTAATATTTCAAAGCACAGTCCAGTGAAAACGCCACCGGAAGAACGCGGAGTTGTAAATATTACCAGTATTTGGGTCATTTCACAACTTTCCACTGGAAACCTCCGTGATTGAATACGACAGTAAATGTAGGAAGAATCTATTTACGTGTACTTGAGGAGTTTCTTACATGTTCTTAATCCTTTCTGGGAACTATCATTGTGTACTTTAACAGTTTTACCAAAATTAGACAGTTTGCTTAGAAGTATTTACCGGAAACGTCACCATTTTAACTGAATGACACAAAAAAATGCCAAAGCCAATCCTCCTTATTTGTAAACATAAACAATATTCTCGTCACTCCAAGGCTTTAGACACCAATTCTGAGCTCTGTAAGCATGAACTCTTAATATTTCAAAGCACAGTCCCGTGAAAAGGCCACCGGAAGTACCCGGAGTTGTAAATATTACCAGAATTTTCGTCATTTCACAGCTTTCCACTGGAAACCTCCGTGATTGAATACGAGAGTAAATGAAGTAAGAATCTATTTACGTGTACTTGAGGTGTTTCTTACACGTTCTTAATCATTTCTGGGAACTATCATTGTGTATTTTAACAGTTTTACCAAAATTAGACAGTTTACTTAGAAGTATATACCGGAATCGTCACCATTTTAACTGATTTACACAAAAAACCGCCAAAGCCAATCCTCCTTAATTGTAAACATAAACACTATTCTCATCATTCCAAGGCTTTAGACAACAATTCTGAGCTCTGTAAGCAAGAACTCTTAATATTTGAAAGCGCAGTCCCGTGAAAACGCCACCCGAAGTACCCGGAGTTGTAAATATTACCAATATTTTCGTCATTTCACAGCACTCCACTGGAAACATCTGTGACTGAATACGTCGGTAAATGTAGGAAGAATCTATTTACGTGTACCTCAGGTTTTTCTTACACGTTCTAAATCATTTCTGGGAACTATCATTGTATATTTTAACAGTTTTACCAAATATAGACAGTTTGCTAAAAGTATTTACCGGAATCATCACCATTTTAACTGATTCAAACAATAAAACGCCAAAGCCAATCCACCTTAATTGTAAACATAAACATTATTCTCGTCATTCCAAGGCTTTAGACACCAATTCTGAGCTCTGTAAGCATAAACTCTTAATATTTCAAGCACAGTTCCGTGAAAAGGCCACCGGAAGTACCCGGAGTTGTAAATATTACCATTTTTTTCATCATTTCACCACTGTTCACTGGAAACCTCCGTGATTGAATAGGCCGGTAAATGTAGTAAGAATCTATTTACGTGTACTTGAGGTGTTTCTTACACGTTCTTAATCCTTTCTGGGAACTATCATTGTGTATTTTAACAGTTTTACCACAATTAGACAGTTTGCTTAGAAGTATTTACGGGAATAGTCACCATTTTAACTAATTCACAAAAAAAAATTCCAAAGCAAATCCTCCTTATTCGTAAACATAAACAATATTCTCGTCATTCCAAGGATTTAGACACCAATTCTGAGCTCTGTAAGCATGAACTCTTAATATTTCAAAGCACAGTCCCTTGAAAACGCCACCGGAAGTACCCGGAGACATAAATATTAACAGTATTTTCGTCATTTCACAGCTTTCCACTCGAAACCTCCGTGATTGAATACGAGAGTAAATGAAGTAAGAATCTATTTACGTGTACTTGAGGTGTTTCTTACACGTTCTTAATCATTTCTGGGAACTATCATTGTGTATTTTAACAATTTTACCAAAATTAGACAGTTTGCTTAGAAGTATTTACCGGAATAGTCACCATTTTAACTGATTCACACAAAAAAATTCCAAAGCCAATCCTCCTTAATTGTAAACATAAACATTATTCTCGTCATTCCAAGGCTTTTGACACCAATTCTGAGCTCTATAAGCATGAACTCTTAATATTTCAAAGCACATTCCAGTGAGAACGCCACCGGAAGTAACCGGAGACATAAATATTACCAGTATATGGGTCATTTCACAGCTTTCCACTGGAAACCTCTGTGATTGAATACGACAGTAAATGTAGGAAGAATCTATTTACATGTACTTGAGGAGTTTCTTACACGTTCTTAATCCTTTCTGGGAACTATCATTGTGTACTTTAACAGTTTTACCAAAATTAGACAGTTTGCTTAGAAGTATTTACCGGAATCGTCACCATTTTAACTGAATCACACAAAAAAATGCCAAAGCCAATCCTCCTTATTTGTAAACAGAAACACTATTCTCGTGATTCCAAGGCTTTAGACACCAATTCTGAGCTCTGTAAGCATGAACTCTTAATATTTCAAAGCACAGTCCCGTGAAATCGCCACCGGAAGTACCCGGAGATGTAAATATTACCACTAATTTCCTCATTTCACACCTTTCCACTGGAAACCTTCGTGATTGAATACGACAGTAAATGTAGTAAGAATCTATTTACGTGTACTTGAGGTGTTTCTTACACGTTCTTAATCATTTCTGGGAACTATCATTGTGTATTTTAACAGTTTTACCAAAATTAGACAGTTTGCTTAGAAGTATTTACCTGAATCGTCACCATTTTAACTGAATCACTCAAAAAAACGCCAAAGCTAATCCTCCTTAATTGTAAACATAAACACTATTCTCGTCATTCCAAGGCTTTAGACACCAATTCTGAGATCTGTAAGCATGAACTCTTAATATTTCAAAGCACAGTCCCTTGAAAACGCCATCGGAAGGACCCGGAGACATAAATATTAACAGTATTTTCGTCATTTCACAGCTTTCCACTCGAAACCTCCGTGATTGAATACGAGAGTAAATGAAGTAAGAATCTATTTACGTGTACTTGAGGTGTTTCTTACACGTACTTAATCATTTCTGGGAACTATCATTGTGTATTTTAACAGTTTTACCAAAATTAGACAGTTTGCTTAGAAGTATTTACCGGAATAGTCACCATTTTAACTAATTCACACAAAAATATTCCAAAGCCAATCCTCCTTAATTGTAAACATAAACATTATTCTCGTCATTCCAAGGCTTTTGACACCAATTCTGAGCTCTGTAAGCATGAACTGTTAATATTTCAAAGCACAGTCCCGTGAAAAGGCCACCGGAAGTACCCGGAGTTGTACATATTACCAGAATTTTCGTCATTTCACAGCTTTCCACTGGAAACCTCTGTGATTGAATACGAGAGTAAATGAAGTAAGAATCTATTTACGTGTACTTGAGGAGTTTCTTACACGTTCTTAATCCTTTCTGGGAACTATCATTGTGTACTTTAACAGTTTTACCAAAATTAGACAGTTTGCTTAGAAGTATTTACCGGAATCGTCACCATTTTAACTGAATGACACAAAAAAATGCCAAATCCAATCCTCCTTATTTGTAAACATAAACAATATTCTCGTCACTCCAAGGCTTTAGACACCAATTCTGAGATCTGTAAGCATGAACTCTTAATATTTCAAAGCACAGTCCCGTGAAAAGGCCACCGGAAGTACCCGGAGTTGTAAATATTACCAGAATTTTCGTCATTTCACAGCTTTCCACTGGAAACCTCCGTGATTGAATACGAGAGTAAATGAAGTAAGAATCTATTTACGTGTACTTGAGGTGTTTCTTACACGTTCTTAATCCTTTCTGGGAACTATCATTGTGTATTTTAACAGTTTTACCACAATTAGACAGTTTTTTTAGAAGTATTTACGGGAATAGTCACCATTTTAACTAATTCACACAAAAAAATTCCAAAGCAAATCCTCCTTATTTGTAAACATAAACATTATTCTCGTCATTCCAAGGCTTTAGACACCAATTCTGAGCTCTGTAAGCATGAACTCTTAATATTTCAAAGCACAGTCCAGAGAAAACGCCACCGGAAGAACGCGGATTGTAAATATTACCAGTATTTGGGTCATTTCACAGCTTTCCACTGGAAACCTCCGTGATTGAATACGACAGTAAATGTAGGAAGAATCTATTTACGTGTACTTGACGAGTTTCTTACACGTTCTTAATCATTTCTGGGACCTATCATTGTGTATTTTAACAGTTTTACCAAAATTAGACAGTTTGCTTATAAGTATTTACCGGAATCTTCACCATTTTAACTGAATCACACAAAAAAATGCCGAAGCCAATCCTCCTTATTTGTAAACAGAAACACTATTCTCATCATTCCAAGGCTTTAGACACCAATTCTGAGCTCTGTAAGCATGAACTCTTAATATTTCAAAGCACAGTCCCGTGAAATCGCCACCGGAAGTACCCGGAGATGTAAATATTACCACTAATTTCGTCATTTCACAGCTTTCCACTGGAAACCTTCGTGATTGAATACGACAGTAAATGTAGTAAGAATCTATTTACGTGTACTTGAGGTGTTTCTTACACGTTCTTAATCATTTCTGGGAACTATCATTGTGTATTTTAACAGTTTTACCAAAATTAGACAGTTTGCTTAGAATTATTTACCGGAATAGTCACCATTTTAACTAATTCACACAAAAATATTCCAAAGCCAATCCTCCTTAATTGTAAACATAAACATTATTCTCGTCATTCCAAGGCTTTAGACACCAATTCTGAGCTCTGTAAGCATGAACTGTTAATATTTCAAAGCACAGTCCCGTGAAAAGGCCACCGGAAGTACCCGGAGTTGTAAATATTACCAAAATTTTCGTCATTTCACAGCTTTCCACTGGAAACCTCCGTGATTGAATACGAGAGTAAATGAAGTAAGAATCTATTTACGTGTACTTGAGGTGTTTCTTACACGTTCTTAATCCTTTCTGGGAACTATCATTGTGTACTTTAACAGTTTTACCAAAATTAGACAGTTTGCTTAGAAGTATTTACCGGAATCGTCACCATTTTAACTGAATCACACAAAAAAATGCCAAAGCCAATCCTCCTTATTTGTAAACAGAAACACTATTCTCGTCATTCCAAGGCTTTATACACCAATTCTGAGCTCTGTAAGCATGAACTCTTAATATTTCAAAGCACAGTCCCGTGAAATCACCACCGGAAGTTCCCGGAGATGTAAATATTACCACTAATTTCGTCATTTCACAGCTTTCCACTGGAAACCTTCGTGATTGAATACGACAGTAAATGTAGTAAGAATCTATTTACGTGTACTTGAGGTGTTTCTTACACGTTCTTAATCATTTCTGGGAACTATCATTGTGTATTTTAACAGTTTTACCAAAACTAGACAGTTTGCTTAGAAGTATTTACCGGAATCGTCACCATTTTAACTGAATCACTCAAAAAAACGCCAAAGCTAATCCTCCTTAATTGTAAACATAAACACTATTCTCGTCATTCCAAGGCTTTAGACACCAATTCTGAGATCTGTAAACATGAACTCTTAATATTTCAAAGCACAGTCCCTTGAAAACGCCACCGGAAGTACCCGGAGACATAAATATTAACAGTATTTTCGTCATTTCACAGCTTTCCACTCGAAACCTCCGTGATTGAATACGAGAGTAAATGAAGTAAGAATCTATTTACGTGTACTTGAGGTGTTTCTTACACGTTCTTAATCATTTCTGGGAACTATCATTGTGTATTTTAACAGTTTTACCAAAATTAGACAGTTTGCTTAGAATTATTTACCGGAATAGTCACCATTTTAACTAATTCACACAAAAATATTCCAAAGCCAATCCTCCTTAATTGTAAACATAAACATTATTCTCGTCATTCCAAGGCTTTTGACACCAATTCTGAGCTCTGTAAGCATGAACTGTTAATATTTCAAAGCACAGTCCCGTGAAAAGGCCACCGGAAGTACCCGGAGTTGTAAATATTACCAGAATTTTCGTCATTTCACAGCATTCCACTGGAAACCTACGTGATTGAATACGAGAGTAAATGAAGTAAGAATCTATTTACGTGTACTTGAGGAGTTTCTTACACGTTCTTAATCCTTTCTGGGAACTATCATTGTGTACTTTAACAGTTTTACCAAAACTAGACAGTTTGCTTAGAAGTATTTACCGGAATCATCACCATTTTAACTGAATGACACAAAAAAATGCCAAAGCCAATCCTCCTTATTTGTAAACATAAACAATATTCTCGTCACTCCAAGGCTTTAGACACCAATTCTGAGATCTGTAAGCATGAACTCTTAATATTTCAAAGCACATTCCCGTGAAATCGCCACCGGAAGTACCCGGAGATGTAAATATTACCACCAATTTCGTCATTTCACAGCTTTCCACTGGAAACCTTCGTGATTGAATACGACAGTAAATGTAGTAAGAATCTATTTACGTGTACTTGAGGTGTTTCTTACACGTTCTTAATCATTTCAGGAACTATCATTGTGTATTTTAACAGTTTTACCAAAACTAGACAGTTTGCTTAGAAGTATTTACCGGAATCGTCACCATTTTAACTGATTTACACAAAAAACCGCCAAAGCCAATCCTCCTTAATTGTAAACATAAACACTATTCTCATTATTCCAAGGCTTTAGACAACAATTCTGAGCTCTGTAAGCATGAACTCTTAATATTTGAAAGCACAGTCCCGTGAAAACGCCACCCGAAGTACCCGGAGTTGTAAATATTACCAATATTTTCGTCATTTCACAGCACTCCACTGGAAACATCTGTGACTAAATACGTCGGTAAATGTAGGAAGAATCTATTTACGTGTACTTCAGGTTTTTCTTACACGTTCTAAATCATTTCTGGGAACTATCATTGTATATTTTAACAGTTTTACCAAATATAGACAGTTTGCTAAAAGTATTTACCGGAATCATCACCATTTTAACTGATTCAAACAATAAAACGCCAAAGCCAATCCACCTTAATTGTAAACATAAACATTATTCTCGTCATTCCAAGGCTTTAGACACCAATTCTGAGCTCTGTAAGCATGAACTCTTAATATTTCAAAGCACAGTCCCGTGAAATCGCCACCGGAAGTACCCGGAGATGTAAATATTACCACTAATTTCGTCATTTCACAGCTTTCCACTGGAGACCTTCGTGATTGAATACGACAGTAAATGTAGTAAGAATCTATTTACGTGTACTTGAGGTGTTTCTTACACGTTCTTAATCATTTCTGGGAACTATCATTGTGTATTTTAACGGTTTTACCAAAATTAGACAGTTTGCTTAGAAGTATTTACCGGAATCGTCACCATTTTAACTGAATCACTCAAAAAAACGCCAAAGCTAATCCTCCTTAATTGTAAACATAAACACTATTCTCGTCATTCCAAGGCTTTGAACACCAATTCTGAGATCTGTAAGCATGAACTCTTAATATTTCAAAGCACAGTCCCTTGAAAACGCCACCGGAAGTACCCGGAGACATAAATATTAACAGTATTTTCGTCATTTCACAGCTTTCCACTCGAAACCTCCGTGATTGAATACGAGAGTAAATGAAGTAAGAATCTATTTACGTGTACTTGAGGTGTTTCTTACACGTTCTTAATCATTTCTGGGAACTATCATTGTGTATTTTAACAGTTTTACCAAAATTAGACAGTTTGCTTAGAAGTATTTACCGGAATAGTCACCATTTTAACTGATTCACACAAAAAAATTCCAAAGCCAATCCTCCTTAATTGTAAACATAAACATTATTCTCGTCATTCCAAGGCTTTTGACACCAATTCTGAGCTCTGTAAGCATGAACTCTTAATATTTCAAAGCACGGTCCAGTGAAAACGCCACCGGAAGTAACCGGAGACATAAATATTACCAGTATTTGGGTCATTTCACAGCTTTCCACTGGAAACCTCTGTGATTGAATACGACAGTAAATGTAGGAAGAATCTATTTACGTGTACTTGACGAGTTTCTTACACGTTCTTAATCCTTTCTGAGAACTATCATTGTGTACTTTAACAGTTTTACCAAAATTAGACAGTTTGCTTAGAAGTATTTACCGGAATCGTCACCATTTTAACTGAATCACAAAAAAAAATGCCAAAGCCAATCCTCCTTATTTGTAAACATAAACATTATTCTCGTCACGCCAAGGCTTTAGACACCAATTCTGAGCTCTGTAAGCATGAACTCTTAATATTTCAAAGCACAGTGCGGTGAAAAGGCCACCGGAAGTACCCGGAGTTGTAAATATTACCGGAATTTTCGTCATTTCACCACTGTTCACTGGAAACCTCCGTGATTGAATAGGCCGGTAAATGTAGTAAGAATCTATTTACGTGTACTTGAGGTGTTTCTTACACGTTCTTAATCCTTTCTGGGAACTATAATTCTATATTTTAACAGTTTTAACACAATTAGACAGTTTTTTTAGAAGTATTTACGGGAATAGTTACCATTTTAACTAATTCACACACAAAAATTCCAAAGCAAATCCTCCTTATTTGTAAACATCAACATTATTCTCGTCATTCCAAGGCTTTAGACACCAATTCTGAGCTCTGTAAGCATGAACTCTTAATATTTCAAAGCACAGTCCATTGAAAACGCCACCGGAAGAACGCGCAGTTGTAAATATTACCGGTATTTGGGTCATTTCACAGCTTTCCACTGGAACCCTCCGTGATTGAATACGACAGTAAATGTAGGAAGAATCTATTTACGTGTACTTGACGAGTTTCTTACACGTTCTTAATCATTTCTGGGACCTATCATTGTGTATTTTAACAGTTTTACCAAAATTAGACAGTTTGCTTAGAAGTATTTACCAGAATCGTCACCATTTTAACTGAATCACACAAAAAAATGCCAAAGCCAATCCTCCTTATTTGTAAACAGAAACACTATTCTCGTCATTCCAAGGCTTTAGACACCAATTCTGAGCTCTGTAAGCATGAACTCTTAATATTTCAAAGCACAGTCCCGTGAAATCGCCACCGGAAGTACCCGGAGATGTAAATATTACCACTAATTTCGTCATTTCACAGCTTTCCACTGGAGACCTTCGTGATTGAATACGACAGTAAATGTAGTAAGAATCTATTTACGTGTACTTGAGGTGTTTCTTACACGTTCTTAATCATTTCTGGGAACTATCATTGTGTATTTTAACGGTTTTACCAAAATTAGACAGTTTGCTTAGAAGTATTTACCGGAATCGTCACCATTTTAACTGAATCACTCAAAAAAACGCCAAAGCTAATCCTCCTTAATTGTAAACATAAACACTATTCTCGTCATTCCAAGGCTTTGAACACCAATTCTGAGATCTGTAAGCATGAACTCTTAATATTTCAAAGCACAGTCCCTTGAAAACGCCACCGGAAGTACCCGGAGATATAAATATTAACAGTATTTTCGTCATTTCACAGCTTTCCACTCGAAACCTCCGTGATTGAATACGAGAGTAAATGAAGTAAGAATCTATTTACGTGTACTTGAGGTGTTTCTTACACGTTCTTAATCATTTCTGGGAACTATCATTGTGTATTTTAACAGTTTTACCAAAATTAGACAGTTTGCTTAGAAGTATTTACCGCAATAGTCACCATTTTAACTAATTCACACAAAAATATTCCAAAGCCAATCCTCCTTAATTGTAAACATAAACGATATTCTCGTCACTCCAAGGCTTTAGACACCAATTCTGAGATCTGTAAGCATGAACTCTTAATATTTCAAAGCACAGTCCCGTGAAAAGGCCACCGGAAGTACCCGGAGTTGTAAATATTACCAGAATTTTCGTCATTTCACAGCTTTCCACTGGAAACCTCCGTGATTGAATACGAGAGTAAATGAAGTAAGAATCTATTTACGTGTACTTGAGGTGTTTCTTACACGTTCTTAATCCTTTCTGGGAACTATCATTGTGTATTTTAACAGTTTTACCACAATTAGACCGTTTTTTTAGAAGTATTTACGGGAATAGTCACCATTTTAACTAATTCACACACAAAAATTCCAAAGCCAATCCTCCTTAATTGTAAACATAAACGATATTCTCGTCACTCCAAGGCTTTAGACACCAATTCTGAGCTCTGTAAGCATGAACTCTTAATATTTCAAAGCACAGTCCAGTGAAAACGCCACCGGAAGAACGCGGAGTTGTAAATATTACCAGTATTTGGGTCATTTCACAACTTTCCACTGGAAACCTCCGTGATTGAATACGACAGTAAATGTAGGAAGAATCTATTTACGTGTACTTGAGGAGTTTCTTACACGTTCTTAATCCTTTCTGGGAACTATCATTGTGTACTTTAACAGTTTTACCAAAATTAGACAGTTTGCTTAGAAGTATTTACCGGAAACGTCACCATTTTAACTGAATGACACAAAAAAATGCCAAAGCCAATCCTCCTTATTTGTAAACATAAACAATATTCTCGTCACTCCAAGGCTGTAGACACCAATTCTGAGCTCTGTAAGCATGAACTCTTAATATTTCAAAGCACAGTCCCGTGAAAAGGCCACCGGAAGTACCCGGAGTTGTAAATATTGCCAGAATTTTCGTCATTTCACAGCTTTCCACTGGAAACCTCCGTGATTGAATACGAGAGTAAATGAAGTAAGAATCTATTTACGTGTACTTGAGGTGTTTCTTACACGTTCTTAATCATTTCTGGGAACTATCATTGTGTATTTTAACAGTTTTACCAAAATTAGACAGTTTACTTAGAAGTATATACCGGAATCGTCACCATTTTAACTGATTTACACAAAAAACCGCCAAAGCCAATCCTCCTTAATTGTAAACATAAACACTATTCTCATCATTCCAAGGCTTTAGACAACAATTCTGAGCTCTGTAAGCAAGAACTCTTAATATTTGAAAGCGCAGTCCCGTGAAAACGCCACCCGAAGTACCCGGAGTTGTAAATATTACCAATATTTTCGTCATTTCACAGCACTCCACTGGAAACATCTGTGACTGAATACGTCGGTAAATGTAGGAAGAATCTATTTACGTGTACCTCAGGTTTTTCTTACACGTTCTAAATCATTTCTGGGAACTATCATTGTATATTTTAACAGTTTTACCAAATATAGACAGTTTGCTAAAAGTATTTACCGGAATCATCACCATTTTAACTGATTCAAACAATAAAACGCCAAAGCCAATCCACCTTAATTGTAAACATAAACATTATTCTCGTCATTCCAAGGCTTTAGACACCAATTCTGAGCTCTGTAAGCATAAACTCTTAATATTTCAAGCACAGTTCCGTGAAAAGGCCACCGGAAGTACCCGGAGTTGTAAATATTACCATTTTTTTCATCATTTCACCACTGTTCACTGGAAACCTCCGTGATTGAATAGGCCGGTAAATGTAGTAAGAATCTATTTACGTGTACTTGAGGTGTTTCTTACACGTTCTTAATCCTTTCTGGGAACTATCATTGTGTATTTTAACAGTTTTACCACAATTAGACAGTTTGCTTAGAAGTATTTACGGGAATAGTCACCATTTTAACTAATTCACACAAAAAAATTCCAAAGCAAATCCTCCTTATTCGTAAACATAAACATTATTCTCGTCATTCCAAGGATTTAGACACCAATTCTGAGCTCTGTAAGCATGAACTCTTAATATTTCAAAGCACAGTCCCTTGAAAACGCCACCGGAAGTACCCGGAGACATAAATATTAACAGTATTTTCGTCATTTCACAGCTTTCCACTCGAAACCTCCGTGATTGAATACGAGAGTAAATGAAGTAAGAATCTATTTACGTGTACTTGAGGTGTTTCTTACACGTTCTTAATCATTTCTGGGAACTATCATTGTGTATTTTAACAATTTTACCAAAATTAGACAGTTTGCTTAGAAGTATTTACCGGAATAGTCACCATTTTAACTGATTCACACAAAAAAATTCCAAAGCCAATCCTCCTTAATTGTAAACATAAACATTATTCTCGTCATTCCAAGGCTTTTGACACCAATTCTGAGCTCTATAAGCATGAACTCTTAATATTTCAAAGCACATTCCAGTGAAAACGCCACCGGAAGTAACCGGAGACATAAATATTACCAGTATATGGGTCATTTCACAGCTTTCCACTGGAAACCTCTGTGATTGAATACGACAGTAAATGTAGGAAGAATCTATTTACATGTACTTGAGGAGTTTCTTACACGTTCTTAATCCTTTCTGGGAACTATCATTGTGTACTTTAACAGTTTTACCAAAATTAGACAGTTTGCTTAGAAGTATTTACCGGAATCGTCACCATTTTAACTGAATCACACAAAAAAATGCCAAAGCCAATCCTCCTTATTTGTAAACAGAAACACTATTCTCGTCATTCCAAGGCTTTAGACACCAATTCTGAGCTCTGTAAGCATGAACTCTTAATATTTCAAAGCACAGTCCCGTGAAATCGCCACCGGAAGTACCCGGAGATGTAAATATTACCACTAATTTCCTCATTTCACACCTTTCCACTGGAAACCTTCGTGATTGAATACGACAGTAAATGTAGTAAGAATCTATTTACGTGTACTTGAGGTGTTTCTTACACGTTCTTAATCATTTCTGGGAACTATCATTGTGTATTTTAACAGTTTTACCAAAATTAGACAGTTTGCTTAGAAGTATTTACCTGAATCGTCACCATTTTAACTGAATCACTCAAAAAAACGCCAAAGCTAATCCTCCTTAATTGTAAACATAAACATTATTCTCGTCATTCCAAGGCTTTAGACACCAATTCTGAGATCTGTAAGCATGAACTCTTAATATTTCAAAGCACAGTCCCTTGAAAACGCCATCGGAAGTACCCGGAGACATAAATATTAACAGTATTTTCGTCATTTCACAGCTTTCCACTCGAAACCTCCGTGATTGAATACGAGAGTAAATGAAGTAAGAATCTATTTACGTGTACTTGAGGTGTTTCTTACACGTACTTAATCATTTCTGGGAACTATCATTGTGTATTTTAACAGTTTTACCAAAATTAGACAGTTTGCTTAGAAGTATTTACCAGAATAGTCACCATTTTAACTAATTCACACAAAAATATTCCAAAGCCAATCCTCCTTAATTGTAAACATAAACATTATTCTCGTCATTCCAAGGCTTTTGACACCAATTCTGAGCTCTGTAAGCATGAACTGTTAATATTTCAAAGCACAGTCCCGTGAAAAGGCCACCGGAAGTACCCGGAGTTGTACATATTACCAGAATTTTCGTCATTTCACAGCTTTCCACTGGAAACCTCTGTGATTGAATACGAGAGTAAATGAAGTAAGAATCTATTTACGTGTACTTGAGGAGTTTCTTACACGTTCTTAATCCTTTCTGGGAACTATCATTGTGTACTTTAACAGTTTTACCAAAATTAGACAGTTTGCTTAGAAGTATTTACCGGAATCGTCACCATTTTAACTGAATGACACAAAAAAATGCCAAATCCAATCCTCCTTATTTGTAAACATAAACAATATTCTCGTCACTCCAAGGCTTTAGACACCAATTCTGAGATCTGTAAGCATGAACTCTTAATATTTCAAAGCACAGTCCCGTGAAAAGGCCACCGGAAGTACCCGGAGTTGTAAATATTACCAGAATTTTCGTCATTTCACAGCTTTCCACTGGAAACCTCCGTGATTGAATACGAGAGTAAATGAAGTAAGAATCTATTTACGTGTACTTGAGGTGTTTCTTACACGTTCTTAATCCTTTCTGGGAACTATCATTGTGTATTTTAACAGTTTTACCACAATTAGACAGTTTTTTTAGAAGTATTTACGGGAATAGTCACCATTTTAACTAATTCACACAAAAAAATTCCAAAGCAAATCCTCCTTATTTGTAAACATAAACATTATTCTCGTCATTCCAAGGCTTTAGACACCAATTCTGAGCTCTGTAAGCATGAACTCTTAATA
The DNA here is from genome assembly GCF_963259705.1 of Myotis daubentonii. Taxonomy (NCBI): domain Eukaryota; kingdom Metazoa; phylum Chordata; class Mammalia; order Chiroptera; family Vespertilionidae; genus Myotis; species Myotis daubentonii. Next base: position 1,098,311 of record NC_081848.1, read on the forward strand.
TTTCAAAGCACAGTCCAGTGAAAACGCCACCGGAAGAACGCGGAGTTGTAAATATTACCAGTATTTGGGTCATTTCACAGCTTTCCACTGGAAACCTCCGTGATTGAATACGACAGTAAATGTAGGAAGAATCTATTTACGTGTACTTGACGAGTTTCTTACACGTTCTTAATCATTTCTGGGACCTATCATTGTGTATTTTAACAGTTTTACCAAAATTAGACAGTTTGCTTAGAAGTATTTACCGGAATCGTCACCATTTTAACTGAATCACACAAAAAAATGCCGAAGCCAATCCTCCTTATTTGTAAACAGAAACACTATTCTCATCATTCCAAGGCTTTAGACACCAATTCTGAGCTCTGTAAGCATGAACTCTTAATATTTCAAAGCACAGTCCCGTGAAATCGCCACCGGAAGTACCCGGAGATGTAAATATTACCACTAATTTCGTCATTTCACAGCTTTCCACTGGAAACCTTCGTGATTGAATACGACAGTAAATGTAGTAAGAATCTATTTACGTGTACTTGAGGTGTTTCTTACACGTTCTTAATCATTTCTGGGAACTATCATTGTGTATTTTAACAGTTTTACCAAAATTAGACAGTTTGCTTAGAATTATTTACCGGAATAGTCACCATTTTAACTAATTCACACAAAAATATTCCAAAGCCAATCCTCCTTAATTGTAAACATAAACATTATTCTCGTCATTCCAAGGCTTTAGACACCAATTCTGAGCTCTGTAAGCATGAACTGTTAATATTTCAAAGCACAGTCCCGTGAAAAGGCCACCGGAAGTACCCGGACTTGTAAATATTACCAGAATTTTCGTCATTTCACAGCTTTCCACTGGAAACCTCCGTGATTGAATACGAGAGTAAATGAAGTAAGAATCTATTTACGTGTACTTGAGGTGTTTCTTACACGTTCTTAATCCTTTCTGGGAACTATCATTGTGTACTTTAACAGTTTTACCAAAATTAGACAGTTTGCTTAGAAGTATTTACCGGAATCGTCACCATTTTAACTGAATCACACAAAAAAATGCCAAAGCCAATCCTCCTTATTTGTAAACAGAAACACTATTCTCGTCATTCCAAGGCTTTATACACCAATTCTGAGCTCTGTAAGCATGAACTCTTAATATTTCAAAGCACAGTCCCGTCAAATCACCACCGGAAGTACCCGGAGATGTAAATATTACCACTAATTTCGTCATTTCACAGCTTTCCACTGGAAACCTTCGTGATTGAATACCACAGTAAATGTAGTAAGAATCTATTTACGTGTACTTGAGGTGTTTCTTACACGTTCTTAATCATTTCTGGGAACTATCATTGTGTATTTTAACAGTTTTACCAAAACTAGACAGTTTGCTTAGAAGTATTTACCGGAATCGTCACCATTTTAACTGAATCACTCAAAAAAACGCCAAAGCTAATCCTCCTTAATTGTAAACATAAACACTATTCTCGTCATTCCAAGGCTTTAGACACCAATTCTGAGATCTGTAAGCATGAACTCTTAATATTTCAAAGCACAGTCCCTTGAAAACGCCACCGGAAGTACCCGGAGACATAAATATTAACAGTATTTTCGTCATTTCACAGCTTTCCACTCGAAACCTCCGTGATTGAATACGAGAGTAAATGAAGTAAGAATCTATTTACGTGTACTTGAGGTGTTTCTTACACGTTCTTAATCATTTCTGGGAACTATCATTGTGTATTTTAACAGTTTTACCAAAATTAGACAGTTTGCTTAGAATTATTTACCGGAATAGTCACCATTTTAACTAATTCACACAAAAATATTCCAAAGCCAATCCTCCTTAATTGTAAACATAAACATTATTCTCGTCATTCCAAGGCTTTAGACACCAATTCTGAGCTCTGTAAGCATGAACTGTTAATATTTCAAAGCACAGTCCCGTGAAAAGGCCACCGGAAGTACCCGGAGTTGTAAATATTACCAGAATTTTCGTCATTTCACAGCTTTCCACTGGAAACCTCCGTGATTGAATACGAGAGTAAATGAAGTAAGAATCTATTTACGTGTACTTGAGGTGTTTCTTACACGTTCTTAATCCTTTCTGGGAACTATCATTGTGTACTTTAACAGTTTTACCAAAATTAGACAGTTTGCTTAGAAGTATTTACCGGAATCGTCACCATTTTAACTGAATCACACAAAAAAATGCCAAAGCCAATCCTCCTTATTTGTAAACATAAACAATATTCTCGTCACTCCAAGGCTTTAGACACCAATTCTGAGATCTGTAAGCATGAACTCTTAATATTTCAAAGCACAGTCCCGTGAAAAGGCCACCGGAAGTACCCGGAGTTGTAAATATTACCAGAATTTGGGTCATTTCACAGCTTTCCACTGGAAACCTCCGTGATTGAATACGAGAGTAAATGAAGTAAGAATCTATTTACGTGTACTTGAGGTGTTTCTTACACGTTCTTAATCATTTCTGGGAACTATCATTGTGTATTTTAACGGTTTTACCAAAATTAGACAGTTTGCTTAGAAGTATTTACCGGAATCGTCACCATTTTAACTGAATCACTCAAAAAAACGCCAAAGCTAATCCTCCTTAATTGTAAACATAAACACTATTCTCGTCATTCCAAGGCTTTGAACACCAATTCTGAGATCTGTAAGCATGAACTCTTAATATTTCAAAGCACAGTCCCTTGAAAACGCCACCGGAAGTACCCGGAGACATAAATATTAACAGTATTTTCGTCATTTCACAGCTTTCCACTCGAAACCTCCGTGATTGAATACGAGAGTAAATGAAGTAAGAATCTATTTACGTGTACTTGAGGTGTTTCTTACACGTTCTTAATCATTTCTGGGAACTATCATTGTGTATTTTAACAGTTTTACCAAAATTAGACAGTTTGCTTAGAAGTATTTACCGCAATAGTCACCATTTTAACTAATTCACACAAAAATATTCCAAAGCCAATCCTCCTTAATTGTAAACATAAACGATATTCTCGTCACTCCAAGGCTTTAGACACCAATTCTGAGATCTGTAAGCATGAACTCTTAATATTTCAAAGCACAGTCCCGTGAAAAGGCCACCGGAAGTACCCGGAGTTGTAAATATTACCAGAATTTTCGTCATTTCACAGCTTTCCACTGGAAACCTCCGTGATTGAATACGAGAGTAAATGAAGTAAGAATCTATTTACGTGTACTTGAGGTGTTTCTTACACGTTCTTAATCCTTTCTGGGAACTATCATTGTGTATTTTAACAGTTTTACCACAATTAGACCGTTTTTTTAGAAGTATTTACGGGAATAGTCACCATTTTAACTAATTCACACACAAAAATTCCAAAGCCAATCCTCCTTAATTGTAAACATAAACGATATTCTCGTCACTCCAAGGCTTTAGACACCAATTCTTAGATCTGTAAGCATGAACTCTTAATATTTCAAAGCACAGTCCAGTGAAAACGCCACCGGAAGAATGCGGAGTTGTAAATATTACCAGTATTTGGGTCATTTCACAGCTTTCCACTGGAAACCTCCGTGATTGAATACGACAGTAAATGTAGGAAGAATCTATTTACGTGTACTTGACGAGTTTCTTACACGTTCTTAATCATTTCTGGGACCTATCATTGTGTATTTTAACAGTTTTACCAAAATTAGACAGTTTGCTTAGAAATATTTACCGGAATCGTCACCATTTTAACTGAATCACACAAAAAAATGCCAAAGCCAATCCTCCTTATTTGTAAACAGAAACACTATTCTCGTCATTCCAAGGCTTTAGACACCAATTCTGAGCTCTGTAAGCATGAACTCTTAATATTTCAAAGCACAGTCCCGTGAAATCACCACCGGAAGTACCCGGAGATGTAAATATTACCACTAATTTCGTCATTTCACAGCTTTCCACTGGAAACCTTCGTGATTGAATACGACAGTAAATGTAGTAAGAATCTATTTACGTGTACTTGAGGTGTTTCTTACACGTTCTTAATCATTTCTGGGAACTATCATTGTGTATTTTAACAGTTTTACCAAAATTAGACAGTTTGCTTAGAAGTATTTACGGGAATAGTCACCATTTTAACTAATTCACACAAAAAAATTCCAAAGCAAATCCTCCTTATTCGTAAACATAAACACTATTCTCGTCATTCCAAGGCTTTAGACACCAATTCTGAGATCTGTAAGCATGAACTCTTAATATTTCAAATCACAGTCCCTTGAAATCGCCACAGGAAGTACCCGGAGACATAAATATTAACAGTATTTTCGTCATTTCACAGCTTTCCACTCGAAACCTCCGTGATTGAATACGAGAGTAAATGAAGTAAGAATCTATTTACGTGTATTTGAGGTGTTTCTTACACGTTCTTAATCATTTCTGGGAAGTATCATTGTGTATTTTAAGAGTTTTACCAAAAGTAGACAGTTTGCTTAGAAGTATTTACCGGAATAGTCACCATTTTAACTAATTCACACAAAAATATTCCAAAGCCAATCCTCCTTAATTGTAAACATAAACATTATTCTCGTCATTCCAAGGCTTTTGACACCAATTCTGAGCTCTGTAAGCACGAACTGTTAATATTTCAAAGCACAGTCCCGTGAAAAGGCCACCGGAAGTACCCGGAGTTGTAAATATTACCAGTATTTTCGTCATTTCACAGCACTCCACTGGAAACATCCGTGACTGAATACGTTGGTAAATGTAGGAAGAATCTATTTACGTGTACTTGAGGTGTTTCTTACACGTTCGTAATCCTTTCTGGGAACTATCATTGTGTATTTTAACAGTTTTACCAAAATTAGACAGTTTGCTTAGAAGTATTTACCGGAATAGTCACCATTTTACCTGAATCACACAAAAAAATTCCAAAGCCAATCCTCCTTATTTGTAAACATAAACACTATTCTCGTCATTCCAAGGCTTTAGACACCAATTCTGAGCTCTGTAAGCATGAACTCTTAATATTTCAAAGCACAGTCCCTTGAAAACGCCACCGGAAGTACCCGGAGACATAAATATGAACAGTATTTTCGTCATTTCACAGCTTTCCACTCGAAACCTCCGTGATTGAATACGAGAGTAAATGAAGTAAGAATCTATTTACGTGTACTTGAGGTGTTTCTTACATGTTCTTAATCATTTCTGGGAACTATCATTGTGTATTTTAACAGTTTTACCAAAATTAGACAGTTTGCTTAGAAGTATTTACCGGAATTGTCACCATTTTAACTAATTCACACAAACAAATTCCAAAGCCAATCCTCCTTAATTGTAAACATAAACATTATTCTCGTCATTCCAAGGCGTTTGACACCAATTCTGAGCTCTGTAAGCATGAACTGTTAATATTTCAAAGCACAGTCCAGTGAAAACGCCACCGGAAGTACCCGGAGACATAAATATTACCAGTATTTGGGTCATTTCACAGCTTTCCACTGGAAACCTCCGTGATTGAATACGACAGTAAATGTAGGAAGAATCTATTTACGTGTACTTGAGGAGTTTCTTACACGTTCTTAATCCTTTCTGGGAACTATCATTGTGTACTTTAACAGTTTTACCAAAATTAGACAGTTTGCTTAGAAGTATTTACCGGAATCGTCACCATTTTAACTGAATGACACAAAAAAATGCCAAAGCCAATCCTCCTTATTTGTAAACATAAACATTATTCTCGTCACTCCAAGGCTTTAGACACCTATTCTGAGCTCTGTAAGCATGAACTCTTAATATTTCAAGCACAGTTCCGTGAAAAGGCCACCGGAAGTACCCGGAGTTGTAAATATTACCATTTTTTTCGTCATTTCACCACTGTTTACTGGAAACCTCCGTGATTGAATAGGCCGGTAAATGTAGTAAGAATCTATTTACGTGTACTTGAGGTGTTTCTTACACGTTCTTAATCCTTTCTGGGAACTATCATTGTGTATTTTAACAGTTTTACCACAATTAGACAGTTTGCTTAGAAGTGTTTACGGGAATAGTCACCATTTTAACTAATTCACACAAAAAAATTCCAAAGCAAATCCTCCTTATTCGTAAACATAAACATTATTCTCGTCATTCCAAGGCTTTAGACACCAATTCTGAGCTCTGTAAGCATGAACTCTTAATATTTCAAAGCACAGTCCCTTGAAAACGCCACCGGAAGTACCCGGAGACATAAATATTAACAGTATTTTCGTCATTTCACAGCTTTCCACTGGAAACCTCCGTGATTGAATACGAGAGTAAATGAAGTAAGAATCTATTTACGTGTACTTGAGGTGTTTCTTACACGTTCTTAATCATTTCTGGGAACTATCATTGTGTATTTTAACAGTTTTACCAAAATTAGACAGTTTGCTTAGAAGTATTTACCGGAATAGTCACCATTTTAACTGATTCACACAAAAAAATTCCAAAGCCAATCCTCCTTAATTGTAAACATAAACATTATTCTCGTCATTCCAAGGCTTTTGACACCAATTCTGAGCTCTGTAAGCATAAACTCTTAATATTTCAAAGCACAGTCCAGTGAAAACGCCACCGGAAGTAACCGGAGACATAAATATTACCAGTATTTGGGTCACTTCACAGCTTTCCACTGGAAACCTCTGTGATTGAATACTACAGTAAATGTAGGAAGAATCTATTTACGTGTACTTGAGGTGTTTCTTACACGTTCTTAATCCTTTCTGAGAACTATCATTGTGTACTTTAACAGTTTTACCAAAATTAGACAGTTTGCTTAGAAGTATTTACCGGAATCGTCACCATTTTAACTGAATCACAAAAAAAAATGCCAAAGCCAATCCTCCTTATTTGTAAACATAAACATTATTCTCGTCACTCCAAGGCTTTAGACACCAATTCTGAGCTCTGTAAGCATGAACTCTTAATATTTCAAAGCACAGTCCGGTGAAAAGGCCACCGGAAGTACCCGGAGTTGTAAATATTACCGGAATTTTCGTCATTTCACCACTGTTCACTGGAAACCTCCGTGATTGAATAGGCCGGTAAATGTAGTAAGAATCTATTTACGTGTACTTGAGGTGTTTCTTACACGTTCTTAATCCTTTCTGGGAACTATCATTCTATATTTTAACAGTTTTACCACAATTAGACAGTTTTTTTAGAAGTATTTACGGGAATAGTCACCATTTTAACTAATTCACACAAAAAAATTCCAAAGCAAATCCTCCTTATTTGTAAACATCAACATTATTCTCGTCATTCCAAGGCTTTAGACACCAATTCTGAGCTCTGTAAGCATGAACTCTTAATATTTCAAAGCACAGTCCATTGAAAACGCCACCGGAAGAACGCGGAGTTGTAAATATTACCAGTATTTGGGTCATTTCACAGCTTTCCACTGGAAACCTCCGTGATTGAATACGACAGTAAATGTAGGAAGAATCTATTTACGTGTACTTGACGAGTTTCTTACACGTTCTTAATCATTTCTGGGACCTATCATTGTGTATTTTAACAGTTTTACCAAAATTAGACAGTTTGCTTAGAAGTATTTACCGGAATCGTCACCATTTTAACTGAATCACACAAAAAAATGCCAAAGCCAATCCTCCTTATTTGTAAACATAAACATTATTCTCGTCACTCCAAGGCTTTAGACACCTATTCTGAGCTCTGTAAGCATGAACTCTTAATATTTCAAGCACAGTTCCGTGAAAAGGCCACCGGAAGTACCCGGAGTTGTAAATATTACCATTTTTTTCGTCATTTCACCACTGTTTACTGGAAACCTCCGTGATTGAATAGGCCGGTAAATGTAGTAAGAATCTATTTACGTGTACTTGAGGAGTTTCTTACACGTTCTTAATCCTTTCTGGGAACTATCATTGTGTACTTTAACAGTTTTACCAAAATTAGACAGTTTGCTTAGAAGTATTTACCGGAAACGTCACCATTTTAACTGAATGACACAAAAAAATGCCAAAGCCAATCCTCCTTATTTGTAAACATAAACAATATTCTCGTCACTCCAAGGCTTTAGACACCAATTCTGAGCTCTGTAAGCATGAACTCTTAATATTTCAAAGCACAGTCCCGTGAAAAGGCCACCGGAAGTACCCGGAGTTGTAAATATTGCCAGAATTTTCGTCATTTCACAGCTTTCCACTGGAAACCTCCGTGATTGAATACGAGAGTAAATGAAGTAAGAATCTATTTACGTGTACTTGAGGTGTTTCTTACACGTTCTTAATCATTTCTGGGAACTATCATTGTGTATTTTAACAGTTTTACCAAAATTAGACAGTTTACTTAGAAGTATATACCGGAATCGTCACCATTTTAACTGATTTACACAAAAAACCGCCAAAGCCAATCCTCCTTAATTGTAAACATAAACACTATTCTCATCATTCCAAGGCTTTAGACAACAATTCTGAGCTCTGTAAGCAAGAACTCTTAATATTTGAAAGCGCAGTCCCGTGAAAACGCCACCCGAAGTACCCGGAGTTGTAAATATTACCAATATTTTCGTCATTTCACAGCACTCCACTGGAAACATCTGTGACTGAATACGTCAGTAAATGTAGGAAGAATCTATTTACGTGTACCTCAGGTTTTTCTTACACGTTCTAAATCATTTCTGGGAACTATCATTGTATATTTTAACAGTTTTACCAAATATAGACAGTTTGCTAAAAGTATTTACCGGAATCATCACCATTTTAACTGATTCAAACAATAAAACGCCAAAGCCAATCCACCTTAATTGTAAACATAAACATTATTCTCGTCATTCCAAGGCTTTAGACACCAATTCTGAGCTCTGTAAGCATAAACTCTTAATATTTCAAGCACAGTTCCGTGAAAAGGCCACCGGAAGTACCCGGAGTTGTAAATATTACCATTTTTTTCATCATTTCACCACTGTTCACTGGAAACCTCCGTGATTGAATAGGCCGGTAAATGTAGTAAGAATCTATTTACGTGTACTTGAGGTGTTTCTTACACGTTCTTAATCCTTTCTGGGAACTATCATTGTGTATTTTAACAGTTTTACCACAATTAGACAGTTTGCTTAGAAGTATTTACGGGAATAGTCACCATTTTAACTAATTCACACAAAAAAATTCCAAAGCAAATCCTCCTTATTCGTAAACATAAACATTATTCTCGTCATTCCAAGGATTTAGACACCAATTCTGAGCTCTGTAAGCATGAACTCTTAATATTTCAAAGCACAGTCCCTTGAAAACGCCACCGGAAGTACCCGGAGACATAAATATTAACAGTATTTTCGTCATTTCACAGCTTTCCACTCGAAACCTCCGTGATTGAATACGAGAGTAAATGAAGTAAGAATCTATTTACGTGTACTTGAGGTGTTTCTTACACGTTCTTAATCATTTCTGGGAACTATCATTGTGTATTTTAACAATTTTACCAAAATTAGACAGTTTGCTTAGAAGTATTTACCGGAATAGTCACCATTTTAACTGATTCACACAAAAAAATTCCAAAGCCAATCCTCCTTAATTGTAAACATAAACATTATTCTCGTCATTCCAAGGCTTTTGACACCAATTCTGAGCTCTATAAGCATGAACTCTTAATATTTCAAAGCACATTCCAGTGAAAACGCCACCGGAAGTAACCGGAGACATAAATATTACCAGTATATGGGTCATTTCACAGCTTTCCACTGGAAACCTCTGTGATTGAATACGACAGTAAATGTAGGAAGAATCTATTTACATGTACTTGAGGAGTTTCTTACACGTTCTTAATCCTTTCTGGGAACTATCATTGTGTACTTTAACAGTTTTACCAAAATTAGACAGTTTGCTTAGAAGTATTTACCGGAATCGTCACCATTTTAACTGAATCACACAAAAAAATGCCAAAGCCAATCCTCCTTATTTGTAAACAGAAACACTATTCTCGTCATTCCAAGGCTTTAGACACCAATTCTGAGCTCTGTAAGCATGAACTCTTAATATTTCAAAGCACAGTCCCGTGAAATCGCCACCGGAAGTACCCGGAGATGTAAATATTACCACTAATTTCCTCATTTCACACCTTTCCACTGGAAACCTTCGTGATTGAATACGACAGTAAATGTAGTAAGAATCTATTTACGTGTACTTGAGGTGTTTCTTACACGTTCTTAATCATTTCTGGGAACTATCATTGTGTATTTTAACAGTTTTACCAAAATTAGACAGTTTGCTTAGAAGTATTTACCTGAATCGTCACCATTTTAACTGAATCACTCAAAAAAACGCCAAAGCTAATCCTCCTTAATTGTAAACATAAACACTATTCTCGTCATTCCAAGGCTTTAGACACCAATTCTGAGATCTGTAAGCATGAACTCTTAATATTTCAAAGCACAGTCCCTTGAAAACGCCATCGGAAGTACCCGGAGACATAAATATTAACAGTATTTTCGTCATTTCACAGCTTTCCACTCGAAACCTCCGTGATTGAATACGAGAGTAAATGAAGTAAGAATCTATTTACGTGTACTTGAGGTGTTTCTTACACGTACTTAATCATTTCTGGGAACTATCATTGTGTATTTTAACAGTTTTACCAAAATTAGACAGTTTGCTTAGAAGTATTTACCGGAATAGTCACCATTTTAACTAATTCACACAAAAATATTCCAAAGCCAATCCTCCTTAATTGTAAACATAAACATTATTCTCGTCATTCCAAGGCTTTTGACACCAATTCTGAGCTCTGTAAGCATGAACTGTTAATATTTCAAAGCACAGTCCCGTGAAAAGGCCACCGGAAGTACCCGGAGTTGTACATATTACCAGAATTTTCGTCATTTCACAGCTTTCCACTGGAAACCTCTGTGATTGAATACGAGAGTAAATGAAGTAAGAATCTATTTACGTGTACTTGAGGAGTTTCTTACACGTTCTTAATCCTTTCTGGGAACTATCATTGTGTACTTTAACAGTTTTACCAAAATTAGACAGTTTGCTTAGAAGTATTTACCGGAATCGTCACCATTTTAACTGAATGACACAAAAAAATGCCAAATCCAATCCTCCTTATTTGTAAACATAAACAATATTCTCGTCACTCCAAGGCTTTAGACACCAATTCTGAGATCTGTAAGCATGAACTCTTAATATTTCAAAGCACAGTCCCGTGAAAAGGCCACCGGAAGTACCCGGAGTTGTAAATATTACCAGAATTTTCGTCATTTCACAGCTTTCCACTGGAAACCTCCGTGATTGAATACGAGAGTAAATGAAGTAAGAATCTATTTACGTGTACTTGAGGTGTTTCTTACACGTTCTTAATCCTTTCTGGGAACTATCATTGTGTATTTTAACAGTTTTACCACAATTAGACAGTTTTTTTAGAAGTATTTACGGGAATAGTCACCATTTTAACTAATTCACACAAAAAAATTCCAAAGCAAATCCTCCTTATTTGTAAACATAAACATTATTCTCGTCATTCCAAGGCTTTAGACACCAATTCTGAGCTCTGTAAGCATGAACTCTTAATATTTCAAAGCACAGTCCAGTGAAAACGCCACCGGAAGAACGCGGAGTTGTAAATATTACCAGTATTTGGGTCATTTCACAGCTTTCCACTGGAAACCTCCGTGATTGAATACGACAGTAAATGTAGGAAGAATCTATTTACGTGTACTTGACGAGTTTCTTACACGTTCTTAATCATTTCTGGGACCTATCATTGTGTATTTTAACAGTTTTACCAAAATTAGACAGTTTGCTTAGAAGTATTTACCGGAATCGTCACCATTTTAACTGAATCACACAAAAAAATGCCGAAGCCAATCCTCCTTATTTGTAAACAGAAACACTATTCTCATCATTCCAAGGCTTTAGACACCAATTCTGAGCTCTGTAAGCATGAACTCTTAATATTTCAAAGCACAGTCCCGTGAAATCGCCACCGGAAGTACCCGGAGATGTAAATATTACCACTAATTTCGTCATTTCACAGCTTTCCACTGGAAACCTTCGTGATTGAATACGACAGTAAATGTAGTAAGAATCTATTTACGTGTACTTGAGGTGTTTCTTACACGTTCTTAATCATTTCTGGGAACTATCATTGTGTATTTTAACAGTTTTACCAAAATTAGACAGTTTGCTTAGAATTATTTACCGGAATAGTCACCATTTTAACTAATTCACACAAAAATATTCCAAAGCCAATCCTCCTTAATTGTAAACATAAACATTATTCTCGTCATTCCAAGGCTTTAGACACCAATTCTGAGCTCTGTAAGCATGAACTGTTAATATTTCAAAGCACAGTCCCGTGAAAAGGCCACCGGAAGTACCCGGACTTGTAAATATTACCAGAATTTTCGTCATTTCACAGCTTTCCACTGGAAACCTCCGTGATTGAATACGAGAGTAAATGAAGTAAGAATCTATTTACGTGTACTTGAGGTGTTTCTTACACGTTCTTAATCCTTTCTGGGAACTATCATTGTGTACTTTAACAGTTTTACCAAAATTAGACAGTTTGCTTAGAAGTATTTACCGGAATCGTCACCATTTTAACTGAATCACACAAAAAAATGCCAAAGCCAATCCTCCTTATTTGTAAACAGAAACACTATTCTCGTCATTCCAAGGCTTTATACACCAATTCTGAGCTCTGTAAGCATGAACTCTTAATATTTCAAAGCACAGTCCCGTCAAATCACCACCGGAAGTACCCGGAGATGTAAATATTACCACTAATTTCGTCATTTCACAGCTTTCCACTGGAAACCTTCGTGATTGAATACGACAGTAAATGTAGTAAGAATCTATTTACGTGTACTTGAGGTGTTTCTTACACGTTCTTAATCATTTCTGGGAACTATCATTGTGTATTTTAACAGTTTTACCAAAACTAGACAGTTTGCTTAGAAGTATTTACCGGAATCGTCACCATTTTAACTGAATCACTCAAAAAAACGCCAAAGCTAATCCTCCTTAATTGTAAACATAAACACTATTCTCGTCATTCCAAGGCTTTAGACACCAATTCTGAGATCTGTAAGCATGAACTCTTAATATTTCAAAGCACAGTCCCTTGAAAACGCCACCGGAAGTACCCGGAGACATAAATATTAACAGTATTTTCGTCATTTCACAGCTTTCCACTCGAAACCTCCGTGATTGAATACGAGAGTAAATGAAGTAAGAATCTATTTACGTGTACTTGAGGTGTTTCTTACACGTTCTTAATCATTTCTGGGAACTATCATTGTGTATTTTAACAGTTTTACCAAAATTAGACAGTTTGCTTAGAATTATTTACCGGAATAGTCACCATTTTAACTAATTCACACAAAAATATTCCAAAGCCAATCCTCCTTAATTGTAAACATAAACATTATTCTCGTCATTCCAAGGCTTTAGACACCAATTCTGAGCTCTGTAAGCATGAACTGTTAATATTTCAAAGCACAGTCCCGTGAAAAGGCCACCGGAAGTACCCGGAGTTGTAAATATTACCAGAATTTTCGTCATTTCACAGCTTTCCACTGGAAACCTCCGTGATTGAATACGAGAGTAAATGAAGTAAGAATCTATTTACGTGTACTTGAGGTGTTTCTTACACGTTCTTAATCCTTTCTGGGAACTATCATTGTGTACTTTAACAGTTTTACCAAAATTAGACAGTTTGCTTAGAAGTATTTACCGGAATCGTCACCATTTTAACTGAATCACACAAAAAAATGCCAAAGCCAATCCTCCTTATTTGTAAACATAAACAATATTCTCGTCACTCCAAGGCTTTAGACACCAATTCTGAGATCTGTAAGCATGAACTCTTAATATTTCAAAGCACAGTCCCGTGAAAAGGCCACCGGAAGTACCCGGAGTTGTAAATATTACCAGAATTTGGGTCATTTCACAGCTTTCCACTGGAAACCTCCGTGATTGAATACGAGAGTAAATGAAGTAAGAATCTATTTACGTGTACTTGAGGTGTTTCTTACACGTTCTTAATCATTTCTGGGAACTATCATTGTGTATTTTAACGGTTTTACCAAAATTAGACAGTTTGCTTAGAAGTATTTACCGGAATCGTCACCATTTTAACTGAATCACTCAAAAAAACGCCAAAGCTAATCCTCCTTAATTGTAAACATAAACACTATTCTCGTCATTCCAAGGCTTTGAACACCAATTCTGAGATCTGTAAGCATGAACTCTTAATATTTCAAAGCACAGTCCCTTGAAAACGCCACCGGAAGTACCCGGAGACATAAATATTAACAGTATTTTCGTCATTTCACAGCTTTCCACTCGAAACCTCCGTGATTGAATACGAGAGTAAATGAAGTAAGAATCTATTTACGTGTACTTGAGGTGTTTCTTACACGTTCTTAATCATTTCTGGGAACTATCATTGTGTATTTTAACAGTTTTACCAAAATTAGACAGTTTGCTTAGAAGTATTTACCGCAATAGTCACCATTTTAACTAATTCACACAAAAATATTCCAAAGCCAATCCTCCTTAATTGTAAACATAAATGATATTCTCGTCACTCCAAGGCTTTAGACACCAATTCTGAGATCTGTAAGCATGAACTCTTAATATTTCAAAGCACAGTCCCGTGAAAAGGCCACCGGAAGTACCCGGAGTTGTAAATATTACCAGAATTTTCGTCATTTCACAGCTTTCCACTGGAAACCTCCGTGATTGAATACGAGAGTAAATGAAGTAAGAATCTATTTACGTGTACTTGAGGTGTTTCTTACACGTTCTTAATCCTTTCTGGGAACTATCATTGTGTATTTTAACAGTTTTACCACAATTAGACCGTTTTTTTAGAAGTATTTACGGGAATAGTCACCATTTTAACTAATTCACACACAAAAATTCCAAAGCCAATCCTCCTTAATTGTAAACATAAACGATATTCTCGTCACTCCAAGGCTTTAGACAACAATTCTGAGCTCTGTAAGCAAGAACTCTTAATATTTGAAAGCGCAGTCCCGTGAAAACGCCACCCGAAGTACCCGGAGTTGTAAATATTACCAATATTTTCGTCATTTCACAGCACTCCACTGGAAACATCTGTGACTGAATACGTCGGTAAATGTAGGAAGAATCTATTTACGTGTACCTCAGGTTTTTCTTACACGTTCTAAATCATTTCTGGGAACTATCATTGTATATTTTAACAGTTTTACCAAATATAGACAGTTTGCTAAAAGTATTTACCGGAATCATCACCATTTTAACTGATTCAAACAATAAAACGCCAAAGCCAATCCACCTTAATTGTAAACATAAACATTATTCTCGTCATTCCAAGGCTTTAGACACCAATTCTGAGCTCTGTAAGCATAAACTCTTAATATTTCAAGCACAGTTCCGTGAAAAGGCCACCGGAAGTACCCGGAGTTGTAAATATTACCATTTTTTTCATCATTTCACCACTGTTCACTGGAAACCTCCGTGATTGAATAGGCCGGTAAATGTAGTAAGAATCTATTTACGTGTACTTGAGGTGTTTCTTACACGTTCTTAATCCTTTCTGGGAACTATCATTGTGTATTTTAACAGTTTTACCACAATTAGACAGTTTGCTTAGAAGTATTTACGGGAATAGTCACCATTTTAACTAATTCACACAAAAAAATTCCAAAGCAAATCCTCCTTATTCGTAAACATAAACATTATTCTCGTCATTCCAAGGATTTAGACACCAATTCTGAGCTCTGTAAGCATGAACTCTTAATATTTCAAAGCACAGTCCCTTGAAAACGCCACCGGAAGTACCCGGAGACATAAATATTAACAGTATTTTCGTCATTTCACAGCTTTCCACTCGAAACCTCCGTGATTGAATACGAGAGTAAATGAAGTAAGAATCTATTTACGTGTACTTGAGGTGTTTCTTACACGTTCTTAATCATTTCTGGGAACTATCATTGTGTATTTTAACAATTTTACCAAAATTAGACAGTTTGCTTAGAAGTATTTACCGGAATAGTCACCATTTTAACTGATTCACACAAAAAAATTCCAAAGCCAATCCTCCTTAATTGTAAACATAAACATTATTCTCGTCATTCCAAGGCTTTTGACACCAATTCTGAGCTCTATAAGCATGAACTCTTAATATTTCAAAGCACATTCCAGTGAAAACGCCACCGGAAGTAACCGGAGACATAAATATTACCAGTATATGGGTCATTTCACAGCTTTCCACTGGAAACCTCTGTGATTGAATACGACAGTAAATGTAGGAAGAATCTATTTACATGTACTTGAGGAGTTTCTTACACGTTCTTAATCCTTTCTGGGAACTATCATTGTGTACTTTAACAGTTTTACCAAAATTAGACAGTTTGCTTAGAAGTATTTACCGGAATCGTCACCATTTTAACTGAATCACACAAAAAAATGCCAAAGCCAATCCTCCTTATTTGTAAACAGAAACACTATTCTCGTCATTCCAAGGCTTTAGACACCAATTCTGAGCTCTGTAAGCATGAACTCTTAATATTTCAAAGCACAGTCCCGTGAAATCGCCACCGGAAGTACCCGGAGATGTAAATATTACCACTAATTTCCTCATTTCACACCTTTCCACTGGAAACCTTCGTGATTGAATACGACAGTAAATGTAGTAAGAATCTATTTACGTGTACTTGAGGTGTTTCTTACACGTTCTTAATCATTTCTGGGAACTATCATTGTGTATTTTAACAGTTTTACCAAAATTAGACAGTTTGCTTAGAAGTATTTACCTGAATCGTCACCATTTTAACTGAATCACTCAAAAAAACGCCAAAGCTAATCCTCCTTAATTGTAAACATAAACACTATTCTCGTCATTCCAAGGCTTTAGACACCAATTCTGAGATCTGTAAGCATGAACTCTTAATATTTCAAAGCACAGTCCCTTGAAAACGCCATCGGAAGTACCCGGAGACATAAATATTAACAGTATTTTCGTCATTTCACAGCTTTCCACTCGAAACCTCCGTGATTGAATACGAGAGTAAATGAAGTAAGAATCTATTTACGTGTACTTGAGGTGTTTCTTACACGTACTTAATCATTTCTGGGAACTATCATTGTGTATTTTAACAGTTTTACCAAAATTAGACAGTTTGCTTAGAAGTATTTACCGGAATAGTCACCATTTTAACTAATTCACACAAAAATATTCCAAAGCCAATCCTCCTTAATTGTAAACATAAACATTATTCTCGTCATTCCAAGGCTTTTGACACCAATTCTGAGCTCTGTAAGCATGAACTGTTAATATTTCAAAGCACAGTCCCGTGAAAAGGCCACCGGAAGTACCCGGAGTTGTACATATTACCAGAATTTTCGTCATTTCACAGCTTTCCACTGGAAACCTCTGTGATTGAATACGAGAGTAAATGAAGTAAGAATCTATTTACGTGTACTTGAGGAGTTTCTTACACGTTCTTAATCCTTTCTGGGAACTATCATTGTGTACTTTAACAGTTTTACCAAAATTAGACAGTTTGCTTAGAAGTATTTACCGGAATCGTCACCATTTTAACTGAATGACACAAAAAAATGCCAAATCCAATCCTCCTTATTTGTAAACATAAACAATATTCTCGTCACTCCAAGGCTTTAGACACCAATTCTGAGATCTGTAAGCATGAACTCTTAATATTTCAAAGCACAGTCCCGTGAAAAGGCCACCGGAAGTACCCGGAGTTGTAAATATTACCAGAATTTTCGTCATTTCACAGCTTTCCACTGGAAACCTCCGTGATTGAATACGAGAGTAAATGAAGTAAGAATCTATTTACGTGTACTTGAGGTGTTTCTTACACGTTCTTAATCCTTTCTGGGAACTATCATTGTGTATTTTAACAGTTTTACCACAATTAGACAGTTTTTTTAGAAGTATTTACGGGAATAGTCACCATTTTAACTAATTCACACAAAAAAATTCCAAAGCAAATCCTCCTTATTTGTAAACATAAACATTATTCTCGTCATTCCAAGGCTTTAGACACCAATTCTGAGCTCTGTAAGCATGAACTCTTAATATTTCAAAGCACAGTCCAGTGAAAACGCCACCGGAAGAACGCGGAGTTGTAAATATTACCAGTATTTGGGTCATTTCACAGCTTTCCACTGGAAACCTCCGTGATTGAATACGACAGTAAATGTAGGAAGAATCTATTTACGTGTACTTGACGAGTTTCTTACACGTTCTTAATCATTTCTGGGACCTATCATTGTGTATTTTAACAGTTTTACCAAAATTAGACAGTTTGCTTAGAAGTATTTACCGGAATCGTCACCATTTTAACTGAATCACACAAAAAAATGCCGAAGCCAATCCTCCTTATTTGTAAACAGAAACACTATTCTCATCATTCCAAGGCTTTAGACACCAATTCTGAGCTCTGTAAGCATGAACTCTTAATATTTCAAAGCACAGTCCCGTGAAATCGCCACCGGAAGTACCCGGAGATGTAAATATTACCACTAATTTCGTCATTTCACAGCTTTCCACTGGAAACCTTCGTGATTGAATACGACAGTAAATGTAGTAAGAATCTATTTACGTGTACTTGAGGTGTTTCTTACACGTTCTTAATCATTTCTGGGAACTATCATTGTGTATTTTAACAGTTTTACCAAAATTAGACAGTTTGCTTAGAATTATTTACCGGAATAGTCACCATTTTAACTAATTCACACAAAAATATTCCAAAGCCAATCCTCCTTAATTGTAAACATAAACATTATTCTCGTCATTCCAAGGCTTTAGACACCAATTCTGAGCTCTGTAAGCATGAACTGTTAATATTTCAAAGCACAGTCCCGTGAAAAGGCCACCGGAAGTACCCGGACTTGTAAATATTACCAGAATTTTCGTCATTTCACAGCTTTCCACTGGAAACCTCCGTGATTGAATACGAGAGTAAATGAAGTAAGAATCTATTTACGTGTACTTGAGGTGTTTCTTACACGTTCTTAATCCTTTCTGGGAACTATCATTGTGTACTTTAACAGTTTTACCAAAATTAGACAGTTTGCTTAGAAGTATTTACCGGAATCGTCACCATTTTAACTGAATCACACAAAAAAATGCCAAAGCCAATCCTCCTTATTTGTAAACAGAAACACTATTCTCGTCATTCCAAGGCTTTATACACCAATTCTGAGCTCTGTAAGCATGAACTCTTAATATTTCAAAGCACAGTCCCGTCAAATCACCACCGGAAGTACCCGGAGATGTAAATATTACCACTAATTTCGTCATTTCACAGCTTTCCACTGGAAACCTTCGTGATTGAATACCACAGTAAATGTAGTAAGAATCTATTTACGTGTACTTGAGGTGTTTCTTACACGTTCTTAATCATTTCTGGGAACTATCATTGTGTATTTTAACAGTTTTACCAAAACTAGACAGTTTGCTTAGAAGTATTTACCGGAATCGTCACCATTTTAACTGAATCACTCAAAAAAACGCCAAAGCTAATCCTCCTTAATTGTAAACATAAACACTATTCTCGTCATTCCAAGGCTTTAGACACCAATTCTGAGATCTGTAAGCATGAACTCTTAATATTTCAAAGCACAGTCCCTTGAAAACGCCACCGGAAGTACCCGGAGACATAAATATTAACAGTATTTTCGTCATTTCACAGCTTTCCACTCGAAACCTCCGTGATTGAATACGAGAGTAAATGAAGTAAGAATCTATTTACGTGTACTTGAGGTGTTTCTTACACGTTCTTAATCATTTCTGGGAACTATCATTGTGTATTTTAACAGTTTTACCAAAATTAGACAGTTTGCTTAGAATTATTTACCGGAATAGTCACCATTTTAACTAATTCACACAAAAATATTCCAAAGCCAATCCTCCTTAATTGTAAACATAAACATTATTCTCGTCATTCCAAGGCTTTAGACACCAATTCTGAGCTCTGTAAGCATGAACTGTTAATATTTCAAAGCACAGTCCCGTGAAAAGGCCACCGGAAGTACCCGGAGTTGTAAATATTACCAGAATTTTCGTCATTTCACAGCTTTCCACTGGAAACCTCCGTGATTGAATACGAGAGTAAATGAAGTAAGAATCTATTTACGTGTACTTGAGGTGTTTCTTACACGTTCTTAATCCTTTCTGGGAACTATCATTGTGTACTTTAACAGTTTTACCAAAATTAGACAGTTTGCTTAGAAGTATTTACCGGAATCGTCACCATTTTAACTGAATCACACAAAAAAATGCCAAAGCCAATCCTCCTTATTTGTAAACATAAACAATATTCTCGTCACTCCAAGGCTTTAGACACCAATTCTGAGATCTGTAAGCATGAACTCTTAATATTTCAAAGCACAGTCCCGTGAAAAGGCCACCGGAAGTACCCGGAGTTGTAAATATTACCAGAATTTGGGTCATTTCACAGCTTTCCACTGGAAACCTCCGTGATTGAATACGAGAGTAAATGAAGTAAGAATCTATTTACGTGTACTTGAGGTGTTTCTTACACGTTCTTAATCATTTCTGGGAACTATCATTGTGTATTTTAACGGTTTTACCAAAATTAGACAGTTTGCTTAGAAGTATTTACCGGAATCGTCACCATTTTAACTGAATCACTCAAAAAAACGCCAAAGCTAATCCTCCTTAATTGTAAACATAAACACTATTCTCGTCATTCCAAGGCTTTGAACACCAATTCTGAGATCTGTAAGCATGAACTCTTAATATTTCAAAGCACAGTCCCTTGAAAACGCCACCGGAAGTACCCGGAGACATAAATATTAACAGTATTTTCGTCATTTCACAGCTTTCCACTCGAAACCTCCGTGATTGAATACGAGAGTAAATGAAGTAAGAATCTATTTACGTGTACTTGAGGTGTTTCTTACACGTTCTTAATCATTTCTGGGAACTATCATTGTGTATTTTAACAGTTTTACCAAAATTAGACAGTTTGCTTAGAAGTATTTACCGCAATAGTCACCATTTTAACTAATTCACACAAAAATATTCCAAAGCCAATCCTCCTTAATTGTAAACATAAACGATATTCTCGTCACTCCAAGGCTTTAGACACCAATTCTGAGATCTGTAAGCATGAACTCTTAATATTTCAAAGCACAGTCCCGTGAAAAGGCCACCGGAAGTACCCGGAGTTGTAAATATTACCAGAATTTTCGTCATTTCACAGCTTTCCACTGGAAACCTCCGTGATTGAATACGAGAGTAAATGAAGTAAGAATCTATTTACGTGTACTTGAGGTGTTTCTTACACGTTCTTAATCCTTTCTGGGAACTATCATTGTGTATTTTAACAGTTTTACCACAATTAGACCGTTTTTTTAGAAGTATTTACGGGAATAGTCACCATTTTAACTAATTCACACACAAAAATTCCAAAGCCAATCCTCCTTAATTGTAAACATAAACGATATTCTCGTCACTCCAAGGCTTTAGACACCAATTCTTAGATCTGTAAGCATGAACTCTTAATATTTCAAAGCACAGTCCAGTGAAAACGCCACCGGAAGAATGCGGAGTTGTAAATATTACCAGTATTTGGGTCATTTCACAGCTTTCCACTGGAAACCTCCGTGATTGAATACGACAGTAAATGTAGGAAGAATCTATTTACGTGTACTTGACGAGTTTCTTACACGTTCTTAATCATTTCTGGGACCTATCATTGTGTATTTTAACAGTTTTACCAAAATTAGACAGTTTGCTTAGAAATATTTACCGGAATCGTCACCATTTTAACTGAATCACACAAAAAAATGCCAAAGCCAATCCTCCTTATTTGTAAACAGAAACACTATTCTCGTCATTCCAAGGCTTTAGACACCAATTCTGAGCTCTGTAAGCATGAACTCTTAATATTTCAAAGCACAGTCCCGTGAAATCACCACCGGAAGTACCCGGAGATGTAAATATTACCACTAATTTCGTCATTTCACAGCTTTCCACTGGAAACCTTCGTGATTGAATACGACAGTAAATGTAGTAAGAATCTATTTACGTGTACTTGAGGTGTTTCTTACACGTTCTTAATCATTTCTGGGAACTATCATTGTGTATTTTAACAGTTTTACCAAAATTAGACAGTTTGCTTAGAAGTATTTACGGGAATAGTCACCATTTTAACTAATTCACACAAAAAAATTCCAAAGCAAATCCTCCTTATTCGTAAACATAAACACTATTCTCGTCATTCCAAGGCTTTAGACACCAATTCTGAGATCTGTAAGCATGAACTCTTAATATTTCAAATCACAGTCCCTTGAAATCGCCACAGGAAGTACCCGGAGACATAAATATTAACAGTATTTTCGTCATTTCACAGCTTTCCACTCGAAACCTCCGTGATTGAATACGAGAGTAAATGAAGTAAGAATCTATTTACGTGTATTTGAGGTGTTTCTTACACGTTCTTAATCATTTCTGGGAAGTATCATTGTGTATTTTAAGAGTTTTACCAAAAGTAGACAGTTTGCTTAGAAGTATTTACCGGAATAGTCACCATTTTAACTAATTCACACAAAAATATTCCAAAGCCAATCCTCCTTAATTGTAAACATAAACATTATTCTCGTCATTCCAAGGCTTTTGACACCAATTCTGAGCTCTGTAAGCACGAACTGTTAATATTTCAAAGCACAGTCCCGTGAAAAGGCCACCGGAAGTACCCGGAGTTGTAAATATTACCAGTATTTTCGTCATTTCACAGCACTCCACTGGAAACATCCGTGACTGAATACGTTGGTAAATGTAGGAAGAATCTATTTACGTGTACTTGAGGTGTTTCTTACACGTTCGTAATCCTTTCTGGGAACTATCATTGTGTATTTTAACAGTTTTACCAAAATTAGACAGTTTGCTTAGAAGTATTTACCGGAATAGTCACCATTTTACCTGAATCACACAAAAAAATTCCAAAGCCAATCCTCCTTATTTGTAAACATAAACACTATTCTCGTCATTCCAAGGCTTTAGACACCAATTCTGAGCTCTGTAAGCATGAACTCTTAATATTTCAAAGCACAGTCCCTTGAAAACGCCACCGGAAGTACCCGGAGACATAAATATGAACAGTATTTTCGTCATTTCACAGCTTTCCACTCGAAACCTCCGTGATTGAATACGAGAGTAAATGAAGTAAGAATCTATTTACGTGTACTTGAGGTGTTTCTTACATGTTCTTAATCATTTCTGGGAACTATCATTGTGTATTTTAACAGTTTTACCAAAATTAGACAGTTTGCTTAGAAGTATTTACCGGAATTGTCACCATTTTAACTAATTCACACAAACAAATTCCAAAGCCAATCCTCCTTAATTGTAAACATAAACATTATTCTCGTCATTCCAAGGCGTTTGACACCAATTCTGAGCTCTGTAAGCATGAACTGTTAATATTTCAAAGCACAGTCCAGTGAAAACGCCACCGGAAGTACCCGGAGACATAAATATTACCAGTATTTGGGTCATTTCACAGCTTTCCACTGGAAACCTCCGTGATTGAATACGACAGTAAATGTAGGAAGAATCTATTTACGTGTACTTGAGGAGTTTCTTACACGTTCTTAATCCTTTCTGGGAACTATCATTGTGTACTTTAACAGTTTTACCAAAATTAGACAGTTTGCTTAGAAGTATTTACCGGAATCGTCACCATTTTAACTGAATGACACAAAAAAATGCCAAAGCCAATCCTCCTTATTTGTAAACATAAACATTATTCTCGTCACTCCAAGGCTTTAGACACCTATTCTGAGCTCTGTAAGCATGAACTCTTAATATTTCAAGCACAGTTCCGTGAAAAGGCCACCGGAAGTACCCGGAGTTGTAAATATTACCATTTTTTTCGTCATTTCACCACTGTTTACTGGAAACCTCCGTGATTGAATAGGCCGGTAAATGTAGTAAGAATCTATTTACGTGTACTTGAGGTGTTTCTTACACGTTCTTAATCCTTTCTGGGAACTATCATTGTGTATTTTAACAGTTTTACCACAATTAGACAGTTTGCTTAGAAGTGTTTACGGGAATAGTCACCATTTTAACTAATTCACACAAAAAAATTCCAAAGCAAATCCTCCTTATTCGTAAACATAAACATTATTCTCGTCATTCCAAGGCTTTAGACACCAATTCTGAGCTCTGTAAGCATGAACTCTTAATATTTCAAAGCACAGTCCCTTGAAAACGCCACCGGAAGTACCCGGAGACATAAATATTAACAGTATTTTCGTCATTTCACAGCTTTCCACTGGAAACCTCCGTGATTGAATACGAGAGTAAATGAAGTAAGAATCTATTTACGTGTACTTGAGGTGTTTCTTACACGTTCTTAATCATTTCTGGGAACTATCATTGTGTATTTTAACAGTTTTACCAAAATTAGACAGTTTGCTTAGAAGTATTTACCGGAATAGTCACCATTTTAACTGATTCACACAAAAAAATTCCAAAGCCAATCCTCCTTAATTGTAAACATAAACATTATTCTCGTCATTCCAAGGCTTTTGACACCAATTCTGAGCTCTGTAAGCATAAACTCTTAATATTTCAAAGCACAGTCCAGTGAAAACGCCACCGGAAGTAACCGGAGACATAAATATTACCAGTATTTGGGTCACTTCACAGCTTTCCACTGGAAACCTCTGTGATTGAATACTACAGTAAATGTAGGAAGAATCTATTTACGTGTACTTGAGGTGTTTCTTACACGTTCTTAATCCTTTCTGAGAACTATCATTGTGTACTTTAACAGTTTTACCAAAATTAGACAGTTTGCTTAGAAGTATTTACCGGAATCGTCACCATTTTAACTGAATCACAAAAAAAAATGCCAAAGCCAATCCTCCTTATTTGTAAACATAAACATTATTCTCGTCACTCCAAGGCTTTAGACACCAATTCTGAGCTCTGTAAGCATGAACTCTTAATATTTCAAAGCACAGTCCGGTGAAAAGGCCACCGGAAGTACCCGGAGTTGTAAATATTACCGGAATTTTCGTCATTTCACCACTGTTCACTGGAAACCTCCGTGATTGAATAGGCCGGTAAATGTAGTAAGAATCTATTTACGTGTACTTGAGGTGTTTCTTACACGTTCTTAATCCTTTCTGGGAACTATCATTCTATATTTTAACAGTTTTACCACAATTAGACAGTTTTTTTAGAAGTATTTACGGGAATAGTCACCATTTTAACTAATTCACACAAAAAAATTCCAAAGCAAATCCTCCTTATTTGTAAACATCAACATTATTCTCGTCATTCCAAGGCTTTAGACACCAATTCTGAGCTCTGTAAGCATGAACTCTTAATATTTCAAAGCACAGTCCATTGAAAACGCCACCGGAAGAACGCGGAGTTGTAAATATTACCAGTATTTGGGTCATTTCACAGCTTTCCACTGGAAACCTCCGTGATTGAATACGACAGTAAATGTAGGAAGAATCTATTTACGTGTACTTGACGAGTTTCTTACACGTTCTTAATCATTTCTGGGACCTATCATTGTGTATTTTAACAGTTTTACCAAAATTAGACAGTTTGCTTAGAAGTATTTACCGGAATCGTCACCATTTTAACTGAATCACACAAAAAAATGCCAAAGCCAATCCTCCTTATTTGTAAACATAAACATTATTCTCGTCACTCCAAGGCTTTAGACACCTATTCTGAGCTCTGTAAGCATGAACTCTTAATATTTCAAGCACAGTTCCGTGAAAAGGCCACCGGAAGTACCCGGAGTTGTAAATATTACCATTTTTTTCGTCATTTCACCACTGTTTACTGGAAACCTCCGTGATTGAATAGGCCGGTAAATGTAGTAAGAATCTATTTACGTGTACTTGAGGAGTTTCTTACACGTTCTTAATCCTTTCTGGGAACTATCATTGTGTACTTTAACAGTTTTACCAAAATTAGACAGTTTGCTTAGAAGTATTTACCGGAAACGTCACCATTTTAACTGAATGACACAAAAAAATGCCAAAGCCAATCCTCCTTATTTGTAAACATAAACAATATTCTCGTCACTCCAAGGCTTTAGACACCAATTCTGAGCTCTGTAAGCATGAACTCTTAATATTTCAAAGCACAGTCCCGTGAAAAGGCCACCGGAAGTACCCGGAGTTGTAAATATTGCCAGAATTTTCGTCATTTCACAGCTTTCCACTGGAAACCTCCGTGATTGAATACGAGAGTAAATGAAGTAAGAATCTATTTACGTGTACTTGAGGTGTTTCTTACACGTTCTTAATCATTTCTGGGAACTATCATTGTGTATTTTAACAGTTTTACCAAAATTAGACAGTTTACTTAGAAGTATATACCGGAATCGTCACCATTTTAACTGATTTACACAAAAAACCGCCAAAGCCAATCCTCCTTAATTGTAAACATAAACACTATTCTCATCATTCCAAGGCTTTAGACAACAATTCTGAGCTCTGTAAGCAAGAACTCTTAATATTTGAAAGCGCAGTCCCGTGAAAACGCCACCCGAAGTACCCGGAGTTGTAAATATTACCAATATTTTCGTCATTTCACAGCACTCCACTGGAAACATCTGTGACTGAATACGTCAGTAAATGTAGGAAGAATCTATTTACGTGTACCTCAGGTTTTTCTTACACGTTCTAAATCATTTCTGGGAACTATCATTGTATATTTTAACAGTTTTACCAAATATAGACAGTTTGCTAAAAGTATTTACCGGAATCATCACCATTTTAACTGATTCAAACAATAAAACGCCAAAGCCAATCCACCTTAATTGTAAACATAAACATTATTCTCGTCATTCCAAGGCTTTAGACACCAATTCTGAGCTCTGTAAGCATAAACTCTTAATATTTCAAGCACAGTTCCGTGAAAAGGCCACCGGAAGTACCCGGAGTTGTAAATATTACCATTTTTTTCATCATTTCACCACTGTTCACTGGAAACCTCCGTGATTGAATAGGCCGGTAAATGTAGTAAGAATCTATTTACGTGTACTTGAGGTGTTTCTTACACGTTCTTAATCCTTTCTGGGAACTATCATTGTGTATTTTAACAGTTTTACCACAATTAGACAGTTTGCTTAGAAGTATTTACGGGAATAGTCACCATTTTAACTAATTCACACAAAAAAATTCCAAAGCAAATCCTCCTTATTCGTAAACATAAACATTATTCTCGTCATTCCAAGGATTTAGACACCAATTCTGAGCTCTGTAAGCATGAACTCTTAATATTTCAAAGCACAGTCCCTTGAAAACGCCACCGGAAGTACCCGGAGACATAAATATTAACAGTATTTTCGTCATTTCACAGCTTTCCACTCGAAACCTCCGTGATTGAATACGAGAGTAAATGAAGTAAGAATCTATTTACGTGTACTTGAGGTGTTTCTTACACGTTCTTAATCATTTCTGGGAACTATCATTGTGTATTTTAACAATTTTACCAAAATTAGACAGTTTGCTTAGAAGTATTTACCGGAATAGTCACCATTTTAACTGATTCACACAAAAAAATTCCAAAGCCAATCCTCCTTAATTGTAAACATAAACATTATTCTCGTCATTCCAAGGCTTTTGACACCAATTCTGAGCTCTATAAGCATGAACTCTTAATATTTCAAAGCACATTCCAGTGAAAACGCCACCGGAAGTAACCGGAGACATAAATATTACCAGTATATGGGTCATTTCACAGCTTTCCACTGGAAACCTCTGTGATTGAATACGACAGTAAATGTAGGAAGAATCTATTTACATGTACTTGAGGAGTTTCTTACACGTTCTTAATCCTTTCTGGGAACTATCATTGTGTACTTTAACAGTTTTACCAAAATTAGACAGTTTGCTTAGAAGTATTTACCGGAATCGTCACCATTTTAACTGAATCACACAAAAAAATGCCAAAGCCAATCCTCCTTATTTGTAAACAGAAACACTATTCTCGTCATTCCAAGGCTTTAGACACCAATTCTGAGCTCTGTAAGCATGAACTCTTAATATTTCAAAGCACAGTCCCGTGAAATCGCCACCGGAAGTACCCGGAGATGTAAATATTACCACTAATTTCCTCATTTCACACCTTTCCACTGGAAACCTTCGTGATTGAATACGACAGTAAATGTAGTAAGAATCTATTTACGTGTACTTGAGGTGTTTCTTACACGTTCTTAATCATTTCTGGGAACTATCATTGTGTATTTTAACAGTTTTACCAAAATTAGACAGTTTGCTTAGAAGTATTTACCTGAATCGTCACCATTTTAACTGAATCACTCAAAAAAACGCCAAAGCTAATCCTCCTTAATTGTAAACATAAACACTATTCTCGTCATTCCAAGGCTTTAGACACCAATTCTGAGATCTGTAAGCATGAACTCTTAATATTTCAAAGCACAGTCCCTTGAAAACGCCATCGGAAGTACCCGGAGACATAAATATTAACAGTATTTTCGTCATTTCACAGCTTTCCACTCGAAACCTCCGTGATTGAATACGAGAGTAAATGAAGTAAGAATCTATTTACGTGTACTTGAGGTGTTTCTTACACGTACTTAATCATTTCTGGGAACTATCATTGTGTATTTTAACAGTTTTACCAAAATTAGACAGTTTGCTTAGAAGTATTTACCGGAATAGTCACCATTTTAACTAATTCACACAAAAATATTCCAAAGCCAATCCTCCTTAATTGTAAACATAAACATTATTCTCGTCATTCCAAGGCTTTTGACACCAATTCTGAGCTCTGTAAGCATGAACTGTTAATATTTCAAAGCACAGTCCCGTGAAAAGGCCACCGGAAGTACCCGGAGTTGTACATATTACCAGAATTTTCGTCATTTCACAGCTTTCCACTGGAAACCTCTGTGATTGAATACGAGAGTAAATGAAGTAAGAATCTATTTACGTGTACTTGAGGAGTTTCTTACACGTTCTTAATCCTTTCTGGGAACTATCATTGTGTACTTTAACAGTTTTACCAAAATTAGACAGTTTGCTTAGAAGTATTTACCGGAATCGTCACCATTTTAACTGAATGACACAAAAAAATGCCAAATCCAATCCTCCTTATTTGTAAACATAAACAATATTCTCGTCACTCCAAGGCTTTAGACACCAATTCTGAGATCTGTAAGCATGAACTCTTAATATTTCAAAGCACAGTCCCGTGAAAAGGCCACCGGAAGTACCCGGAGTTGTAAATATTACCAGAATTTTCGTCATTTCACAGCTTTCCACTGGAAACCTCCGTGATTGAATACGAGAGTAAATGAAGTAAGAATCTATTTACGTGTACTTGAGGTGTTTCTTACACGTTCTTAATCCTTTCTGGGAACTATCATTGTGTATTTTAACAGTTTTACCACAATTAGACAGTTTTTTTAGAAGTATTTACGGGAATAGTCACCATTTTAACTAATTCACACAAAAAAATTCCAAAGCAAATCCTCCTTATTTGTAAACATAAACATTATTCTCGTCATTCCAAGGCTTTAGACACCAATTCTGAGCTCTGTAAGCATGAACTCTTAATATTTCAAAGCACAGTCCAGTGAAAACGCCACCGGAAGAACGCGGAGTTGTAAATATTACCAGTATTTGGGTCATTTCACAGCTTTCCACTGGAAACCTCCGTGATTGAATACGACAGTAAATGTAGGAAGAATCTATTTACGTGTACTTGACGAGTTTCTTACACGTTCTTAATCATTTCTGGGACCTATCATTGTGTATTTTAACAGTTTTACCAAAATTAGACAGTTTGCTTAGAAGTATTTACCGGAATCGTCACCATTTTAACTGAATCACACAAAAAAATGCCGAAGCCAATCCTCCTTATTTGTAAACAGAAACACTATTCTCATCATTCCAAGGCTTTAGACACCAATTCTGAGCTCTGTAAGCATGAACTCTTAATATTTCAAAGCACAGTCCCGTGAAATCGCCACCGGAAGTACCCGGAGATGTAAATATTACCACTAATTTCGTCATTTCACAGCTTTCCACTGGAAACCTTCGTGATTGAATACGACAGTAAATGTAGTAAGAATCTATTTACGTGTACTTGAGGTGTTTCTTACACGTTCTTAATCATTTCTGGGAACTATCATTGTGTATTTTAACAGTTTTACCAAAATTAGACAGTTTGCTTAGAATTATTTACCGGAATAGTCACCATTTTAACTAATTCACACAAAAATATTCCAAAGCCAATCCTCCTTAATTGTAAACATAAACATTATTCTCGTCATTCCAAGGCTTTAGACACCAATTCTGAGCTCTGTAAGCATGAACTGTTAATATTTCAAAGCACAGTCCCGTGAAAAGGCCACCGGAAGTACCCGGACTTGTAAATATTACCAGAATTTTCGTCATTTCACAGCTTTCCACTGGAAACCTCCGTGATTGAATACGAGAGTAAATGAAGTAAGAATCTATTTACGTGTACTTGAGGTGTTTCTTACACGTTCTTAATCCTTTCTGGGAACTATCATTGTGTACTTTAACAGTTTTACCAAAATTAGACAGTTTGCTTAGAAGTATTTACCGGAATCGTCACCATTTTAACTGAATCACACAAAAAAATGCCAAAGCCAATCCTCCTTATTTGTAAACAGAAACACTATTCTCGTCATTCCAAGGCTTTATACACCAATTCTGAGCTCTGTAAGCATGAACTCTTAATATTTCAAAGCACAGTCCCGTCAAATCACCACCGGAAGTACCCGGAGATGTAAATATTACCACTAATTTCGTCATTTCACAGCTTTCCACTGGAAACCTTCGTGATTGAATACGACAGTAAATGTAGTAAGAATCTATTTACGTGTACTTGAGGTGTTTCTTACACGTTCTTAATCATTTCTGGGAACTATCATTGTGTATTTTAACAGTTTTACCAAAACTAGACAGTTTGCTTAGAAGTATTTACCGGAATCGTCACCATTTTAACTGAATCACTCAAAAAAACGCCAAAGCTAATCCTCCTTAATTGTAAACATAAACACTATTCTCGTCATTCCAAGGCTTTAGACACCAATTCTGAGATCTGTAAGCATGAACTCTTAATATTTCAAAGCACAGTCCCTTGAAAACGCCACCGGAAGTACCCGGAGACATAAATATTAACAGTATTTTCGTCATTTCACAGCTTTCCACTCGAAACCTCCGTGATTGAATACGAGAGTAAATGAAGTAAGAATCTATTTACGTGTACTTGAGGTGTTTCTTACACGTTCTTAATCATTTCTGGGAACTATCATTGTGTATTTTAACAGTTTTACCAAAATTAGACAGTTTGCTTAGAATTATTTACCGGAATAGTCACCATTTTAACTAATTCACACAAAAATATTCCAAAGCCAATCCTCCTTAATTGTAAACATAAACATTATTCTCGTCATTCCAAGGCTTTAGACACCAATTCTGAGCTCTGTAAGCATGAACTGTTAATATTTCAAAGCACAGTCCCGTGAAAAGGCCACCGGAAGTACCCGGAGTTGTAAATATTACCAGAATTTTCGTCATTTCACAGCTTTCCACTGGAAACCTCCGTGATTGAATACGAGAGTAAATGAAGTAAGAATCTATTTACGTGTACTTGAGGTGTTTCTTACACGTTCTTAATCCTTTCTGGGAACTATCATTGTGTACTTTAACAGTTTTACCAAAATTAGACAGTTTGCTTAGAAGTATTTACCGGAATCGTCACCATTTTAACTGAATCACACAAAAAAATGCCAAAGCCAATCCTCCTTATTTGTAAACATAAACAATATTCTCGTCACTCCAAGGCTTTAGACACCAATTCTGAGATCTGTAAGCATGAACTCTTAATATTTCAAAGCACAGTCCCGTGAAAAGGCCACCGGAAGTACCCGGAGTTGTAAATATTACCAGAATTTGGGTCATTTCACAGCTTTCCACTGGAAACCTCCGTGATTGAATACGAGAGTAAATGAAGTAAGAATCTATTTACGTGTACTTGAGGTGTTTCTTACACGTTCTTAATCATTTCTGGGAACTATCATTGTGTATTTTAACGGTTTTACCAAAATTAGACAGTTTGCTTAGAAGTATTTACCGGAATCGTCACCATTTTAACTGAATCACTCAAAAAAACGCCAAAGCTAATCCTCCTTAATTGTAAACATAAACACTATTCTCGTCATTCCAAGGCTTTGAACACCAATTCTGAGATCTGTAAGCATGAACTCTTAATATTTCAAAGCACAGTCCCTTGAAAACGCCACCGGAAGTACCCGGAGACATAAATATTAACAGTATTTTCGTCATTTCACAGCTTTCCACTCGAAACCTCCGTGATTGAATACGAGAGTAAATGAAGTAAGAATCTATTTACGTGTACTTGAGGTGTTTCTTACACGTTCTTAATCATTTCTGGGAACTATCATTGTGTATTTTAACAGTTTTACCAAAATTAGACAGTTTGCTTAGAAGTATTTACCGCAATAGTCACCATTTTAACTAATTCACACAAAAATATTCCAAAGCCAATCCTCCTTAATTGTAAACATAAACGATATTCTCGTCACTCCAAGGCTTTAGACACCAATTCTGAGATCTGTAAGCATGAACTCTTAATATTTCAAAGCACAGTCCCGTGAAAAGGCCACCGGAAGTACCCGGAGTTGTAAATATTACCAGAATTTTCGTCATTTCACAGCTTTCCACTGGAAACCTCCGTGATTGAATACGAGAGTAAATGAAGTAAGAATCTATTTACGTGTACTTGAGGTGTTTCTTACACGTTCTTAATCCTTTCTGGGAACTATCATTGTGTATTTTAACAGTTTTACCACAATTAGACCGTTTTTTTAGAAGTATTTACGGGAATAGTCACCATTTTAACTAATTCACACACAAAAATTCCAAAGCCAATCCTCCTTAATTGTAAACATAAACGATATTCTCGTCACTCCAAGGCTTTAGACACCAATTCTTAGATCTGTAAGCATGAACTCTTAATATTTCAAAGCACAGTCCAGTGAAAACGCCACCGGAAGAATGCGGAGTTGTAAATATTACCAGTATTTGGGTCATTTCACAGCTTTCCACTGGAAACCTCCGTGATTGAATACGACAGTAAATGTAGGAAGAATCTATTTACGTGTACTTGACGAGTTTCTTACACGTTCTTAATCATTTCTGGGACCTATCATTGTGTATTTTAACAGTTTTACCAAAATTAGACAGTTTGCTTAGAAATATTTACCGGAATCGTCACCATTTTAACTGAATCACACAAAAAAATGCCAAAGCCAATCCTCCTTATTTGTAAACAGAAACACTATTCTCGTCATTCCAAGGCTTTAGACACCAATTCTGAGCTCTGTAAGCATGAACTCTTAATATTTCAAAGCACAGTCCCGTGAAAT
Organism: Myotis daubentonii; assembly: GCF_963259705.1. Lineage (NCBI taxonomy): Eukaryota > Metazoa > Chordata > Mammalia > Chiroptera > Vespertilionidae > Myotis > Myotis daubentonii. The sequence continues at coordinate 1,131,733 of NC_081848.1, forward strand.
CACCACCGGAAGTACCCGGAGATGTAAATATTACCACTAATTTCGTCATTTCACAGCTTTCCACTGGAAACCTTCGTGATTGAATACGACAGTAAATGTAGTAAGAATCTATTTACGTGTACTTGAGGTGTTTCTTACACGTTCTTAATCATTTCTGGGAACTATCATTGTGTATTTTAACAGTTTTACCAAAATTAGACAGTTTGCTTAGAAGTATTTATGGGAATAGTCACCATTTTAACTAATTCACACAAAAAAATTCCAAAGCAAATCCTCCTTATTCGTAAACATAAACACTATTCTCGTCATTCCAAGGCTTTAGACACCAATTCTGAGATCTGTAAGCATGAACTCTTAATATTTCAAATCACAGTCCCTTGAAATCGCCACAGGAAGTACCCGGAGACATAAATATTAACAGTATTTTCGTCATTTCACAGCTTTCCACTCGAAACCTCCGTGATTGAATACGAGAGTAAATGAAGTAAGAATCTATTTACGTGTATTTGAGGTGTTTCTTACACGTTCTTAATCATTTCTGGGAAGTATCATTGTGTATTTTAAGAGTTTTACCAAAAGTAGACAGTTTGCTTAGAAGTATTTACCGGAATAGTCACCATTTTAACTAATTCACACAAAAATATTCCAAAGCCAATCCTCCTTAATTGTAAACATAAACATTATTCTCGTCATTCCAAGGCTTTTGACACCAATTCTGAGCTCTGTAAGCACGAACTGTTAATATTTCAAAGCACAGTCCCGTGAAAAGGCCACCGGAAGTACCCGGAGTTGTAAATATTACCAGTATTTTCGTCATTTCACAGCACTCCACTGGAAACATCCGTGACTGAATACGTTGGTAAATGTAGGAAGAATCTATTTACGTGTACTTGAGGTGTTTCTTACACGTTCGTAATCCTTTCTGGGAACTATCATTGTGTATTTTAACAGTTTTACCAAAATTAGACAGTTTGCTTAGAAGTATTTACCGGAATAGTCACCATTTTACCTGAATCACACAAAAAAATTCCAAAGCCAATCCTCCTTATTTGTAAACATAAACACTATTCTCGTCATTCCAAGGCTTTAGACACCAATTCTGAGCTCTGTAAGCATGAACTCTTAATATTTCAAAGCACAGTCCCTTGAAAACGCCACCGGAAGTACCCGGAGACATAAATATGAACAGTATTTTCGTCATTTCACAGCTTTCCACTCGAAACCTCCGTGATTGAATACGAGAGTAAATGAAGTAAGAATCTATTTACGTGTACTTGAGGTGTTTCTTACATGTTCTTAATCATTTCTGGGAACTATCATTGTGTATTTTAACAGTTTTACCAAAATTAGACAGTTTGCTTAGAAGTATTTACCGGAATTGTCACCATTTTAACTAATTCACACAAACAAATTCCAAAGCCAATCCTCCTTAATTGTAAACATAAACATTATTCTCGTCATTCCAAGGCGTTTGACACCAATTCTGAGCTCTGTAAGCATGAACTGTTAATATTTCAAAGCACAGTCCAGTGAAAACGCCACCGGAAGTACCCGGAGACATAAATATTACCAGTATTTGGGTCATTTCACAGCTTTCCACTGGAAACCTCCGTGATTGAATACGACAGTAAATGTAGGAAGAATCTATTTACGTGTACTTGAGGAGTTTCTTACACGTTCTTAATCCTTTCTGGGAACTATCATTGTGTACTTTAACAGTTTTACCAAAATTAGACAGTTTGCTTAGAAGTATTTACCGGAATCGTCACCATTTTAACTGAATGACACAAAAAAATGCCAAAGCCAATCCTCCTTATTTGTAAACATAAACATTATTCTCGTCACTCCAAGGCTTTAGACACCTATTCTGAGCTCTGTAAGCATGAACTCTTAATATTTCAAGCACAGTTCCGTGAAAAGGCCACCGGAAGTACCCGGAGTTGTAAATATTACCATTTTTTTCGTCATTTCACCACTGTTTACTGGAAACCTCCGTGATTGAATAGGCCGGTAAATGTAGTAAGAATCTATTTACGTGTACTTGAGGTGTTTCTTACACGTTCTTAATCCTTTCTGGGAACTATCATTGTGTATTTTAACAGTTTTACCACAATTAGACAGTTTGCTTAGAAGTGTTTACGGGAATAGTCACCATTTTAACTAATTCACACAAAAAAATTCCAAAGCAAATCCTCCTTATTCGTAAACATAAACATTATTCTCGTCATTCCAAGGCTTTAGACACCAATTCTGAGCTCTGTAAGCATGAACTCTTAATATTTCAAAGCACAGTCCCTTGAAAACGCCACCGGAAGTACCCGGAGACATAAATATTAACAGTATTTTCGTCATTTCACAGCTTTCCACTGGAAACCTCCGTGATTGAATACGAGAGTAAATGAAGTAAGAATCTATTTACGTGTACTTGAGGTGTTTCTTACACGTTCTTAATCATTTCTGGGAACTATCATTGTGTATTTTAACAGTTTTACCAAAATTAGACAGTTTGCTTAGAAGTATTTACCGGAATAGTCACCATTTTAACTGATTCACACAAAAAAATTCCAAAGCCAATCCTCCTTAATTGTAAACATAAACATTATTCTCGTCATTCCAAGGCTTTTGACACCAATTCTGAGCTCTGTAAGCATAAACTCTTAATATTTCAAAGCACAGTCCAGTGAAAACGCCACCGGAAGTAACCGGAGACATAAATATTACCAGTATTTGGGTCACTTCACAGCTTTCCACTGGAAACCTCTGTGATTGAATACTACAGTAAATGTAGGAAGAATCTATTTACGTGTACTTGAGGTGTTTCTTACACGTTCTTAATCCTTTCTGAGAACTATCATTGTGTACTTTAACAGTTTTACCAAAATTAGACAGTTTGCTTAGAAGTATTTACCGGAATCGTCACCATTTTAACTGAATCACAAAAAAAAATGCCAAAGCCAATCCTCCTTATTTGTAAACATAAACATTATTCTCGTCACTCCAAGGCTTTAGACACCAATTCTGAGCTCTGTAAGCATGAACTCTTAATATTTCAAAGCACAGTCCGGTGAAAAGGCCACCGGAAGTACCCGGAGTTGTAAATATTACCGGAATTTTCGTCATTTCACCACTGTTCACTGGAAACCTCCGTGATTGAATAGGCCGGTAAATGTAGTAAGAATCTATTTACGTGTACTTGAGGTGTTTCTTACATGTTCTTAATCCTTTCTGGGAACTATCATTCTATATTTTAACAGTTTTACCACAATTAGACAGTTTTTTTAGAAGCATTTACGGGAATAGTCACCATTTTAACTAATTCACACAAAAAAATTCCAAAGCAAATCCTCCTTATTTGTAAACATCAACATTATTCTCGTCATTCCAAGGCTTTAGACACCAATTCTGAGCTCTGTAAGCATGAACTCTTAATATTTCAAAGCACAGTCCATTGAAAACGCCACCGGAAGAACGCGGAGTTGTAAATATTACCAGTATTTGGGTCATTTCACAGCTTTCCACTGGAAACCTCCGTGATTGAATACGACAGTAAATGTAGGAAGAATCTATTTACGTGTACTTGACGAGTTTCTTACACGTTCTTAATCATTTCTGGGACCTATCATTGTGTATTTTAACAGTTTTACCAAAATTAGACAGTTTGCTTAGAAGTATTTACCGGAATCGTCACCATTTTAACTGAATCACACAAAAAAATGCCAAAGCCAATCCTCCTTATTTGTAAACATAAACATTATTCTCGTCACTCCAAGGCTTTAGACACCTATTCTGAGCTCTGTAAGCATGAACTCTTAATATTTCAAGCACAGTTCCGTGAAAAGGCCACCGGAAGTACCCGGAGTTGTAAATATTACCATTTTTTTCGTCATTTCACCACTGTTTACTGGAAACCTCCGTGATTGAATAGGCCGGTAAATGTAGTAAGAATCTATTTACGTGTACTTGAGGTGTTTCTTACACGTTCTTAATCCTTTCTGGGAACTATCATTGTGTATTTTAACAGTTTTACCACAATTAGACAGTTTGCTTAGAAGTATTTACGGGAATAGTCACCATTTTAACTAATTCACACAAAAAAATTCCAAAGCAAATCCTCCTTATTCGTAAACATAAACATTATTCTCGTCATTCCCAGGCTTTAGACACCAATTCTGAGCTCTGTAAGCATGAACTCTTAATATTTCAAAGGACAGTCCCGTGAAATGGCCAACGGAAGTACCCGGAGTTGTAAATATTACCAGAATTTTCGTCATTTCACACCTTTCCACTGGAAACCTCCCTGATTGAATACGACAGTAAATGTAGTAAGAATCTATTTTCGTGTACTTGAGGTGTTTCTTACACGTTCGTAATCCTTTCTGGGAACTATCATTGTGTATTTTAACAGTTTTACCAAAATTAGACCGTTTGCTTAGAAGTATTTACCGGAATCGTCACCATTTTAAGTGATTGACACAATAAAATGCCAAAGCCAATCCTCCTTTTTTGTATACATAAACATTATTCTCGTCACTCCAAGGCTTTAGACACCAATTCTGAGCTCTGTAATCATGAACTCTTAATATTTCACAGCACAGTCCCGTGAAATGGCCAACGGAAGTACCCGGAGTCGTAAATATTACCAGAATTTTCGTCATTTCACACCTTTCCACTGGAAACCTCCCTGATTGAATACGACAGTAAATGTAGTAAGAATCTATTTTCGTGTACTTGAGGTGTTTCTTACACATTCTTAATCCTTTCTGGGAACTATCATTGTGTATTTTAACAGTTTTACCACAATTAGACAGTTTGCTTAGAAGTATTTACGGGAATAGTCACCATTTTAACTAATTCACACAAAAAAATTCCAAAGCAAATCCTCCTTATTCGTAAACATAAACATTATTCTCGTCATTCCAAGGCTTTAGACACCAATTCTGAGCTCTGTAAGCATGAACTCTTAATATTTCAAAGCACAGTCCCTTGAAAACGCCACCGGAAGTACCCGGAGACATAAATATTAACAGTATTTTCGTCATTTCACAGCTTTCCACTCGAAACCTCCGTGATTGAATACGAGAGTAAATGAAGTAAGAATCTATTTACGTGTACTTGAGGTGTTTCTTACACGTTCTTAATCATTTCTGGGAACTATCATTGTGTATTTTAACAGTTTTACCAAAATTAGACAGTTTGCTTAGAAGTATTTACCGGAATAGTCACCATTTTAACTGATTCACACAAAAAAATTCCAAAGCCAATCCTCCTTAATTGTAAACATAAACATTATTCTCGTCATTCCAAGGCTTTTGACACCAATTCTGAGCTCTGTAAGCATGAACTCTTAATATTTCAAAGCACAGTCCGGTGAAAAGGCCACCGGAAGTACTCGGAGTTGTAAATATTACCGGAATTTTCGTCATTTCACCACTGTTCACTGGAAACCTCCGTGATTGAATAGGCCGGTAAATGTAGTAAGAATCTATTTACGTGTACTTGAGGTGTTTCTTACACGTTCTTAATCCTTTCTGGGAACTATCATTCTATATTTTAACAGTTTTACCACAATTAGACAGTTTTTTTAGAAGTATTTACGGGAATAGTCACCATTTTAACTAATTCACACAAAAAAATTCCAAAGCAAATCCTCCTTATTTGTAAACATCAACATTATTCTCGTCATTCCAAGGCTTTAGACACCAATTCTGAGCTCTGTAAGCATGATCTCTTAATATTTCAAAGCACAGTCCATTGAAAACGCCACCGGAAGAACGCGGAGTTGTAAATATTACCAGTATTTGGGTCATTTCACAGCTTTCCACTGGAAACCTCCGTGATTGAATACGACAGTAAATGTAGTAAGAATCTATTTTCGTGTACTTGAGGTGTTTCTTACACGTTCTTAATCATTTCTGGGAACTATCATTGTGTATTTTAACAGTTTTACCGAAATTAGACAGTTTGCTTAGAAGTATTTACTTGAATCGTCACCATTTTAACTGAATCACACACAAAAAAACGCCAAAGCTAATCCTCCTTAATTGTAAACATAAACACTATCCTCGTCATTCCAAGGCTTTAGACACCAATTCTGAGCTCTGTATGCATGAACTCTTAATATTTCAAACCACAGTCCCAGGATAATGCCACTGGAAGTACCCAGAGACCTAAATATTACCTGTATTTGCGTCATTTCACAGCTTTCCACTGGATACCTCCGTGATTGAATACGACAGTAAATGTAGGAAGAATCTATTTACGTGTACTTGAGGAGTTTTTTACACGTTCTTAATCCTTTCTGGGAACTATCATTGTGTACTTTAACAGTTTTACCAAAATTAGACAGTTTGCTTAGAAGTATTTACCTGAATCGTCACCATTTTAACTGATTAACCCAAAATAACGCCAAAGCCAATCCTCCTTAATTGTAAACAGAAACACTATTATCGACATTCCAAGGCTTTAGACACCAATTCTGAGTTCTGTAAGCATGAACTCTTAATATTTGAAATCACACTCCGTGAAAACGCCACCAGAAGAACGCGGAGTTGTAAATATTACCAGTATTTTCGTCATTTCACAGCACTCCACTGGAATCCTCTGTGACTGAATACGATGGTAAATGTAGTAAGAATCTATTTACGTGTACTTCAGGTTTTTCTTACACGTTCTAAATCATTTCTGGGAACTATCATTGTAAATTTTAACAGTTTTACCAAATATAGACAGTTTGCTAAAAGTATTTACCGGAATCATCACCATTTTAACTGATTCAAACAATAAAACGCCAAAGCCAATCCACCTTAATTGTAAACATAAACATTATTCTCGTCATTCCCAGTCTTTAGACACCAATTCTGAGCTCTGTAAGCATGAACTCTTAATATTTCAAAGCACATTTCCGTGAAAACGCCACCGGAAGAACGCGGAGTTGTAAATATTACCATTTTTTTCGTCATTTCACCACTGTTCACTGGAAACCTCTGTGATTGAATAGGACGGTAAATGTAGTAAGAATCTATTTACGTGTACTTGAGGAGTTTTTTACAAGTACTTAATCCTTTCTGGGAACTATCATTGTGTACTTTAACAGTTTTACCAAAATTAGACAGTTTGCTTAGAAGCATTTACCGGAATCGTCACCATTTTAACTGATTAACCCAAAATAACGCCAAAGCCAATCCTCCTTAATTGTAAACAGAAACACTATTATCGACATTCCAAGGCTTTAGACACCAATTCTGAGTTCTGTAAGCATGAACTCTTAATATTTGAAATCACACTCCGTGAAAACGCCACCAGAAGAACGCGGAGTTGTAAATATTACCAGTATTTTCGTCATTTCACAGCACTCCACTGGAATCCTCTGTGACTGAATACGATGGTAAATGTAGTAAGAATCTATTTACGTGTACTTCAGGTTTTTCTTACACGTTCTAAATCATTTCTGGGAACTATCATTGTAAATTTTAACAGTTTTACCAAATATAGACAGTTTGCTAAAAGTATTTACCGGAATCATCAACATTTTAACTGATTCACACAATAAAACGCCAAAGCCAATCCACCTTAATTGTAAACATAAACATTATTCTCGTAATTCCCAGGCTTTAGACACCAATTCTGAGCTCTGTAAGCATGAACTCTTAATATTTCAAAGCACATTTCCGTGAAAACGCCACCGGAAGAACGCGGAGTTGTAAATATTACCATTTTTTTCTTCATTTCACCACTGTTCACTGGAAACCTCTGTGATTGAATAGGACGGTAAATGTAGTAAGAATCTATTTACGTGTACTTGAGGTGTTTCTTACACGTTCGTAATCCTTTCTGGGAACTATCATTGTGTATTTTAACAGTTTTACCAAAATTAGACCGTTTGCTTAGAAGTATTTACCGGAATCGTCACCATTTTAAGTGATTGACACAATAAAATGCCAAAGCCAATCCTCCTTATTTGTATACATAAACATTATTCTCGTCACTCCAAGGCTTTAGACACCAATTCTGAGCTCTGCAATCATGAACTCTTAATATTTCAAAGCACAGTCCGGTGAAAAGGCCACCGGAAGTACCCGGAGTTGTAAATATTACCGGAATTTTCGTCATTTCACCACTGTTCACTGGAAACCTCCGTGATTGAATAGGCCGGTAAATGTAGTAAGAATCTATTTACGTGTACTTGAGGTGTTTCTTACACGTTCTTAATCCTTTCTGGGAACTATCATTCTATATTTTAACAGTTTTACCACAATTAGACAGTTTTTTTAGAAGTATTTACGGGAATAGTCACCATTTTAACTAATTCACACAAAAAAATTCCAAAGCAAATCCTCCTTATTTGTAAACATCAACATTATTCTCGTCATTCCAAGGCTTTAGACACCAATTCTGAGCTCTGTAAGCATGATCTCTTAATATTTCAAAGCACAGTCCATTGAAAACGCCACCGGAAGAACGCGGAGTTGTAAATATTACCAGTATTTGGGTCATTTCACAGCTTTCCACTGGAAACCTCCGTGATTGAATACGACAGTAAATGTAGTAAGAATCTATTTTCGTGTACTTGAGGTGTTTCTTACACGTTCTTAATCATTTCTGGGAACTATCATTGTGTATTTTAACAGTTTTACCGAAATTAGACAATTTGCTTAGAAGTATTTACTTGAATCGTCACCATTTTAACTGAATCACACACAAAAAAACGCCAAAGCTAATCCTCCTTAATTGTAAACATAAACACTATCCTCGTCATTCCAAGGCTTTAGACACCAATTCTGAGCTCTGTATGCATGAACTCTTAATATTTCAAACCACAGTCCCAGGATAATGCCACTGGAAGTACCCAGAGACCTAAATATTACCAGTATTTGCGTCATTTCACAGCTTTCCACTGGATACCTCCGTGATTGAATACGACAGTAAATGTAGGAAGAATCTATTTACGTGTACTTGAGGAGTTTTTTACACGTTCTTAATCCTTTCTGGGAACTATCATTGTGTACTTTAACAGTTTTACCAAAATTAGACAGTTTGCTTAGAAGTATTTACCGGAATCGTCACCATTTTAACTGATTAACCCAAAATAACGCCAAAGCCAATCCTCCTTAATTGTAAACAGAAACACTATTATCGACATTCCAAGGCTTTAGACACCAATTCTGAGTTCTGTAAGCATGAACTCTTAATATTTGAAATCACACTCCGTGAAAACGCCACCAGAAGAACGCGGAGTTGTAAATATTACCAGTATTTTCGTCATTTCACAGCACTCCACTGGAATCCTCTGTGACTGAATACGATGGTAAATGTAGTAAGAATCTATTTACGTGTACTTCAGGTTTTTCTTACACGTTCTAAATCATTTCTGGGAACTATCATTGTAAATTTTAACAGTTTTACCAAATATAGACAGTTTGCTACAAGTATTTACCGGAATCATCACCATTTTAACTGATTCAAACAATAAAACGCCAAAGCCAATCCACCTTAATTGTAAACATAAACATTATTCTCGTCATTCCCAGGCTTTAGACACCAATTCTGAGCTCTGTAAGCATGAACTCTTAATATTTCAAAGCACATTTCCGTGAAAACGCCACCGGAAGAACGCGGAGTTGTAAATATTACCATTTTTTTCGTCATTTCACCACTGTTCACTGGAAACCTCTGTGATTGAATAGGACGGTAAATGTAGTAAGAATCTATTTACGTGTACTTGAGGTGTTTCTTACACGTTCGTAATCCTTTCTGGGAACTATCATTGTGTATTTTAACAGTTTTACCAAAATTAGACCGTTTGCTTAGAAGTATTTACCGGAATCGTCACCATTTTAAGTGATTGACACAATAAAATGCCAAAGCCAATCCTCCTTATTTGTATACATAAACATTATTCTCGTCACTCCAAGGCTTTAGACACCAATTCTGAGCTCTGTAATCATGAACTCTTAATATTTCACAGCACAGTCCCGTGAAATGGCCAACGGAAGTACCCGGAGTTGTAAATATTACCAGAATTTTCGTCATTTCACACCTTTCCACTGGAAACCTCCCTGATTGAATACGACAGTAAATGTAGTAAGAATCTATTTTCGTGTACTTGAGGTGTTTCTTACACATTCTTAATCCTTTCTGGGAACAATCATTGTGTATTTTAACAGTTTTACCACAATTAGACAGTTTGCTTAGAAGTATTTACGGGAATAGTCACCATTTTAACTAATTCACACAAAAAAATGCCAAAACAAATCCTCCTTATTCGTAAACATAAACATTATTCTCATCATTCCAAGGCTTTAGACACCAATTCTGAGCTCTGTAAGCATGAACTCTTAATATTTCAAAGCACATTTCCGTGAAAACGCCACCGGAAGAACGTGGAGTTGTAAATATTACCATTTTTTTCGTCATTTCACCACTGTTCACTGGAAACCTCTGTGATTGAATAGGACGGTAAATGTAGTAAGAATCTATTTACGTGTACTTGAGGTGTTTCTTACACGTTCGTAATCCTTTCTGGGAACTATCATTGTGTATTTTAACAGTTTTACCAAAATTAGACCGTTTGCTTAGAAGTATTTACCGGAATCGTTACCATTTTAAGTGATTGACACAATAAAATGCCAAAGCCAATCCTCCTTATTTGTATACATAAACATTATTCTCGTCACTCCAAGGCTTTAGACACCAATTCTGAGCTCTGTAATCATGAACTCTTAATATTTCACAGCACAGTCCCGTGAAATGGCCAACGGAAGTACCCGGAGTTGTAAATATTACCAGAATTTTCGTCATTTCACACCTTTCCACTGGAAACCTCCCTGATTGAATACGACAGTAAATGTAGTAAGAATCTATTTTCGTGTACTTGAGGTGTTTCTTACACATTCTTAATCCTTTCTGGGAACTATCATTGTGTATTTTAACAGTTTTACCACAATTAGACAGTTTGCTTAGAAGTATTTACGGGAATAGTCACCATTTTAACTAATTCACACAAAAAAATGCCAAAGCAAATCCTCCTTATTCGTAAACATAAACATTATTCTCGTCATTCCAAGGCTTTGAACACCAATTCTGAGATCTGTAAGCATGAACTCTTAATATTTCAAAGCACAGTCCCTTGAAAACGCCACCGGAAGTACCCGGAGACATAAATATTAACAGTATTTTCGTCATTTCACAGCTTTCCACTCGAAACCTCCGTGATTGAATATGAGAGTAAATGAAGTAAGAATCTATTTACGTGTACTTGAGGTGTTTCTTACACGTTCTTAATCATTTCTGGGAACTATCATTGTGTATTTTAACAGTTTTACCAAAATTAGACAGTTTGCTTAGAAGTATTTATCGGAATAGTCACCATTTTAACTGATTCACACAAAAAAATTCCAAAGCCAATCCTCCTTAATTGTAAACATAAACATTATTCTCGTCATTCCAAGGCTTTTGACACCAATTCTGAGCTCTGTAAGCATGATCTCTTAATATTTCAAAGCACAGTCCATTGAAAACGCCACCGGAAGAACGCGGAGTTGTAAATATTACCAGTATTTGGGTCATTTCACAGCTTTCCACTGGAAACCTCCGTGATTGAATACGACAGTAAATGTAGTAAGAATCTATTTTCGTGTACTTGAGGTGTTTCTTACACGTTCTTAATCATTTCTGGGAACTATCATTGTGTATTTTAACAGTTTTACCGAAATTAGACAGTTTGCTTAGAAGTATTTACTTGAATCGTCACCATTTTAACTGAATCACACACAAAAAAACGCCAAAGCTAATCCTCCTTAATTGTAAACATAAACACTATCCTCGTCATTCCAAGGCTTTAGACACCAATTCTGAGCTCTGTATGCATGAACTCTTAATATTTCAAAGCACAGTCCCAGGATAATGCCACTGGAAGTACCCAGAGACCTAAATATTACCAGTATTTGCGTCATTTCACAGCTTTCCACTGGATACCTCCATGATTGAATACGACAGTAAATGTAGGAAGAATCTATTTACGTGTACTTGAGGAGTTTTTTACACGTTCTTAATCCTTTCTGGGAACTATCATTGTGTACTTTAACAGTTTTACCAAAATTAGACAGTTTGCTTAGAAGTATTTACCGGAATCGTCACCATTTTAACTGATTAACCCAAAATAACGCCAAAGCCAATCCTCCTTAATTGTAAACAGAAACACTATTATCGACATTCCAAGGCTTTAGACACCAATTCTGAGTTCTGTAAGCATGAACTCTTAATATTTGAAATCACACTCCGTGAAAACGCCACCAGAAGAACGCGGAGTTGTAAATATTACCAGTATTTTCGTCATTTCACAGCACTCCACTGGAATCCTCTGTGACTGAATACGATGGTTAATGTAGTAAGAATCTATTTACGTGTACTTCAGGTTTTTCTTACACGTTCTAAATCATTTCTGGGAACTATCATTGTAAATTTTAACAGTTTTACCAAATATAGACAGTTTGCTAAAAGTATTTACCGGAATCATCACCATTTTAACTGATTCAAACAATAAAACGCCAAAGCCAATCCACCTTAATTGTAAACATAAACATTATTCTCGTCATTCCCAGGCTTTAGACACCAATTCTGAGCTCTGTAAGCATGAACTCTTAATATTTCAAAGCACATTTCCGTGAAAACGCCACCGGAAGAACGCGGAGTTGTAAATATTACCATTTTTTTCGTCATTTCACCACTGTTCACTGGAAACCTCTGTGATTGAATAGGACGGTAAATGTAGTAAGAATCTATTTACGTGTACTTGAGGTGTTTCTTACACGTTCGTAATCCTTTCTGGGAACTATCATTGTGTATTTTAACAGTTTTACCAAAATTAGACCGTTTGCTTAGAAGTATTTACCGGAATCGTCACCATTTTAAGTGATTGACACAATAAAATGCCAAAGCCAATCCTCCTTATTTGTATACATAAACATTATTCTCGTCACTCCAAGGCTTTAGACACCAATTCTGAGCTCTGTAATCATGAACTCTTAATATTTCACAGCACAGTCCCGTGAAATGGCCAACGGAAGTACCCGGAGTTGTAAATATTACCAGAATTTTCGTCATTTCACACCTTTCCACTGGAAACCTCCCTGATTGAATACGACAGTAAATGTAGTAAGAATCTATTTTCGTGTACTTGAGGTGTTTCTTACACATTCTTAATCCTTTCTGGGAACAATCATTGTGTATTTTAACAGTTTTACCACAATTAGACAGTTTGCTTAGAAGTATTTACGGGAATAGTCACCATTTTAACTAATTCACACAAAAAAATGCCAAAGCAAATCCTCCTTATTCGTAAACATAAACATTATTCTCATCATTCCAAGGCTTTAGACACCAATTCTGAGCTCTGTAAGCATGAACTCTTAATATTTCAAAGCACAGTCCCTTGAAAAAGCCACCGGAAGTACCCGGAGACATAAATATTAACAGTATTTTCGTCATTTCACAGCTTTCCACTCGAAACCTCCGTGATTGAATATGAGAGTAAATGAAGTAAGAATCTATTTACGTGTACTTGAGGTGTTTCTTACACGTTCTTAATCATTTCTGGGAACTATCATTGTGTATTTTAACAGTTTTACCAAAATTAGACAGTTTGCTTAGAAGTATTTATCGGAATAGTCACCATTTTAACTGATTCACACAAAAAAATTCCAAAGCCAATCCTCCTTAATTGTAAACATAAACATTATTCTCGTCATTCCAAGGCTTTTGAAACCAATTCTGAGCTCTGTAAGCATGAACTCTTAATATTTCAAAGCACAGTCCAGTGAAAACGCCACCGGAAGTAACCGGAGACATAAATATTACCAGTATTTGGGTCATTTCACAGCTTTCCACTGGAAACCTCCGTGATTGAATACGACAGTAAATGTAGGAAGAATCTATTTACGTGTACTTGAGGAGTTTCTTACACGTTCTTAATCCTTTCTGAGAACTATCATTGTGTACTTTAACAGTTTTACCAAAATTAGACAGTTTGCTTAGAAGTATTTACCGGAATCATCACCATTTTAACTGAATCACAAAAAAAAATGCCAAAGCCAATCCTCCTTATTTGTAAACATAAACATTATTCTCGTCACTCCAAGGCTTTAGACACCAATTCTGAGCTCTGTAAGCATGAACTCTTAATATTTCAAAGCACAGTCCGGTGAAAAGGCCACCGGAAGTACCCGGAGTTGTAAATATTACCGGAATTTTCGTCATTTCACCACTGTTCACTGGAAACCTCCGTGATTGAATAGGCCGGTAAATGTAGTAAGAATCTATTTACGTGTACTTGAGGTGTTTCTTACACGTTCTTAATCCTTTCTGGGAACTATCATTCTATATTTTAACAGTTTTACCACAATTAGACAGTTTTTTTAGAAGTATTTACGGGAATAGTCACCATTTTAACTAATTCACACAAAAAAATTCCAAAGCAAATCCTCCTTATTTGTAAACATCAACATTATTCTCGTCATTCCAAGGCTTTAGACACCAATTCTGAGCTCTGTAAGCATGAACTCTTAATATTTCAAAGCACAGTCCATTGAAAACGCCACTGGAAGAACGCGGAGTTGTAAATATTACCAGTATTTGGGTCATTTCACAGCTTTCCACTGGAACCCTCCGTGATTGAATACGACAGTAAATGTAGGAAGAATCTATTTACGTGTACTTGACGAGTTTCTTACACGTTCTTAATCATTTCTGGGACCTATCATTGTGTATTTTAACAGTTTTACCAAAATTAGACAGTTTGCTTAGAAGTATTTACCGGAATCGTCACCATTTTAACTGAATCACACAAAAAAATGCCAAAGCCAATCCTCCTTATTTGTAAACAGAAACACTATTCTCGTCATTCCAAGGCTTTAGACACCAATTCTGAGCTCTGTAAGCATGAACTCTTAATATATCAAAGCACAGTCCCGTGAAATCGCCACCGGAAGTACCCGGAGATGTAAATATTACCACTAATTTCGTCATTTCACAGCTTTCCACTGGAGACCTTCGTGATTGAATACGACAGTAAATGTAGTAAGAATCTATTTACGTGTACTTGAGGTGTTTCTTACACGTTCTTAATCATTTCTGGGAACTATCATTGTGTATTTTAACGGTTTTACCAAAATTAGACAGTTTGCTTAGAAGTATTTACCGGAATCGTCACCATTTTAACTGAATCACTCAAAAAAACGCCAAAGCTAATCCTCCTTAATTGTAAACATAAACACTATTCTCGTCATTCCAAGGCTTTGAACACCAATTCTGAGATCTGTAAGCATGAACTCTTAATATTTCAAAGCACAGTCCCTTGAAAACGCCACCGGAAGTACCCGGAGACATAAATATTAACAGTATTTTCGTCATTTCACAGCTTTCCACTCGAAACCTCCGTGATTGAATACGAGAGTAAATGAAGTAAGAATCTATTTACGTGTACTTGAGGTGTTTCTTACACGTTCTTAATCATTTCTGGGAACTATCATTGTGTATTTTAACAGTTTTACCAAAAGTAGACAGTTTGCTTAGAAGTATTTACCGGAATAGTCACCATTTTAACTAATTCACACAAAAATATTCCAAAGCCAATCCTCCTTAATTGTAAACATAAACATTATTCTCGTCATTCCAAGGCTTTTGACACCAATTCTGAGCTCTGTAAGCACGAACTGTTAATATTTCAAAGCACAGTCCCGTGAAAACGCCACCCGAAGTACCCGGAGTTGTAAATATTACCAGTATTTTCGTCATTTCACAGCACTCCACTGGAAACATCTGTGACTGAATACGTCGGTAAATGTAGGAAGAATCTATTTACGTGTACTTCAGGTTTTTCTTACACGTTCTAAATCATTTCTGGGAACTATCATTGTATATTTTAACAGTTTTACCAAACATAGACAGTTTGCTAAAAGTATTTACCGGAATCATCACCATTTTAACTAATTCAAACAATAAAACGCCAAAGCCAATCCACCTTAATTGTAAACATAAACATTATTCTCGTCATTCCAAGGCTTTAGATACCAATTCTGAGCTCTGTAAGCATGAACTCTTAATATTTCAAAGCACAGTCCAGTGAAAACGCCACCGGAAGAACGCGGAGTTGTAAATATTACCAGTATTTGGGTCATTTCACAGCTTTCCACTGGAAACCTCCGTGATTGAATACGACAGTAAATGTAGGAAGAATCTATTTACGTGTACTTGACGAGTTTCTTACACGTTCTTAATCATTTCTGGGACCTATCATTGTGTATTTTAACAGTTTTACCAAAATTAGATAGTTTGCTTAGAAGTATTTACTGGAATCGTCACCATTTTAACTGAATCACACAAAAAAATTCCAAAGCCAATCCTCCTTATTTGTAAACATAAACACTATTCTCGTCATTCCAAGGCTTTAGACACCAATTCTGAGATCTGTAAGCATGAACTCTTAATATTTCAAAGCACAGTCCCTTGAAAACGCCACCGGAAGTACCCGGAGACATAAATATTAACAGTATTTTCGTCATTTCACAGCTTTCCACTCGAAACCTCCGTGATTGAATACGAGAGTAAATGAAGTAAGAATCTATTTACGTGTACTTGAGGTGTTTCTTACACGTTCTTAATCATTTCTGGGAACTATCATTGTGTATTTTAACAGTTTTACCAAAATTAGACAGTTTGCTTAGAAGTATACACCGGAATAGTCACCATTTTAACTAATTCTCACAAAAAAATTCCAAAGCCAATCCTCCTTAATTGTAAACATAAACATTATTCTCGTCATTCCAAGGCTTTTCACACCAATTCTGAGCTCTGTAAGCATGAACTCTTAATATTTCAAAGCACAGTCCCGTGAAAAGGCCACCGGAAGTACCCGGAGTTGTAAATATTACCAGAATTTTCGTCATTTCACAGCTTTCCACTGGAAATCTCCGTGATTGAATACGACAGTAAATGTAGTAAGAATCTATTTTCGTGTACTTGAGGTGTTTCTTACACGTTCTTAATCATTTCTGGGAACTATCATTGTGTATTTTAACAGTTTTACCAAAATTAGACAGTTTGCTTAGAAGTATTTACTTGAATCGTCACCATTTTAACTGAATCACACACAAAAAAACGCCAAAGCTAATCCTCCTAAATTGTAAACATAAACACTATCCTCGTCATTCCAAGGCTTTAGACACCAATTCTGAGCTCTGCGTGCATGAACTCTTAATATTTCAAAGCACAGTCTCAGGATAATGCCACTGGAAGACCCCGGAGACCTATATATTACCAGTATTTGCGTCATTTCACAGCTTTCCACTGGATACCTCCGTGATTGAATACGACAGTAAATGTAGTAAGAACCTATTTACGTGTACTTGAGGAGTTTCTTACACGTTCTTAATCCTTTCTGGGAACTATCATTGTGTACTTTAACAGTTTTACCAAAATTAGACAGTTTGCTTAGAAGTATTTACCGGAATCGTCACCATTTTAACTGAATCACACACAAAAAAATGCCAAAGCCAATCCTCCTTAATTGTAAACAGAAACACTATTCTCGACATTCCAAGGCTTCAGACACCAATTCTGAGTTCTGTAAGCATGAATTCTTAATATTTGAAATCACAGTTCCGTGAAAACGCCAGCAGAAGAACGTGGAGTTGTAAATATTACCAGTATTTTCGTCATTTCACCACTGTTCACTGGAAACCTCCGTGATTGAATAGGAGAGTAACTGTAGTAAGAATCTATTTACGTGTACTTCAAGTGTTTCTTACACGTTCTTAATCATTTCTGGGAACTATCATTGTGTATTTTAACAGTTTTACCAAAATTAGACAGTTTACTTAGAAGTATATACCGGAATCGTCACCATTTTAACTGATTTACACAAAAAAACCGCCAAAGCCAATCCTCCTAAATTGTAAACATAAACACTATTCTCATCATTCCAAGGCTTTAGACAACAATTCTGAGCTCTGTAAGCATGAACTCTTAATATTTGTAAGCACAGTCCCGTGAAAACGCCACCCGAATTACCGGGAGTTGTAAATATTACCAGTATTTTCGTCATTTCACAGCACTCCACTGGAAACCTCTGTGACTGAATACGACGGTAAATGTAGGAAGAATCTATTTACGTGTACTTCAGGTTTTTCTTACACGTTTTAAATCATTTCTGGGAACTATCATTGTAAATTTTAACAGTTTTACCAAATATAGAGAGTTTGCTAAAAGTATTTACCGGAATCATCACCATTTTAACTGATTCACACAATAAAACGCCAAAGCCAATCCACCTTAATTGTAAACATAAACATTATTCTCGTCATTCCAAGGCTTTAGACACCAATTCTGAGCTCTGTAAGCATGAACTCTTAATATTTCAAAGCACATTTCCGTGAAAACGCCACCGGAAGAACGCGGAGTTGTAAATATTACCATTTTTTTCGTCATTTCACCACTGTTCACTGGAAACCTCTGTGATTGAATAGGACGGTAAATGTAGTAAGAATCTATTTACGTGTACTTGAGGTGTTTCTTACACGTTCGTAATCCTTTCTGGGAACTATCATTGTGTATTTTAACAGTTTTACCAAAATTAGACCGTTTGCTTAGAAGTATTTACCGGAATCGTCACCATTTTAAGTGATTGACACAATAAAATGCCAAAGCCAATCCTCCTTATTTGTATACATAAACATTATTCTCGTCACTCCAAGGCTTTAGACACCAATTCTGAGCTCTGTAATCATGAACTCTTAATATTTCACAGCACAGTCCCGTGAAATGGCCACCGGAAGTACCCGGAGTTGTAAATATTACCAGAATTTTCGTCATTTCACACCTTTCCACTGGAAACCTCCCTGATTGAATACGACAGTAAATGTAGTAAGAATCTATGTTCGTGTACTTGAGGTGTTTCTTACACATTCTTAATCATTTCTGGGAACTATCATTGTGTATTTTAACAGTTTTACCAAAATTAGACAGTTTGCTTAGAAGTATTTACTTGAATCGTCACCATTTTAACTGAATCACACACAAAAAAATGCCAAAGCTAATCCTCCTTAATTGTAAACATAAACACTATTCTCGTCATTCCAAGGCTTTAGACACCAATTCTGAGCTCTGTGTGCATGAACTCTTAATATTTCAAAGCACAGTCTCAGGATAATGCCACTGGAAGTCCCCGGAGACCTATATATTACCAGTATTTGCGTCATTTCACAGCTTTCCACTGGATACCTCCGTGATTGAATACGACAGTAAATGTAGTAAGAACCTATTTACGTGTACTTGAGGAGTTTCTTACACGTTCTTAATCCTTTCTGGGAACTATCATTGTGTACTTTAACAGTTTTACCAAAATTAGACAGTTTGCTTAGAAGTATTTACCGGAATCGTCACCATTTTAACTGAATCACACACAAAAAAATGCCAAAGCCAATCCTCCTTAATTGTAAACAGAAACACTATTCTCGACATTCCAAGGCTTCAGACACCAATTCTGAGTTCTGTAAGCATGAACTCTTAATATTTGAAATCACAGTTCCGTGAAAACGCCACCAGAAGAACGTGGAGTTGTAAATATTACCAGTATTTTCGTCATTTCACCACTGTTCACTGGAAACCTCCGTGATTGAATAGGAGAGTAACTGTAGTAAGAATCTATTTACGTGTACTTCAAGTGTTTCTTACACGTTCTTAATCATTTCTGGGAACTATCATTGTGTATTTTAACAGTTTTACCAAAATTAGACAGTTTACTTAGAAGTATATACCGGAATCGTCACCATTTTAACTGATTTACACAAAAAACCGCCAAAGCCAATCCTCCTAAATTGTAAACATAAACACTATTCTCATCATTCCAAGGCTTTAGACAACAATTCTGAGCTCTGTAAGCATGAACTCTTAATATTTGTAAGCACAGTCCCGTGAAAACGCCACCCGAATTACCCAGAGTTGTAAATATTACCAGTATTTTCGTCATTTCACAGCACTCCACTGGAAACCTCTGTGACTGAATACGACGGTAAATGTAGGAAGAATCTATTTACGTGTACTTGAGGTTTTTCTTACACGTTCTAAATCATTTCTGGGAACGATAATTGTATATTTTAACAGTTTTACCAAATATAGACAGTTTGCTAAAAGTATTTACCGGAATCATCACCATTTTAACTGATTCACACAATAAAACGCCAAAGCCAATCCACCTTAATTGTAAACATAAACATTATTCTCGTCATTCCAAGGCTTTAGACACCAATTCTGAGCTCTGTAAGCATGAACTCTTAGTATTTGAAAGCACAGTCCCGTGAAAATCCCACCCGAAGTACCCGGAGTTTTAAATATTACCAGTATTTTCGTCATTTCACAGCTTTCTACTGGAAACCTCCGTGAATGAATACGACAGTAAATGTAGTAAGAATCTATTTACGTGTACTTGAGGTGTTTCTTACACGTTCTTAATCATTTCTGGGAACTATCATTGTGTATTTTAACAGTTTTACCAAAATTAGACAGTTTGCTTAGAAGTATTTACTTGAATCATCACCATTTTAACTGAATCACACACAAAAAAATGCCAAAACTAATCCTCCTTAATTGTAAACATAAACACTATTCTCGTCATTCCCAGGCTTTAGCCACCAATTCTGAGCTCTGTATGCATGAACTCTTAATATTTCAAAGCACAGTCCCAGGAAAACGCCACTGGAAGTACCCGGAGACGTAAGTATTACCAGTATTTGCGTCATTTCACAGCTTTCCACTGGATACCTCCGTGATTGAATACGACAGTAAATGTAGTAAGAACCTATTTACGTGTACTTGAGGTGTTTCTTACACGTTCTTAATCATTTCTGGGAACTATCATTGTATACTTTAACAGGTTTACCAAAATTAGACAGTTTGCTGAGAAGTATTTACCGGAATCGTCACCATTTTAACTGATTAACCCAAAATAACGCCAAAGCCAATCCTCCTTAATTGTAAACAGAAACACTATTCTCGACATTCCAAGGCTTTAGACACCAATTCTGAGTTCTGTAAGCATGAACTCTTAATATTTGAAATCACAGTTCCGTGAAAACGCCACCGGAAGTACCCGGAGTTGTAAATATTACCAGTATTTTCGTCATTTCACCACTGTTCACTGGAAACCTCCGTGATTCAATAGGACAGTAAATGTAGTAAGAATCTATTTACGTGTACTTGAAGTGTTTCTTACACGTTCTTAATCATTTCTGGGAACTATCATTGTGTATTTTAACAGTTTTACCAAAATTAGACAGTTTACTTGGAAGTATATACCGGAATCGTCACCATTTTAACTGATTTACACAAAAAACCGCCAAAGCCAATCCTCCTAAATTGTAAACATAAACACTATTCTCATCATTCCAAGGCTTTAGACAACAATTCTGAGCTCTGTAAGCATGAACTCTTAATATTTGAAAGCACAGTCCCGTGAAAACGCCACCCGAAGTACCCGGAGTTGTAAATATTACCAGTATTTTCGTCATTTCACAGCAATCCACTGGAAACCTCTGTGATTGAATACGACGGTAAATGTAGTAAGAATCTATTTACGTGTACTTCAGGTTTTTATTACACGTTCTAAATCATTTCTGGGAACTATCATTGTATATTTTAACAGTTTTACCAAATATAGACAGTTTGCTAAAAGTATTTACCGGAATCATCACCATTTTAACTGATTCACACAATAAAATGCCAAAGCCAATCCACCTTAATTGTAAACATAAACATTATTCTCGTCATTCCAAGGCTTTAGACACCAATTCTGAGCTCTGTAAGCATGAACTCTTAATATTTCAAAGCACAGTTCCGTGAAAACGCCACCGCAAGAACGCGGAGATGTAAATATTACCACTAATTTCGTCATTTCACAGCTTTCCACTGGAAACCTTCGTGATTGAATAGGACGGTAAATGTAGTAAGAATCTATTTACGTGTCCTTGAGGTGTTTCTTACACGTTCTTAATCATTTCTGGGAACTATCATTGTGTATTTTAACAGTTTTACCAAAATTAGAAAGTTTGCTTAGAAGTATTTACTTGAATCATCACCATTTTAACTGAATAACACAAAAAAAAAATGCAAAAGCTAATCCTCCTTAATTGTAAACATAAACACTATTCTCGTCATTCCCAGGCTTTAGCCACCAATTCTTAGCTCTGTATGCATGAACTCTTAATATTTCAAAGCACAGTCCCAGGAAAACGCCACTGGAAGTACCCGGAGACGTAAGTATTACCAGTATTTGCGTCATTTCACAGCTTTCCACTGGATACCTCCGTGATTGAATACGACAGTAAATGTAGTAAGAACCTATTTACGTGTACTTGAGGTGTTTCTTACACGTTCTTAATCATTTCTGGGAACTATCATTGTATACTTTAACAGTTTTACCAAAATTAGACAGTTTGCTTAGAAGTATGTACCGGAATCGTCAACATTTTAACTGATTAACCCAAAAAAACGCCAAAGCCAATCCTCCTTAATTGTAAACAGAAACACTATTATCGACATTCCAAGGCTTTAGACACCAATTCTGAGCTCTGTAAGCATGAACTCTTAATATTTGAAAGCACAGTCCCGTGAAAACTCCACCCGAAGTACCCGGAGTTGTAAATATTACCACTATTTTTGTCATTTTACCGCTCTCCAATGGAAACCTCCGTGATTGAATAGGACAGTAAATGTAGTAAGAATCTATTTACGTGTACTTGAAGTGTATCTTACATGTTCTTAATCATTTCTAGGAACTATCATTGTGTATTTTAACAGTTTTACCCAAATTAGACAGTTTGCTTAGAAGTATTTACCGGAATCGTCAACACTTTAACTGATTCACACAAAAAAACGCCAAAGCCAATCCTCCTTAATTGTAAACATAAACAGTATTCTCGTCATTCCAAGGCTTTAGACACCAATTCTGAGCTCTGTAAGCATGAACTCTTAATATTTGAAAGCACAGTCCCGTGAAAACGCCACAGGAAGTACCCGGAATTTTAAATATTACCAGTATTTTTGTAACTTCACAGCTTTCCACTGAAAACCTCAGTGATTGAATAGGACAGTAAATGTAGTCAGAATATATTTACGTGTACTTGAGGTGTTTCTTACACGTTCTTAATCATTTCTGGGAACTATCATTGTGTATTTGAACAGTTTTTCCACAATTAGACAGTTTGCTTAGAAGTATTTACCGGAGTCGTCACCATTTTAACTGATTCACACAAAAAACCCCAAAGCCAATCCTCCTTAATTGTAAACATAAACACTATTCTCATCATTCCAAGGCTTTAGACAACAATTCTGAGCTATGTAAGCATGAACTCTTAGTATTTGAAAGCACAGTCCCGTGAAAATCCCACCCGAAGTACCCGGAGTTTTAAATATTACCAGTATTTTCGTCATTTCACAGCTTTCTACTGGAAACCTCCGTAAATGAATACGACAGTAAATGTAGTAAGAATCTATTTACGTGTACTTGAGGTGTTTCTTACAAGTTCTTAATCATTTCTGGGAACTATCATTGTATATTTTAACAGTTTTACCAAAATTATACAGTTTGCTAAAAGTATTTAACGGAATCATCACCATTTTAACTGATTCACACAAAAATACGCCAAAGCCAATCCCCCTTAATTGTAAACATAAACACTATTCTCGTCATTCCAAGGCTTTAGACACCAATTCTAAGCTCTGTAAGCATGAACTGTTAATATTTGAAAGTACAGTCCGAGAAAACGCCACCCGAAGTACCCGGAGTTGTAAATATTACCAGTATTTTCGTCATTTCACCGCTGTCCACTGGAAACCTCCGTGATTGAATAGGACAGTAAATGTAGTAAGAATCTATTTACGTGTACTTGAAGTGTTTCTTACACGTTCTTAATCATTTCTGGGGGCTATAATTGTGTATTTTAACAGTTTTACCAAAATTAGACAGTTTGCTTAGAAGTATTTACCGGAATCGTCACCATTTAAACTGACTCACACAAAAAAACGCCAAAGCCAATCCTCCTTAATTGTAAATATAAACAGTATTCTCGTCATTCAAAGGCTTTCTGCACAAATTATGAGCTCTGTAAGCATGAGCTCTTATTATTTGAAAGTACAGTCCCGTGAAAACGCCACCGGAAGTACAAGGCGTTGTAAATATTACCAATATTTTCTTTATTTTACAGCTTTCCACTGGAAACTTCTGTGATTGAATAGGACAGTAAACATATTAAGAATCTATTTACGTGTACTTGAAGTGTTTCATACACGTTCTTAATCATTTCTGGGAACTATCATTGTGTATTTTAACACTTTTACCACAATTAGACAGTTTTCTGAGAAGTATTTAGTGGAATCGTCACAATTTTAACTCAATCAAACAAAAATACACCAAAGCCAATCAGCCTTAATTGTAAACATAAAAAATATTCCCGTCATTCCAAGGCTTTCTACACAAATTCTGATCTCTGTAAACATGAACTCTTAATAATTGAAAGCACATTAACATGCAAACGCCACCTGAAGTACCGGAGATATAAATATTACCAGTATTTTTGTCCTTTCAGAGCTTTCCACTGGAAACCTCCGTGATTGAATAGGACAGTAAACGTAGTAAGAATCTATTTGCTTGTACTTGAAATGTTTCTTACACGTTCTTAATCATTTCTGGGAACTATCATTGTGTATTTTAACACTTTTACCACAATTAGACAGTTTTTTGAGAAGTATTTTGTGGAATCCTCACCATTTTAACTCACCCACACAAAAAACCGCCAAAGCGATTCAGCCTTAATTGTAAACAAACACTATTCTCCTCATTCCTAGGCTTTATACACAAATTATGAGCTCGGTAAACATGAACTCCTAATTTGAAAGCACATTCCCGAGAAAAACCCACCTGAAGTACCGGAGATGTAAATATTACGAGTATTTTCATCCTTTCACAGCTTCCCACTGGAAACCTCCGTGATTGAATAGGACAGTAAACGTAGTAAGAATCTATTTGCTTGTACTTGAAATGTTTCTTACACGTTCTTAATCATTTCTGGGAACTATCATAGTGTATTTTGATAGTTTTACCACAATTAGACAGTTTTCTGAGAAGGATTTACTGGAATCGTCACCATTTTAACTGACTCACAGAAAAAACCGCCAAAGCCAATCAGCCTGAATTGTAAATATAAACAATATTCTCGTCATTCCAAGGCTTTCTACACAAATTATGAGCTCAGTAAACATGAACTCTTAATATTTGAAAGCACTTTCCCATGAAAACGCCACCTGAGGTACCCGGAGTTGTAAATATTACCAGTATTTTTGTCATTTCACAGCTTTCCACTGGAAACCTCCGTGATTGAATAGGACAGTAAACGTAGTAAGAATCTATTTACGTGAAGTTGAAATGTTTCTTACATGTTCTTAATTAATTCTGGAAACTATCATTGTGTGTTTTAACAGGTTTACCACAATTAGACAGTTTTCTGAGAAGGATTTACTGGAATCGTCACCATTTTAACTGACTCACAGAAAAAACCGCCAAAGACAATCAGCCTGAATTGTAACCATAAACAATATTCCCGTCATTTCAAGGCTTTCTACACAAATTATGAGCTCTGTAAACATGAACTCTTAATATTTGAAAGCACATACCCGTGAAAACGCCACCTGAAGTACCCGGAGTTGTAAATATTACCAATATTTTCTTCATTTAAAAGCTTTCCACTGGAAACTTCTGTGATTGAATAGGACAGTAAACATAGTAAGAATCTATTTACGTGTACTTGAAGTGTTTCATACACGTTCTTAATCATTTCTGGGAACTATCATTGTGTATTTTAACACTTTTACCACAATTAGACAGTTTTCTGAGAAGTATTTAGTGGAATCGTCACAATTTTAACTCAATCAAACAAAAAAACACCAAAGCCAATCAGCCTTAATTGTAAACATAAAAAATATTCCCGTCATTCCAAGGCTTTCTACACAAATTCTGATCTCTGTAAACATGAACTCTTAATAATTGAAAGCGCATTAACATGCAAACGCCACCTGAAGTACCGGAGATGTAAATATTACCAGTATTTTCGTCCTTTCAGAGCTTTCCACTGGAAACCTCCGTGATTGAATAGGACAGTAAACGTAGTAAGAATCTATTTGCTTGTACTTGAAATGTTTCTTACACGTTCTTAATCATTTTTGGGAACTATCATTGTGTATTTTAACAGTTTTACCACAATTAGACAGTTTTCTGAGAAGGATTTACTGGAATCGTCACCATTCTAACTGACTCACAGAAAAAACCGCCAAAGCCAATCAGCCTGAATTGTAAATATAAACGGTATTCTCGTCATTCAAAGGCTTTCTACACAAATTATGAGCTCTGTAAACATGAACTCTTAATACTTGAAAGCAAATACCCGTGAAAACGCAACCTGAAGTACACGGAGTTGTAAATATTACCAATATTTTCTTCATTTTACAGCTTTCCACTGGAAAATTCTGTGATTGAATAGGACAGTAAACATAGTAAGAATCTATTTACGTGTACTTGAAGTGTTTCATACAGGTTCTTAATTATTTCTGGGAACTATCATTGTGTATTTTAACAGTTTTACCACAAGTAGACAGTGTTCTGAGAAGTATTTAATGGAATCGTCACCAATTTAACTCACTCAAACAAAAAAACACCAAAGCCAATCAGCCTTAATTGTAACCATAAACAATATTCCCGTCATTCCAAGGCTTTATACACAAATTCTGAGCTCTGTAAACATGAACTCTTTATATTTGAAAGCACATTCCCATGAAAACGCCACCTGAGGTACCCGGAGTTGTAAATATTACCAGTATTTTTGTCATTTCACAGCTTTCCACTGGAAACCTCCGTGATTGAATAGGACAGTAAACGTAGTAAGAATCTATTTACGTGAAGTTGAAATGTTTCTTACATGTTCTTAATCAATTCTGGGAACTATCATTGTGTGTTTTAACAGTTTTACCACAATTAGACAGTTTTCTGAGAAGGATTTACTGGAATCGTCACCATTTTAACTGACTCACAGAAAAAACCGCCAAAGACAATCAGCCTGAATTGTAACCATAAACAATATTCCCGTCATTCCAAGGCTTTCTACACAAATTCTGAGCTCTGTAAACATGAACTCTTAATATTTGAAAGCACTTTCCCGTGCAAACGCCACCTGAAGTACCAGAGATGTAAATATTACCAGTATTTTCGTCCTTTCAGAGCTTTCCACTGGAAACCTCCGTGATTGAATAGGACAGTAAACGTAGTAAGAATATATTTGCTTGTACTTGAAATGTTTCTTACACGTTCTTAGTCATTTCAGGGAACTATCATTGTGTATTTTAACAGTTTTACCACAATTAGACAGTTTTCTGTGAAGTGTTTACTGTAATCGTCACCATTTTAACTGACTCACACCAAAAAAATCGCCGAAACCAACCAGCCTTAATTGTTAACATAAACACTATTCTTGTCATTCCATGGCTTTATACACAAATTCTGAGCTCTGTAAACATGAACTCTTCATATTTGAAAGCACATTCGCGAGAAAACGCCTCCTGAAGTACTCGGAGTTGTAAATATTACCATAATTTTCATCATTCCACAGCTTTCCCCTGGAAACCTCCGTGATTGAATAGGACCGTAAACGTAGTAAGAATCTATTTATGTGTACTTGAGGTGTTTCTTAAACGTGCTTAATCATTTCTGGGAACTATCGTTGTGTATTTTAACACTTTTACCACAATTAGACAGTTTTTTGAGAAGTATTTTGTGGAATCCTCACCATTTTAACTCACCCACACAAAAAACCGACAAAGCGATTCAGCCTTAATTGTAAACATAAACACTATTCTCCTCATTCCTAGGCTTTATACACAAATTATGAGCTCCGTAAACATGAACTCCTAATTTGAAAGCACATTCCCGAGAAAAACCCACCTGAAGTACCGGAGATGTAAATATTATGAGTATTTTCGTCCTTTCACAGCTTCCCACTGGAAACCTCCGTGATTGAATAGGACAGTAAACGTAGTAAGAATCTATTTGCTTGTACTTGAAATGTTTCTTACACGTTCTTAATCATTTCTGGGAACTATCATAGTGTATTTTGATAGTTTTACCACAATTAGACAGTTTTCTGAGAAGGATTTACTGGAATCGTCACCATTTTAACTGACTCACAGAAAAAACCGCCAAAGCCAATCAGCCTGAATTGTAAATATAAACAGTATTCTCGTCATTCCAAGGCTTTCTACACAAATTATGAGCTCTGTAAACATGAACTCTTAATATTTGAAAGCACATACCCGTGAAAACGCCACCTGAGGTACCCGGAGTTGTAAATATTACCATTATTTTCTTCATTTAACAGCTTTCCACTGTAAACTTCTGTGATTGAATAGGACAGTAAACGTAGTAAGAACCTTTTTACGTGTACTTGAAGTTTTTCTTACACGTTCTTTATCATTTCTGGGAACTATCATTGTGTATTTTAATAGTTTTACCACAATTAGACAGTTTTCTATGAAGTATTTACTGGGATCGTCACCATTTTAACTGACTCACACAAAAAAACGCCAATCCAATCAGCCTTAATTGTGAACATAAACACTATTCTCATCATTCCAAGGCTTTATACACAAATTCTGAGCTCACTAAACATGAACTCTTAATATTTGAAAGCACATTCCCGTGAAACAGACAAATCCCCAGAAAAACGCAATCTCCCAAAACTGAATCAGGACGAATCAAACACCTGAAGAGGCCAATAGCAACTGATGAAATAGAAGCAGTATTCAAAAATCTCCCAAAAAGCAAAAGCCCAGGTCCGGACAACTACACAGGGGAGTTTCTCCAAACATTCAAAGAAAAACTAACACCTATACTCCTCAAAGCAGGTCAGAAAATTCAAGAGGAAGGAACTCTTTTTATGAGGCCAGCATTATTCTAATTCCAAAAGCAGATACAGACACTACAAAGAAAGAGAATTACAGGCAATATTCCTCACGAACATAGATGTTAAAATCCTCAACAAAACAACATCAGAAAATCTCGCACCTAGCAGTATATTACAAAGATCATACATCATGATTAAGTGGGATTTATTGCAGGGATGCAAGGCTGGTACGATATTCACAAATCAATAAACGTGATACATCACATCAACAAATTGAAGGACAAAAATCACAAGAACACACCAATAAACAAAGAAAAAGCATTCCAAAAAATCTAACATTTTTGATAAAAACTCTCAACACAGTGGGAAGAGAGGGACCATATCGCAACATGATAAAGGCCATATATGGCCAACCTCCAGCCAACATCATACTCCATGGGCAAAAACTAAAACCATTTCCCCTAAGAACAGGAACAAGACAGGGATGCCCGCTTTCACCACTTCTGTTTGACACAGTACTGTGAGGCTAGCCATAGATATCAGACAAGAAGAAGAAATAAAAGGCATCAAAATTGGAAAAGAAGAAGTAAAACTATCATTATTTACAGATGGCATGATATTGTACGTAGAAAAACCCATAGACTCCATGAAAAAAATTCTAGACATAATAAATGAATTTGCCTATGTAGCAGGAAACAAAATTAACACCCAGAAATCTGGGCTTTTTCATACATTGGTAATGAACTCTCTGAAAGAGAAACTTAAAAAACAATGCCATCTACCATTGCAACAAAAAATATTAAGGTACCTGGGAATAAATTTAACTAAGGAGGTAAAAGACCTGTACTCAGAGATCTACAGAACATTGAAAAAAGAGATAAAGGAAGACATAAACAAATGGAAGAACATACTGTGTTCATGAATTGGTAGAATCAACATTAAATATCCATACAAAGCAATCTATAAATTCAATGCATTGCCATAAGATACCAACGGCATATTTCACAGACTTAGAACACACTCTCAAAATTTCATATGGAACACAAAAAGACCCTGAATAGCCACAGCAATCCTGAGAGCGAAGAACAAAGTTGGAGGGATCACAGCAGCAGATGTCAAGCTATATTACATAGCCACTGTGCTTCAGAGGAATTATTCAAACTCCACGTAGGGATGCTGCTGGGCCTCCCCTCACAGACCTTGGCCACCTTAAAACAATGCTCCACCACTTTGGCCCTGTCCTGGGCCATCATGCTTGGGTCCCCAAGGCAGGTGGTGATCACACAGGCGACCATACCATTGAACTGACCGTGGCACTGACAGTGGAGGCCACATGCTCCTTGCCAGGCTTCCTCCTCTGGGACCAGACAGAGCCCAGGCACTGGTGAGGCAGCACCTTTTGAACAGCTCCTGGGGAGAACAGGGAGTGTCACCAGCCCCGCCAGATCCCATCTCAGGGTCCCCAGACCCATGAAGGGGTCACGGGACAAGACTGAAGCTCAGGAAGCTGAGGATGAGCCTGAGCCTTGGAGTCCATGGGAGTCACTCTCTGTCCACCGAGGGCACCCAGCACTGGATGACCCAGGACCCAAGATGGGTGGGGAAGGCACAGGGGCATCTGCCTCCAGCCCATCCTCACTTACTCCCAGCGCCAGGAAGTGGCTCACGGCTGCTCACCCTAAGGGGGATCGTCCAGCATCTGATCACCCCTTTGGTCTGAATCCCAACAAGCAATTTCAACAGTTGAAAGGTCTTGCCTGCTTAGAACTTTGTCCAACTGTCAACTGTCAGATGCCACTGGGGTTCCCTTGGGGGACCTGCTCCTCTCTTGTCCTGCGCACACTGCACAGATGCAGGAAATTGCCTTTTCAATGAATTTCTTTTACAGAAATGGAAAGACAGTGTACAAACATTGATGTAAGAACCGTTGGCTCTCTGGGTTACCGTGAGGCCCACAATATCTAATTCTAACCTTTCAAGCAAACTCTGGAGAGGTTTAACTACTATCACAGACTCACACCCACTGGCTCAAAACTTCACATGATGTTAAGCTAATCCAAGTTTCTGGGGTTCCATTTAAAAAATGACCACTTGGCCAGGTCCCTTAATTAGAACCCACATTCACAAGGTTATGTGCCCTCTGCCTCTAGGACAGAGGGAAACCCCTGGGTCTAAATTGTCCGTCACCTGGCCCATAACCTTTAGAACCTGAGGTCTGGCGTTGTTGCCACCATTAGTTTCAAAACACATGTGGCTGACACCTGATTTAAGCTTGTTTCTCTTATTTTAAAAAGGTGTATTTTGTTGTTGTTTTGTTTGCTTGTGGTCACCAGTCACCAGCCAGTAGTACAGTGTCTTTGTGCTGCTTCGTAATGCACCATTTTGTTTTCCTTTTTTAACTTGTAACTCCCCTTTATCCAGTTTTACCAACACCCAAGCCCTGGGAGCCACTAATCGGTCATCTGTATCTATGAGGTTATTTTGTTTTTTAATTCCACATATTAGCAAGATCAGATGGTATTTGTCTGTCTCTGTCCAATTTAGCTCACTTAGCATCATGCCTTGGAAGACCATCTGTGTTGTTGGAAATGTCCAGACTTCATTCTTTTTGATGATTGAACTAGAGCCCCGGTGCACAAACTCTATGCATGGGGGACAGGTGAGAGGGCATGACTCTCAGCCCAGCCTGCATCCTCTCCAATGTGGAACCCCCTGGGGGATGTCCGACTGCAGGTTTAGCCCGATCCCTAAATCAGCAGTTGCACATTCCTCTCACAATCCGGCATTGCTGGCTCCTAACCACGCACTTGCCTGTCTGCCTGATTGCCCACAAACTGCTCCCCTGCCTGCTTGATTGACTCCTAACTGCTCCTTTGCTGGCATGATCATCCCCAACTGCCCTCCCCTTCAGGGCTGAGGGGACTGAGGGACTCCAGCTGGATGAGGTGGGGCTGAGGAGAGTGGGTGCCGCCACCTTGTGGCTGTGGGTGCCGCCATCTTCTGAGGGTGTGATGGTGAATGGGCATATTCCCTTTTTATTAGATAGGATAGCACTCTGCTATATATATGCACCAGATCTTGTTTATTCAAGTGTCAATCAATGGACATTACGTTGTTTCCACATCTGTGGTATTTGTAACTAAAGTGGCAATAAACACAGAGGTACACATAATCTTTTGATTAGTGTTTTGCATTTCTACAAATAACCAGAAGTGAAATTGCTGGGTCGTATCCTAGTTCTATTTTTAATTTTTTGAGGAACTTCCTTATTTTTTTCCATAGTGGCTGTATCGATGTACAATTCTATCAACAGTGCACAAGTGCTCCCGTTTCTCCACCTCCTAACTTCGCGGTATGCATGTGCTGGCTGGTTCTGTCTCCTTCATGCAAACATGCCATCATGACAAGCTCTTTGGGTTGAGCACGTGCTCCTAGTGCCTGATCCATAGGAGGCAATCAATACACACCTGATAAAGGAGCCAGGGAATGAATTCCCCTTAGCCCAGTCTACAAATCTGATGAGATCACAATCAAACTTCCAAGGGAATTTGATCAAATAATTCAAAATGCATACATACAAAACATTTAAAATGTGTATTTTTTGAAACCAGTTTTATTTGCCGGAATTGATTCAAAATGAGTAAAAGTTCAGAGGCATTTATCCAACAATGATCATCAAAGACTGATTCATAAAGTTGAAAACAAAATCATTTTAAGTTTATCAACTACAGACAAATTACACAATTTAAGACAAAGCACGAGAAAAGATACTAGAAGATATTATTTTTCAGAAATAACTTTAATATTTTTATATGAAGAGTTGTCATTTATAAACCATATGTATATGATGCTTTATTTTAAGGTTGTTCTTAACATAACCTATGAGAGTGGACAGGTATATGCAAATGACTTCCCTGTAAATAGTGGTGTAACCCGAATAAGCTGTCAGACTTTGATAGGTGAGTACTACTAAATTATTTCCATCATTTTCCTGTTTTGAATCATTGTAAATTAGTAAATCAGTTCTTTGATGTTCTATATTTTCATTTTTAGTTAATAATTTACATTATTACTAATGTGTTTTAACACTGTTTTCAGTTTACATTGGTTATTGCTGTATATTCACATTTTTTTCCATGAGATTGGCATTGATGGAACTGCATTTGTAGTAGGTTGTTAGCATATAAGAATGTCCACAGAGGTCGTAAATGGGCATTTATAAGCAAGAGGCAAAATCATGGGGAAGTGGCTTTTCACGTTTGTGAAAAAGAAAAATTGTCTGATTCTTTAGTTTTCACTTGCTTCTACTCCAGTGCCTGCATAACATTTTTCTTTTTAACTTTTTAAATTTTTTGAGTGGTTGAAAGACAAAATTTGTTACATTGCAATATGTACCATATTATTTCAATGAAATAAAAAATATGAGATATATGTATATGTAAATGTATGCATTTAAGATAGTAAATTTTTCTCTGAGCACTTATAGCCTCTACTTGTTCTAAATTTTTATTATCATTTAGTTTGTAGTGTCTCTTAAATTATTTGTTTCGATATTTTCTTGTTCTATGAATTGTTTCAGAAATGGATTGTTTAATTTCCAAATACTTTGGGGGTCTTTTCATCATTCTTCTTCATATGTTAGCTTTTTATATTAATTTACTGTTCTTTTAATGGCTACCCTTGAGATCAATAAACTAGTTCTTTTCTCATCTCCCAAACTATGCAAGAATCTTAAAAAAAAAAAAGAAATAACTTTAATATTCTTAAAACTTACAAAAATAAACTACCAAAATTACTTAGAACTATGTGTAAGGGTATATTTACATGTATTATTAGGGTAGGTGCAAAGATAAATATAAATATTTGTATACATATTCTTAATCTAAATATAAATATTATGATGAGAAAAATTTTCCGATCTGCAGTGTATCATGCGTTGGCCTCCGTGGGTGAGTATTCCCCTGGCCACCTAGGACTGTGGCTCCAGCTGGCAGGACCAGATGTAACTGCAGGAGAGAGTGGCACCTGTGAGCTCCCAACCTCAGGTGTCCCTCCCAGTGTCAGGAGCCCCAGGAATTGCTACACAGCAAGGACTGGGGGGAGGCGAATCAGGGAACCATGGACACAGGTTCTCTGGACCGACCAGCAGAAAGAGTCTAGCCCGGCCCTTGCCCAACTCCGGCCCGGCCTCACCTCTCATTTTCACTGAGCCGTTTCTGGGCCCAGAACCAGGCCTGGAATGGCCCCTCAGGCTCTATTTGGTATTTGTGTGCAGCCTCCTGTAGCAGCACTATCTCCTCCAAAACTCTCTGCACCTGAGGCAAGAGGGAAGGAGAGGATGCAGACATGGCCCAAAAGGGGGTGAAGGGTGGAGCGGGAGCTTGGTCCTGGGTCTTTGCACACAGGGGCACCCTCCTTCTCCCTAATTCCATCCAGGCCCTTCCTGTGCTCGGAGGTGGGCACTAACAGCTCTTCCTCCAAGATCTTATCCTTGATTCCACGCCCCTTCCCCACAAACGCCAACTACAGGGGTCTCCCACTTCTGATATCAAACTCTCCCAATAAATGGAAGATGCAGGGCATGGAGCCCAGGAGTGTGCTGGCCAGGGCGTCTATGATTCTCACTCCCTGCCCAGCCCCGCAGGCTGTGCCACAGCTGCTAACCTTTTCCTTTTTTGCTAATTGATCTGACTCTTCTAAAAGGCAGATATCCAAGGTCCATGAGAAAGAACCCCCTAGCTAGGACTGACCCCCTATGCCCAACCTTCTCATGGTGCACTACCACCAGGTCCCAGGAGGGAATGGGAAGCAGGAAAAGGCAGGACTGGGATCAAGGCCAGGCTCTGGGCTCCAAAGGAGCGGGGACAAGGATGACTATGATGGGCCTATTGCTCCAGCTCCAAGGGAAGGCAGTGCTGAGAACTCACAGCTCAGGATGGGGGCTCTCTGTCCCCAACGTCAATCCTGGTCACCCCAGTCAGGCCCCAGGTCACCCACCTCCTGATCATCCTCCATGATGCTGTCCATCACCTTCAGATCTTTAAGGTATTCTCCCAGGAAGGGAACACACTGGACAAACAGGGTGAGGGTGGGATGAGCCCCTGCTCCCTGGTGCCCCACGGGCTCTCTACTGAAAGCCTCCCACCCTCAGCCACCTGGCCACCCAGGCTTCCCATGTGGAGCAGCCCAGGTCCCTTCGGGCCTCCACTCAATTGTCCCTTCCCTCACGCTCCAGGAACTCCTCTTGGTCAGCTCCCTGGACCACCTCTGGGCAAGTCACTGGGTCAGCGGTCCTGGGCCAGACCCACCCCCATGTCCAGCCTGCAGGTACCTGCCCCAGGCCCTCCTCTGGGTCATTTCTAAGGGAGGGCTTCAGGTTCTGTGGGCACAGGAGGTGGGGCTGGAGGAGGAAGGCCTCCCTTTCTTGACTTGGAAGCCTCCAGCTGAGAGGATAGAACCCCCTCCTATGACCCTAAGCACCCGCAGACAGGCTCACTCACCTTCTTGGGCAGCCTGAGCTTGGATCCAGGGACATGGGACATCAGAGTGGCATAC
Organism: Myotis daubentonii; assembly: GCF_963259705.1. Lineage (NCBI taxonomy): Eukaryota > Metazoa > Chordata > Mammalia > Chiroptera > Vespertilionidae > Myotis > Myotis daubentonii. The sequence continues at coordinate 1,167,279 of NC_081848.1, forward strand.
CTGGAAGGCTGGTTCCACCAGGGTGGAGGAGAGGGTCATTGAGGTCATGCTCACCTCACCCCATTTCCCCACCAGCCCTGACCTCACACCCTGGCCCTCTGACCCAAGTCAGCTGGTACCAGTGCCACCCGGACTGCAGCATGCTCTGCTTCTGGACGACTCCCAGCTACAACGCTCACTCGGTGTGTGTGACCTTAGGCTTGGGCCTGGCCTCCTTGACCCGTTCCCTCCTTTGGAAAGTGGGAGACCTCCACCGAGCTCACAGGTTCTCCTGAGGACTCAGTGTCATTCCTGTCATCAATGTTCTCACCCTCAGCCCTCCCGGTGGCACAGGCCAGGGAGCTCTGCACTGTCGTGTTCTGTCCTGAACTCATGACCACCCTGTGAGGCCTGTAGCATGGGTGGTCACCCTCCCCCCCGCGTCAATCACAAGGAGACTGATTGGCAGGGAGTGCTCCAGGGGCGCAGTGGGAAGTCTCAGAGAGCAGACCCCTCTGTCTCTGGCCCAGACAGTAGGACCCGAGGCCAAGCAGCCCTTTTGTTCCCCTTTCCATGGGAATCCCCTGCGGGGCCCATCCTGGGCAGGAAGGGCGCTCCCCTTGCAGGGGTGGAGAAGACAGAAGTGGGAGCAGAGCCCTGGCATCCTGAGGACAGAATGGGCTGGTTTGGGGAAGAAACCTCCCCCACCCTCCCATTCACCACACAGCCTGAAAGAAGCTAAGTGCAATTGGGAGGGGGCAGCATGGAAGCCAGAGACCCGCTCAATGTGCCAGCTCTGCACCCAGTCCTGGAACAGCATGGCCACCACCCTGTGTGCCATGAACGGGGCCTCTGGCCCTTGAAAGTGCCCCCCACCGCCTGCCCATAAACCAAACAGATCCCTCTTCCTGGTAACTGGGACCGAGAGGGTGAACATTTTCACAGACTCTTCAAGTGACAAACAACCACATCCCCATACTGGGCAGTCCCCCCTTCCCTCACGCCTTCCCCTCTGCAGACCTCCAGGCTCCCTCTACCTTGATGAACTGTTCCCTGCTCAGGATGTTGTCCTTCATGCAGAGTTGTTTCATAGTCAGTGCCCGCTTCCTGAGTGGAGGGAAAGAGGAAAGACATGTTTAGGAAAGATGGGGGAGACGGGTTCAGGGCCAATTCTTATTGACAATGTCATGTTTCAAACTGCCTCAGGGTTCCTCTGAGCAGGAAGGTCTCCCTGGGACTGGGGCAGGGCTCTCATATGGGTCACGTTGGACCCCTCTCCATATCTATGGAGCAGCTCTGTTTTGACCAGTTTGGGTTTGAACTGGGCACACGGTTCAGGTGCTGAAAACACTTGAAAATCTCCCATTTGGCTCAGTGCCGTCTCTGACATTGGAGCAAACTGACTCCTGAAGCGGAGCCAGGGGACTGAGTCCCAGGGAGCCTCAGTCACCCCGCCCACCAGCCCAGTCCCTGTCCCCATGGTGGGCTGCCTCCCAGGAGGGGAGGGGACACTGGGAGACATTTGGGTGACACCTCCCCATGCCTCCTCTGATGGGAGAGGCCTCCGCACCTGGAAACCTTCCCCCATGTTTTCTTCAAACGATGGACAGCCACGCTCTGCAGAGCAGCGAGGATGGCGTGCAGGGAGGAGAAGTTCCTTAGGCTTCTGCACTCCTGGGGAAGGGGAGACATGGGCTGTGAGGTGGGAGCTGCAGCTGGTGCTTCGATCCCCCTCGAATGAACCCCCCCTGGTGGGACCAATGCTCAGGGTGGGCACGTATAGCAGCCAAAGACCAACTCTCACAGCCAGGAGGGTCCCAGCTCAACCCAAGGAAGGAGCCAGGTACCAAGTGAGCCTCCCAACACAGGCACCTGGGCATCAAGGTGCACGAATCCCTGGTAGAGAGGACATGGAGGCTGTGCTGGGCTCAGACCTCTGGCCTCAGTCCTGAGAGCTGACCAGGCAGCAGAGGCATTTTTCCAGGCTCCGCATAGGGACGCTACTGGGCCTGCCCCAACAGACCTTGGCCACCTTAATCCAGTGCTCCACCACTTTGGCCCTGTCCTGGGCCATCATGCTTGGGTCCCCAAGGCAGGTGGTGATCACACAGGTGGCCACGTGGTTGAATTGTCTGATGGTGGCACTGACAGTGGAGGCCACGTGCTCCTTGCCAGGCTTCCTCCTCTGGGACCAGACGGACCCCAGGCACTGGTGGGGCAGCACCTTCTTGAACAGCTCCTGGGAGAGAAAGGGCAGTGTCTCCAGCCTGGCTCCACCCCGGCTCAGGGTCCCCAGTCTCCTGAAGGGGTCACGGGACAAGACTGAAGCTCAGGAAGCTGAGGATGTGCCTGAGCCTTGGAGTCCATGGGAGTCCCTCTCTGTCCACCGAGGGCACCCAGCACTGGATGACCCAGGACCCAACACTGCTGGGGAAGGGACAGGGGCATCTGCCTCCAGCCCATCCTCACTAATTCCAAGCTCCAGGAAGTGGCTCAAGGCTGCTCACCCCAAGGGGGCATCTTCCAGCACCTGACACCCCTCTGGTCTGCATCTCCATTCAGTGCACATTCCCCTGTGGTAGCTACCACCACAGCTGTTTGTCTGCCTTGTAGTTAAACACACATCAGGGGACAAATAAGTGCTGAGGCCGCTGAGCCTCATGGGCACATGGATGAGCAACCCATGGATCTGGCTGCACGCAGTGAGCGCCCCTCCCCACAAAAGAGGCCAGGCCCCATCCAGGATTCTGTCTCTTCTCCCTCATTGAATCTGCACAGCCACTCTGGGCAGCAGGGCCTGGGGTGCCCACCTCCACTGTCCACAGGTGGACAGCAAAGGCTGGGGGTTGAGAAAGTTGCCCAGGACCCATGGGTGGTAAAGTGTTGGAGCTGAGATTTGCATCAAGATCACAGGAGTTGGGATCAGGGCCAGGCAGGTCGGGGCGGCCAAGGGCAGAGGGAAAGCCTGTCCCACCCACTCCGAGAGCCCCACACTCACCACATCCATTGCTGTCAGTTGCTCGGCCACCAGTCTTGGAGGGAAGGTCAGGATGTTAACCTGCTCCTCCCTTAGAAAATGCTTAGGAGTCCCAGCCCTGCGGTAGGCAGTTGTTGGGGGTGGAGCTGGCTCTGTGGGCGGGACTCCGATCAGAGCTGGTGGCCCAGATGGCTCCAGCACGCCCACAGCTGGACCAAGCTCTAGCCCAGGAGCAGGCCCTTCCTCCGGCTCTGGAGTGCGCTGGAGCTCTGGAGGTGGTTCTGGAGCAGGTTAAAGAAACAGGTTTTCGCTCATGCCCCATTTTCCCATGCATTTCCACAGACAGGAGAGATCCAGCTGCCTTGAAGGGAATTCTGGCCCCTGAAACACCCCTACCCCCTACCCACTCCCCCAATCATCTTCCCCGACTGCAGTCCCCGCACCTTCCCACTGGGCCTCAGTGGGCTCTAGATGCGCCAGCTCCACCCAAAGACTTCTCACAAGGCCCACCGGGTGTGGGGCAGGGCGGCGGTGCAGCACCAAGGCCTCCTTCAGGAGGAACCAGGGAGAAATGAGGGGCTGGCCCAAATATTGTAGCTGGTCCGGCCAGGTTCCCATCATAGAAGCGGTGGCTCTGGAGAGAGGCAGGTGGGCAACAAAGTCAGAGTCTTGGCCTTTCCTTCCACTCTGCCCTCCCATGGCACCCTTGCTTGGAACTGAGCCTCTGTGCAGGCCCCTCCCTACCAGGGCGCAGCCCCAAGCCAGCCCCGTGGGGCTGTCCTGGTGGTACAGGTGTGGGATCCAGCAGGTGCAACACGGACTCTGTGTGAGACTCTTCTTCCCACTGGCAGCTCTCCTGAAGGTCCCGTGCACTGCCCACCCTGACCCTCCAGGCCCTGGGCATAGGCGATGAGGAATGAGACAGACTTGTGAGCACCCTGCTCACCACAATCCCTTCTGAGCCCGCTTGTGGGGGTCAAGGGAGATGGATATGGAGAGGGGCAGGCAAAGCGGGGTGGGTCTGTTGGGGGGAGGAGACTCTGAGGCACAACTCAGCCCAGCCTCCCCTCTGGGTCCCCAAGGCCAGGGACCCCACCCCCTGTCCTGTTTGACTCATGTCTCCTTGCAGAGGAGCCACCGGGGCTCAGCCCTCCCTTGGGAATCAGAAGATGTGTAAGATCAGGGTTCTGCCAGGCCCTGCCCTACCTAAGCCACCACTCTGCGAACACAGGAGACCCTCCTTCCGCACCCACAGACCACTCACTTTGCTAATTGCTCCTGTGGTGTGTCGCCCCGGTCATTATGAGGAGGTGTCCCTCCAGGTGTGGAAAACACCTTGATGGCATCTGAGTGCATGGACAGGGGACAAGACCTGCGAATGATGGACAGTGTGACTGTCTGACTCAGTGACGAGAACTGAGGCCCAGGGATGGTGTCTGCTTCCTTCCTTGAGTCAGGCTAAGTGTCTCCACAAGTGGCTGCCTGTGGGAGGAGCTGAATGCACATTGTCGATTAAGTGAGCTCCAAACAGAACCATCCCAGCCACCTGAGTGGGCCTGGGGCCCTGCTCTCTCCTGCCATCCCCCATGTGGCTCCACCAAGGACCAGGACAAGGACAGCCAGGTGACATCTCTCACTGCTTGACAGGTTGTTTCCCATGTGCTTTTCTACACTCAGATGCCACAGGCTGCTGATGGGAGAGTCAGGAGACTTTCCATGGGACAGAGAGACATAACTGACAGGAACGACCACGGACGGTCCAGCAGCCCTTTCTGCAGAGCCGGCGGCAGGTAGGCGCTGCCATGGCTGGTCCCCATAGCAGTGCCTACCACAGCCCTATGAGGTTGTCATTGTCAAGACCCACAGCTAGCAGTGGGCAGAGTCCCCACTGTGCCGAAGAGGGGCCCGTGCTCACCTGGTTAACAGCTCGTCCAGGAGCCACTGGGCTCTGGAGAAGGCCGGGTGGGTGGGCATCAGGGTGCAGATGTGGGGGATGTTGCCAGCCGGGAAAGCTGGTACCAGGGCCGCCGCCGCCTTCTTCAAGGTGCCTTGCTGCAGGGCTCGCATCCTGCGGGCCTCACCCAGTGTCACAGTGAACTCAGCTGCACGCTGAGGGGGCAAGGAGGGACATCCAGTCAGCGGCATCGCTGTGATTCCCAAGAGGAGGGAGGCCTGGAGCTCACACAGGAGTCCCAGGCCCTCAGGGACATGCGCAAGAGGAGGGGCAGGAGGGCCCAGGCTGAATGAGGGTCTAGGGCAGTGATGGCGAACCTATGACATGCGTGTCAGAATTGACACGTGAACTCATTTTTTTGGTTGGTTTTTCTTTGTTAAATGGCATTTAACTATATAAAATAAATATCAAAACTATAAGTCTTTGTTTTCCTATGGTTGCAAAGATCAAAAAATTCCTATATGTGACACGGCACCAGAGTTAAGTTAGGGTTTTTCAAAATGCTGACACGCGGAGCTCAAAAGGTTCGCCATCACTGTAATCTAGGTTTTCCAAGTTCCACTTTAGTTCGGCGGGTGAGGGATGGTCATACAATTGTTACCTTCTGGGTATGTTTATTGTTTGTGTGTTTTAGCTGAGAAACAACAAACTTGCGTGTGTTAATGCTTTCTATGATGAGCGTTGTCCCCGTGAGTCCTCAAGAAACATCCCCATTATAGAGATGAGAACACAGAGGCTTAGGGATGTCACACCTCTTCTCAAGGTCCTGCACATCAGAACTGTGACCTGTCCTGGATGACATTCTGTCTCAGCTACCTGAGACTGATCTGCTCCCGACATGGATGCAAGGGTGTGGGAACCTTGCCCATCCCTGTGTGGGGACAGTGAACATGGTAGACATGGCCTATGAAAACCACTGACTTCAAAAAAGACACTTTTATTTCATCCTTTTACATTAAAGGGCATTTTAAGACCCTCAATTTGGAGATGCCAGATTCTGCAAAGCGGCAAATGCCTGCAGACTCCAGGCTGAAGAAATGTGATCAACAGGCAAGAATATTAGCAGAGGACTCGAGAGGGAGCAAATCCATGCGGTGAGTGTAAAGTGAAAGGTGACTCAGTGCCCGCGTGAGGCAATTGCCAGTGAAGCAACACTGTGATGGCCTTGGACAGCCTGACATCAGACAGGTGAAAATTTCAATGAGTGAGAAAACCCCAGGCCAGGCTGGGAGCAGCCATCATCAGAACCTGCTGTTGGCAACGTCCCTGCTACAGCCCTTTGGGTTTGGAATCTGCCTGTATCTGCCAAATTTTACACTTGCACATTCTTCTACCAGCGGGGGGCGTCCATCTCCAGAGGGGGGTGGTACATGTTGTGGTCTGAATTGTGTCCCCCCAATTCCATGACTTTGCAACCCCCAGAACTTCATCATGTGTGCATTTGACTTTTACTCTTTAAACAAGTCATTCAGGTGACGTGAATTCAGTGGTGTGGGTCTTCATCTAATCTGACCAGTGTCCTGAGAAGAGGAGGGGAGGACACGTGGCAGCGCAGAGATGAGTCCATGTGACACGCAGAGAGAAGACAGCCATCTACAAGCTGAGGAGCGGCCCCCTCAGGAGAAACCAGCCCCGCTGACAGCACCATCTCTCACTTCTAGCCTCTGGAATTGTGAGAAAATGAATGTCTGCTCCTAACACCACCCAGTGTAGTCCTAGGTTATGGCAGCCTGAGCAAGCAACCTAACACAGTCCGTTCCTACACACTTCAGAGTTCCGGGCGGCACTGCTGATGTGGTAGCTGAACTGCATCAGACCCATGTCCAACAGCAATGAAAGGCTGCATCGCTGGCCAAACGACCTCCGCTACTGCACCAGGTCTGCAAGGACAGTGGAGCTGACTGCTCCACAGGATTCTGGCAAGAGTAGTTTAAATAACAAAAACAGTGATAGGCAAAAGTGCACCTGGTCTACTATGAAGTAAAACAATATGATTTCACCCTAATATTTCCACAGATATAGGAGGAGCGGATTTCTACTATCTCATGTAAATGCAGGGAAGAGTGGAGGCCCGGATTCCTCTGTCATGGGGCTAAGGCACCCTTAGGGGCCACGGGAGGGCCTCTTAGGTTCCCCAGATTTGAGTCTAGGTGCTGGGCACTGCCAGGTTGTCTCGGGTCTGTGGGTATAGAGACCATCAAGACCAGTTCTCACCTGAGTCCGGCCCTGGATGGTGTCTGTGGCCTGATGCACCTTCCCCGGGTCGAGGTAGGTCGAGTAGGTGAACCCGTTGACCAGCCCTTCAGTGTTGTGCCGGTTGGAGCTCTACAAAGACAGAGCCCAGTACCGGGCCAGGAGGCTTCAGAAACCTTCCACCCCAATCTGCGGCTCTACCCCACGGCAACCCTGGCAAACTGAGACAGTGTGTTAGGACACATTGAGGATGTCCCGGCAGCCCTGCTGAACTAGCAAGAGCTGATTCACATCAAGGTCTAACAACAGTGAAAGCCTGAATCACTGAGGAAAACAACATCTTCAATGGGATGATATGGAGATGGGAAAGGCCACAGCTCTTGTCCTGGCCACAAGGCATTGGTTGGCTGTGTTCTGTGGAATGTCAGGTCGCATAGAAATATATCCAATACTTTCATCCCCTCCCATTTTTTTTTTAAATACACAGCACTATTAAGTGGGATGATGTGTAAGGGTTGGAGAAAGTCTACAAGGACAGTTAAGCTGGGATTGGTCCACAGGAGTCTTGGGGCAGGGAGTTCAACATTTGAAATGAGAAAAATGCAAAGATAACAAAAATGTTTTCTGTATGATCCCAACAAACACACGAAGACTGCTTTTCCACCCTACCAGGGAACTGTTCGGGAGGATTGGAGGAAGAGTTTCCTTTGGGAGTGGGCCTGTGAAAACTTTGAGGCCTCAGATCTAAGTCTGAGTTCTGGTCCCACCCAGTTCATCTCAGGGTCCTGGGTGTGGGCAGGCTCTCACCTCAGTTTGGCAATGGACGGATTTCCTGGTCTGGTCCACTTGTCCTCTGTACCCGTCGTTGGCATCAATGAACCTGGTAACCCGCTCCTCTACGACATCGTGGCTGGAGCTCTGCAAAGACAGAGCCTGGTCCCCAGCCAGCAGGCGTCAAGGGCCTGGGCATTACCAGTGGGGGAGATGCCCACCACCCATTCTGCTGCCCAGGTCAGGCAGAGAGGGGCATCTGCAATGACCTCCGGGCAGGGAGCGAAGGAGATGACACAACCTCCAGGCTTCTGACACCTACCAACCTGCTCCTGCCCAGCATGTGCATCCCTCATCCCACGCTGCCCCTCACCACACCCAACAAACACATACCCGGCATGAGGAGTAAGAAGTGTGGGCCTTCCCAGCTCGGACCCACTTTATGGCCTGGCTTGGATATTCCTTCCCTGGGATGCCCACAGTAACCCAACGGGTCTTCCTGCCACAGGTTGATGGGAGTCGGCGGTGGGGCTCATTTGCATTTCTGCGGCCACAGACACATATCTCACTCTGGGCTTTCTTCCGCCCAGAGCCTCGCAAGCACGGGAAACAACACAGAGACATTGTAGTCTCCTCACCCTCTCCACTCAAGTGAGCGGGAAAGGCAGTTGACTTTAGAATGCGGGTACCTGGTTACCATGGATCTAATTTCTGTTAGGGATCTGTCCCAAAGGAAGTGAGGTCACCCCTTGAAGGTTCCATGACCTGGGCCTTCCTCCAATCAGAGTCACCCTAAGCCTCCTCTGGTTGGTGACCTCTAACCCTCTATACCTATGTTGTCTCCATACCTGTACACCAATACCCAACACAGCCCCCCAGCTCCCTGGGAATGGACCATGCCCCCTGCTTGGGGGAGAGCGCTGCATTCACACCTCTTCTTTCTTACTCATTCTGTGTCTTGTCGAAACCTCTGTGCCTCTCAGGGCCGGCCCAGGCTCCCAACATGCCAGTGAGCATGATGCGCGACCCCATTTCCACAGGAAGTCAGCAGGTGTAGATGCGACAGGGCCCCTAACACCTGTAGACTGGTGTCCCATGAATCGGATACACCAAGATAGAGGTGGAAGATAACTAGAATGAGTGGGGCACAGCATGCAACACTAGACAAAACAGGCCTGGAGTCCAGCATGTCCTCTTAGGGAAGTCACTGCTCATTTGGCCTCATTTTCAAGTCTGCACCTTTAAGGGTTTGAAATCACAGGAAATTCAGATATTGTCACTCACTGGACTAAACCTCACAGTGGTCTCTTATTAAACTTAGCATCAGACCCAGTGTCTCATGTGGGTCCATGTGGTGGGAGCTTTCACATTGGCTTTGAGTGAGTCCCGTCTCCTGCTGAGAACATCCTTGTGTGTCGGCTGAGTGCTCAGAAACCTGGCTTCTGAACAACATAGAGTCATTCTCTGGTACTTTCATTCTTTTTTTATATATAAATTGTATTGAATTTTTACAGAGAGGAAGGAAGAATTATAGGGAGTTGGAAACATCGATGAGAGAGAGACATCAATCAGCTTCCTCCTGCACACCTCCTACTGGGGATGTGCCCGCAACCAAGGTATGAGCCCTTGACTGGAATCGAACCTGGGACCCTTCAGTCTGCAGGCTGACAATCTACCCACTGAGTCAAACCGGTTAGGGCTGGTACTCTCATCCTTGATGTCCCTTCCTTCCTCCTGATTTCACTTTCTCTCTGTGTCTGTGTCTCTGTCTGTCTGTCTTATGTCTGGAACAAGGAGAACAAACACCCATGTTTTGAGCTGTCCTATGGAGAGGCCCCACAGAAGAGAACTGAGGAAGTGTCCAGGCCACCAGGCAGGAACTCGGGCTCTCAGTTCAAACTGCATCCTGACGAAAACCACACGAGTGACCTTGGGAGCAAATCTGTCCCCAGTTGAGCCTCAGTGGAAACACATCTCCTGCTTCACTGAAACTTTGAGCATGCAACAATGGTGCCCAGACGCCTGCTCCACAGACATGCATGGTGTCAATATGTGTACTTTAGGGGTGCAGAGTTTGAGAGCAATGGTATTTGGGCCTCAGCTTTGCCACTGGGCACTCAGCAATAATAAACCACCACTGCTCTCTGACGTTATGGACAGAGTTAAAAAGTTAATATTTGAAAAAGGGAGGGTACACTTGACATATCACAAAGGGGGTGTCTGTATGTTCTCAATCCACTTAAACACCTCCTTCCAGTGTCTGTACGTGCCTGAGGGTGGGGACTAGCACCTGGCCAATGTTTGGAAGAACTCCATAACAGAATGAATAGTAGAATGATTGCCTCTATGGAAGGCCTTGCCCATGTCCCCTCCTTCCTGTCTGTGGGCATTTATTCATGGTTTGAGGCCCAAACTTCTCAGGGTCCTGGGATGTCTGCAGAAAGATGGAACCTGCTGGGTGTCGGTGGGGGTGGCCTTCAGGCTCAGCCAAGCCTTCTCCAGGGAAAGGCAGGAGCACTGAGCTGAGGACAGAACTTGCCCTGCCCTGGGCCTGGAAGCCAAGAAGGGGAGCAGAAACTGCCAGGAGGCTCAGGTGGAACAGGCCGGGGCCAGGGGGACAATCTCAGGGTCCATGTCACTGGCTGCTCCTGCCGCATAGAAGGCCCTGGGCTGAGGTATTTGAATGGCTCCTTTGGATGCTTAACATTCAACCTTTGTATGAATTAGGCATGTGCCCAGTAGTCAAAGCAGCTGAGTGAAAGCTGCAGGGCTGTCTGAGGGACCAGGATGAGGACCCCACCCCCAGGAGCAGCTGGAGGTGTGTTCCTGGCTCCAAACCTGGATGAGGATGTGTTGCTGGGAACCGGCAGCCCTGCAGGGGCCACCTCAGCCTCCAAGGAAGGAGCCCACAGGGGCAGTGGCAGGGAGTTGTCAGCCCTCCCGCTGCGCCCCACCTCTCCCCATCCCCCACCACACCACCTGCTCCCACAGTATTAGCCTCAGAACGAGGGGAATTCTGACACCTGCTAGGCCCAAGCACATGCATCTTGAGGGCACTGTGCTTGGGAAATGATCCCATCCCAGGAGAACAAATATGGACGATCCCTCTTTCATGACATTTCTGTTTCCTCAAATTCACACACAAGGGAAGTGGAAGGGTGACTGCCAGAAGATGAGAGGAAGCAAGGTGGGGAGTTACTGCTACTGTTTTGCAAGATGAAAAGGTTGTGGAGGTTGGGGGGTGTATGGTTGCACTGCAGTGTGAATATACGTCACACTGGAAAACTGTCGACGGAAAAAGGACTAAGATGGTCAGTTTTGTGTGACGTGTATTTCACCTCAACTACTTTTATTGAAACGGATGACCTGGGGTTGCCCTGAGGCTGCAGGCACACTGACACCCATCTGGAAGGACATGACTTGGACATCCCTGGGGGCTGGAGCTCAGGCAGCAGCTTCTCACCCATTTCCTCCTGGGACAGGGGCACTTCCCTGCGGGGGCCCCTGGGCCCTGGGCTGGGCTGCATGAAACTGGGCCTGCACCTGTGCATGGGGCAGAGGGTAGAAGTCCATGAAGGGCCTGGCCAGGGATGGCTAGTTTGGGTGCTAGAGTGGGAGCTGGAGGAAACGCAAACCCGGCACCCACAGCTGCAGGACTCCTGCCCCCACGAATCACAGATGCAGCCCAGCTCTCAGGAGAAGGCGCATCCTCCCTGGTGGATCCAGGGACGGTGAGGCTGGGCTCCCAGTCGAGGCCTTTGGGGAAAAGCCCAGTCAGTGCTTCCTGTCCTGGGACCCCGCTCCACTTGCTGACCTTCAGGGGCTTGGATCACGGAATGGTCAGGTTGTGGGACAGAGACACACCCAGTCAGATCACTCAAATGACAATTCAGAAGCCACTTCTCTCAAGTTTCTAAGTCCACAGGCACCTCCTGCCCACACCCTGCTCACACACACATTGTCACTCAACCCCAAATGGTGGCTCCTGGGAAGAGACCCTGGCATCCACCCCACTTTTCCTGACCCCATCGAACCCCGTCCATGAGTTCATCTGAAGACAGCAGGAAAGCACATGTCCACTGTGGTGACACTGACACAATGACGGGTCCCCTCACACAGACTGCAGCACCCATTCTGCTGGAGTTGTTGGCCCTCTGCTCAGTGGGCTCTGCATTACCAAGTGGCTGGGCTTGGGTTACCCCAGAAACTCCCTGTGGCCTCTTGGAGCTGAGGATGCCTGCAGCCATGGTCACAGGAAAGACATTCCTCTGTCCTACACTTGCAGAAAACCGAATTCTGCCCACAACCAGGGTGAGATTGGAAGCATCTCCTTTCCTCCTAGACACTCAGGGGAGACCACAGTCTCAGCCAAATCCTTGGTCCCATGAGCCCCGATTCACTTACACCATGCCCTGCTCCTGACTGCAGAAGCTGTCAGACAGTCACGAATGTGTAGTGTCACCAGGCCAGTGGGGATATTGCTCCACTGCAAGAAACGACTTAGCCACGTCCTTCATGAAATCAGGTCCCCTCCAACCTCTGGTTTCAGCAGAGGTGGAGGTGGGTGCTTCAGGGGTCATCACCTGTTTTAAACCTTCGGAGGTTAGAAACTACCATAGTCCCCCATTCTAAAATTCGGGAAAACCAGGTCTTGGAAACCCAGTGATTCAGACACAGGGCCTACAGCCCTGAATTTTATGCAAATCTGGGATCTTCCTCGTCCTCCTCCTGACAGCCCAACTCTATCTTTCTGTGAATGTCCCTTGTATATCCTAGACTTAGATTTCTGTGTGTGTGCTCATTTTAGACTTTAGATTGCCTTTGCAATTTTTGTGGGCTCCTTTGATATTGAAGATACGAATCTTCTATTCTGTACATATTGCAAATATATGCTGCAGTGTACCTATCAGTCTTCAGTTTTAAATTTGCATACGGGGGCTGTGTCAGAGTGTAACTGCTCTAAGTGTCCATATTCTGAACCCTGCTCGCTGGACTAAGTGTTGGAAGCACTCACTGCTCCATCCTGCCTGCTGGGCCAAGTGTGGGAGTACAGGTCCTGCTCCTGCCATATTACACCCACTGTTAGGTCCAAGCCCTCTGCCAGGGCAGGACCTCATTGGTCGCTGGGTGGTAGACGAGGAAGCCACGAGAAGTTGTGGGTGTATAAGAATGAGTCTTTATTCTGGGAGCCATCAGGCAAAGCAGTTCTTCACAACAGTTGCATATAGGTAGGAAGCCACACACCAGCTAGTTAACAAATACATCTTTCCCAAAAAGCAGTAGCAGCCTCTGTACCTACAGCCTCACCTAATAGCACCACGCTGCCTCTAGAGCTAGTGCCTCACATAGCAGCAGTACCTGAGCTCTCTAACCCCAGTAGTCTCAGCAGCCTCTCTCTCTAGCCTCTGTCTCCCCTCTCTCTGGCCTCGAGCTACTCAGTAGTCTGTATGATTCTACTGAAAGGCTTCATTCTAAGTAGTGACCTCGCTGTGCACATATAATCCTTGGACACCCTGATGAAGAATCCTATGCTCAGAGTGGCCTTGGCCATGAGGCGTACTGTAGAGAGGGCCTTTCACACTCTCATTAGCCTTGAGCATCTGGTGACTCTAGCATGGTTCCCACAGGCTGCCACACCTGTGTCAACGTCCCATCTACAGAAGAGAAGCAGAGTCGCAGAGGGCCCAGGGCCAAGACCCACCTTTCCCTCCGTTTGGAGGAAACTGGGCTGGTTCAGCACCATGACGACTGCTAATCCATAGCAAATCACTGAAGAATATTCTCAACAGACAGTGGTGCAAGCATCTCTGAAACATCTCTTCAGCCCAGCTGGTGTGGTTCAGTGGTTGAGCTTTGACCCATGAACAGGGAGATCATAGTTCAATTCTGGGTCAGGGCACATGGTTGATCCCCAGAGAGGGTAGTGCAGGAGGTGGTTGATCAATGGTCAATTGATGGTCCTTTCTCATCATTCATGTTTCTCTCTCTCTCTCCACTTCTCACTGAAAAAAAAAAAATCCCTTTTCTATGTCATTTCCCTCACTAGCATGAGACTGTACATGCATGCTGCTTTCACACATTCCCTAAAGCAGTGGCTCTCAACCTTCCTAATGCCGGAATCCTTTAATACAGTTCCTCATGTTGTGGTGACCCCCAACTATAAAATCTTCTTCTTGCTACTCCATAAGTGTAATTTTGCTACTGTTATGAATTGTAATGTAAATATCTGATTTGAAAGGATGTATTTGCATTGTTCCAATTTGAACATAATTAGAGCATTGTGATTAATCAAAAAAACAATATGTAATTATATATGTGTTTTCTGATGGTCATAGGTGACCCCTGTGAAAGGGTCGTTCAACCCCTAAACGGGTCGCGGCCCACAAGTTAGTGACCCACAGGTTGAGAACCGCTGCCGTAAAGGACTAGGAAATCAATAATAATTAAAATCAAATCCCTCTCCCCCAAGTTATTGAAATGCCAACATAACATACATTCTAGATTCTAAAAACTAAATTTCTACAAAGTTACCCGCTTGCAAGGAATTTATAGCCAACTTACTACGCTGGGTTAGGAATTCCACAGGCTTCAAAATGTTTCAGAAACAACCACAGCTTAATTCACCTTTCTCAAGGGCTGCCTAAGACATAAAAACATAGATGAAACAGTCTGAACCAGTTCAATTTATAAGCTCATACTAGGTCCTTTTAAATGGACAAAGTCACTTTATACTGTAGACTAAACCAATCCTCACAAGAAATAAATGGAAGCACAGCGGAGTCCCTGTGTACAGGGGATTGTCAAGAGCAGGGAAACAAAGGAGACATATGTAATACTCCTTGTAACCCTTTAAGCAATAAAAAAATTTAAATAAATAAATAAATAAAAGGAACAAAGAGGTACAGATATCCTTTTAAATTAGTGTTTTGGATTTCTTCAAGTAATCAGAAGGGAAATTGCAGGGTCATATACTAGTTCCGGTTTTAATTTTTTGGGGGAATTCCATACTATTTTCTCAAAGTGGGTGCACCAATTTACAATCCTACCAACAGTGCACAGGGTTCCTTTATTATCCACATCCTCACCAATACTTGTTACTTCTTGTCTTTTTTTTTCTTTTTTTAATCATTTATCTCTGTCCCCTCCCTCCTCTTTCCCATCAGCCCCTGTCCCCTCCCTCCTCTGTCCCCTCCCTCCTCTGTCCCATCAGCCCCTGTCCCATCAGCCACTGTCCCCTCCCTCCTCTGTCCCATCAGCCACTGTCCCCTCCCTCCTCTTTCCCATCAGCCCCTGTCCCCTCCCTCTTCTGTCCCCTCCCTCCTCTGTCCCATCAGCCTCGGTCTCCTCCCTCCTCTGTCCCATCAGCCTCTATCTACTTCTTGTCTTTTTGAGAACAGCCATTTTGGCAGTGGGAAGTGATATATTCTGGTTCTGAATTGTACTATTTCCCCCTTGATTAGTGACGTAGAGCATCATCCAAAATTTAACTTTAAGTGCTACTGAACAAGCTGCACTATATGTAAAATGGAAATACTACCATTCTTATTCCTCAAGAAATCTACACTAATAAAAGAGAAACATGGTAATTGGCGTACGACCGCTACCCTTTTCATTGGCTAATCAGCGAGATATGCAAATTAACTGGCAGCCAAGATGGAGGCCAGCAGCCAGGCAGCTTGAAACTAACATGAGGCTTGCTTGCCTCAGTGACGGAGGAAACCAACGTTCCCTGCCCGCGGCTGCAGGCCTCTGAGCCTGCTGTTTCAAACATTGTAATAAATACCGCCGAACTTCAGCCAGTAGTTTCGCAACATTGTAAGCAAAGGCCAGAAAGTAAGCGGAGGCCTAAGAGCTGGAGCCAAGCCTCAAGCTAAAGCTGGCCCAGAATTTAAAAAAAAAAAAGGACTAAAGGAGCGTTTGGGAGTTCAGTCACCCCCAGCCTGAAAACAACCCTCAGCCCCTCACCCAGGCTGGCCAGGCACCCCAGTGGGGACCCCCACCCTGATCCAGGACACCCTTCAGGGCAAACGAGCCACCCCACCCATGCACCAGGCCTCTGCCCTATATAGTGAAAGGGTAATATGCCTCCCAGCACCGGGATCAGCGTGACAGGAGGCAGCGCCCAAGCCCCCTGATCGGCCCTGCTTTGTGGGTGATAGAGGGTGGCGCCCCAAACCCCCGAGCCCGCCACGGGCTCTGCTCTGTGTGTAATGGGGTGGAGCCATAACCTCCCATTGACCCTGCCTTGACTGTGACAGGGGGTGGGGCCCCAACCCCCCAATTGGCCCTGCTCTGAGCCCGACCAGGGGCTGCACCTAGGGATTGGGCCTGCCCTCTGCCACCTGGGAGCAGGCCTAAGCCAGCAGGTCGTTATCTCCTGAGGGGTCCCAGACTGAGAGAGGGCACAGGCCGGGCTCAGGGAACCCCCTCCCCCCGAGTGCACAAATTTTTGTGCCCCGGGCCTCTAGTAACATTATATTACACAAAAATATCAATTATTTTACTTGTCAATACAAGCTTTAAATAAAAATAAACAAAGAGATCCAGAGTCACTGAGAAAACTTTGGAACCAGAGCCCAAAGTCAGGGCTCAGCTGGGATCTTTATACTTTGCTAGTTATCTATGCATATTCCCACAGCAGCCTCAATTACCACCTCGATCCCACAGATCTTCATATCGTCCTACACACAACATTACCTCCTCACCATTTGTCTTTTTCTCGGTTTTACCTTTAGTTCAGAGCACGCAGCACATCCTGATTTCGCATTACGCATGTGCTAGCTGGCTTGACTCTTTCATGCACACATGCCATCATGACAAGCTCTTTGGATTGAGCACTGCGTTTCCAGTGCCTGGCCCATAGGAGGCACTCAATACATACGTGATAAAGGAGCCCGGGCATAAGTCTACAAATCAGATGAGATCCAAATCAAAATTCCAAGGAAATTCAATCAAATGATTCAAAATTCATACATTCTAAAATTTAGAATATGTGTAACTTTTGAAACTGATTTTATTGGCAGGAGTTGATTCAAAACGAATTGAATAAATGTATCGAGGTACCTATACAATGATGATCGTCATAGAATTGTTCATAAAGCAGAAAACAAATTAATTTCATGTCCATTAACTACAGCCAAATGCTATGATTGATGATGGAGCAGGGCAAAAGTTACTACAAGGCATAATATTCCAGAAATATTTTATATTAATAGAATACATTATCAAAGAGTGATATAACATAAAATGGTTTATAAATATAGATAAGTATATGTGTATATATACTGTGAGCATATCTGAAAGGATACATATAAAGATATGTATAATGATTTCCAACATTGTGTGTGAATGATCACTGATTTTAAACTTTTCTCTTTTCCACCTATAACCAGGAAGTATTTCTGCAATAAAAAAAACTACTCTTTTTGAAAACAAAAAATTGTACCTAGTCCAATTGCTGAATTGTAAAGGTGGAGAAATTGGTCTCCAGATATAAATTAAGGATGTATTTGAGTATTGAAGGTGGGGAAAATATGTGTGTCTGGTATAATCCTCTGGAAAGGAGCACTGGGGTTGGTTTTGCCTCAAAGTGGGCAGTTGTTTTAAGTTTTTTCTGAACCAAATTGTATTTATAAAAATAAATCCATGCCTACAGTCAAATTGCATTGTGGCAAGACACTGGGTTGAGAATTAGATACACTCAACTAATTGTGTCACAGAACATTAATGCAATAAAATTCAGACCCACAAGTCTGTCAGATTTGTTCCCTTCCTCACCCTCACACATGTTCTCTTGAGTATTCCGCTTTATTCCTTTCTCAGCATATTCTCAGGACACTCAGTTGCCTGGCGCTCTGCTGACCATTTATATTTATTTCTATTTCCACTCCATTCCATGTCATCATGTCCATTCTTTAACCTTCTTGCTATGCTGTTTTCTTTATGTTTTTCTCCTCTTTTAAATCACGTACTAACATAGCTGAAGAAAAACATTTATATTACTGTCATGAAAAGCGTCACAACTTCCTAAATTGTTTTGTTTCTTATAGTTTTTTCTGGTTTTCATGTAGAATTTCATGGCTGGCCATTTCACATATCCAGGAAAATATAAGGCATTTGTTGTGTTACCCTTGAAAAGAATATTTTGTATTTCCTGACATCATGAAACTTTTAGCTAAAACTTAAGAGTTTCCAAAATGAGAGATTTTGGACCCAAACATGTTTTCCATGAGGTCAAAGGCCATAAAAATGAGCTCATGTTAAAAATCATTTCCACTTCTGCTGTCAATGATTCAATGACTTCCGTTTGTCTCAGAATAAAAGTCTGAGTGTTCCACTGGCAAGACCGTATGTAACTGCAGGACAGAGTGGCATCTGTGAGTTCCCAGGAGCCACAACTCAGCTGTCCCTACCAGTGTCAGGGGCCCCAGGAATTGCTACACAGGAAGGTCTGGGGAGGACCAGGGAGCCATGGACACAGGTTCTGTGCCGTGACCAGCAAGGAGAGTCCACCCCTGCTCTTGCTCAACACCTGCTTGGCCTCAGCTCTCATTCTCGCTGAGCTGCGCCAGGGCCCAGAACTAGGCCCTGGATTGCTCCTCAGGCTCTATTTGATATTCGTGGGCAGCCTCCTGTGGAAACACTATCTCCTCCATTAATTTATGCTCCTGGGGCCAGAGGGAAGGAGAGGATGCAGACACTGCCTGAGTGGGGGTGAAGAGTGGGTCAGCTGACCTGTCCCGAGTCTGCACATATGGGCACTGTCTTCCCCCCTAATTCCATCCAGGCCCTTCCTGTGCTCAGAGATGGGCACGAACCTTCCTCCAGGAGGTTATCCTTGATGCCACACCCTACCCCCGGCCACCAAGTGGAGGGGTCTCCCACTTCTGTTATCAAACTCTCCCAATAAAGGGAAGATGCAGGGATGGAGCCCAGGAGTGTGCTGGCCAGGGATTCAATGATTGTCACTCCTTTCTGCTGACCCAAAGGAGAGCCCACACTGCTCACCTTCTTCTGTTTTTCTAAGTGGATCTGATTCCCCTGGAAGGCAGACAGCCTAAGTCCATCAGAAAAAGGATCCTGGTGCTCCCTTCGGCAGCACATGAACTAACATTGCATTGATATACAGAAGATTAGCATGGCATGTGCACATGGATGACACGCAAATTCAGGAAAAGTTGCATATTTTTATGAGAAGAAGAAATAGGGAGAGAAACCTAGCCAGACAGCATTAGAATGGCAATAAATACGTACCTATCAATAATAACCCCACAGAAAAATGGACTAAATGCTCCCATCAAAAGACTCAGGGGAGCTGAATGGATACAAAAACATGACCCAAACAATGGCTGTCTACCAGAGACCCACCTCAAAAGAAAAGACACACAGTGGATGAGAGTAAAGGGATAGAAATAATTTGTTCATGCAAATGGGAAAAAAATTCAGCTGAAGTAACAACGCTCATATCCAACAAAATAAACATTATAATGAAAGCCATCACAAGAGACAAAAAAGGTCAGTACATAATAGCAAAGGTATCGATCCAACAAGAGGATATAACCCTGGTAAACTTATAAGCACCCAATATAAGAGCACCTAAGTATATATATAAAAAAATACTTTTAGAGAACTTTAACGGAGAGATCAACAACAATACAGCCACAGTAGGGGATTTTAACACACCTCTCACTTCATTGCATAATTGTTCCAGACAACAACTTAATAATGAAACAGACACTCTAAAGGACACATTGGATCAGGGGGATTTAATTGACATTTATAGAACATTTTACCCCAACGAGGAGACTATACATTCTTCTCAGGTGCACATGAATCATTCCCAAAGACAGACCACGTGTTAGGACACAAAACAATTCTCTACAAGTTCAAGGACAGTGAAATCATATCCAGCATCTTCTCAGATCACAGTGGAATGAAATTAGAAATCAACTACAGGAGTAACAACCAAAAACATTCAAACACATGGAGGCTAAAAAGCATGTTATTAAACAATGACTGGGTTACAAAGGAGATCAAGAAAGGAATCAAAACCTTCCTGGAAACAAATGAAAATGAACACACAACGATCCAAAATCTCCGGGACACAGCAAAAGCAGTCCTGAGAGGGAAGTTCATAGCACTACAGGCATACCTCAAAAAATAAATAAATAAATAAATAAATAAATAAATAAATAAATAAATAAATAAGCAAACAAACAAGAAATATCAGCAACAAACTATTTAACCCTACAACTTAAAGAACTAGAAAGAGAACAACAAGAAAGTCCTTAAAAGTAAGTAGAAGGAAGGAAGTAATAAAGATTAGAGCAATAACAAATAACATAGAGACTAAAAAATAAAAACATAAAAATCAATGAAACCAAGAGCTGGTTTTTTGAAAAGATAAACAAAATTGAAAAACCTTTAGCCAGACTCATGAAGGAAAAAAGAGAGAAGACCCAAATAAACAAAATCAGAAACTAGAGTGGAGAAGTAACCACTGACACCACAGAAATACAACAGTTTTCAAGAAAATAGTATGAACAACTAAACTATATGCCAACAGCTGGGCAATGTGGGTGAAACAGACAAATCCCCAGAAAAACGCAATCTCCCAAAACTGAATCAGGACGAATCAAACACCTGAAGAGGCCAATAGCAACTGATGAAATAGAAGCAGTATTCAAAAATCTCCCAAAAAGCAAAAGCCCAGGTCCGGACAACTACACAGGGGAGTTTCTCCAAACATTCAAAGAAAAACTAACACCTATACTCCTCAAAGCAGGTCAGAAAATTCAAGAGGAAGGAACTCTTTTTATGAGGCCAGCATTATTCTAATTCCAAAAGCAGATAGAGACACTACAAAGAAAGAGAATTACAGGCAATATTCCTCACGAACATAGATGTTAAAATCCTCAACAAAACAACAGCAGAAAATCTCGCACCTAGCCTTATATTACAAAGATCATACATCATGATTAAGTGGGATTTATTGCAGGGATGCAAGGCTGGTACGATATTCACAAATCAATAAACGTGATACATCACATAAACAAATTGAAAGACAAAAATCACAAGAACACACCAATAAACAAAGAAAAAGCATTCCACAAAATCTAACATTTTTGATAAAAACTCTCAACAAAGTGGGAAGAGAGGGAGCATATCTCAACATGATAAAGGCCATATATGGCCAACCTCCAGCCAACATCATACTCCATGGGCAAAAACTAAAACCATTTCCCCTAAGAACAGGAACAAGACAGGGATGCCCGCTTTCACCACTTCTGTTTGACACAGTACTGTGAGGCTAGCCATAGATATCAGACAAGAAGAAGAAATAAAAGGCATCAAAATTGGAAAAGAAGAAGTAAAACTATCATTATTTACAGATGGCATGATATTGTACGTAGAAAAACCCATAGACTCCATAAAAAAAATTCTAGACGTAATAAATGAATTTGCCTATGTAGCAGGATACGAAATTAACACCCAGAAATCTGGGCTTTTTAATACATTGGTAATGAACTCTCTGAAAGAGAAACTTAAAAACCAATGCCATCTACCATTGCAACAAAAAATATTAAGGTACCTGGGAATAAATTTAACTAAGGAGGTAAAAGACCTGTACTCAGAGATCTACAGAACATTGAAAAAAGAGATAAAGGAAGACATAAACAAATGGAAGAACATACTGTGTTCATGAATTGGTAGAATCAACATTAAAATGTCCATACAAAGCAATCTATAAATTCAATGCAATGCCCATAAAATACCAACGGCATATTTCACAGACTTAGAACACACTCTCAAAATTTCATATGGAACACAAAAAGACCCTGAATAGCCACAGCAATCCTGAGAGCGAAGAACAAAGTTGGAGGGATCACAGCAGCAGATGTCAAGCGATATTACAAAGCCAATGTGCTTCAGAGGAATTATTCAAAGCTCCACGTAGGGATGCTGCTGGGCCTCCCCTCACAGACCTTGGCCACCTTAAAACAGTGATCCACCACCTTGGCCCTGTCCTGGGCCATCATGCTTGGGTCCCCAAGGCAGGTGGTGATCACACAGGCGGCCACACCATTGAACTGACCGTGGCACTGACAGTGGAGGCCACGTGCTCCTTGCCAGGCTTCCTCCTCTGGGAGCAGACGGAGCCCAGGCACTGGTGAGGCAGCACCTTCTTGAACAGCTCCTGGAGAGAACGGGGAGTGTCACCAGCCCCGCCAGATCCCATCTCAGGGTCCCCAGTCCCATGAATGGGTCACGGGACAAGACTGAAGCTCAGGAAGCTGAGGATGAGCCTGAGCCTTGGAGTCCATGGGAGTCACTCTCTGTCCACCGAGGGCACCCAGCACTGGATGACCCAGGACCCAAGACGGGTGGGGAAGGCACAGGGGCATCTGCCTCCAGCCCATCCTCACTTACTCCCAGCGCCAGGAAGTGGCTCACGGCTGCTCACCCTAAGGGGGATCTTCCAGCATCTGATCACCCCTTTGGTCTGAATCCCAACAAGCAATTTCAACAGTTGAAAGGTCTTGCCTGCTTAGAACTTTGTCCAACTGTCAACTGTCAGATGCCACTGGGGTTCCCTTGGGGGACCTGCTCCTCTCTTGTCCTGCCCACACTGCACAGATGCAGGAAATTGCCTTTTCGATGAATTTCTTTTACAGAAATGGAAAGACAGTGTACAAACATTGATGTAAGAACCGTTGGCTCTCTGGGTTACCGTGAGGCCCACAATATCTAATTCTAACCTTTCAAGCAAACTCTGGAGAGGTTTAACTACTATCACAGACTCACACCCACTGGCTCAAAACTTCACATGATGTTAAGCTAATCCAAGTTTCTGGGGTTCCATTTAAAAAATGACCACTTGGCCAGGTCCCTTAATTAGAACCCACATTCACAAGGTTATGTGCCCTCCGCCTCTAGGACAGAGGGAAACCCCTGGGTCTAAATTGTCCGTCACCTGGCCCATAACCTTTAGAACCTGAGGTCTGGCGTTGTTGCCACCATTAGTTTCAAAACACATGTGGCTGACACCTGATTTAAGCTTGTTTCTCTTATTTTAAAAAGGTGTATTTTGTTGTTGTTTTGTTTGCTTGTGGTCACCAGTCACCAGCCAGTAGA
The DNA here is from genome assembly GCF_963259705.1 of Myotis daubentonii. Lineage (NCBI taxonomy): Eukaryota > Metazoa > Chordata > Mammalia > Chiroptera > Vespertilionidae > Myotis > Myotis daubentonii. The sequence goes on from NC_081848.1 coordinate 1,190,288, forward strand.
ACAGTGTCTTTGTGCTGCTTCGTATTGCACCCTTTTGTTTTCCCTTTTTAACTTTTAACTCCCCTTTATCCAGTTTTAACAACACCCAAGCCCTGGGAGCCACTAATCTGTCATCTGTATCTATGAGGTTATTTTGTTTTTTAATTCCACATATTAGCAAGATCAGATGGTATTTGTCTGTCTCTGTCCAATTTAGCTCACTTAGCATCATGCCTTGGAAGACCATCTGTGTTGTTGGAAATGTCCAGACTTCATTCTTTTTGATGATTGAACTAGAGCCCCGGTGCACAAACTCTATGCATGGGGGACAGGTGAGAGGGCGTGACTCTCAGCCCAGCCTGCATCCTCTCCAATGTGGAACCCCCTGGGGGATGTCCGACTGCAGGTTTAGCCCGATCCCTAAATCAGCAGTTGCACATTCCTCTCACAATCCGGCATTGCTGGCTCCTAACCACGCACTTGCCTGTCTGCCTGATTGCCCACAAACTGCTCCCCTGCCTGCTTGATTGACTCCTAACTGCTCCTTTGCTGGCATGATCATCCCCAACTGCCCTCCCCTTCAGGGCTGAGGGGACTGAGGGACTCCAGCTGGATGAGGTGGGGCTGAGGAGAGTGGGTGCCGCCACCTTGTGGCTGTGGGTGCCGCCATCTTCTGAGGGTGTGATGGTGAATGGGCATATTCCCTTTTTATTAGATAGGATAGCACTCTGCTATATATATGCACCAGATCTTGTTTATTCAAGTGTCAATCAATGGACATTACGTTGTTTCCACATCTGTGGTATTTGTAACTAAAGTGGCAATAAACACAGAGGTACACATAATCTTTTGATTAGTGTTTTGCATTTCTACAAATAACCAGAAGTGAAATTGCTGGGTCGTATCCTAGTTCTATTTTTAATTTTTTGAGGAACTTCCTTATTTTTTTCCATAGTGGCTGTATCGATGTACAATTCTATCAACAGTGCACAAGTGCTCCCGTTTCTCCACCTCCTAACTTCGCGGTATGCATGTGCTGGCTGGTTCTGTCTCCTTCATGCAAACATGCCATCATGACAAGCTCTTTGGGTTGAGCACGTGCTCCTAGTGCCTGATCCATAGGAGGCAATCAATACACACCTGATAAAGGAGCCAGGGAATGAATTCCCCTTAGCCCAGTCTACAAATCTGATGAGATCACAATCAAACTTCCAAGGGAATTTGATCAAATAATTCAAAATGCATACATACAAAACATTTAAAATGTGTATTTTTTGAAACCAGTTTTATTTGCCGGAATTGATTCAAAATGAGTAAAAGTTCAGAGGCATTTATCCAACAATGATCATCAAAGACTGATTCATAAAGTTGAAAACAAAATCATTTTAAGTTTATCAACTACAGACAAATTACACAATTTAAGACAAAGCACGAGAAAAGATACTAGAAGATATTATTTTTCAGAAATAACTTTAATATTTTTATATGAAGAGTTGTCATTTATAAACCATATGTATATGATGCTTTATTTTAAGGTTGTTCTTAACATAACCTATGAGAGTGGACAGGTATATGCAAATGACTTCCCTGTAAATAGTGGTGTAACCCGAATAAGCTGTCAGACTTTGATAGGTGAGTACTACTAAATTATTTCCATCATTTTCCTGTTTTGAATCATTGTAAATTAGTAAATCAGTTCTTTGATGTTCTATATTTTCATTTTTAGTTAATAATTTACATTATTACTAATGTGTTTTAACACTGTTTTCAGTTTACATTGGTTATTGCTGTATATTCACATTTTTTTCCATGAGATTGGCATTGATGGAACTGCATTTGTAGTAGGTTGTTAGCATATAAGAATGTCCACAGAGGTCGTAAATGGGCATTTATAAGCAAGAGGCAAAATCATGGGGAAGTGGCTTTTCACGTTTGTGAAAAAGAAAAATTGTCTGATTCTTTAGTTTTCACTTGCTTCTACTCCAGTGCCTGCATAACATTTTTCTTTTTAACTTTTTAAATTTTTTGAGTGGTTGAAAGACAAAATTTGTTACATTGCAATATGTACCATATTATTTCAATGAAATAAAAAATATGAGATATATGTATATGTAAATGTATGCATTTAAGATAGTAAATTTTTCTCTGAGCACTTATAGCCTCTACTTGTTCTAAATTTTTATTATCATTTAGTTTGTAGTGTCTCTTAAATTATTTGTTTCGATATTTTCTTGTTCTATGAATTGTTTCAGAAATGGATTGTTTAATTTCCAAATACTTTGGGGGTCTTTTCATCATTCTTCTTCATATGTTAGCTTTTTATATTAATTTACTGTTCTTTTAATGGCTACCCTTGAGATCAATAAACTAGTTCTTTTCTCATCTCCCAAACTATGCAAGAATCTTAAAAAAAAAAAAAAAGAAATAACTTTAATATTCTTAAAACTTACAAAAATAAACTACCAAAATTACTTAGAACTATGTGTAAGGGTATATTTACATGTATTATTAGGGTAGGTGCAAAGATAAATATAAATATTTGTATACATATTCTTAATCTAAATATAAATATTATGATGAGAAAAATTTTCCGATCTGCAGTGTATCATGCGTTGGCCTCCGTGGGTGAGTATTCCCCTGGCCACCTAGGACTGTGGCTCCAGCTGGCAGGACCAGATGTAACTGCAGGAGAGAGTGGCACCTGTGAGCTCCCAACCTCAGGTGTCCCTCCCAGTGTCAGGAGCCCCAGGAATTGCTACACAGCAAGGACTGGGGGGAGGCGAATCAGGGAACCATGGACACAGGTTCTCTGGACCGACCAGCAGAAAGAGTCTAGCCCGGCCCTTGCCCAACTCCGGCCCGGCCTCACCTCTCATTTTCACTGAGCCGTTTCTGGGCCCAGAACCAGGCCTGGAATGGCCCCTCAGGCTCTATTTGGTATTTGTGTGCAGCCTCCTGTAGCAGCACTATCTCCTCCAAAACTCTCTGCACCTGAGGCAAGAGGGAAGGAGAGGATGCAGACATGGCCCAAAAGGGGGTGAAGGGTGGAGCGGGAGCTTGGTCCTGGGTCTTTGCACACAGGGGCACCCTCCTTCTCCCTAATTCCATCCAGGCCCTTCCTGTGCTCGGAGGTGGGCACTAACAGCTCTTCCTCCAAGATCTTATCCTTGATTCCACGCCCCTTCCCCACAAACGCCAACTACAGGGGTCTCCCACTTCTGATATCAAACTCTCCCAATAAATGGAAGATGCAGGGCATGGAGCCCAGGAGTGTGCTGGCCAGGGCGTCTATGATTCTCACTCCCTGCCCAGCCCCGCAGGCTGTGCCACAGCTGCTAACCTTTTCCTTTTTTGCTAATTGATCTGACTCTTCTAAAAGGCAGATATCCAAGGTCCATGAGAAAGAACCCCCTAGCTAGGACTGACCCCCTATGCCCAACCTTCTCATGGTGCACTACCACCAGGTCCCAGGAGGGAATGGGAAGCAGGAAAAGGCAGGACTGGGATCAAGGCCAGGCTCTGGGCTCCAAAGGAGCGGGGACAAGGATGACTATGATGGGCCTATTGCTCCAGCTCCAAGGGAAGGCAGTGCTGAGAACTCACAGCTCAGGATGGGGGCTCTCTGTCCCCAACGTCAATCCTGGTCACCCCAGTCAGGCCCCAGGTCACCCACCTCCTGATCATCCTCCATGATGCTGTCCATCACCTTCAGATCTTTAAGGTATTCTCCCAGGAAGGGAACACACTGGACAAACAGGGTGAGGGTGGGATGAGCCCCTGCTCCCTGGTGCCCCACGGGCTCTCTACTGAAAGCCTCCCACCCTCAGCCACCTGGCCACCCAGGCTTCCCATGTGGAGCAGCCCAGGTCCCTTCGGGCCTCCACTCAATTGTCCCTTCCCTCACGCTCCAGGAACTCCTCTTGGTCAGCTCCCTGGACCACCTCTGGGCAAGTCACTGGGTCAGCGGTCCTGGGCCAGACCCACCCCCATGTCCAGCCTGCAGGTACCTGCCCCAGGCCCTCCTCTGGGTCATTTCTAAGGGAGGGCTTCAGGTTCTGTGGGCACAGGAGGTGGGGCTGGAGGAGGAAGGCCTCCCTTTCTTGACTTGGAAGCCTCCAGCTGAGAGGATAGAACCCCCTCCTATGACCCTAAGCACCCGCAGACAGGCTCACTCACCTTCTTGGGCAGCCTGAGCTTGGATCCAGGGACATGGGACATCAGAGTGGCATACCTGGAAGGCTGGTTCCACCAGGGTGGAGGAGAGGGTCATTGAGGTCATGCTCACCTCACCCCATTTCCCCACCAGCCCTGACCTCACACCCTGGCCCTCTGACCCAAGTCAGCTGGTACCAGTGCCACCCGGACTGCAGCATGCTCTGCTTCTGGACGACTCCCAGCTACAACGCTCACTCGGTGTGTGTGACCTTAGGCTTGGGCCTGGCCTCCTTGACCCGTTCCCTCCTTTGGAAAGTGGGAGACCTCCACCGAGCTCACAGGTTCTCCTGAGGACTCAGTGTCATTCCTGTCATCAATGTTCTCACCCTCAGCCCTCCCGGTGGCACAGGCCAGGGAGCTCTGCACTGTCGTGTTCTGTCCTGAACTCATGACCACCCTGTGAGGCCTGTAGCATGGGTGGTCACCCTCCCCCCCGCGTCAATCACAAGGAGACTGATTGGCAGGGAGTGCTCCAGGGGCGCAGTGGGAAGTCTCAGAGAGCAGACCCCTCTGTCTCTGGCCCAGACAGTAGGACCCGAGGCCAAGCAGCCCTTTTGTTCCCCTTTCCATGGGAATCCCCTGCGGGGCCCATCCTGGGCAGGAAGGGCGCTCCCCTTGCAGGGGTGGAGAAGACAGAAGTGGGAGCAGAGCCCTGGCATCCTGAGGACAGAATGGGCTGGTTTGGGGAAGAAACCTCCCCCACCCTCCCATTCACCACACAGCCTGAAAGAAGCTAAGTGCAATTGGGAGGGGGCAGCATGGAAGCCAGAGACCCGCTCAATGTGCCAGCTCTGCACCCAGTCCTGGAACAGCATGGCCACCACCCTGTGTGCCATGAACGGGGCCTCTGGCCCTTGAAAGTGCCCCCCACCGCCTGCCCATAAACCAAACAGATCCCTCTTCCTGGTAACTGGGACCGAGAGGGTGAACATTTTCACAGACTCTTCAAGTGACAAACAACCACATCCCCATACTGGGCAGTCCCCCCTTCCCTCACGCCTTCCCCTCTGCAGACCTCCAGGCTCCCTCTACCTTGATGAACTGTTCCCTGCTCAGGATGTTGTCCTTCATGCAGAGTTGTTTCATAGTCAGTGCCCGCTTCCTGAGTGGAGGGAAAGAGGAAAGACATGTTTAGGAAAGATGGGGGAGACGGGTTCAGGGCCAATTCTTATTGACAATGTCATGTTTCAAACTGCCTCAGGGTTCCTCTGAGCAGGAAGGTCTCCCTGGGACTGGGGCAGGGCTCTCATATGGGTCACGTTGGACCCCTCTCCATATCTATGGAGCAGCTCTGTTTTGACCAGTTTGGGTTTGAACTGGGCACACGGTTCAGGTGCTGAAAACACTTGAAAATCTCCCATTTGGCTCAGTGCCGTCTCTGACATTGGAGCAAACTGACTCCTGAAGCGGAGCCAGGGGACTGAGTCCCAGGGAGCCTCAGTCACCCCGCCCACCAGCCCAGTCCCTGTCCCCATGGTGGGCTGCCTCCCAGGAGGGGAGGGGACACTGGGAGACATTTGGGTGACACCTCCCCATGCCTCCTCTGATGGGAGAGGCCTCCGCACCTGGAAACCTTCCCCCATGTTTTCTTCAAACGATGGACAGCCACGCTCTGCAGAGCAGCGAGGATGGCGTGCAGGGAGGAGAAGTTCCTTAGGCTTCTGCACTCCTGGGGAAGGGGAGACATGGGCTGTGAGGTGGGAGCTGCAGCTGGTGCTTCGATCCCCCTCGAATGAACCCCCCCTGGTGGGACCAATGCTCAGGGTGGGCACGTATAGCAGCCAAAGACCAACTCTCACAGCCAGGAGGGTCCCAGCTCAACCCAAGGAAGGAGCCAGGTACCAAGTGAGCCTCCCAACACAGGCACCTGGGCATCAAGGTGCACGAATCCCTGGTAGAGAGGACATGGAGGCTGTGCTGGGCTCAGACCTCTGGCCTCAGTCCTGAGAGCTGACCAGGCAGCAGAGGCATTTTTCCAGGCTCCGCATAGGGACGCTACTGGGCCTGCCCCAACAGACCTTGGCCACCTTAATCCAGTGCTCCACCACTTTGGCCCTGTCCTGGGCCATCATGCTTGGGTCCCCAAGGCAGGTGGTGATCACACAGGTGGCCACGTGGTTGAATTGTCTGATGGTGGCACTGACAGTGGAGGCCACGTGCTCCTTGCCAGGCTTCCTCCTCTGGGACCAGACGGACCCCAGGCACTGGTGGGGCAGCACCTTCTTGAACAGCTCCTGGGAGAGAAAGGGCAGTGTCTCCAGCCTGGCTCCACCCCGGCTCAGGGTCCCCAGTCTCCTGAAGGGGTCACGGGACAAGACTGAAGCTCAGGAAGCTGAGGATGTGCCTGAGCCTTGGAGTCCATGGGAGTCCCTCTCTGTCCACCGAGGGCACCCAGCACTGGATGACCCAGGACCCAACACTGCTGGGGAAGGGACAGGGGCATCTGCCTCCAGCCCATCCTCACTAATTCCAAGCTCCAGGAAGTGGCTCAAGGCTGCTCACCCCAAGGGGGCATCTTCCAGCACCTGACACCCCTCTGGTCTGCATCTCCATTCAGTGCACATTCCCCTGTGGTAGCTACCACCACAGCTGTTTGTCTGCCTTGTAGTTAAACACACATCAGGGGACAAATAAGTGCTGAGGCCGCTGAGCCTCATGGGCACATGGATGAGCAACCCATGGATCTGGCTGCACGCAGTGAGCGCCCCTCCCCACAAAAGAGGCCAGGCCCCATCCAGGATTCTGTCTCTTCTCCCTCATTGAATCTGCACAGCCACTCTGGGCAGCAGGGCCTGGGGTGCCCACCTCCACTGTCCACAGGTGGACAGCAAAGGCTGGGGGTTGAGAAAGTTGCCCAGGACCCATGGGTGGTAAAGTGTTGGAGCTGAGATTTGCATCAAGATCACAGGAGTTGGGATCAGGGCCAGGCAGGTCGGGGCGGCCAAGGGCAGAGGGAAAGCCTGTCCCACCCACTCCGAGAGCCCCACACTCACCACATCCATTGCTGTCAGTTGCTCGGCCACCAGTCTTGGAGGGAAGGTCAGGATGTTAACCTGCTCCTCCCTTAGAAAATGCTTAGGAGTCCCAGCCCTGCGGTAGGCAGTTGTTGGGGGTGGAGCTGGCTCTGTGGGCGGGACTCCGATCAGAGCTGGTGGCCCAGATGGCTCCAGCACGCCCACAGCTGGACCAAGCTCTAGCCCAGGAGCAGGCCCTTCCTCCGGCTCTGGAGTGCGCTGGAGCTCTGGAGGTGGTTCTGGAGCAGGTTAAAGAAACAGGTTTTCGCTCATGCCCCATTTTCCCATGCATTTCCACAGACAGGAGAGATCCAGCTGCCTTGAAGGGAATTCTGGCCCCTGAAACACCCCTACCCCCTACCCACTCCCCCAATCATCTTCCCCGACTGCAGTCCCCGCACCTTCCCACTGGGCCTCAGTGGGCTCTAGATGCGCCAGCTCCACCCAAAGACTTCTCACAAGGCCCACCGGGTGTGGGGCAGGGCGGCGGTGCAGCACCAAGGCCTCCTTCAGGAGGAACCAGGGAGAAATGAGGGGCTGGCCCAAATATTGTAGCTGGTCCGGCCAGGTTCCCATCATAGAAGCGGTGGCTCTGGAGAGAGGCAGGTGGGCAACAAAGTCAGAGTCTTGGCCTTTCCTTCCACTCTGCCCTCCCATGGCACCCTTGCTTGGAACTGAGCCTCTGTGCAGGCCCCTCCCTACCAGGGCGCAGCCCCAAGCCAGCCCCGTGGGGCTGTCCTGGTGGTACAGGTGTGGGATCCAGCAGGTGCAACACGGACTCTGTGTGAGACTCTTCTTCCCACTGGCAGCTCTCCTGAAGGTCCCGTGCACTGCCCACCCTGACCCTCCAGGCCCTGGGCATAGGCGATGAGGAATGAGACAGACTTGTGAGCACCCTGCTCACCACAATCCCTTCTGAGCCCGCTTGTGGGGGTCAAGGGAGATGGATATGGAGAGGGGCAGGCAAAGCGGGGTGGGTCTGTTGGGGGGAGGAGACTCTGAGGCACAACTCAGCCCAGCCTCCCCTCTGGGTCCCCAAGGCCAGGGACCCCACCCCCTGTCCTGTTTGACTCATGTCTCCTTGCAGAGGAGCCACCGGGGCTCAGCCCTCCCTTGGGAATCAGAAGATGTGTAAGATCAGGGTTCTGCCAGGCCCTGCCCTACCTAAGCCACCACTCTGCGAACACAGGAGACCCTCCTTCCGCACCCACAGACCACTCACTTTGCTAATTGCTCCTGTGGTGTGTCGCCCCGGTCATTATGAGGAGGTGTCCCTCCAGGTGTGGAAAACACCTTGATGGCATCTGAGTGCATGGACAGGGGACAAGACCTGCGAATGATGGACAGTGTGACTGTCTGACTCAGTGACGAGAACTGAGGCCCAGGGATGGTGTCTGCTTCCTTCCTTGAGTCAGGCTAAGTGTCTCCACAAGTGGCTGCCTGTGGGAGGAGCTGAATGCACATTGTCGATTAAGTGAGCTCCAAACAGAACCATCCCAGCCACCTGAGTGGGCCTGGGGCCCTGCTCTCTCCTGCCATCCCCCATGTGGCTCCACCAAGGACCAGGACAAGGACAGCCAGGTGACATCTCTCACTGCTTGACAGGTTGTTTCCCATGTGCTTTTCTACACTCAGATGCCACAGGCTGCTGATGGGAGAGTCAGGAGACTTTCCATGGGACAGAGAGACATAACTGACAGGAACGACCACGGACGGTCCAGCAGCCCTTTCTGCAGAGCCGGCGGCAGGTAGGCGCTGCCATGGCTGGTCCCCATAGCAGTGCCTACCACAGCCCTATGAGGTTGTCATTGTCAAGACCCACAGCTAGCAGTGGGCAGAGTCCCCACTGTGCCGAAGAGGGGCCCGTGCTCACCTGGTTAACAGCTCGTCCAGGAGCCACTGGGCTCTGGAGAAGGCCGGGTGGGTGGGCATCAGGGTGCAGATGTGGGGGATGTTGCCAGCCGGGAAAGCTGGTACCAGGGCCGCCGCCGCCTTCTTCAAGGTGCCTTGCTGCAGGGCTCGCATCCTGCGGGCCTCACCCAGTGTCACAGTGAACTCAGCTGCACACTGAGGGGGCAAGGAGGGACATCCAGTCAGCGGCATCGCTGTGATTCCCAAGAGGAGGGAGGCCTGGAGCTCACACAGGAGTCCCAGGCCCTCAGGGACATGCGCAAGAGGAGGGGCAGGAGGGCCCAGGCTGAATGAGGGTCTAGGGCAGTGATGGCGAACCTATGACATGCGTGTCAGAATTGACACGTGAACTCATTTTTTTGGTTGGTTTTTCTTTGTTAAATGGCATTTAACTATATAAAATAAATATCAAAACTATAAGTCTTTGTTTTCCTATGGTTGCAAAGATCAAAAAATTCCTATATGTGACACGGCACCAGAGTTAAGTTAGGGTTTTTCAAAATGCTGACACGCGGAGCTCAAAAGGTTCGCCATCACTGTAATCTAGGTTTTCCAAGTTCCACTTTAGTTCGGCGGGTGAGGGATGGTCATACA